>NC_080681.1:59221568-59846568 GCF_030445035.2 Dasypus novemcinctus
TTACTTCTACCTAAAATAACTTCGTCTATGCCTACTCATGCTTCCAAATTCAGGGTAAGCATTATAAACTGTTAGTAGTTTCCTTAACCTCTTTCCATTTTCCTGGCACGTTAATAGCTTATTCCTCTATATCCACTTTGCTTTGAATGTTTCTCTAACTGCATTTGTACAGTATTATAATTATTTAAAATAATATCTTCATAGACTTGTCAAGTTCATAATGATGTCATCTTTATATATCCAACACCTAGCCCAGCATAATATTGCCAGTCAGCAAATATTGAATGAGTAAGATAATTGCATAGTTCAGCAGTTGCCATTTTCTATCATGCCCTTCAAAGAAATTATCAAAATAATTTTCTGAGAATCCTTTTCCCTTTTCAGTGCAAGAATTTCCTTCCCTCTCCTAATATACTTTCTCTCAGAAATTTTGATTATCACTTACAGTTCATGTCAGAATAATCAAATTTTTATGAACTCAAAAATCCAGGATATACTTCATGTAAGTTACATTTATATACAAACATTTCTGTTACACAACCTCTGTGAAAGATGGCAGATTGAATCTATGAATCTTTATTCTCTTCAGAAACAATGCTAAAACAGTGGTAATGGTAATGGATATATTTTTAAACGTATACATCCCTAAAGATAAGGAGAATGAATTAAAAGAAAATGATAACAAAAATTTGGAGTTCAGAAAGTCAGTAGACTAGTGGTATTTAGTTAGTAGGTCAGAAAAGGCAGAATTGCTAAATTCTGAATAAATTTGGTGATTCACACTCAATGGCATTTGCTTTAACAACTATTATAGAGTCCATCAAATCTTAACTCAAACAATAGTATCTTAAATAAGATTCTTCTTGGATATTTTCAAAGTAGTTTCATTTTCCATTTTATAAATAATGGCAGCTCCATATAGCACAGTATTACTAACTTTGCGCAAAGGTAGAGTGGGGAAGGCAAAACCTGGCCAATGTGTGTGTTAGATAGAGCCATAGAATGTTAGAGCTAGAGGAGATCTTAGAAATTATATTGATAAAATCTCTAAAAGAGAGATCCGGAAAAGCTAATTAACTTTCTCAAAATATTATAACTTGTTTGACTGAATGAACAAATAATTTATCATTCATTCAACAAATATTTATTAAGTGGTAATTTCCACTCACTGTGCTAGGTGCTAGAGATTCGTTGACCTACAAAATAAATATGGCTATGTACAATTCCTCTTATATTACACACAAATAATTGTTCTTCATATGATTATTGCAGTTATGAGTTCCTTGTTAACATATGCTTTGAACCATTTAATTTTAATTTAATTTTTTATTTGTTCTTGAACAATTGTATTTTGAAGTCCAAAGGAATCATGCTCATTTCTTATGGTCATGGAATTGACCATAAGTCAATAGTAATGGAATTGAAATACAAATCTTGACTTTCAGGCCATTCACAGTTAAGGCCTTTAGGTTATTAGTATTGGACAGTAAACTCATTGGTATTTTATAAAGTGCGAGGATGGTTGACTATATTAGGATATATACTGAGCTGTTGTAATGAAAAGACCCCCAAATGCAGTGGTTTAAGCAAGAAAGTAGTTTATTTTACCTAACAATAGTCCAGATGTAAAAGATGAGTAGCTGATTTGTGCGTCTGCCATCTTCAACATGTAGCTTCTATTTCTGGGTTTAAGGCAGCTGTTCTAATTCTTGTCATCTCAGCTATCAATAAGTGGACCAAGAATTCAAATCTTTATAAGGTCAAGATCCAGAAGTAGGAAGCAGACTTGGCCCAGTGGTTAGGGTGTCCGTCTACATGGGAGGTCCGTGGTTCAAACCCCAGGCCTCCTTGACCTGTGTGGAGCTGGCCCACACGGAGTGCTGATGCTTGCAAGGAGTGCCCTGCCATGCAGGGGTGTCCCCACATAGGGGAACCCCACGTGAAGGAGTGCGCCCCGTAAGGAGAGTTGCCCAGCGTGAAAGAAAGTGCAGCCTGCCCAGGAGTGCCACTGCACACACGGAGAGCTGACACAACAAGATGACACAACAAAGGGAAACACAGATTCCCATGCCGCTGATAACAACAGAAGCGGACAAAGAAGAACACACAGCAGCAAATAGACACAGAGACAGACAACTGGGGCGGGGGAATGGGGGGGGGGAGAGGGGAGAGAGAAATAAATAAATCTTTAAAAAAAAACAATCCAGAAGTATCACACATCACTTCAGATCATTTGCCATTGGTTCACAACTATTGTTCTGCCACAGGAAGCAATAATTTAAAGCCCACTGACCAAGTGTCAGTAGAATCTTTACTGGGAACTTCCCTCTATATCTTTGTTTCATCTCAAGTTTTTCTTAGCTTTTTCATCTTTCAGACCTTTTCCTCTTCCTCTTAATTTCTCTTCTTTTCTCCTTTCTGGAGTAGGAAATTTTTTTTTCTTTATTTAAAGTGGGACAGTAAACCAAAGGAAAACCAACAGAAGCCAAAAAGAAATAAGGAGAAGCTTTATTTCTTTGTTTAAGAAATATAGAAGTAGTAAGCATCCAGTTTAGCTGCTTTTAAAACTAATGAAAGGGAAGTATGCAAATACCCAAAGCCCAAGAAAAAGTTATTTACTTTTAATTTAAGACCTTTTCAGTTTGTTCTGCTTCTTGCCTAAGTCTGATCTGTCAGTTTATTGGCCATCTATCATTCTTCCTTCTTTTCCTGGTTGCTCAGTCACATTTTAATAATACCTGGGGATCTGCTGACATTTGTTGCTTTGAAGGCTTAGTTCTCATCTCTTCTACTTTTCTTGGTGATTGTACAATTTCTTTGAACTTCAAGCAAGAGTTATTCAAAGCATAGGCTGGCAAGGAGCTTATAATTGCAATTATCATACGAAGAACAATCATGTCTATATATAATCTAAAGGGAATTATAAATAATGAGAATTGGTGCATTTATTTGGAATTGTTCCTTAGCTTTGCACATACATACAAGTTAAAGTCCCAATACAATTTCCTTATAAAGGCATAACTTTATTTTCTTTAAGCAATGAAGCATTTTCTCAGTGAGAAAGAATATAGTATATACATCCCTAGAGGCACATAAGAATCACCTTTGGAGCTTTTAAAAAGAAACAATGGGCCTAGTCCAGTTCCAGATCAATTAAACAGTAGTTAGAGTAGAATTGGATTTAATTGTCTCTAAATATCCTAGAGCTCTTTGAGGTAAAGTTGGACAAATTTATTGCTATTTTTTTTCTTTTCAGCTTATCTCCCCTTGTACTTATTGACTACTGTTTTCAGTTTTAGAATTAGAAATTGAATTGATGAAGATTGCAGATAGCGTTCATAGTTTGATTCAAGAGATATTGGTGACATGAAATAAAAACTTCATGCTGAAATGAGGGACTTGATAGAAATTGGTGATTTACTTTGAGAATACTGAACAATCAAGAACTATGAAGTTACTTACCATTTAAAAATAATATTAGAATTTTTGAAAATTATTAAAAGGCATTTGACTGTGATACTTCTTGTCTATGATATTTCAATATATTCAGTATGGAAGCATATTCTAAATATTCCTTAACTTTTATGTGAAAAAAAAAACTTTTTTTCATCTTTAAGAATTTATTAATTTTCATGTGAAGTAATTTATGTTCTCCCCAGTGTCTATGCAGAAGTCCAGTAATTCACCTGGGATTAAGATAACTTTTGGTAAAGTACTGTTATTTATCAGTTAGTCGGAAAAGTTAATTTGTCCTATAAACCCAATTTGCCCCAAAAATATAACTGTGAAATTATAATTATTTTTAAAAATCAGTGTTTTGCTAAATATAGAATACTTAAACCATCCTCCCCAGATAGTTTTTTTCTTTTAGATTTTAATTTATGTGTTTGTTTTGTTGAGCCTACATTTCCCTGTCTGCAAAGTGAAGATATGTACTTTTTTTTTTACTTTATTTTAATTTCAAAAAATAAAAACAGGCAGCTTAACAAATTATGGAGGGAAGCGGATGTGTCTCAACTGATAGAGTGTCCATCTACCATATGGAGGGTCCAGGGTTCTATATTCAGGGCCTCCTGACCCCTATGGTCGCGCACAGGGGCGCCCCTGCATAGGGGAGCCCCATGCGCAAGGAGTGAGCCCTGCAAGGAGAGCCGCCCTGCGTGAAAAAAGTGCAGCCCACCCAGGAGTGGCACCGCACACACGGAGAGCCGATGGAGCAAGATGACGCAGTAAAAAAGAGACAGTTTCCCAGTGCTGCTTGAGAATACAAGCAGATGTAGAAGAACACACAGCAAATGAACACAGAGAGCAGACATTAGGGGAGAGAAATAAAAGAAAAAAATGATGGAAGCTGTGGAAGACAGTTGGGCAGTTCCTCAGAAAGTTAGTTAAGCATAGAATTTACTGTATTACCCTGCAACCCCACTATTAGGTATATACTCAAAAGAATTGAAAGCAGGACCTTGAACAGAATATTTGCTCACCAATATTCATAGTGGCATTATTAATGATTGCCAAAAGATGGAAGCAAACCAATCGTCCATCATCTGATGAATGGATAAACAAAATGTGGTATGTTTATTATAAATAAATAAATGAAATTAGGTCTTTTATATCTCTGGACTTATAAATGAACCTTCAACACTTACGAAGCACACAAATCAGTGTCCACATATTCTCCTTCTGTCTAGTTGGTCAGAAAGTATCTAATTATTGAAATGTCCAGGAACATAAGCTTACTGTCCAAGAGACTCAAGTAATGGAATTCCTTTTCATTCTGGCTAATATTTAAGTGTAAATATTATACTACCACTACTACTACTACTACTAAGAAGAACAATTATGTGATCTATTTATATTTTTTAAAAAGACAATAGAAAAATGATAATAAAAAACATGGTCTATAGATAACAATGGAATATTATTCTTCCATGCAAAGGATTAAAGTTCTGATATATGCAACAACATGGATGAACCTTTCAATTGACTTTTAAGGGCTTATATGTTTCAGCTTTATGTGATTGACCTCTTAATTTGGTAGGTTTCCTGTCAGTCATTTGTGCAATCAACAGGCTGTTTTTCTCTCTGGAAACTAAGGGTCTATTCTTCGTGTCTTTTGTTCTGAAATTAATTAATAGAAAATAGACAGTGGCTTGAACTATCATGATAATGTGCTCTTGTGGTTTTATTTTTATTCACTGTTTGGTGCTCAGTGGAACTTTTGTTGTTGTTTTTAAATCATTTAGTTATTTAATTAAAAAGGTAAGTGAAAATGGTAAAAAAAAAAAAAAATTAACCAATGTGAGAAGACATATCATGAAAGGTAAACTTACCTCTCACACCATTCTCCTCCCCAGAGATAATAGCCTCCTTATATTCTCCTTGATGCTGATTGTTTAAAAATAGCTCTTTGGAAAGTTTTGAGAAAATCTGTCTCAATACATAATCACAATAGAATGTATATCATCCTGTGTACTATAAAATAGTGTTGGGTTTTGTTGCTGATTTAATATTGTTTCCCTAGTTATATAATTTGGGAATACGTATTACATCTTTGAAGTAACTTAACTGCTAAAGTGAACTTATAAATACCAGAGCAGTCACATTATCTTAGTTTTTTCTTTTATGTCTTTCATTTCTATTTGATAATCTGTTCTACTTCAGTTAATAAAGTATTCATGTAAGTTTTGTGACCTCTTAAGCTCAGTGAAAGAGAAATAGATTCACTAGTAATTAACAAATCTTTATTGAATGCCCAGTAGGCAGAAACAAGATCAGGGATGCCACTAATTCTTTGTGATCTTTTAGCATACCTTTTGCTCATATGTATGAACACTGAGACTGTTTCATCTTTTGCCCATTGCTGAAAAATTAATGGTATTATTATACTTCTCTCTAGATTCTTCAAGTCTGTTTTGCCAAGAAATCACATCATTACTTTAAAATGTGTATGTTTTTTGTTCGTTTTGTTTTTTTTACACCATACAGTGGCAGTGTTATTATCTGGAGATTAGTGAGGGGGTTGATGGTGTGTGAGTATGTGAGTATGCAAAAGGCTTGCACTTGATAAGAAAATATCTTAATATACATAATGTACCAGAAGCGCACTTGATTGCATTAAATGCCATATTTTAAGTGATTGGGAATAATCAGCTTCATTGTAATGTACAGTGCAAAGATAGGCTTATGTCTATTTGGTAGACAACTGTAGGAGATGGCATTTTTCCTTTGTTAACAAATTCCTTCTAATGGTTCATATTTTTTTTAAGTGGAAAGATTGAGTGCCGTTGTTTCTTTTAAGAAATTATAGTTATTATTTGGAGGTTTTTTCCTACCCCTAAATTTCCTTACAGTAAAATTTATTTAAAATTTTTGAAGCCGTACTTAGAGTACCTTTATCTATTTTCTATTAATTAAATATTAGATTCTAGACCTAGATTTGAGTTATTGAAAATAAAGCATTGACTAAAGACATTTTTACTAATAATATCTAAGAATCATGTATACTATTTTTATATATCAAGGATTTTAAAAATTATTTTAAAGTATAAATATTGGTTTTATGTAACTTTTCTCTTGCCAGATGTTGGATCTAGCCAAAATGATTGTATTACTGAGACTGCCATGACACTACCAAGTGAATCCATAGTCAATGTCCATGCCATAATTACATTAAAAATATTAGACTACAGGTATGTGATTTATTATTATTTTTAACATTGCAAAATAGGATATCTTTTAGAAATAAACCTTCAAAATAAACCTATGTAAACACTGGGGTGGTTGTCAAGAGTTCCTTCAGTTCTATCTTAAGGCAATTGTAACAGAAATAAGTGATACTGTCAAGGCTTTTGCAGTGATTGGCTCATGGCTGGTATTGTAACAAAAATTAAAAAAAAAAATCAAACCCAAGTCAGGTAGGGAACTAGATTTATTAAAGAATCTACACAGCCAGTATCAGTGCCTGCCCTATTATCCTTGATGTGCGGTAAGAACCACCTTCTCTGAAGGTAACAGTCGACCCTTCAGATTTAGTGTGTCTCATTCACATCATTCCCATTTTTTACCTGCCATCCTTTGATATATATAGATATTACTACTGTAAGCAACCTTCTCTTGTTACACTGTTACAAAAAGTAATACTCCTCTATCCTTACATTCTCTTCCCTTATAGCATAACAAGGCAATTTAGTACATCTTCCACATAATTTACCCATTTATTCAGTAGATATTTTTGGAGCCTACTAATTATCAAGTTCTATGCTAGATGTCATTAATATGCTGATGGATGAGTCAGACTTGATTCTGGTCTTCATGGAATTTAGAATTTCTTTATCCCTGGCTTCCATTCCCTTTACCCTGAATGGATACCATTTACTTTACTAAATTCCTATTCTGTGCTAGGCAGTGTACCATGTACTTTTTACATATACTGTTAATTTTAATCCTTCAAACAATCTATGAAGGAGCATTAATACAATTTTATTTGGCATAGCCATCACAAAAGCATAATAAATATAGCTCTTAAGACTATATATGTTAAATTGTTCTGATTCTAAATTTATTGTAATTTGTTTTTCTCAGATACTTTGATTGGAAAGGAGTATTCTATTTAAAATATAAATTAATCCACAATCTTAAGACATAAATGCATTTATCTAAGTTTTAAAATTAGTATGAATCTTTCATATTTGATTAGCATAAATCAGTTTCCCATGACTCTTGATCTAAAAGCAGAAGTGGAAGGCATAATAACTATATAAAACTATAAAATCCAGTCAATCTTTTTGCTTATTTAAATTATATTGCCTTTCTTTCACACTTCTACCATATTATATATTTCATGTATATTATTTTCTTGTTCATGTAGTCATTCATTTGATATTCCATTGAAGTTTCTCCTAAGTGGATGACATTGTATTAGGCATTAAAAATTATTAAATACAGAGTGTAAGGATAAAGGCTAATTATAACAAAATCAAGAAAATGTTAAATCTGCAAATGTCAGAGTTCTGCTATACTATACTTTCATTTAAGATTTAATTTGTATTTTATTGGAAATCTTACTGAAATATTTAATGAAAAGGAGACTTATTTTATATTTATATTAGGAAAAGTTGTGGTAATGAATAACTCTTAAGATTCTAATTTCACCGAACCAAAGTATAAGGAAGGTGAATTACAAAGCTCAATTACTGCAGAACCAGGAATAATTTAGTCTTAGTCCACAACTCTGTCCAGCTTGTTTAAAGGAGAGAGAAGTTGGTTTAGGTTATAAGAAAAATTAAGTTTAGTCTGGTATATGTTTAACTTTTTAAGTGATTTTTATCTAGCAATAAATTATATATCCAAAACAAAGTTGATACCCCCTTCTAGAGGTTTTAAGGAAAGGAGTGAAAGCCAGCTTTTAAAATCATAGATTTCATCCCCTTGAGAGGTAGATGAATGGGCTAGCCATTTATTATGTGACTTCTAGACATCTTAGACTCTGGAGCTATAATTCTGATTATTCATAGTATATGAATGTCAAGAAGGTGTAGTACAATGTGTTGTGGTATAATATGTTGTCTGAATTCCTAACGGTGAACCTTTTGTGGGTTAGCAGGTTTTGTGGCATTCCTTACAGATCTTCATAATAATTCAAGTTACTTGGAAGATCTTATAAAAACTTTAAAGGTCTTTAAAATCTAGGTGTTATAATTTATCTTTCTGTACTAAGAATGATGCATATTTAAACCATTTTTCATTTAGTGATAAACAAGCAGCTTTGATTCCTGATGGAGTGTTTGATGCAGTAAAAAGCAACATTATCACTTCTATTAACTTCAGTAAAAATCAGCTATGTGAAATTCCAAAAAGGTAGGAACTGTTCATGATGTCTTTTCTATTAGGTTGTGACTCATTCTCATTTGCATCCATATCTTAGTTGCAAGAATAATTATTTTTAATACATTTTTAATTTGAAAATAGGTATTTTTAACTTGAAAAATAGGTATTAGAATTACTAAAAATTATTTTTCTCCCATGTAATGAAGTTTAAGAGAAGTTTTAAGAGTCCATCCAAAGCCAGGTCCAGGAATTTTCATTTGGGACTTTGTGTTAATGAAATGCCAACCCACTGTATTTTTTGGCTGATAATGAAAAGCAAAATTGGCTCTCCCTTGTGAATATTTTCCTCCCAGAAAAGTGTTCTTCACTTGTGTTAGGTAGAAGTTGTTTGCATTATATCTTCAATGTTGAAATCTTTATTGATGTTAATTATAGCAAATTTTTATCTTGCAATTGAAACAACCATATGTGATATAGGATAGGATAATGATAAAGAACTTGGGCACTATGTCACTATGTCAATTGCTTATATTTATATTCCATTATACTGGCTGCGTGTTTTTGGACAGGCCAACTAGTTGCTCTTAGTTTTCTCACCTGGGAAGTAGGGATAATAATCATAACTATTTATAAGAAATAAATGACAATTCAAATTAGGCCTTTAGTCAGTGCCTAGTTGCATAATATTAAATTTAAAAAAAAAAGGACGATGACATATAATATATTTTGGAAAAATAGGATGAATTTCATCTGACTGAAAAATCTAGATGTTTAAAAATTTAAAAAGCTAATCTATAGGTTGCCTTGTATTTTACATAGTATAGTTTGGGAAATGTAGATCTTGAAAGACATCTAGTCCATCTCCTGGTTCTTGGGGCTAAGATGATATTTGATAGAAGAGTTGAGCATTTGCATTTCCTCTTAAGATAAGTTTACTTTAGGGATCCTCAATCAACCTAGATATCCAAATCACCTTAGAAAGGACCTAATCTCTTTGAAAATGACTTAATGTCTCTGGACATTTATAATTACCATGCATTAGAGCACATTCTTATGACTGAACCCATTCTGAAGTTCATTGACGTTTTCTTATGTAGTTAGGTCTGTCAGCTAATTGGGAATGAGGATAGAGATTAAAGACACATTGCTATTTACTTTATTACTTACTTTTTCATTTTGTACCACAATCTGGTTCTTCTTATGTAAACTATTACCGTAGCTATTGCACTATTAGTGACATAGGAAGCCAAAGAAAAATATATTAAGGAAATAACTTGCTCTAGAGAGTTTCTAAGCATTCCTTCTTTCTTAAATGTGTATTTCACAAGTTGTTGTTACCATATTATTTTCTGAATATAAAAATAATACTTAATTCATAAAAATTTTTTCCTGAAAGAGAAATCATTTTTGTACCATTACTGATTTTTTCTATTAACTTAAAGTCATATTTTGTTTTAAACTTCCCCACTTGAAATTATATCACATATAGAATTTTGTTTTTTGACTTATTTATTTTTCATGACCATCCACCTGTTATAAACGGTAATTTAAAAATCTAATTTAATTTTATACCATGAGGTTGTTCATGGCAACAATGCTTTTCCTCTATTTTATAATATTTCTTTATGCCTTATTTCCAGAATAAGTACTAAGTCAAAGGGTATAACTCTTCATTCATATACCCAAAAACTTTCCAAAAAAGTTTTATCAGTTGTACATCCAAACTCATTGCATCTTTCAGTGAATCTTCTTGAGCACAGCATTTGATATTCTCTCTCTCCTTTTTTATCTTTGCTAGTGATAGATTAAAAAAGATTTGTTGTTATAGTTTTACTTTCATACTGTGGCAAATCATATACTAACATTTCTTGTTCTTATCGTTAAATTCATAACATACATAAAAGTAATCTGGATTGGGTTTCCTTGGAAAAGTTTAATTCTTTTTTTTTTTAAGTCTTTAAGTGTTTAATGGTGAGGACACTTCCTCAACCTAGGAAATGACTTAGTGTTTTCTTGTAACTATGATTAAATGTAATGATGATTTTGATAACAAGTACTATACTTTTCTTTGCAAAAGTTGACAATTAGTATCATAATAGCTTAAAAAACATTTAAAAATTCCCAGATACATGGTATTATATTTTGTAGTCTAAAGGAAAAACCACTATGTTCCAAAATATCTATCTAACAATTTAGTTCATGGAGTCAGGTCTTTAACATCATGAAAATTGCCTCGATTTAATTTTTCTACTTTGTGCCATAATTGGTTTAAATGCAGAATAAATAGGGGTTTTACATCAAACTTCAGCTTGCTATTAAAGACAATTGGAAACTCTTAGCTAATGAGTGGTAAGGCTATTCTTAAAATTAATCTTACTGAAATTTTCGTGGGAAAAGTAAAAGTTACAGAGCTTCTTAATTAGCACAAGTGATATAATATTTTTCCTCTGTCATCTGCTTTTAGTTTTTAAGTTCTAACAGTGAATTCAGGTGCTAAATTCTTAAAATTATTTTTGTTTCAGGATTGTGGAACTGAAGGACATGGTTTCTGATGTCAATCTCAGTTTTAATAAGATTTCCTTTATTTCACTGGAATTATGTATGCTTCAGAAATTGACTTTTTTAGATCTCAGGTATTTATTGATACTGTTGCTTTACTGTTTTCATTATAACTTATCTTTGGATTTTGCCTATCTTTAGCCCATTCCTTCTGATTTTCCTAGGTAAGTACAGAAACTGATCTTTAAGTTTATTAGTAATATTTCAGGAGAAATCTAAAATTAAGCATTTAGGAAATAGTTTATCAAACATCTATAATATATAAGCAATTTACAAATTAAATGATAAGACATAGTTACTTATAATATTAGAAAATAGTTTGCACATTCTTAAAGTCATTGCAAAGCAAAATTACAAATAATAATACATCATAAACTTTCACAATAGATTACAAATAGTTGACATTTGGAGTGTTAAAGTAGCAGCTGGCAGTAATATTTATTTGTTGTAGCTTAGTATCTAATGTTACTCAAAGATAAAATAGAATAATATTATTTCTTGTGTTTTGTACTATTTAGGTGATATTTCTTTAAAGAAAGTGCTTGCTTCTCATTGTTTCTTTCCTGAAAGTAAATAGCTTAAAACTGCTCACTACCCTATGCTGACACAATGGCTCTCTTTAACGATCTTACTTGGTTTCAAAATATTACCTTAAACATGCAACGCCAGAAGTCAAGAAAAAGAACACTAACTGTTTAAGGCACTGCAGAGGAAATAGTAAATTAAATTTCATAATGTCACAGTTGAAGTGACAAGATCAAATATGTCACAGTTCTTTAAAGGTAAAGTATATGTCTCAGGGTTAGGCAGAGTCATTTATTTTCTTGGACTTAATTTTATTTGTAAAATATATTTCTAATGCTTGCATTTTCTAGTGCTTGCTTATGTTACTAGGTATGTTTTTAGTTTATTTAATGTATAGCTCTGCTTGCCTCTGCTCAAACAATAGTCAAATAACAATAAGCTAAGTTATATCTCTTTCAGGAGTTGTTCTTTCTGTAGAGATATTTTTTTTTCACTTATGGGATTAAAGAAAATCTATTAACCCTGGTCCTACTAGATGTGGAATTGCTTCCATTTTCTGGTGGCAACTATACTGGGAAAGCAGTATAAAGCCACATTTTTGTTCAGCATTAATGGAGCAGAGAGAATGAATCCATTTCTCCACTACTGCTTTCTTTATTTCCTTTTGTCTCTGTCTTCTGTATATAACCAAAACTCTATGACTACACTTTGAAGTTTCTATTTAAATGACCAAAATATGCTTTCATGATTAATATCAGTAGTTTTAAGGCTGTTAAGGAAAAGGGTAGAAACTTGTGTTAAGTTATTCAGCACAACTTAATAAAGGCAATAACTGGGGAAAAGTACAGAGAAATAAAAAAAGAATATTGGCTATACTTAAGGTGTATGACTCTTGCATATTAGAGTTGGCTTCTGAATGCAGAAAGTAGCTATATAATAAAAAGGTTTCATCTGTAGATTGTCTTTAGCTGGGGGCAGATTTTCTTACAAATATATTATTTTATTAGCTAGTTATACTGCCTTTTGAATCCTTCTACATTCTTGTTAAACTTTTTTCTAACATCGTTCCTTGATCCTTCCAACAGTAAATGAAATTGTTTATTGCCATATTTCATTGTAATATGTATAATACGCATTATACAAATTGAAATTCTAAACTTAAATTAGCAATGGACTAGCTTGATACCTATAGAGTAAACTATATATAATCTCTTTATCATCCTGCTTCATTTTTTTCCTATTATTTTTCAGTTCTACTTGGATTGGGATTTCATATTTGTATGTGAGACATATGTATTGTCATCAATTGAATGTTTAGCCCTGACTGTGAGAAGTATTGCTGAGCCCTGTTTGAAGATAGGGAGTGTTTGCCTTGTTAAGTCTTATTAAGTTACCAGTTGGTTATATATTGATATTATTGAGAATTAGGCACATCAATCAAATACCTGACTACAGAATTTTCAGGATTCTGCCTTAATGACACCAGATTAAGGATTGACAAACTGATAACACACAATTTTTTTTCTTTTGAATATTTTAATTATAAATTAAAATTTAAAAAGTTTTCAATTTTTATAAACCCTCTACTTTTTTCCCCAATTTAGAAACAACTTCTTAAATTCTTTGCCTGAAGAAATGGAATCACTGATAAGACTACAAATGATCAATCTTTCCTTTAATAGGTAAGAGACAGACCTGAAAATCTGTAACTACTATTCTGTGAAAAATCTGTAAGTCTTTCTTATTGTAGGTCTTTTCTTTTCATCTTTACATGAAGAAATCTTTTTAGTCTTTCTTTTTAATCTATACAGGAAAAAAACAGCCAAAAACAGCCGTAAACAAAAAGGCTCCATGTTCTTACTTTATTTTAATATCCAAACTTTATTTTCTCATAATTCTGCTTAGAATTGAAACTGATGCTTTCCTAAAATTTTCACAACCAATGTCTAGTCGTTTTTTTTTTAATGACTTTACCATTTTGAGAAACCTATGGCCAGTAAGAAGACAAATATGCAAATAAATAATAATATAAAATTGCTGTAATGGAAGCATAGTGCATAAAAAAAGCTGTTTCCTGAGATTACCTGAAGGTAGATGAGGTAATATTGAAACTGAGGCTTGGAAAATAGATATTTGCTGGGCACATAGGGAGAGCAAATAGCATGTGCAAAAGCACAAAGATAAGAGAAAATAGTATGTTTGGAAAATGTCAAGAAATGTGGTATGGTTTAGGCCATAAAGTTCAGAAAGTAGAGGAGTAGAATTAACAGATGATATTGGATATAAAAGCAGTAGCCAGTCTTTAGAGTGTTCTACGCCAAATGAAAATTAGATTTCATTCTACAAACACTATAAAAATAACTGCAAATAAAATTTAGAGTAACTAATGTTTACTGGGAGTTCATTATCTGCAGACACTTTGCTAAGTACTTTACATATATCATCTCACTTAATCTCACAGAAACCCTTCATGCCAGGTTCTGTTATTATGTCCATTTAAAAATTGAGGACTAGAACTTAAGTGACTCACCTAAGGTTCTCATTATAGGGCTGGGATTTGAGTCCAGGTAGTTAGACTCCAGAACTTACACCTATGTCATATTTCTTCCCTTGAAAGCTGATTCTGGTAATAAAGCAATAAAAATATTGATAGCTAATATTTATTGTGTCCCAGATAACTGTTCCAAGGTTTTCAAATATATTCATTAAATCCTTACTGTAAATACATATGTTTGTATATGTGTAGTACTATTATTATCTCTCATTTACAGATGAGGACGCTAAGGCACAGTGAGGTTAAAGTAACTTGCCTAGATTCGTGGTTAGCATATGTTAGAATCATAAATCAGACCCATTCAGTGTAGCTTCTGAGTCTATGCCTTTAACCAGTGTGCTATCCTTCCTCTCAAGGATGAAGATTTTCAAAGACTCTCCAAGATTAGAAGATTTTAAGACAGGAAGATTTTAGGATTTTCAGTCAGGAAGACCATTGAAGTGGTGCTAGTGACATTGTGCCAATTCAATTCTCTCTTCCTTCCAGAAGGCTGTATTTGCTAAAACCATACCAGATAGCTCTGTGACCTTTATCTACACAGTTTATTCCCCCGTTGGATTATTTGAATGGGTTAACACTGTCAGTGCTATCCATTCCTAAACTCCAGACAGTAATCACAATTCAAACCCCACTGATTTTTATTCTCTGATTCAAACCTTGAGTAGTTCTGTGCTTCTTCAATTTTAACTTCTACAGTTATTGACCTCCACTTCTCCCAGTCATTTCTTCTAAGCCCTCTAAAATCTTCCTTACATGAGAGACAACTCCCTCATATCATTTCTACAATACACTTTCTATACTTTTACATCAGGGAAAGTGAATGAGGCAGGAAAAAAATGGCTTGTTAATCTTGAATATGAGTGCCACATCAGCTAAGTCCTCAGTGGTAACTTGATCTTGACCACTTACTCCCTGTAGCTATTCCTTCTCTTGTCACCCAGTCATCTGAAAAGGTTAGTCTTCCTGATTCTATTTCCTTATTGTTCATTTACTCCTAAGCCCACAATTATGTGATTTCCATCTTTACCTCTTTATTGAAACTTTCTTTCTAAAGTTATATAGTAAATATCTTTTGGAGTATCTACCCTGTTCTTTTGTCAGTTTCATTTAGAAGACCATGAGAGTGGACAAAATCCTTATGGAAGAGTATACAGAAGGGGGAAAAATAATGACTGAAAGATAAACCCTAACAACACTAACATTTAAAGAATGGATATATTAGGAAAAAAACCATGAGTGATACAAAGTGGAAACAGCGGAGAGGCATTGGTAGATCCAGAAATGAATTTTTCCGTAGACTATAAGAAGAGAAAGTTAGAAGAGATTTTAGCTGGGTCAAATACAGCAAGAATGTCTAGGAAAATTAGGTTTGAGATGTGTCCAGTGACCTAAGAATTAGGATATAGTCTTCTAGACATTCATAGGTAACAGAAACTTAAACTAGTTTGAGCAAACAAGGTAAATTCAGGCTTTATATAATTTGATTTGAAAACCAATGGATCTTCATCATACAAACAAAAATAGAAATGTCATAGAAATTACTGGTTGATTGGATGCAGGAGAAGAGGAAAATAGGAGAACTTCCAAGTTTTAGGTTTGAATAGATAGGTGGCAGTGCTTTTCATTCATATGTATATCTGACCAGTATCCTCTCTTCTTCAGATCACTTATAACCTTGCAATAAGTTTTCTATCTTACCCAGACCTTCAATCCACTGGTACTATAACTTTTCCTCCTTATTTATCACTTCTTTACTGTCTGCTTTTATTCCTTGTGCAGTTTAGATTTCATGGCCCATCATTCACTCATTCCTTTACCCTCAGCTCCCTTGCCCATCTCTCTATTGGCTATACTCCAGAAGAACTCCAGTTGTAATTAAATCCAACTACCATATTTCCATAGTTGAACCTGACTTGCTCAGTGTTGTTTGGTATAATCACACAGCTAACATTAGTTTTGTTTTAAACTCAAGACCGCCAATCTCAAATGATACTTAACATTGCCTTCTACATTTCTATAGTAAATTTGGTCTCCCATTTTCCAAGACTATGATTTGATATGTTTTCTTCTCCATTCTAAAATTTTCCTTACTATCTTGCCCTTTTCCCCCAGCTGATTATCTTGCTATTTCACTGAAAAAAAAAATCCTTTTATTTCCATTAACCAATCTGAATATCTATGCACAAAGCCATCTTTTCTATCTTTCCTTCTATCATAGTAGTAGAGTCCCTGCTTGTTTCAAAGGCCAATCCTTCCAGATGTGTTCTGTATTTCAGCCCCTCTTTTTGTCTTTCCTGTTTTGTTAATATCTCTTAGCTTATCTCCACAATTAACTTTAGTTTTCTTTATTCTGTACAATCTGGCTTCCAACTGATTCTGTTGCTCACTGTATTGCTGCATATCTAGTCTCATTGTCCTGGCCCTCTCAACAGAATGGTCGACTATGCCTTATTTTATAATGCACTTTCCTCTTGGTTTCCCTGATGCCACATCTTCCTAATTTTTTCTCCTGCTTCAGTGATAGCATTAAACTCCTTAGTCTTACATGTTTTACTCTCATTTTTCACTGTTTTTCTGCTTGAACCTCTAACTCCAGCTAAATTGGTCTACTCACTGACATTTAACTAAACATTTTCACCTCAGTGCCTATGTTCATTTCGTACAAGCCCTTCCTTCCTTGCTATCACCAACCTGTGAAGTATTGTGAATTCCTTCTAGATAGATGATATACATTTAATGGGGGAAAAATCATAAAATTAGTTTCATAGATAATATAGATAAAATGCTTTTTCTTCTAAAATTGGTAGTAGTTGATAGTTCACACATGATTTTTAAAGGACCTTCCTTAGATATGCTGATAAAGTATCACGATTGTTCTGATGTTAATTTTGTATCTGACAACCTTTCATAACTTTTTTATTAATCCTTGTAATTTGTCAATTATATCATCTATAAATAAGGAAAGTTTTGCCTCTTTCAATTTTTAGACCTCTTCTGTCTTCTCTTTTGTCTTTATTGCTTTGACCAGGACTTCTAGTACTGTATTGAACTATGTAATAGCAGGTATACTTATCTTGACAATGATTTAACATTTCTTCTTTAAGTATGATGACTGCTATAGGTGTTTAGTTGCCAATTTATAAAAAGGTAAGGAACATATACTGGATTTCATTGAGCTCTAAATATTTTGCAATTTTTCTAAAGGTTTTTCTCTTTAATCCAAGTCTTATTTAGTTATTTTTTTTTTTAATTTCCAGCTATGTAGCACTAATTTTTTTATTTAGCACTTTCTGTTAATGATATCTAATTTTATTAGACTATAGAATATAGCTGCATGATATTGATTCTTTGGGATTAATTCAGACTTTATAGCTTCTCAAGGAACATTTATTATCTATTAGGTATAAATTCTGTTTCTGTAACAGATCAAATTATTTAAATATTTTATATATTTCCTATTTTCTTTTGCTATTTTAATAGTTTTTGAGGTGACTGTTAAAATCTCCATTTACAATCCCATCTTATGGCATCTTCAGGCTTGCTTTGGACAAAGAAGCTGACAGTTTATGCTAATTTGTCGTCTTTTCAAGAACCAACAGTGCGTTCATTTTTGGAAGTATCAGTCAAAGCAAAATACAAAACTTTAGTTTTGCTTAACATATTAGCAGTGATTATCGTAAGAAGTAAAAATGAAACAAAGAAATCATGTAAGGATTCTCAGGAGGGACCTCGAGCATGGGAAGCAGGCACTCAACCAACTGAGCTGCACCTACCCCCCAAGAATATGTGGATTTGTTTCATTTTTTTTAAAGGAGGTATGGGGATTGAACCCATGACCTTGTATACCTGAAGCAGTTACTCAACCATTGAGCTACATCTGGTCTCCCCAAGCTTTTGTTTGCTTTTTATATATAATAAAGCAAAACTGTTAAAAGTCTGTCCATTTCACATATATCTCAAGATTTCCAAAATTGGCCCATTCTCTTTATTTTCAAATTGAAATCCAGGACTTAATCCAAATATAAAATAACTTTTACACTAAGAAAACATTATCCCATGATATCAAACTTAAGATCATCTATTTTAAGGAATGACTTTGACCTTTGATTCCAAGTCAAAAAAAAAAAAGGTATACTATTTATTTTTGTTTGTTTACTTATGTTTTAATAGGTTCAAAATACTACCTGATGTTCTATATCGTATCCCAACACTTGAAACAATTCTAATTAGTAACAACCAGGTTGGATCCGTGGACCCACAGAAAATGAAGACGATGGAAAATTTGACCACTCTGGACCTTCAAAATAATGACCTCCTACAAATTCCACCAGAGCTTGGTAATTGTATAAACTTAAGGTAACTATATCATTCTTCTTAGGTTTTCCATTATTTGATTGATTTGTTGAAAGTGCTTTTTCTGAGTTTATTTTTCCTTGTTGAGGTACTCTTATAGGAAGTTGAAGTAACAAAGTTATTATCCTATCAAAAATAATAGGTAACAGATCTAGAATCCCAATTCTGTTTTTCAAATTCTACCAGATACATTTTTTAGCTTTTTAAATAATAGGTATATTATTAAATAGCTTTATAATAATAGGTATAAATATAGTAACTATATTATTTCTAGTGGTATAATACTTTCATCATCACCATGTATGTTTATAACCTGAAACTGTACTGCATAAAAGTGTCAGGAAAATAGAATTTTTCAAAATCTGATCACAGACGACCACCATTCCATTTCAAGCACACAGTGGTCTTTTTCACTCTTTGCATTTGCTGTTCCCTCTGCCTAAAATGACTTTGTTTACCTTGCTTTCATCAGTAATCAACTTAGATATCATCTTTGGAAACCTTCCCTGTTCTCTAGGCAGAGTGAATGAATCCCTCTTGTATTTCCCACCATGCTTTGTTTAGATTCATTTATACCATCTCTTTTTCCTCCTATAGAAAGGGAATCCCAGTGCCTGACACATAGTAAGCACCCACTAACTGCTTATTAAGTTAATATAAGGGGAATTTGGGATGTCACCAGAAAGCCAAATAATTAGGCAAAATGTGTCAGAAGAAATTTAATTATTGAAACTGCATAATAATTTGATAAGTTTTATTTTACGAAGATAGCACTGGCATCTGCTCTGGTACTTTATATTAGTAAATTTTAGAAGGCAAGTACATAACTTCCTTTGCTAGAAGTTAAGAAAATCAGCCTTTAAAGGAATTCCTAAGGAACACAGAATTTGTAAAGATATGTTAGACCTAAGGTATAATATGATTTTTTGTTTGCATAAATACTTAAGCTATTAAAAATATAAAAATCTGTCTTATGATTAGAGAAATTTCACTAATTATATAGAGAAACAAAACCGCAAGCTCTTAACTCAACTCTTAAACTGACCCTCTATTCCTTTCAGAACATTTATATGTATATCGAGTCAAGAGAGGTATAGAGAACAGAAATGTGTTAATGTTTTCCGGGGGTAGAGGGGAGGAATACATTGATTACATTATAGCCTTGTCACAGGTGCTTGCCAGTTTGCTCATTCTGGTATTTGTGTAAATCTAAGTCAGCCATTTAGTATGTGGTCATTTTAAGATTGAGAAGAAGCTGGTAGAATCTTGGTTCAAATCATAACTCCACCATTTAGTAGCTGTGTGATCTTAGACAAGTTTTTGTACCTTCCTAATCCACTATTTCCTCATCTATAAAATAGTAATATTAGTGGTACCTAATCACAGGGTTCTTAAGAAAATTAAGAGACAATCAATGTCAATTTTCTAGGACACTGCCTTTCACAAAATAAGTATTCAATTAATATTGTTTTTGCTTTTGTTTTTATAATTCCAACTGTTTAAATGCTCTGGTTTGAAAAGGAACAAACAGAGAAAGATGTACACTTTGAATTTTTAAAATTTCCAGTGAAATTAAAAGAAAAGCCTCTCTAATAAAAAAATTTAAATCCTTAATTTTTCTTTTTTTTTGTTTAGAACATTACTACTAGATGGAAATCCATTTCGTGTTCCTCGAGCTGCCATATTAATGAAAGGAACAGCTGCTATACTGGAATATTTGAGAGATCGAATTCCTACTTAAATTGAAGTTGTTTTATAATTCTGGTCAAGTTAATTCTTAGAAGGATGTAATATTTTCTTTTAGTATCATTCTAAAGCTGATTGCTGTAGTTTATCTTCTATTTCCCAATATCACCTAGCCCTTGGTATAATTGGCCTGGGCCATATTCACTGCCACTGAATATTTTTACACTGACAACTGTTTAATCTTTTTCTAAGGTCTTGTGTACATTTATAGTGGTGATAACCATGCGTAGTGTTCATACATTTGTTGTTCATACATACACAGGATTTATCCCACTCACATTCCCCCATAACATAACAAGCAGTTTCTTCAAAAATGAATTTTTATTTAACATGGTTTAATATTTTTATAATGACAAAGCATTTTTGTAGAAATGTTTTTTTTTCATTTTTGTTGGTATTTAATGTACTGTGGCCAATTGACTTGAATATAACTATCCAATTTCTACCTTTTTATTAGACATTAAATGGATCTGTATTTTATTGAATATAGTTTTTTGACATTAGAAAAATAAAACTTCATTATCTGTAATAGGACTTTTGTTATGGGGTTAGGTCTCATTACAAGTTTTTAATTAACATTTACTATTTTGTTTTTGTTTTAATCTAGTTGAAATGTTTCTTTTCTAGCTCTTGGATAGGTCTATTCACCTTGTTTTATGGAATCATTTTTATCAAGGATTGCTAATATCACAGAAATGCACACAAGATAAAATTATTGATGAAAAAATATTTGCTTTATTTGCTTTTGCAATTTTGAATTTAAAACTGTAAAAATTTATGTTTTATGATGTCTTTTAGATTCAGGTGCATTCAGGAGATCAGATCTGCCATGTTTTTGCCTCACCTACACTGTGTGCATTTTTATTACCTTTTATCCCTTGAAAAAACAGTATTGGGGAATGGATATGGCTCAAGGGGTTTAGTACCTGCTTTCCATATGGGAGGTCCCGGTTCGGTTCCCAGAGCCTCCTAAACAAAAACAAACAGGTAAAACTAATGAAAAAAACGACTTGGGAGCTGATGTGCCTCAGCGGTTGAGTGCCAGCTTCCCTATACAAGGTCTGGGGTTCAATCCCTGGCCCTGGCACCTACAAAAAACAAAACAAAACAAAAAACAGTATTGAAGACCATTTCTTATTAATTCCATCTCAAGTTTGTTAGTTCTTAGTGTTTAGAAATAAAGATATCAGCAATAGACAATAATGAATACCACGTAGAAATCTTGAAATATATTGTGTTTCAGTGCTTACTAAACATGTATTTGTATGCCTACTCTACTTTGTGTGCGTATTTGCATCTAGCCCTGTGCATCTTTTTTAATTTTTAGCACCTTAAGAATTTGCTTGCAGTCTTGCTAAGAACAAAGTTCTAGTCTTGCAGTAATCTTCTTAAGGGAATTTGTTACTGGCAAACATGAGTTTTTAAAAAATGAAATATAAAATTTTCTGCTGAAACCAAAAATATTAAAAGTAAGCTGATCCATCATTATAAAACTTAACCATAAGATTCTATTAAGTAGTTAATTGAAAATTATGTATATCAATTTGTATTTGTATGTGTGTGTGTGTGTGTGTGTAGCTTTTGGAAGGTTGAGGCATGCTCATGAAAAAAAAAGTATTAATAAAGATTACTACATGTTCATAATTGAAGTTACATATTCATTATTTCAGATTTTTAAAAACCTTTCAAATATAATGTTCATGTTTTTTGTTTAAAAGAAACATGTCCTTTTCATACCACAACTCTACACCTGAATAAAAAGACTGCTTTGATATTAAACAAAGGACACTTTACAATAAGGTGACATTTTATTGTTTATACAATAAAGAGACTTTTATGTTATTCAAAACACTTTTTTTAATACTGAAAAAGTTGAGTACACCAAAGCCGAAAAATGGCTCTGCTATACACTGCACAGCATTATTTTAGTCCCTGTATTTTGTATCTGTACAGAAAGCATCTTCAAAATGCATTCTAATCACATTGAATATCTTTACCAATTAGCATCAATACATAAATAAAATGGGAAGAATACAACTTGCATTTGCAAATTTTAACTGAGTAATTTCAGTGATACAGTAAATTTAAAATATAGATTCATAGGTCTGTTGCACATAAAATGAAGCAGCTTTCAAGGTTGTTATTATATCATACTGCAAAAAAAACCCATTAAGGTACATTCACAATCTATGTTAATAAAGTAGTAAATATGTCTTCATTCAGTTTATTTACATCAATATGTAGTTCAACTAAAAATTATCATTAATTGTGATACAGTAATCTTTTTGACACATACAAAAATGACAATTTAATATATAATTTAAGCTCAAAATCACAATTATCTCAAAATAGTAATTACAATACAGCCATTTCAATTAAACATGTCATGATAACTTTTTATAAAATGGTAAAATTTTTTATTAAAGTAAGCAATTTGTTTTGAATTGGCTAGAGTACACCCAAGTAGAAAACCTTAAATGTTAAGAGGTGTTTCCCACCCCCTCCCACCCAAATTTGTATATAGCCACCTAAGCTAGCAAAGAGACAGAAAAGGCCCCAATTTTTAAAGTTTAAGCCTCTTTTGCTATACTGCTGTGGCTTGTTTATTCTTCCATAAAGCTTTACAAGGGAAATGTCAATAAACTATGCAGTGAAATGCATGCATTAATATACAATATGTCTATGTGAAGTGTTAGTGTTTACTAATGCACATTAAAATGTTCTCAAAGACTGCAAAAGAAGGCATAAATAAAGAAGCACTTATTAAGTTCTACCAATTACATGTTGTAAACTTGAAAACTACTTGATCATATAATGGAATTTCTTTGAAATCAGATCCCAATTCAGATTCTTTCTCTTGTGAAAGAAGTTTTAGTTACTTGGCCTTAAGATGTCACTGTTGTGCTGCACATATGGTAGTGAAATCAGATGTCGAAAAGAAACTGGAGTCTAGAGACTGTTTTCATTTTACTAAAATAATAACCTGAAGTTGCATCACTGCTTAGGAATTTTTCTGAAACCTAGAGAAGAGTGAAATATTTCACTAAATGAATTATATGACCTCAAATGAAAAATGGAAAATTTGCGTGTATTTGTGTTTAGCATATGAGAAAATATAAATTTATACAGGTGAAATTAGAACTTTATATATTAACAAAAAGGCCATGTCTAGAAATAACCAAGGTCAAAAGTAATCATTATCAAATCTTTGAAATGAAAATAATTTTCATGGATACTTTTAAAAATCTGAAAACTTAGTATCTTTCTCTTTATAATTCTTAAGTCAATTAAAAACCTACCACTATCTTGGTTTAGAATTGCTGCTGATAGTTTAATATGTCCTCTCTGCATAGAAAGAGACCATAGCTCATATTATGATTTACTTATTTACAGATGGAAAGGATTGTTCTTGGGTGGTTTTAACGGAGAAAAATGAAATTACATTACTTGCAAACCTTTCACTTACAGCGTTATTTGTGATGGTTTTTGTAATTTACAAACAGAACTTAGTAGATTTACCCCTGATTTTCAAGTAGACTTAGGAAAAAATCCTCTTTCATAGGAAGACAATGCTACCATTAGTCCCTTATATACAGTGAATGAAGTGAAACAATTTGCTCTTTAAAAAAAATTCTGGTTTATCTGTCAATTATCTTTCTCTTCATTCCAAACAGAAAACAGTAAGGCTTGCATTTTTGAGGAGGAAAATGTACTTGAAAGTGTTAAAGAGTAGTGCCTAAATGTCATAAAGCAGAAGTATTCAAACACTTATTGCATTCCATTGACACTAGGTATCATCAAAACTAAAATGATGTCCTAGAGTAAACTTAATATACAAGATTCCTTACAGACCTGAACAAATGCATTTTCCACATTCAAATCCAGTAAGAGTCGTCTGAATGTAAAGACTCTAGAAGTATTGAAAATAAAAGTTTTTCAATGATACATTCTGAAAATAAATTTTCTTTCTAGCAAATATGGGAGCTGCTTTATGCTGCCTGCCTGAGAATTGCATCTGGGTTTTCCTATGCACTTTCCAAAAATATGTAAGATTTCCAGACTAAATAAGAGATGTTCTTTAGTAGGAGACTGGGGAAGGGGACGAGGAGCAGAGAGATACAAAAAAGCATGATATTTCTTTTGTCCATTTGCCAGATGCTTTTCTTGATCTAGCTATCATAAAGGTCAGTTGACCTGCATATCTGGGCATTATTTAACTCCTTACTTTTTCTGTGCAAAATAAATGTGCAAAGAAAAACATCTATGTATGTGTGTCTACATATAGACACAAAACCTGAGTCACAATAGAAGTTTTTAATATAAGAAAACTTCTTAATGTAGGAAAATAATCTTTAAAGGGCAAAAAATACCTTTGTACAATATAAGCATCTACCTTTAAAACTTCAGTGTGCTTAAGTATCACGTTTTATGAGATCCAGTATAAAGGGGATCGTTTACATTTGAGAATTTTCTTAACTAGAGCTGAAATAACACTTCTATTTCTAGCATCTATTTTCATTCCCCTGAATTAAACTCTTTTTTTTTTTTTAAAAAAAAAAGCATTCAATTATAAGTCCTGTTCCTGCTTTTTTTCCCCCCAAATATGGAGGACATAGGAGATTTGGGGTTGCTAAGTATATAATTGAGTGCCAAGCCACAATGGGATTTTAAAATCCAAAACAAATAATATATAATCATTAAGAGAAACATTCCTTGAAAAAATTTTGTAGACAGTTTTGGGCTATATTATACATGAAGCTAATCTTTCATTTAAGGATCACTTTCTGCACATCATCTTAAAAATCCCTTTTTCCAAGCTTCATTTCCTTAGTTTCTTTAGCTTTCATATATGAATCCTGAATTGTCCTAGTTAAAATTCGCTAGCTCACATTCCACAACCAGTGAACAGTGTCCTCTCTTTCCTCTGTCTTCCTCACAAGAGCTCAGTGCTCTGGGATGACTCCTTTGCTTCCCCTCATGTGCCACTTTATTTACTACTGGAGGAGAAAAAATCTGCTTAAATGTCTGTATTCTCATCGTTAGACACTGCTTAAGGCTCAGTATAGGAAAAACTTATTCCTTGGGTACATACTGAGGACATTTTACAGAAAAGTGAATGCCAAGCTTCTCCAGCTTTTGTCATTATGCATTTATGTAAAAAATCCCTGACTCTCAAGCAGAAGAGGACACCATCTTAACCAAAAGGTTCAGTCCTTTCACCTGATGCTCGTTAGAAGGACTCCTTGAATACCTATGTCAGTAGTTGAATGGAATCTGGACAGTATCCTTGAATGCTGTCTTTCCTTGCTAGGGTCAGTGAGCCTGAAGAGGTCAGCCAAGGGTATTGTCTCTCCCTGCCTTTTTTTATGACACTTTCTTGAGGATCATGGAAAGGATTCTGTATTGTGCAGAAGACTAAAAGCAGAGGAGCACTTTTCCAACAAGACTTGTTACCATGGGAACCAATGCAGAAACATGAAAATATGACAAGAAGCTGAGGATTAATTGTGGAGACAATTGATAGGGAGTTGGTTTCTACATGGCAGTTTGAGTTTTGGGGATTATAAAACAAAACAAACGGTATTCTTTGTATGGCCAGATTAATGAAAATGGACAAAATGACTTGCCAGCAGCAGGTTCCGGAGGCTGTGATGTACGTAAGGCAAGGGGAGAGTAGTAAGGATGCTCTGGTGTGACAAGGCAAACTAAAATCCAGCCCCATCATAACCTGGTAGGGTTGAGCTCTTCAGCCCAAGTGTTAAGTTTATCAGATGGACAAAGGTACCTTTTGGAAAGGCACATCTATGCTTAGCTTAAAGGCCATCTGCTAGATCTATTCTCAACCTTCAAAGCGAGCAGACACTCCCTGACAAGATTATTGCACATCCAATATATTATTGCTTGAAGCGTCTTCCATAATACTCCAAACTGAAAAAATCAAACTTGCAAATCTGTGGCCTCTGTCCCCCAGCAGATTGGCTATTGCAAGTAACCTAGAAATTAAATGAGACTACATTTCTCATCAGGAAACAATTACTTCACCAGATTCAGGTCCTTCCTGTGTACCCTTCTCTGTCCTTATGGAGATGGTAATAAATTGGTCAAATCAGAGTGTAGAATTCCAGGAAAAACTTTTAACAAGGATTTGGAGGTTCTGCCTAATCTGAAAAAAATTAGACCTACATTTCGTAAATTCAGAGTTTCCTGGGGGATTGTTCCGGTCCTATCCCCCAACCTTCCCAAGGGCTATTTCCTAAAATGCTACAATTAATGTCTGATTCCTCGGACTTCAACCCTTGGCCCATATTTAAATACATTTACCCTGAGGAAATGTGGGAAGCTCCCACTATACACCCACTTTACGACTTGATTTGACCCTTCCTAGAGAGCAAGTAGTGACATCTTTTACCTGCCATTCTTTCTCATTTTCAAAACACAGAAATTAAAAGGCGAAAGCATAATTGTCATGGGTTGGGATGCAGACCAGAAATAGGAGATAATGCCATTATTGGATAGTTCTCTTTAGGGTAGACTACTACAAATAGTCTGAATAAAATATGCTCCTTTTGCAGTGTTAAATACACGACATAGATTTGAATAGAAATGCTTATTTTCTTTCTCACGAATGACTTTCTATTCTATGAGTTCCTCATAGAATCCTTTGACAATCTCAACAATGAGTTGTTGAAATGCCAAAAGCGCATGAATTTCCATACCCCCAAGAATATTTTTGGGGGTTCTGAAATCCAATAAAAAGCCTGAATTTTCTACCACTTGCAGAGTTTGGAGGGAACCTTGATAATACATGCAGAACCCTAAACGAGATTTGAGTACAGTTACCTGTAATTTTCAGGATTTGGGATTTCCATGCTTCATTTTTGAAGGTAGGGAGGGAGAAAGAAACAGAATAACGTGATGCAGAACTAAACTCTACAGCTACATGAAACAATGCTTTTTACTAAAGATAGGTCAGCAGATCTCTTTCTGAGATAAGCAAATAAAGCATAATACATCTTCACAAATACTTATGCCTTCGAATTTGACATATAATACGAAACACTTCATTTCTGATAAGGTCTTTTTAAATCAGACAGCAATGCCTAGAGGAAGACCAGCTAGTCAGGACTAAACTAAAGCATGATTGGCTTTTGCTGTGACTTTCCACGGTTCCTCAGTGGTAGAAGATACCTTGGAAAAACTTAGAGGCCACCTGACACTATTAGTTTCACCGCTTCGTTCATTCCTCAGTGAGGAATCTGAAGAGCCATTAATCATAACAAATTTCAATGTATTGAGAATTTTATATTTGATTCTTCAAATTTTTAAAACAATTGAGTCCTTCCTTTCAATTTGCTATGAGGTTATATAAGTGATTTCCTGATACACAATGTATCTTCAAGAGTTATAGGAATAACTCTTAGTTTTTCTTTTCCATACTTTATCATATAGAACAGTACATAGTTCACAAAAGAACCAATCTTGCCAATAAATATGAAGACATTGCTTTCAACTACCAAAAGTACTTGGAAATCAGAAAAAAAAAATGCTTCAGAGTGGAATGATGACACCTGTGTCAGTAGGCATTCTGTTTTACAGAACTGATTTTAGAAAGGATGACTTTCCCATGTTGGCCACTGAATATAAGTAGAAACAGGACTTTTTTCAATACCTTTCAACTTGATGCCAGTAATATGCCCAAAGTGACATCTGAAGGACAGCAACTATCTTATGAAGTATTTAAAAAGCAGAATCTCATTTTCCATTGTAAGCATGCTACACAATCCATTCCAAATATTTTTTATAAACTCATATTTTGTCAGTTGATTTACAAAGACACTAAGTTGCTTCAAGGTAAACCCACCACCTCATCACTAGACCATGGATGAACTCATGCACTTTTTGCACCCATCTTTATTTTACAGTCACTATCCCACCTCTCTGCTAATCCTTGACTTTAACCTCAAAGAGCAAATAAAAAGCCTGGGATTTTATTAGAAATAAAACCATATCTGCTATTTCTCTTGCTTACCTCATCTCTTAGAATAACTTCTGGAAAGTTGGATACCTACCACCTCTTAGTGCTTAGAGATGTTACAAAGACAGCATTGGAGGATCATTAGAGAAGGGTCTGGTGGGATACCCATGCTATAGCATTTCTGTGTCTGTTGAAATGGCCTGTCATGAGACTTGATTTGTGTCTGCATGGTTCTAGGCACTCTAGTTTTTCACTTCCTTGAAAATTTTATCTTCAGTGCTGTTTAAGCCACATTTCTTATTCATCTTTAAGGGAGTCCTGTTCTGTACTTAAACACAAAGCATCCCCTAATAGTGGGGAGTTGGCTAACAATAAAGAGTATGATCTTTTCCTGTGTGTAGGGGCATGGTGTGTTAAATTATACCAGTCCAGCAGAACCATACACATTTTTTTCATAGGTGTTTTAAACACAAATGAATCATTTTAAAGCAAAGATTTTAACGGGCACTAAAGGTTAATTGTTTATCTCTCCTCTCATATTGACCCCTTTAAGTGGAGCAGTAGGCCTTTGTTATCAAGCCTTGAGATGTCTTCAGTCCTCTTTCTCCTGGAAGGAGGAGCTGCCCTTGATCCCTGCAGGCACTCCAACTTTGTCCCTGGGAAGCAATCCCTTTTAAGGACAAAGTCAAAGGTAAGTGGAGAGCTAGTGCCTAGCTAGCCTAGACTATCTATTCCTCATCAGTACGGTTCATTCAGGACAACACTGGAGTTATTTTGCCTCCACTGACACCTGATTCTTGGCGTTTTTGAAAGAGAACATATATGAGGGGTAGGAGCCTGCCTCTATTAAGGAATAGATAAACATCCACATTATAAAAACAAAATAAAAAGAATCATTTGTCAACTTATTACTGAAAGTGGTAACACACTGTTCTTTGTTCTCCTTGTGTTTTGTACCTATACGGTAGCCGTGATTAGACTTTTTATGTCTCGCCACTAAACAGTGTTTCTTGAGGGGAGGACCATGGCTTATTGATATTTGTATCCCCCACTGTGTGTACACTAGAACTTTGAACATAATCTTCTGCTTTTTAACATTTGTTGATTAAATCAAATGTATAGGAAGGAAAAAGTAAATTGGTTTAAATACTGATAATTTTTTAAAAAGGATATACACACAGATTGGCTGGATCACAAATTCTGGGGTGACGCAGAGGAAGGCTCAAGTCTAAGCCAGATCTATTCAAACCTATAGGAAGTCTGGATGAATATTCTAAATGAGATTATATAGTGCTGTGTGGGTGTAGGTGAACATGCAGGGGACATAAGTAGAAAAAAAAAAGAAGACATTGTTTCTTACCTTTGAGTAGTTAATGATGATTTAGCACTAGGTCACAGGGATAGTAAACTATCATTTTATCATTTGGGGGAAATATATGGAGACCTAAAAAAAAAAATAAAGCACCTGATATTGAGAGAGAGAGAGAGAGGATCCTAGAAAATACAGATTTGAGTTTCTCTGGGAAATGGTCCACAAACAGATTTGTGTGTATCCTCAAGAGAGTGGAGTGTTTGCAGCAATAGTCATGGTTTTAAAAGACCATGTCAGAGTGATGGCCTGTTGAAAAATCTCTTGATCATTAAGACTTTGTGATCTTCTCTAGTGCAAAATACTTATTGCTAAGTTGAATGACTCCACAACTATGAAGAATTTTGTCCAAAGACTGGCTATCAAAAATGGTTGGTTTAAAACAAATAGAATGACAGCCAGTAAAGACAAGAGAAACCAAACAAAAACAGCACACATCAAAAACAAGCACTGCTGGAATACATAAATAGAAGCTTTCAAGTAGTTTTCTCATCATTCTCAGTACAAATTCTTCCTAGCTCTCATTCTAATATTTTGTTCTGGATTCTACATCTAAACCTGTCACAAAAAGCTTGCGGAAATCTGAGAAGGGGTAAAAAAGACAAATAGAAAACAAGGCAGATAAAAAATCCAAAAGCTTATATTCAAAAGAATGAAATCATGATCTTCAGGTGGACACATGCTGCATTTGATTTAAAATGTGTGGGTATGTTGTGTACAATTTAAATTCGTTAGGGAGATATTTATCTTTCCTAAAAAGAGGAAGCACAGTGGTAAGCAAACCTACAAAGGTGAACTAAAATTGGCAGGTTTGAGGTCATAAAGAATTTACAAAATACCAACCCCCAAAGGAGGTGGAAAAGAATTTGATAAGCAAAAACACACTGATGACTAGCTGTTGGCCATGTGCCTAGAAGGAAACTGTTTCAGCTGGAGGAAAACACCAGAGGCTGTAAATAATTTTACACAGATTTAGGGAAAGAACACCTTGTTTTCAAACCTCTCTCTTCTTTTGCTCTGGCTTGGAAGAAAACAGATTAAATGGTTGGCAGAGAAACACCATGAATCCACAAATAAGTAGGTCCTTATTGAAATTAGCAGAGCAGAGGCCCAGATAAAGGTGCTGGCTAAGCTGGGAAGGTAAGGATATGATCAACTAAGAAGCAAACAGAAACGCTAGGGCTTTTAAAAAATTATCCAGCAATCAGAGGCCTTGAAATACCAAATATTTAAGAACCAAATCAGCTTGAAGAAAGTGTTGTCAAAGGTGATAGGAACTGTGTGTGTTCAACACCCAGACATTCTGACTGAAGGAAGGCTGGGGAGAATGTAAACAACCCTGGAATCCAGTTATCACTTTATGCTATGTGTTTGAAATACATTCCTTATCTACTTCATAATAAGGTAAAAATCTGCTTATAACATTACACAGATTACTTGTACATACAAGATAAAATGACAAATTAGGAGTTAATCCCAGATGTCTCTTTACTGCCAGTTGCTAGCTGGAAATACAACTACATACAGATATATTCAGATTTGACTAGTTTTAGAATTATCGAAGAGAGGTTATACTAGGCACACTTAATTCCAGGTGTTTAAATTTGGGGTGGCTCATTCAAAAAAAAAAGATTTCAAATAAATTGTAGCAAATATACTCCCATAGACTTAGAATCAATATATCTAAAGGAAGCCTGGTTAAAATAATGGCAATAAGCAGAAAATATTTGGAAAACACATGAAGAACTATTAAAATGGTATATGTCATAATTAAACAGAAAAATTAAGGAACATTAAAACTTCAAAAGCACACATTTGAGGGAGCGCAGTATGTCTCTCCATGATGGTGTCACAGGTGGCTGATGCAACGACCTGAGAAATTTAGTCAAAAAACATAGAAATTGCTTAAAATAAGCTCAAATGCTCTTATATATATTTTCCTTATATTGTTTTCATTTACAGCATTGTTTAAAATTAATTCTTTTAAAAAAGTGCAAAATTTTAGTTTTGGAATATGTACTGGCATTTTCTTAGAATGATCAACATTTAGCTGTCCTGTATTTGGGTTAACCAAATGCTTTTCTTTAAAAAACAAAACAAAACAACATTCTCATTGACCTCTTTGGTAGAATTAAGTTGACCATATAATTTGTTTGTCCAAATCAGATCCTTTTGAGAGGAAAGGGGGTGTTATTAACATAACAGGCATAAAAATGGACTGCCCAAGGCATGTGGTCACCCAAACTAGAGAATCCCAGGTCTCAGATACAAAATATAAAATCAGGGCTCCATCTAGTGGTGGCTCTTCCAACTATCAGATTTCTAAAGAGTAGTTGATATGTTCAGTTTATTAACCTAATATGGGGATAGTATGTAGTATATGTTGGATTTGAACCCAGTAATTTAAACTGAGGGTTTTTTTGGTGAGGAAACGCATAAATTTGTTGCTTTATTAGGATGGATTAGTGAGGGAAGTAGTAGTGTTTTCTCTGGAGGAATTTGAAAATCACATTAATTCTTTCCTGAATGTAGAAATATGAAACAGATCCTCTCGAGGTCCATTTCTGTCTTATGATAGAACAGTAATTTTCCTAATTTCTCTACCGACTTTTTAACTATGGACTTATTGTTTGATATTGGTTTTATTTCATAAAAATGCTTTGTTAATTTGTTTTATGTGATATTCTTTAGTGAGTTTTCTTGTTCTGAGAAGTTGCATGACCAAAAATTATCTACTACTTTAAAAAAATAGTTTCTGAAAAAAAATAATTTCTGGAAACTAATAGCGATTAAACTAAATGTATTTGTATTCTATGTCTGATTTTTCACTTCTAATTCTTCTTTCCACTTCTGGAAGAGCAAAGGGAGACCAGAAACCAGGAGAAGCTGAAAAAGGTCACTCTTTTGGCCAGGAGAGAGGAAAGGGAGAGGAGGGGAATTCCAGGCCATCTGAAAAAGGGGCACAGTCAGTCGCCAGTCCAAGTGACAGGAGGATGGGCCTAAATTAGAATCTGATTTCTTTTACCTGGTTTCTCTCCGTTCCTCTTATAAGTCCTTTATTTTAGTTTTTTTCCTTTTCTCATTCTTACTCCTTTAAAACTTATTAATTTCTATCTTTCATCCAGACCTCAAGTCCACTCTTACTCTTACCCACTTACTCTTTTAAAATAATGTCACTCTCTCAAATAATATTTGACTTTATTTTTGTTCAGACAGATAATGGTATTCTTTTCCTGATGTAAATCTATCGACACCAGGCTTTATCGGACTATATAGTAGCTCTAAGGTTTAATACAGGTCCAGGATCCAGTTGTTTAAAAGAAAAGGTTAGCATTGTAATTATCTTCAGAACACAAACATTACTTGCTAATTTAGTGACTCCCACACATGACAAGTGCCTTACTGTTCTAGTTTTTGCTCCCTGCCATTAAGTTCATGAATTAAAGTACAGAAATAATTACTATGGCTTCTTCTGAAGTTGATGACAATGACATCTCTTTTTTTCTATTTGTGAGTGATTTCTTCCATGGTAGCTTTTGATCAAAATTAGGCTTCTTGGTAAATAATTTCCCTTCTTTAACAAAATGAATTTATGTCCCTGGCATCAACTTTTAACATCTTCATAAGGTTTTATGTTATAATTAGCAACTGTTACACTAAAACAACTAGTCATAGACTGAAACACAAGGAGAGAGATCAAATGGCAGAGGCAGAGCGTTAAAGAAACCACCCTTGTGTTCCTGTGACACTTGACATTTTGTGAGACTTAAATGACCAATGGCCACGAAATGTTCCAGGCACTCGAGGTTACCAAGTGTGTGCATTTCTTGAAAGTTAATTTCTATTCTCTAGAGGGGGAATGATGAACAATGTCCTACTAAGACAATATTAAAAACTCCAGTGAATGGGCTTTATGTGCTTTAAACTTCAAGTGTTTTTATATATTAAAACACTTGATGTCTAAAAACACATAAAACCCATACACATCTTTCTATGGCACGCCATTTATAATGACCCACATCGTCTTATAGCCGGCAGAACAAAATCAAATATAACATGGAAACTGTGCAGACTATCCCTTCATTCAACATTAAGATGTACTCTGGAGAATCTGAGGTGTCATACTATCAAAGAAAAATATGTGAAAGATTTCTTCAAGAGAGACTCAATGCTTCTAAATAAAGAAATGGATGGAAAGAAACCAAATCAGCCAATACAACTGGTGAATTTGTCTCATACAAAGAAATTAAAAGGTAAAGGTAGGATAGGGTAATTCATAGTCTTAGAAATTATAAGCAAAGTAGTAGATGAGAAGTGAACTTAAAGTTTGGGAATATTTCACTACATTCTGGAGTCAGTTTTATATGACACCTGAATAGAATCATATGGGAAATATTTTTGAGACAAAGCTAAAAACAAAGTGCTTTTCTTGCAAGGAAATCAAGAACCCATGAGATACTAAAGGGACTGCTAGGAGCTTACCAACCTGGCTGCTCATCCCACTTTAGACATTTTTCTTTTAAGGCCAGATTCCATTTTTTTCCCATACAAGGGAAGGATCTAATGAAGCTAATGCTAATGACAGTATAAATAGATAAATAGCATGACCCTTTATATGCTGAGACCAACCGGCCCGACTTTTATCTCTATAAAAGTTTGGCAGGGGGCATGTGGTTTTATCAAAGCAACTTTGAAATTTCTGTGGTCTATCTAAATAGTTAATTATTTAGGAATTTAGGGATAGAGGTGGTTGGACCTGGCCATGAAATGAAGATAATATGCAGTGTTTAACATCATCGTGCTCAACTGTGGCCCACGGACTGTGGGCAGACTACTCTTTATTCTAGTTAAGAACAGGCAGCATTAGCAACAGTGTGATTAATAAAGCTCAAGTGGAATTGGGGACTCTCTCATCTCTCTCACGATGCCCTTTATTATTCTCCACACTTCCACATTTTAAAAACAGCTTAGGCAAAGTAATTTTTCAAGTCACAATGTACAGGTAGAAGAATATTAAATACAAAGGGGTCTAAAACCAGACTTCAGTTACATAAATTTGTCTTCTTAATTTTGACTCACATCACCAATCCGGGCCCTGGGGCTTCTGATAAAATGAGGGGATTGGGCTTGATTATCTTTAAGGTGTCTGTAACCAAAACCATGAGTTCAACCTCATGCACTCATTTCTCTGAGATATTTTTGACACCTATATGCATGACTTCTTCCCAGAAGAGAAATGAAATTAAATAAAAAAGATAGCTATGATGAACTACAGCTAAATGAACAAAATCCACTCTTTAAACTTGTTGGGCATGGTTAAGGCCCTTAGGACCCATAAAAGGGAAATAATACAACTTCTGAAGCACAGCACAAAAGACCTAAGAATGTCTTAGAAAAAATGACAAGGAAAGGAAGGGATCAGGTTAAAAGGGAAAATTTTAAAAAATCTGAGAATAATGATAAGTGGCACTGAGAAGGGGAAAGGCTTATGGTTTAAGGATGTGCAAATTGAACATCAACCTACTGCTTAATTCAATATTCATTGAGTGTCTTTATATGCCAGGCCTGTCATCCATTTAATAACTGCATGAATATTTATTGAGCATCTACTGTGACACTATGACAGCAACTAGGGACCATGATAAGCAAAACCAGATGTGCCCTCCTAAAGTTCTTCTTTCTAAAAGCCCTCTTTTGTTAATTATTGTCCATACCCCTCTCTCTGAAGATTAAAGCTGATTTGGGGGAAAACGAATGCTAGTTGCTATGACCTCAGGTGGAATGTGATAGATACTGTAAAAATATACAAAAAAGTAATTCAATTGTACTGAGGAAGAGAAATTTCTTCAATTAAGGTTAGGGAAGGTTTCACAGCAGGGGTAATATTTGAGCTGAATCTTGCAGGCTGAATATGATTCTGATAATTTAGAAAGGGACAAAAAATAGGAAAGTATTCTCAGTAGAGGGACCTTTGTGGGCAAAGGCTGACATGGAAAAACCCAGGAAGTATTTGAGGAAATGCGAGGAGCACTGTGTGTCTAAAACACTGGGTATGTGTTGGATGAGCAAAAACAAAAAACAATTCCTAGATTCAGAGGAACAAACTTTCCTGGGAAGATAAAACAAATATCTATGATATGTGGAAATATGTGATCCAACCTCACACAAACAGTATTTTCAGGGGATGGGTTGAAGGGCATGAAGTGACAATGTTCTTCGCCCACTGAAGGAAGTTAAATAGATAAATACAAAATGCACCCGATGAATGATTATTCAACTCATTGTATTTCCAAGTGGGTCATTCTAACATTGGACCCCATGAACTCCCATGCTTTCTGACAGCCCTAGAGAAGGCAGTGGTCATAGGAGGGACACTTTGGGAACCTAGGAGAAGTTCATCAACCAAACACCCCATATCTTTTTTTTTTTTGGCAGTACTAGAGATTGAACCCAGGACCCAGGACTTCATACATGTGAAGTGTGTGCCTAACCACTGAGCTCCACCTGCTCCACCCCATATCTTTTAAAATGCTGGCTTCCATTTCTTTTCCTTTTATATCAGAGGCATATAGATAAGGTGCTGGGCCAGGTTGAAGGACACCAGTCTTCATTATATTCCCTCTCCTCTTTAAGACAATTTGGCAAAATTCTGGCCCCTGTTACAGGTATTCCAGGGATTCTGGTTGTTATTCACCTTGTCCAGAATAGTTTTCACTCTTGTCAATTAAAAGCCCACCAAGTGTTGCCCTAAATCCTAGCAAGTGTGCACAATGAACCCTATCTCCCAAAGGCCAGCGGACTCAGTTGGGAAACTTATCTGTAGTTCAAAATGGAGCAGCCATGCTCAAACCCCAGGAGATTTGACTAGATAAAGATACCACTTCCTTTTGCAATAGGATGGTCTGAGGGCAGGAACAAGGAGACTCACCACATAGTGCCTCATACTGTCTTTGTCTGGAACTACTCTCATCTTTCCACTTGATTATGAGAGTCTACATAGAGGACACATTGTTACAGCTCTTGCAGTGCCTGATATGTAGTTGATGCTCAACAAAAAAATGATTTAATATCTATAAATTTTGCATTAAATATTTTTATTATATTCATCAACAAAATGTCCCAAAGTGTTCTTAATTTTTGAATGACACACCCTAGGCATCTGAGATTCAGCTACAATAATTGCTTTCCTGTGGAGAAAATAAAGGAGTTTGCTGATGAAAATAAACATCCTTTTAGTAGACATTTTACTACAGGTATAGAGATATCTATATGTTAGCCTGCTCCAAATCAAGCTGGAGATCATGTTATTTTAAAGAGGAACAGAAACAGGCACAAACAATACTGTTGTATAGGACTGATAATTTTAAGGAAAAAAAATACACTTTCAACTAGAGAAAGGTTGATTGCTCCACTTAATTTTTTGTCTGAATATCAATATCTATACCCATTGAAATTAATGGTTAACTTAAAGAATGGAGGAAAAAAACACATTTTTTTAAAAGAGGTGTCAAGAAAATTATGCTAGGTTTGAAAATCTCACCTATGGAAATTAGACCACGGCTTTTTCTTTGCGTCAGGTTTATAATGGTTCCAATCTTTAGATTAAAAGAGTCATAGGATTTCACTGCTTTCTAATAAACTCGGCCTGAATTTCACAACCTTTTACTTTCTGAGGTACTACCAATAACAAAATTAGGTTTAAGAAAAAGTGTTTTGGAGTACAGAACAGACTGGGGAGGTATTGATACAACTGCAGACACCCTATTCATGTATTCATGCCAGATATCCAAGCCTGATTCTTATCTTGGTAAGTGCTCAGTGGGTTGTTACAAAGGACATGAGATGACTGTTGAACAGCAGAATCCAAATGGGGACAACCTATAGATTAAGAAATTGCTTCCAAAGTTGGTACCTATGAATTGTTTTCTTTCCCAGGTCTTTTCTCCTTACTTCCCATATTATTTGCTTTTAGATCACATTAAAATAATAACTTAAAAAATCCCAGGGGATTCAATATTCTTATATTTTTATTGTATTTTTTAAAATAAAAAGTTAAAGTAGATGCCCTTTCCCCCATTTTTTCAGAAATCTCTGTGACTTCTCCAAAAAAGTCATGTATTTTCCTTACAGGAGAGTGTTTCAAAACCATTCTCTTGCAAATAGTGTTAAAGGTAAGGAAGATTGAAACCTCTCCTAATAACAATTAGTTGGGAGGCTCAGAGAAAGTCCCTCAATATGGTAAAATCCAATAATTTAAAAGCATAAGTGGAAACACAGTTCCATTAAGGCATTGCCACCCTCTCCCTTTGCATGTAAGCAGTGTTCACTGTTGAAGGAAACATGATGGCTGCTCCATCTTTGGGCCTTGGTAATGCAACTACTCCAGCAACAATCCCACGGAGGTCTCTTATACTTGTCTCATAAAGTAGGAGATGTGCACTGCCTTTGGAGCAGCATGGGAAGTTCGAGGGATGGATTCATTGCATCAACAACAGCAATGAAGAGAGGTCAGTTTTACTTTTTAGAAACAAAAATGCCCCCGAAGGTTCAGTATATAACTGGAAAACATGATGGCATCCACTTTAGTTTTGTACAATGGGAGGTCTTAGGAAATACAGTCTCTGAACATTCTAGAGCTGGTACTCTATGTAGAGCACACACTCAACACACAAATACAGCATTTCCTATAATGTTAACCCACATGCTTTCCATAGCCCACATCTATTTTGCCACAGCCCACGTTCTATTTTCTTGCTATCATGCATACTTGGGAGATGATCTCGCTGGGTGATAGAAAAATATTCTGAGCCAAGGTAGAAATTATTTTCTTAGTGGAAAGAAGTTGTATCACTAAGGAAAAAAGTTCATGCAAGTGACCATGAATATGAAGATTCTCTCCTAATTTCCAAGTCATCAGGTAGTTACAACCACAAGAGAGGGCACACCAGCAACCCGCTGTTTGATAAACATTTTATTAAGCTTCAGAAAGATGGAACACTTCTGTGAGAAGAATTTTGCTCTATCCTGGAAACTCAATCTTGCTTTTCTTGATATTAAAGCAACCATTTTCTTAACTGATTGGTTTTTTTTTGTTTGTTTGTTTTGCATAAATATTTGACTGATCAGTGTTTCAGTAAACCGGGGGTTTGATTGGTTTATCAGGAATCAGTCAAGCATGTCGTTTGACTGAATTTACTAAATTAGAGTGGTAGGCCTATACCAATGTGGCCCCTTTGTATTAATATTTGATCATGCTTGATATTTGATATTTGATATTCTTGCCTCTTGATGAGAGTGTTTTCATCTTCACCACAATACACATTCTTCATCTGTGTGTCAATGAGGGGAAGAAATTTATTAAGGACAGCATTAAATGACAATGGAAAGACAAGTTGGCAAGTACACTATGTTTTCCAAAGCTTTGTATTGAGATATTAAATAATTGTTTGATTAACATGGAATGTTTTTCTGCTTTTTCTTCTTCTAAACATTTAGGCAAATTTAGATACTTCTCACTTAATACTTGAATATATAAATTTAACTTATTCAGCTCTCCCCTACCTCCACCCCCACCACTTCCTCCTGAATTTTCTCTTCTCTCTTTGGCTTTTCTGGTGAAAGTTATCTGAGTCCTACTTTTAAATAAACAATTATATTAGTGATATGTGTGTAAGTATCTTTAAGATAAAAAAACAAATAGGTGCTGATTTGTTGCTGCCTATTTACCATTTTGAAAGTGATAATCCAAGGTAAGGTCCAGAGACAATTGTGATTGGTTAATGTCAATGTAATTACATTTCTGAGTAGCTAGGACACATAGTTTTTATAGACTTCAGTGAGCAACGAATGAGCATGATATATATATTTGTATATCATACTGACTTTGAGTATTACTTGTCAGAGCTACATTTATATTTTGTTTTAGGTTGCTTGTGTTGTCTGGAAGAATCATCATAAGAGAGCTTTTCTGACAAAATGTTATAATCTTTGTAAATATTTAGTTTAATAATTGTTCATTAATGTCTATTTGGCTTGCAAAATCTTCAGCAATTCTACCAATAATTTTCAGTGCTTCTTCTTCCCAACTCTAAACTTTCTTAGTTCCCTCACTGTATCTTATTGATCTATTAGCTCTAGGCAGCTTCCTAAGCTGGAAGATTCCAATAAAAATCAAAGACCAGGAGGCAGGAGGTAGAGTCTTTTGGAACCATCATGAATTCCACTCCTTTTTTTCTTTTTTGTTGTTGCTTTCCTTTTTCTAAAGGCACACCCTTGCACCCTTGACTACTTTTTGTTGCTGTTGTTGTTTAGATGAAGCAAATTCTAATTTCAGACAGCAAAAACAATCACTTCAAAATTCAGTGTGTTATTGGTTCTGGTCACCTATACAATCAATTAGGTTTTTTCCACCCTCATGATTTTATTCAGTTGAACCTTAAAAAAACAAAACAAAACGCTTTTCATTCTTACTCGCCTTTTCTCAGTATGCAGCATGTCAGATACAATCAGTAATGAGGTACTTGGGCTTATTATTCATATTTCTTTTTCAGGTCGTCAGGGATTCCTTTCCTTTTAGCCATATTCCTGAAGGAGGGATTAAGCATTGGCTCAGGACAATGTGGTCACATCTGGAGTGGCAGAGATGTCTACTAAGAACAGGATTCTCTCAGTTTTGTGCCTCAGAAGCATCTCCTCAGACCCTGGGTTTGATGCTGAAACCGGACATAAAGAGAGACTTGGGGAAGTACTATATCCAGCTCTTCTCCAAACTCTCCCATAGTAGATTAAATGAAACTGATGGGATGATTTGAGATTTTCATTGCCACCAAACCACACCCATGAGTTTCTTTTTTCCTTTAAGTGACCTTGTGAGGTCAAGGAGGGCTTCCATCTTGATTAAAAATGATCATCTATAATACTGGTTGGAAACTGGGTTGGAGTGTGTTTTGACAAAGAAAACTAGGCTCTAAAAGACATTCCTCATCAGAAACTGTCAATATTTTAAAATGCATTAAAAGTTACTTCTGGGAAACATTAAATAGGCCAATCATTTAATCATTTTCTAATTGTCAAACTCTATAAAATCATGGTATGTCACCCTGACACAAAGCAACATCAAAATTAGTGCATCATATATAAAATGAAGTGTCATTTGTCCTCAAGTGACAAATTCTATTGCCAAAAAATACCACTGCTTTTCTAGTAAGTGTCGCTCATTTTAATAGACCCTACAAAAATACAATATTTTCAATGTCCCCATAAAACAATCAACTTACAAATATTATTCTCAGAGCTTTGGCAGCATCAATATATGATACAATTGTGAAAATACTAATAAAATACTTGAAACACTGGCATGTAAAGTAAATTCATTAAATAAAAAGAGCTTCATGGAAATATGAGTGAAAATGCATACATGCAACTCTGGGAAATTATTCTGGAATCTGAAATTAATATTTTAATTAAAGAAATGCCCAATATCACAAAGAAATATTTTTAAAGTATTATAAAAAGAATTTTGATCATTTGTAGTGGAAAATAGTTCCAGTCTAAAAGCAACTAATTCTAAATGCCTTTCTTTCTCTCTAATGGGACAAAATTTAGGATATTCTTTACTTTGAAATATTTTCAGGGCAAAAAAAAGCTTGAAGTGTTTTCTCTATCTGTCCACAAAAACAGGCACTGGAATTAATAATACAGGTCAACCACAGCTCTGAGAAAATATATTTGAAGTTTCGTATTAAAATACGAAAGTTGTTGTTAATCACTCCTACTATAGCTTTCTAACAACAGTCCTTCTTAATGATAATTTTTATCAATTCCCCAAACCCATTTTGAATGATTTGAAAATAGTAAATTAAATAAAGCAACACACAAATAAATACCACATTTACAATTAAATAAATTACAGGGGCTACAGTTTATAAACAACGTAAACTTGAGAGAAAGAAAGCAATAACTTTCCTGCCACCCATCATTCACTGCTTAAATTTGTGGAGAAAAAATTTAACTATAATGACCTTTCATCCATTTCTTAGCTCTGCATGTATTGTAATTAGCTGAAGGCATTGAACAAATTAATTAGTTTGTCCTGACTAATTTTACTCAGGTCCAAGAGATGAATGGCTAATTTATGAAATATTTCACTCTGTATTATGAGAATTTAGCAAATGAATATAGAACCAAATATAAACAGTTTATACCATATGTACAGTTACTTTCATAAGGCATTATCATGTATGTAATTTTTATTGAAAAAAGATTCAATATAGTAAAGTCTTATTTTAAGATATATTTTCTTTCTCAATCCGAGATGTTTAGTTTAAGAAAATATTGTTTTTCTCTATATTCTTTTTGTATATATGCCAACATATACCTTGTGCTAGAAATATTTTATGGGAATTACAATTCTTTATATTTGTATTTTCTATATAAAGGCATATACAACTTTGAGGCAGTGTTTCTGATGGAGAGCAGAATTCATAAAGAGCTTGTGTGTGCTTCCGTGCTCTGAAATTATAGGAAATCCACTTTGAAGAAACTAATTTGATTTAAAAAAAAAACAAAACTGCACCAATGCACAGCCAGAGGCTGACAATTGAAACTAATACATAACCACATGAATATCATATTTATATAGTTAACATTTTTAAGGATGATCAGTGCTAACATATAGTATTATACATTTGGCACTAATGTTTGCCATTGGTCCAGCAATTGGCAAAATTTGTTTCTATGTATAAATTTATTTTTGAACATTAGGTCTGGCTAGAAGTATCTTCACTATTTATAAAAAATATTTAGACAGTAAGCTCACGTTGAATAACTAGGTCTACTGTATTCTGGAAACTCTTCAGTAGTAATACAGCTTTTTCATGTTCCATATGTACAAAACTGTGTCCATTTGCCTGTAAAAACACAAATAAAACAGGGCAATCAGTGCAAACTCTTGTATGTCATTTTTTCATTGCTGTTAATCATAAGATTTTGGGAGTACTGAGCAGCAAAAAGTTGTCAGTTTTTAGACAACTCTGGAAACACCTCATTACTTTCATCCAGCTTCAACTCAATTTATACGTTCAACCAATATTTATCAAGTACCTAGTCAGTTCTTGCCACTGTGCTAATCACAGAGATATGCTGGTGAACAACAGATGGATGTATTTAAAATACAGTAGTTTAGTTTTTTGTTGTTGTTTTGATTTTTTTTTGGCAGTAACTTAGTTGAAGTGGTTTGGAAATATGCCCGGGAACACTGCCTTCTTGGTATGTAATCATTGATATAAAACCATCAGAGTGGTCAAATAGTTCAGTCATGCTAAACATTAGCAGACACAATATGGCTAAATCTTATTGTAACACAACGAAAATTTTATACATTTTTATATTCAATAAGTCATTTTTATTTCTTCCATTGCCAAATGCAAGTATATTCATTATTCTACCAGTGGTTCTTGATCTAATCCAATCCAATATAGCTAAGGGATCCCTAGGGGTAAAACACACAGAGATTAGCAACAGAGGGCATGCCCACACTGAGATTAGCAACAGTGGAGGTGCCCTTGTTTCCAAACAAGGGCAGGAGTTCAGGAAGGAGGTTAGTTAATTCTTAACTAATTAATGATTTAGTTAAGAATTATTAATCTAAGTAATCCAAACTCATTTTATTTTTAAAATTTTTTATGTTTTTGAAAAACAAATAAATATTGTCTAGAAATATACAATATATATACACTATATATATATACACAGTAAAACCCATGGTAGATTCTATTCTCTCATTTCCCTATCTTCTTCCTTTTCTTCAGCTCCTCTGATATAAAGGACATTATTACACCTTATTAAAACTTCACCCAGGTGTCCAGATAATGCCCCATCTATGTATTCGTTTGTATTTGCAAGCTGCATGTTCATTTAGCCATCTACAGATGCCAGGTAGCCCTTGTACTCCATTCCCCACTTAAGTTTCACCATCACAGGTTTTCCTGTTAATCCATTCAGGAAAGGTTTGAGATTGAGGGGTAAACTCATCCAACTACCTGCGAATGCTGCAGGCCACACTCTGCTGATCCCACTTTGACTCCTCAAACTCATTTTAAACATAATTAGCCTAAGGTTACATGTTCAAGATTCCAACTGGCTATTATTTGATATTTATTTCTCTCTATGTACACACTAGTCTATAGTGAGTGCTCATGGTTTTTTGGTTTTCTTTACATTAAATTGCAGACTATATTGATTTGAATGATTTTTATTAATATAGAGAGAAGTGGGTTCCATAAGTCTTCACTGGTGTGAAGGCCAAAATAAAACTTAAACTTATTAAAACTTAATAGGACAAATCTTGGAAAGTCATTGACTGACAGTTATATTACTGTTTTCCTTGAAGTTTTTTTTTGCACTCAGTTGATTCAGAAAAGAAGAATCAGTGAAAATAACTGCTGGGCAAAGTATGGGTAGTAAAGTCAGTTAAGTGACGGAATTTTTCATTTTTCAACTGACTGATATTTATTTTGGACATACAATGTCTTTGTTATTTTACTTATTCTTTTATTAAATGATCCCTTAAAATATGGTTAATTTTTCAAATAACCAATCATGTACAATATTTCACTGTTGTTAGCTTTTTAGAATTTTAAACAGCAGTACGTCTCTAGCAATATGTACAATCTTTGCAACTTAGATGAACATCATTTGATACATCTCATCACTGGTTCATTAAAGTTGATTGGCTGCTGGTGTGATAAAGACAAAGACCCTAAAATATTGCATTTTAAACCACAGTACATCTACCAATAAGGAAATACTAGGAAACAAAAATGTAAACTCTTAGAAGCCCACATAATTAGAAGTATCAATCCGTGTTGAATTAAAGAAATTATAACTTCATTCCTTAAGAACACGTAACAATGAAAATGTCTTTTAAGGTAGGCAGTGGGCACCATGGTGGCAACAGAGTAGTTGAGTAGAACTTTAGGTTACACACCACAAATATCTTGCTTTGAATTGCAGTAAAAAGTGGATGACTAGGACCATTTGATGTTCTTTCTGGTCAGCTGGTGATATTGAACAGAGACTATAGCCTATGCTGTGTTCTTCTTTCTACTCTCGTACTACTTCTAACATCAGGAAAGTAGAAAACTTGGCAAAATATATGCTTATATTATTTTTCTTTTTTAGGAAAACTTTAATGCCTTCATTTGACCAAAAGGGACACCTTAAATGTGAAATTAAAATTTAGCTTTAATAGTAGAGTTCTTGGCTGTCAAGCCTTTAGAATAACTTGCCACTGCTTAAATTTCTCTATCTGCAGACACAAAGGTAGAATTGCAATGAACACAAAAACCCACTGGGTATTTTCAGGGACTTGTTCCACACTTAATGTCCCATTGTTTTACGGATGAGGAATGCTCTAGGATTTGGAGGCCACAAATGCTATGTTGTCCGTCATCAGACCTGACCATTTCTGATTTTAGAAACTACCAATCTCAAAATAATAACACTGAAAAAGAAATAATATCACTGTTAAGGACCTAAGTGGTGCAAAACCCCGACAGACAAAGAATCATGATCATAACATGAATCATGTTAATTTGAATGATAGTTTTATCAAAAGATTTTAAAAGAATATTGCCTACTTCTACTATTATTATTTCTTCATTTCTTCCATCAGAAATGTCTACTGTGTGTTGATCCAAGGCCTTGTGCTAGGCAATGGGGATAGGAAGTAAGGAAAAGATGAAACAGGGATGTTCCCCTCAAAGAGTTGACTATGTACGAGGGAAAATAAACCATGAACATAACTAAAAATAATATGGAAAAAAGCCTTTTATAGTAAGTACTCAGCAAATGTATGCTGAATTGAATTAGCATCATCAGAGATAAATAAAATGCTATAGGAGTTCAGTGGAAGGCAAAGAAAAGAGGGAAATCTTCCCAGGAAGCTGTTTCTCCAAGGCACATAACAAAAGAATTTCCTGGAACTGACACCTGGCAAAGTGTGATTAGCAGGGGAACACAACTGCCCAAGTGAGCCATTGACTATTTCAGTGAAATTCTGACTAAACCAAACCAGGCAGACTTTTAAGATGATCAAGTATGTAATCATTTTTGTAAGCAATGAAAAATAAAAATACCTGTGAATTTAGATCCTATGCTTTAACATAGGAAGCAACCATAAAGATAAGCTAATATGATGGGGCTTTTGGGGAGGTAGAATTAGTTCACAGAACCTTGCAAGGAAGCAAGATAGTCCAATAGGTAAGACATTTAAAAAAAAAGAAAACAAAACAACAATGGTGGGAAGATAGATAGGAGAGAGAGAGATGTGTGGACACAGACAGTAGCTTACCATCCAGAGACAAGCTTGCTTCCAACTCCACTGAGCTCCTGAAAACAATGTGAAAACTGTTGATCTTGGCTAATCCTATCATTTTATAAATGAAAGAGCTATACCTTAGAGAAAGACCAAGCCACTTGCCTCAGGTCACATGCCAAGGAAAGGGCTAAGGCTCGATCATCTGACACCACAGTATTTCTTATTATTTCTCTCAATTCTTCACTGACTTCAAGTGATAAAATAGTAAACATTCTTTCCCTTAAAAATTGTTGCTCTTTCACCTCTAACATAATTCTCTCCTTTACAGTGATTCCTGTTCAGATTCCTATTAGATTTAATTGAATTATTCCAAAAATACTGAAGGAAATAACATTTGATCTTAAATTAGAATCTACAGAAATGCTGAATTTCTCATTTTTATTATAGGTTGAAATCTAGGCTTAATTGCATTTGTGGCCATATGTGAACTTTTTTTCTCAACAGTTAAAAGAAGAAAAGTCAGACTACATGCTAGGGCAATGTCAGAAAACTTGAGAGGAAATAGATGAAAGAGGAAGAGATTTTTAGTATGAGGGATCCATAAATTTGGCACCTAATTGGCCAAATGTGTAAGAAATAAGCAGGAATCAAAATCTGCTGCCATTAACTGTAAATGGAAACTTTTGGAGAAATAGCAAGCTTAATTGTTTTAAAACAATGGAGTCTGTGGTACTGCTGAGGTGTACAAGAGAAATCTGGAAACAAGGGACAAGGAATTCAGGAAGGAGGTTGGAGTTGCTGCAATAGCAACAAGGGTTAGATTTTCACTACAGCTTCATCTTAACCACACAGGGTGCTGGGAGAAGTATTGGGAAATAAGTTTAAAAGGGAGCATTGTGAAAGAAGGAATATCTAATTGGGTGAAAAGTGGGGAGGACAGAATGAGGTTGCAGCTTTGGAAGTGTAAAGTAGAACGAAAAGATAATGTTTGCTGTTGACCTGGACATCTAGAAAAATTGGTCTGAAATGAGATAGGAATAGATTGAAACAGGACCCAATCCTTTCTGTGAGAGGATAGTAGAAAGCTGGCTTTAGGCCTATGCCTGAACTAAACAAGAGTTTTCATGGGTGCTAAGGCAATGGTGAGAAATGACAGGAAATTCTGGGTTGCTAAGAGATCCAGGCAGGAGGAGATCTGGGAGGAATTATTCCTGCAGGGGACAAAGAGTGTTCTGAAAGGAGCAGGAAATCCAAAAGAATCAAATATTTTCCAGTGGCGCTAATTAATACTAGCTTTCTGTACCCCAAAGCAAAGAGTAGGGAAAGGCGTAGCTGGATTAAATCTGGGCTGAATCTGGATCTAATTGTAATAAATGAGACTTCAAGATGTTCAGAAACACAGTCCAGCTTCTGATTTATTGCCAAGGAAACCCCTTTAAAACTCAGCTTTTATTATAGTTCAAAGCACCAGCTTTTAGATTTCATGCTTTTTTAAGTCCAAATGAGAGTTACATCATTGAAGACATAAATATGGCTGAACTCCCAGGAAATAAGCAGATTGCTAAATTACATCACTGAATCAAATGAATATTAAGACACTCCCTGTCATTCTAGTCCTCAGAATTGTATTGGATTTAAATCATCTAGGCAATGGTGATTTGAAAAATAATGCATATGCTTTGTATTTATGTGTATGATATTTTGAATTATATGCATAGCATAAAACGCAAATCATGATTTGAAGAATATGTGCTAAATGAATGAAGTTTAAAAATATATTGCAACATTTGGCTACCTGTGTTTTATATAAATATACTATTACAGGTTATAATAAAATGGACACAATTTTGAGGAAATAAGAAAAATAAGAAATAAATGAGCGGCTGATTAAGTTGCAATGAAGTTAATAGGAAAACAATCAAGGAAAAGAAAAGATATTAGGAAAATGTTATGCTTCAAGAATATGTAACTAATGGGTTTCTAAATTTAGCTGATTTGAAAGTATAAAGGAGCATTTTACTTACAATCTTTACATTATTTCCAGATTATATCCCTCTTAATTTTAATTGCATTTGGCATCTTCTGTGCCACAAAATGTCTTTTAATTGCCCTTTTGGGTAAAAAAAAAAAAAAGTAATATTTGCAGTTCCAAGAAAAAGTAGACCTTTGCAATTACAGAGTATCATCCTTCTCATCAATTTACTGTAAAACACAGTTGGTTTGTGGATTTCCTCCTCTTGGTGCTTCTTGGATATATCTTTGATTTCCTTTAGTAAATGTTTTGTTGATAAATTATGTATGTTTATACTGTAGAAATTCTCAAGGTGATGCTGTAATTCTCCTGGGAATTCTGTTGTATTCTTATTACCTAAAGCTCTAAATTTAAAGGCTTACCCTCTGAGAAGTCTTGGCCATGGGTTGATGGGATAATCCACTATGCAGAACAGCATGGCTCCTTTTAGATTCCAATGTGGAAATCAGATTACAGACATAGACATGATTTCTGGTGGCTTTAAATTCACCCTCAAGGGACAAGTAAATTCAGTGGGCCATTACACATGTATTTTGTAGGTTAGCTATATATTAGTACACTAATGTCTTGCATTTTAAATGCCTATGGCTCTTGGGATGAGGGAAAACTAAAAATACAGCAACCAAATTAGAGTTATAAGGGTAAACCTTTATAGTGTTGAATTCTGAGAGCCAGGCATTATGAGAAACTGGGGGAATCTTAGATAATTATATTTTTGTTTCACATTAACTAATTGGGGATTATTTCTCATTTCATAATTTGAATCTGATAGTATTTTTATTAAATATTAGGATATATTTAGGGCTGAGTACACTCTATAACCAATACTAAATTTACTCTAAGCCAATCATTTGAAAAATTTTCTTTTCTATCAAAAATCTGAACTGCAGATCTTACATTTTTAGAATTCAGCTGAAAAATTTACATTGCCCTTTTTAAGTGTGAGACAGTTTGAAGTCTTAATGACTTTTACTGTAGTATTTAAAAAAAACCCACCTCATAGAATAAAAAGCATAATGAAGAATTTCTCTTCTGTCTTACACATATACTGAAGCTTGAATGTCTCATGGGTTCAGGCTCACAAAAAGACATGGCAGGATAGAATAGACTCAATTGAAGACTTTGTGAATTATTAGTATTAGTATTAGTTTAGAAACTGACATGGAACTGATAACAAATAGTAATCCTGAAGAAATTTACTCATCTGCTCTGATTTTAAAATGCCTGTTTTCTTCTTATCAAACATGTCAAATGAATATCTCTAATAAATTAAGGCTCTACCTTTGTTTGCAAAGCAGTTGCCCAACAAGTTATACTTCAATCCCTTTACTTTTACCACAAAAAGAGTAACTACAGAATCAACCCCTAGCTTTCAGGGGGCTCTTGGCAGTTAGGATGGTCCATTTTAGGGTGATGCTAATAAAAGAAGACAGATGGGTTCAGTTTATTAGCTTTCTGATTATCAGTTCTTCCCTGTCTCTCTTCCTTCTTCATTTTCTACTCTGTGCAATTTTGAGCAAATCTGCTTTCTGGACTAGGTTGTGTAAAGGCAAGAGCTTAGTTATAGTCATTTGTGACATTGTTTACATTTGCTTGGTACAATATTTTGCACACAGTGGGCATTTAATGCATATTTTCAAAAAATAGAAAATTGTGATGAATATGATACTACTAGTAAATTTGCTCCAATAGAATCAGTATTATATAATGGGAAAAGTCCAAAATAAGCTATTTATTCTCTGTTAACAATAGATAGCTTGCAGGGTTGTTGTGAGAGTTAAATGATACACTAGAGATATGATTTTGATTTTAGCCAAAGATGGAAGTTAAAGCTAGCCTGTTGTACTGGGCTTGTCTTTACTGGTTTTCATATTTTATTTAATAGTTACAATATTATATTTTTGGATTTGTAAAGTATTTTCTCATTCCTTTTATTAATTATCTGCTAACAGAAATTTCACTTCATGAACAAAACTAACTGGATAAAAATATGCAGTGAAACTCTGGCATATAAAACTGTATGCATTTTTAAACTTACTTTTGGTCTCCTAAATCAAACTGTATCATTTAAAAAATCTTATTCTCCAAATACATTATATCACTATAAGTAATAATTTCCCTTAATGCTAAGACTTACATGATTGCTACTCCCCACCCCCAGCCCCCCAAATCTCTGGTGATTTTCAACCACCAAATAAGATAAACTCTAGAAATCTGAACTCATCTGGCCTTCGTTGGAAAATGCTTTAGGAAATTCCAAATAGCTTAAGTTTATTGCTTTAAGTGTCTCAAACTTCACTCTAAGCATAAAAATGTTTCTCACTCTATTTTTTTATTGCTTTTTTGGAAAATTTTTAAAAAATACAGAAAAATGCATATATTCCAACCCTTTCTAAATGACTCGTAGTGATTATTATTAATTCAACACTCTCTAGGAAAAAGTGGATCTAGATGTTGCTTCTTGAAGAAACATTTCCCAAAATGTGTTACATATAAATGTTTACTTGGCCTTGCTAGTAGAGAGGGCTGCATGGTTAAACATGTTGAGAAATATATGTTTATAAGATTTCTCAGTCTTCTTAATATGCTTAGTACATTGTCGGATAGAGGGATAGAGTAGTATGAAGTGGCTCTGAAACTCATTGGACCAAGGAACCCTGTTCTTCAAAGGCATTTGAAGGGATGACCTTTGGGAAACAGAAAGAATCAGTTTGCTGTTCTCTTTGAATCTTGTTCTGTCTTTTAAAGGAAGTTTCTCTCTCACTTCTTGGATAATGAACTGTTGGCTATGATACCTTGCTTCTGACAATGAGCCTAGATCTAGAGTTTTTCCCTTTGGTTGTCTGGAAAACCAGGTCAAAGTCTCCAAGAATGAAATAAATTCTCTCTTATGAGCAAAAGGCATGTGATATAGTGCATGGACTTTTGATATTAATTATGGCTTCTCAAGCATTTTTGTTTGTCTTCTAATATTTCTGTTTTGTTTTGTTTTTGTTTGTTCTTTCCCTGATAGCTGAGATTGTTGAATAAATGAGTTTAAGCTGAGTAAGAGGATGCTGTAAGCAGGTAAGCCCCACTACCCTCCAAACCATCTCCATATTCAAATCCCTCAACTTCATGAGAAACTTTAAAATCCCAGTGTTTCCTTGCTTCATAACTCTAACACATGAAGTTTATACTTCCCTTCCCCAAATTTTCTTATTTCTGGCAAAGCCTCTTACCCCTCTTCCTAAAGAGTCATGCCAATCTAGCCCACAAGTATACCTTCTCCTCCTTCTCTCCCCCTTCTTCTCTGTTAAGCCTGGGGGATGTCCTGATTCATTAGAAGTAAACTTCCTTTTCTCTATTTCCTCCATACCCTTAGATCTCTAAGCCCTACTTCTCTTAGCCACACATGTCTCTCCTCTCCCACTCACTCTCTGATTCACTGGATGAAGTATGAAGAGGAGAGGTCAATATCTTGTTTTTCATTTGTGAGTGACCACCCTCTTGGCATCCCAAGTTAATGAAAGCATTCTCCCCTTCATAACACCAACTTAGGTTAATTACTTCATTCCCTTAACACTGTTTCAACACCTATTATTTATGTTACTAAATCAAGTGCTTTTTTAGTTTTCTAATAGGTTGTCATGGATTAATCTTGCTCTACTGGCTATGAACTCCCTGAAAGCACACAACTTCCCTCTCACCTATTACTGGGCTTCTAATGAAATACATATCAGGATGTGGAGTGGAGTTGTCAGGTTATGGAACAGCAGTGATAACAGGGCCTGGTGGGCATCAAGCCCCATGATTTTGGCCTTGGTATAGTGCTCTGAGCAAACTACCAACTAACTAGAAAAAAAAATGTAATAAAGCCACAATAAGAGTGATACTGCTTTAAATATTTCAAGTATTAGTTGATAAACTTATTTGTTGAGAGTGGTTTCTTGAACTGTTTACATGAATTGTCAGGTTCATATAGATAGTTTTGTTAAGAGTAGAAACAAAGGAACATATCTGGCTGTTTATATGAATTATAATTTCTATGATTGTTATGTTTTGATAGCTTAGATATGTATTCATAGACCCAGAGTGTATTTTGGATTACAAATTCCAAAACTCATAAAATTAAGGTCAAATAGAGAAACTATGTAATTATCTTCTATTGGACACCATATTTATATACCTTACATAGGAAAACCTGTTCTGATGACTGGCAAAATCTGGATGAGATTAATTTATTTTCTATAAGTTATTTAATTTCTGTTCTGCCAAAGTTGGGCTTTTATCAGGGGAAGGGGATGGGGGAATGAAGGGGATATGGGCTGACTATTGTGATATAACAAAACATGATATATTTACAAGTGAGCTTTAGCTACAGCCATGAATTATGTTGTTAACTATCAAGTTAACAATAAATTGTTTTTTTCTCAGTCTATTCATCTTTTCAACAGAGTAAATAAAATTAATATATTTTCTGTATTCAGAAGTATTTTGAATTGTAAAATGTATAATGAATTAGGCTTACTTTTTTTTAACTGGGAAGAATATTAGAAAAAACAGAAACTATGAGGTTAAACCAATGAAATTCCCATTTTAAAAATGGTGAAATATTGAGAAATTCACATGGTTAAATTCTAATAACATTTTCCATGATCCATTGGCTTTCACTTGTTCTCACTCTTACTCTGACATAGTTTAAGTTTGCAGAAGGTGAGGCTGTGAGGGCTCACAACAAAAATGCTCTTTCTACTTGCCACACCATCTCAGAGAAAAACAGCACATTAAGTCACCTGAATTTGTTCATTTATTATAGTGTATTTTTTCTGAGGACAACGAATAACAAAATGACAGAAAAATAATGTGCCTATGTTTTAATTCACATAATCCCTTGATGTAAGTATTTTCATAATATCATATTAGAATGAAAACACAGGGGTAAGTTAAAAGAATTAGAGAAAAGGAAACATATCTTATAGGTACTTGATTTTGGGGGATTTGGGAAAGATATGATTCTGTTAACTTATATCTCTTGTTATTTGCTATTGAGTCAGATCAAACACAGTAACTATTATCACTTAGGTAGCTCATGAGTTTTTGTTCTTTTTCTTTTACAATGATTTTCTAGATTGCACACTGTCATTACAGCACTGTCATAAAGGCTTGTAAATAAATTTGCTCGAGTTGAGGACAGTTGTAAAGAAGGGGATGAGCTCAAGATTTTAAATTGCCACATAGATACATGAAAGTTTCTATGTATGCCCTGAAAGAAACTTAATTTGTGTAGCTGCAGACTTGAGATTTCTGAAAAAGAGAAACAGTCTCATTGTGTAAGTGGTTGAATTACAATGTAAACTGCATTCCCAACCTTGCAGAATGTTTGCTGTTAAAAAGTGAGGGCTTTTATGGGGAAGGAACGGAATCCTGAAAATTGGAATGGGGTCATAGATGATGACAATGATGATGGTAGGGATATTGAAACCCTAGATTTTGCTGAGTCTTCTTTGCCTGAACAACCTATACTGGTCTGCACTGAGGAACCAGTTATCTCTCCTCCACCTGAAAAGATTAACCTTGCTGAGCCTAATAAACTTGCACTTGCCTCCCCTGAAGAAACAGCCTTCATTTACTTCTCTATCTGAAGAGATCAACCCTGTTTCACCAGATGAAACTGTAATGGAAAGCCCTGAGTTAGTTGGCCTACAAGACATTATTAATTCATCTAATAACCCACCCCACCACTCCTTATATCTAGACTGAAGTCACAACAGGCCCTAAAAAGTGAGGTACATAGTGTCAACCATGAGAAGGTGTGCTATTCTCCAAAAGAACTGCATTATTTTTATAATTTATACAGACAGAAATCAGAAGAATATGAGTGGGAATGGATTTAAGGGTGTGGAATAATGGTAGAAGAACTATGAAGATGGATCAGGCTGAATTTATTGATATGGTCTTTCTAAGCAGAGATACTGGATTCATTATTGTAGCTCAAGGGACTAAAAAGGGCTCTAACAGTTTGTTTGGGTAGTTGGCTGAAGCATGAATCAAAAGGCCTACATTACCTGAAGTTGAAATGCCAGAATTTTCCTGGTATAATGTAGATGAGAGGATCCAGAGGCTTATAAAGATTGGAATGTTAGCATGGATTTATCATGTAAGACCTACTTGTCCACCCCAGAAATGTCCAGAGGACACGCTTTTCACCAGGACTGTGAAGAAAAAGTTTGTAAGAGCAGCTCCATCATCTCTGAAGAGCTCTGTGGTCACTCTTCTCTGTAGGTCATATAGTACTGTGGAAATTGCTGTCACTGAACTTGAATTCTTAGACACAGTGGGGATGATTGGCTCCTGGGTTGACAGGAACCAAGTAATCACCAAAGACAAAGTGGCTACCTTGATGGACAGCAGCATCAAAGCAGTAATCCAAATAGTCTGACTCGCAGAGACCTACAGTATTGGTTAGTCGATTTCATTCTAGAAATGAAACAGTTGGGAAGTCTTCTAAATTCTTACTTGATCTATATAAGCAGAGAAGTTCTGGATTATGTGAAAAAAGTCTAATTTTGAATCACAAAAACAGAAAGCAATTGCCCCTCTCTCAATTCCCAGACATAAGACGATGATAGACATAGAATCCCTTGAATGAAGGGAAGGCTGTGTCCCTTTGGGAATGAACCCTGCTACATTGATGAAAATTTATACTGTTACTCTTCCTCCCAACCTTCTCCAAAGGCCTTTTACCAGAGTGTACATTGGGGAAAAGGTAATGATCAGACATTTTGGGGTTATTAGAAACTGGCTCTGAACTGATATTAATTCCTGGAGACCTAAAACATCACTATGGTCCAACATTCAGAGTAGGAGCTTATGGAGGTCAGGTGATCAATGGAGTTTTAGCTCAGGTCCATCTCACAGTGGGCTCAGTGGCTCCCCATACCAATTCTGTGGTTATTCTTCCAGTTCGGGAATGCATACTAGGCAATTGGCAGTATCTCTACATTGGTTCCCTCACTTGTGGCATAAAGGTTATTATAGCAGAAAAACCAAGTGGAAGTCATTAGAACAGTTTTCACCTAGCACAAAAGTAAACCAAAGTCAATGTCACATTCCTAGAGGGATTTCAGGAATTAGTACCACCATCAAGGATGCAAAGGGGGCAATTCCCACTACATCCCCATTAAACCCTCCTACTTGGACTGTGTAGAAAAGAGATGGATCTTGGAGAATGATGGTGGATTATCATAAACTTAATTAGGTGGTAACTCCAATTGCAGCTGCTTTTTCAGATGTGGTATTGCTTGAGCAAATCAACACATCACCTGGCACCTGTTATGCAGTTACCGATATGGCAAATATATTTTTCTTGATATCTATTACTAAAGACCACCAGAAACATTTTCCTTTTAGTTGGCAAGGCCAGCAACATACTTTCACTATCCTACATCAGGAATATATCAACTCTCCATCTCTATTTCATAATCTACTCAGCAAGGACTTTGATTGCCTTTCTGTTCCACAAGTCATCACAATAGTCCATTATATTGATGAAATTATGCTGACTGGACTTAGTGAACAAGAATTAGTAACTGCTCTACACTTATTGGTAAGGCATTTGCATGTCAGAGGGTGGGAGATAAATTCAATAAAAATTTAGGGGCCTTTTATCTCACTGAAATGTTCAGGCATACAGTGGTGTGGGGGCATGTTGTGAGATCCCTTCTAAGATGAAAGATAAGTTGTTGCATTCGGCCTCTCCTACAACCAAAAATAAGAGGCACAATGCCTAGCTGGCGCTATAGGATTTTGGAGGCAAAATATTCTCATTTGGATGTGCTACTCCAAACCATTTATGGAGTGTCCCAAAAAAGCTGTTTATTTTGACTGGGGATCAGAACAAGAGGAGGGTTTGCAACAGGCCCAGTCTGTCATGCAAGCTACTCTGCCACTTGGGCCATATGATCCCCAGCAGATCCAATGGTGCTGGTAGTTTCAGTCAAAAATAGAGAGGCTGTCTGGAGCCTTTGTCAGGTTCCGACAGGAGAATCACAGCACAGACTCTTAGGATTTTGGAGCAAAGCCCTGTCATCCTCTGTAGATACTCTTCTTTTGAGATATAGACTTCAGCCTGGTACTGGGTCTTGGCAGAGATCAAATGCCTAATTGGGCCACCAAATTTCATGAGACCTGAATTGTCCATCATGACCTGGTTGTTGTCTGACCCACCAAGCCCTAAAGTTGGGTGTGCATAGCAGCACTGTATCATCAAATGGAAGTGGTATGTAAAAGATCAGACTTGAGTAAGGCCCTGAAAGCACAAGTAAGTTACCTCATGAAATGATCCAAATGACCAGGCCCTCAGTATTGCCACACTACCTTCTCTTTTCCAGCCCACTGTTATGGCCTCTGGTGGAGTTTCCTATAATCAGTTGATTGAGAAAGAGAAAACTCAGGCTTGGTTTCCAGATGGTTCTACATGAAATATAGGTATTGTCCAAAAGTGGGTAGTTGCAGCACTATAGTCCTATTCTGGATCATCATTCAGGACAGTGGTGAAGGGAAATCTTCCCAGCGGGCAGAACTTTGAGCAGTTCTGGCATATTGGACACTCAGCAGTGGAACAGCTCACCTGGTTGTTCATTTTGCTTGGAAGGAAAAATGACTAGAGGCGCATTTGTATACTGATTCATAGACTGTGACAAGTGGTTTGGCTGGATCAACAGAGGCTTGGGAGGACTCGGATTAGAAAATTGGTGATAAAGAGGTATGGGGGAGAGGTACATGAATAGATATTCTGGAACTGGTGAAAAACATGAAGATATTTATATTTCATATGAATGCTTACAAGAGAGTGACTTCAGCAGAGGAGGATTTTAGTAATTGAATGAATAGGATGACCTGTTCTGTGGATAACAGTCTGCCTCTTTCCCCAGCTGCTCCTGTCATCACTCAATGAGCTCATGAGTAAAATGGTCATGAAGGTAAGGATGCAGATTATGCAAGGACTCAGGAACATGGACTTCTACTGACAAACAATCACTTGGCAATAGCCACCGCTGAATGCCCAATCTGCCAGAAGCAGAGACCAACGCTCAGTCCCTGATATGGCACCATTCCTCAGGGTGATCTCTGTGAATGATTTGTTCTTTGTGGAATAGACACATATATGGATACATATTTGCCTTCCTGCATGCAGTGATTCTTCCAAAACTACCTTCCATGGATGTACAGAATGCCTTATCCACTGGTATGGTACTCCATACAACATTGCTTCTGATCAGGGAACCCACTTCATAGGAAATGAAATGCAGGACTGAGCACATGATCATGGAATTCACTGGCCTTACCATGCACCCCATCATCCCAAAGCAGCTGGATTCATGGAGGAGTGGAATGGGCTTTTGCAGACTCAACTGGATGGCAATATCTTGCAGGATGGAGCAATGTTCTACAGGAGGCTGTCCATGTTCTAAATCAGCATCCACTCTATGGTGCTGTTTCTCCCATAGCCAGGATTCAAGGGTTCAGGAATTTAGGGATGAAAATGGGAGTGACATCACTCATTATTACCCCTAGTGATCCACTAGAATAATTTTTGTTTCCTGTCTCTCCAATCTTAAGCTCTGCTGGTCTACAGATCTTAGTTCCAAAAGGAGGAGTGCTTCCATCAGGAGACAAAACAATGATTCTATCAAACTTGAAGTTAAGATTGTCACTTGGCCACATTGGGCTTCTCATGTCTCTGAATCAACAGGTAAGGAAGGCCTGTTTTACTGGCTGGGGTGAGTGATTCTGATTATCAAGGAGAAACAGGACTGCTACTACATAATGGAGTTACAGAAGAGTTTACCTGGAATACAGGAAATCCCTTAGGGCGTCACTTGTGCCATGAATAAAGTCAATGGAAAACTGCAACAACCCAATCCAGGAAGGACTACCAATGGAATGATGGTTTGGGTCACTCCATCAGGCAAAGAACCATGACCAGCCAAGGGGTTGGATGAGGATAAAGGGAAAAGGTAGTAGAAGAAGGTAATTATAAATATAAGCTATATCATTGTGAACAGTTACAGAAATGAGGAGTATAATTATGAGTATTTCTCCTTTGTTTTGTTATGAATATGTCTGTATATATTAAAAAAGCAAATACCTTTGTTTTCTTCCCTATCTTATCCTCTTATTTAACATAAGTTGTATTAACTTTATGCTATGGTATTTAAGTTATAGAATATCAAGTTTAAGAGTGGAAGTGCATGTGGCTCAAGTGATAGTGTCTACACCTACCATATGGAGGGTCCAGGGTTCAATATCCAGAGATTCATGACTCATGAGGTAAACTGGCCCATGTGCAGAGCTACCGTGCACAAGGAATGCCGTGCCCTGCATAGGGTTGCCCCATGCACAAGGAGTGCGCCCCACAAGGAGAGCCGCCCCACATGAAAAAAGTGCAGCCTGCCCAGGAGTGGCACCACACACGGAGAGCTGACGCAGCAAGATGAAGCAACAAAAAGAGATGTGGTTTTCTGGTACTGCCTGATAATGCAAGCAGACGCAGAAGAACACATAGCAAATGGACACAGAGAGCAGACAACAGAGGGGAAGGGGAGAGGAATAAATAAAATAAATCTTTAAAAAAAAAAGAGTGACTACTACCCAAGGGGATTATCACCTTCTTCTGGAAAAGTGTTAGTGCCTTTCCAGTTGTACGCAGGATAGTTGAATTATTTTAGGCAAAAGTGTGATTCTTATTGTTTTGTTTAGAGATGAAGTATGGTTTAATGAGATATGTATGACTGCCACTTGTCTAGGGGTGGGCTGTGATGGTTAAGGTTATGTGTCAACTAGTCTAGCTTACAATGTCTAGCTGTTTGGTCAAGCGAGCACTTGCCTGATTGTTACTGTGAGAGTTTTTCATGAATTTAAATCATTAGTTAGTTCAATGCAATTATGGCCGATTACATCTATAGTCAACAAAGGAGATTGCCTTCAGCAATGAGAGAATTTTCATCCAATTACTTGAAGGCCTTAAAGGAGAACTGATGATTACAGCAGTCATAGTGAAGAATTTCTATCTCTTCTTCAACTAGCCAGCTTCTCCTGGGGAATTCAGAAAAATTCCCAACTTGCAGCCTGTCCTACAGAATTTGAACTTGCCAATCCCCACAGTCATGACAGTTTTCAATTTCTCTGAAGAAACCTAAATATACCATCAGACAACATATTTTAAAAATTTACCTTATATACAGGTAATTTTTATTCAACTGGGCAGAAGGAATAGAGAGAGAGAACCATGTTTCATGCCTTTCTAACCGTAATAATCATACTGCTGAAAAATGAAATATGGGCCAGTCATTCTCCCTCACCTTAAATCACACAGATACTGTGGGAACTTCCTTACTCCTAATTATACTTGAGAATCATGCATAGTTTTAAAAATGGACCACCTATTCTTATATCACCAAGTAATTCAATTCAATTCAATTCAGCAACAAAAAAATATACAGAACACCAACCATTTGCCAAAAATTATGTAAGGTGCTGGAGATATAGCATTCTATTAGATTTAATTGGCTTCTGCCCCTCCTTTCAATTCCAGAACAATAAAGGCAAATAAGAAATGTGAGAAATACTGATTTTCAATCATTTACTTTGTCAAGCAATTTAGTAACACAGTTACATAATATTTGTTTCAGTATTGACATTTGCATACACTGCTTTTATCTGTCTTACCTGTAGGATCTTATCACCAGGCTGCAGCAGATTGGAAGCTGGTCCATCAGGCTGAACCCTAGTAACAAAGATACCCTATAAGTCAGAAGTAACAGAGGTTAGGATTCTATTACCAAGAACTAGGCTTAATTAAACAATTTTATCCATATAGAAAGCAGTGAAAACATTAAAAAACAAATTAAACATGTAAATTTCAAAGATTTTCATAGTATTTTAAGTGAGGCATCACTCTCCAAGCTGCGTTTAAGAACAGCAACATTTTTACTTACATGAAAAGCTCACCTTGTTTTTTTAAAGTGTACTTATGGATTATGAATTATTCTAATAGCACATTCTTAATCATTTATTTTTTTTAAATATTTATTTTATTTATATCTCTCCCCTTCCCTTCTCCCCCCCCAGTTGACTGTTCCTGTGTCCATTTGCTGTGTGTTCTTCTTTGTCTGCTTCTGTTGTTGTCAGCGGCACGGGAATCTGGTCTCTTTTTGTTGTGTCATCTTGCTGCGTCAGTTCTTCGTGTGTGTGGTGCCATTCCTGGGCAGGCTGCACTTTCTTTCGCACTGGGCGGCTCTCCTTTATGGGGTGCACTCCTTGCGCATGGGGCTCCCCTACACAGGGGGCACCCCTGTGTGGCATGGCACTCCTTGCGTTCATCAGTTCTCCTTGCATGCATCAGCACTGTGCATGGGCCAGCACTGCACGTGGGCCAGCTCCACACGGGTCAAGGAGGCCCGGGGTTTGAACCGCAGACCTCCCATGTGGTAGACGAATGCCCTATCCACTGGCCAAGTCCGCTTTCCTCTTAATCATTTCTTGATCATTTGAAATATGGTACTGAACCATCTTTCATGTAACTCTGGATCTATCTTGAGTTATTCTGCATTAGAATAACCTTTTGATAGGTTATAAATTCAATGGATACTTTAAAACCGTTTTGCTACTGTGATTGGAATGGTGGTGGTGGGAGGGTGGTAGAGGCAGGGATTGGGAGCATGGCAGAAAAGCAGGTCAAAATGTAAGCTGAAGCCAGATCAAAATAGGCCTCTAAAAGACTTGCTTCTCAGTATGGGGAAATACTGAAGGATTTTAAGTGTGAAGGTGGATTTTAATTAACATTAAATACTAAGAATGGATAAACAAAATGTGGTACATCCATACAGTGGAATATTATTCGGCAATAAAATGTAGTGAAGGTCTGATACATGATATACCATGAACGAACCTTGGAAACATTATGCTTAGTGAAGGAAGCTAGATACAAAAGGCCACATATTATGTAATTTCATTTACATGAAATCTCCAGAACAGGCAAATCTACAGAAATAGAAAGTAGATTATTGGTTGTCAGGGTAGGAGACTGGGCACAGGATTTTTTTTTTGGGGGGGGGGGAGGGGGTGGGCAATAAAAATGTTCTGCAATTAGATAATGGTGATGGTTATACAACTCTGAATATACCCAACTCAAATGAATCGTACACTTGAAAAGGGTGAATTTTGTAGTATAGTATCTCAGTGTAGCTGTTACTAATTTTTAAAAAATTCCTTAGAATTAATATAAGTATTTTAATATCCTTGACTGTTATCTAGAATATCATGTCTCATTTGCTGACTTGCAAACCTAATGACTCACTAAAACCCATACCTTTGTGTGTGCATTATGTAAATCGGTAACAAGGAGAATCAAATTAAAATGCTTCCACTGGTATTTTCAGATCTCTATGATGTTTATTAATTTAAGGCTTTTGAATGATTTTTATATTTCTGATTTTAATCCACTTTCCTTCTCATTTAAAAATATCTAGAAAACTATGTAACTTTTAACTTAATAATTTGACTAGAACGTATCTTAAGGAAATAACCAGACCAGTATTCTTTATATATGCGTAAATACATATATAAGATGTACATCACAGTGTTAGTGTGTGTATTAATGCAAAATTACAAACCACAGCTAAATATCTAATAACAGGATATTGATTTAAAAAATTATGGTTAACTCCTACAATTGAATGGTATGTATGATAATGGTATGTATGAAGTTCTAGATGGCTGATATTGAAGGACATGAATGCTAAGCAAAACCAGCAGGTTATAAAACATGTGTGGTATGTTCCTATTTTTGCTGAAATACGTTTATATGTATATTTGTTTATTTATATGTATATTTGTTTTGGGAAAATGCTGAAATATATTTATATGTATATTTGTAAGTTTGTTTGAAGGATATACTCCTAAACATTAGCAATGGTTATACTAGGCAATGGGACAGTAGATTTTTTTCTTTTTGCTTATCGGTGTTTTCTAATTTTTTGACAATGATTTTGCATTACTTAAAGCTTTAAGAAAATAATGATAAAAACATTTTTTTTTTTAAGTTTCCAGGTTAATGGTAACACTTTTAGAAGAGATACAGAAATGCTTAAATGGCTAGTTGATTTGGTCAATTCATTTATACAAATGGCCAGTTCAGAAGGAAAAGTTAAACTGGTTGGTTGAAAAGGACTTTAAATTCAGACACAATGATTAATTCATCAGACCAGTGAAAACAGCAGGTGATGACAGTAATGTGACAATAAATATAAGCCCCATTGTCCTTTTCACACTGTGTATACAGCTGCTATATTCTTCCAGTCCAGGAGACTGTAGGTACAATCAGTTCACCTGATAGCACCCCCCACCTCCCACCCCACTTTGTTATTGGAGTCTCTATACAATAGGCAGAATAAAACTATTACCCAAAATAAGCCACTGTATCTCTGACTGCTGGAAGTGAATTTGTTTTGACTATTATTTTTCCCTAGCAGTCAAAGTCTGTTAATTCTGATTGCCTATCTCCAGGTCACTGTAAAGGGACATTTTTAATGTTTGTGTGAATCCAGACAATAGGAACTGAATTATAGCCATTGTATCTGCAATGCCGCAGAGAAGTATCAACACTCCACAATCTGAGTGCTGAAAGAATACAAATGCAGTGTCTGTGGCAGGTTTAATTTCATCCCCTACATAGCCCTGCAGGATTCAACCACTGTTCTGAAGATTTGCTTTGAAACTAAACTATAAAGGTGGCCCAAGTCTTCCAAAGTATTTATTTTTTCCTAAAGTTTTATTTCTTTTCAATCAATAAATCTCATCAGTTAAGAAATTGCTACTGCCCATTGGAACAGTTTCCTTTTTTTCCTCTCTATGTGCTATCATCCAGTATACTGCCACATACAGTTGAAACAGATAGCAGTGAGTGCTATATTTGATAATGGTCTGTGGCATTCATTATCTGTGGAGGTGAAACGTTTCACAAAAGACTTCCAGCAAAGGCCAGTGCCCTAATTTTTCACAGTGTTTATGTGCATTCTCTGCCATATGACAGAGACCAATGACATAAAACACCTTTTGTGGTCTCTATTAAGATGAATATTGATGAGAAATATAAAACCTGTGACACTGTTTTGAAAATGCTTATTGTAGTAATATGTTACTCATTCAACAAACTCATTTTTTTTTTCTGAGACTGCAAAGAATATTTTGGCCTTGATGACAGAATTTGGCAAGATTCAACAGACTATTTGTATTCTGAACATTAGAAAAGCCATCTCATAACTTCTAAACAAGAGGAAGCCATTTTATATGCATATAAAAAACGAAATAATGACATATTATCAATCTTAAAACTCTGCTGGCAAACTATGAAATATATTCAGTTTCTTGCAATATAAGAGAGAGTGCTGAAGGTAGGAAAAACTACCAGGCATTACACTAAAACCTATTGAAACAACCCATACCAATGGTTATAGAAAGATCACCTTGCCCAAGGAAGGAACAATACCTATGTGGTGATGTGTCTCAGTTTTCTATTGCTGTTGTAACAAATTACCACTAAAACATGACAAATTTATTATCTTACAGTCCATTAGGTTATAAATCCAACAGAGTTTCATTAGGCTAAAACAAAGGTGCTGGCAGGGATGCAATCTTTTCTGGAAGCTCTAGGGGAAAATCTGTTTTCTTGCCTTTCCACCTTCTAGGAATGTCCCTCTTCCTTGGCTCATGACCCACTTTCTTCACCTTCAAAATCAGAAATTGTGCACCCCTCTAACCATTCTTCTGCACTCAGAAAAAGGTATTATCTGCCCATAGCTGGGAAATCTCTTTTAAGGACCCATGTGATTACATTTGGCTCAGAGTAATCTCCTCATCTCATGGTCATTAACATTTGCATAATCTCTTGGCCCATAAGGCAACATATTCATACATTCTGGGGATTAGGATTTGGGCATCTTTGGAGGACCATTTTCTGCCTATCACACAGTACAAGAGGTAGTTAAGAGCAGCGCTCTGCAATTAGCCTGTCTGTATTCACCATTTACACACTGGCAACCTTGGGTAAATTAATTTTGTAAACAGATATAATAATAACTCAGAGTTATTGGATTAAGTAAATACACATAAAATAATTAGAACTGTGGATGACAGCGTGAGGCTCAATAGATGTTATTAAGATTAATTTAATATAATTATTGGAAGGTCAAGCTCTAATCCAAGGTCTTTTCATCCAGCAAAGCCCACATTGAGAGTTTCCTAGTCACCAACTGTACCAGATTTATTGGCATGAGATTATTATTCTTTCCAGTCAATGTGGAATATATTGAAAGGCCAATGTCTCCATCTTTTCCTTGAGTTACCAACAGATAATGGAATTGAGAGCCCCTATTTAGGAAGGGCGATAGAGAGCTGGCATGTCTCCTTAGCTCCACCTGTGGTATTCTGGTGGTGGTTCTCAGCGACAGTGGCTCCCATTATTCTTGTATCTCAAGTAGAGGACATGGGTCCCACCTGGATGGCTTCCTGGTGACTCTTAGCAACTTTTAAGGACTACTTCCTTTGGCAGCACCAAGTCAGGAGTACCAGCTTTTCATATTAATGATTTCTAGAATCTACTCTAGTGAAAGCTTATGTGGTCTCTCAGTATGTTTTTCTAATGTCGCTCACCTCTTGAACAGCACCCAAGTTCCTCAGTAGCTTGAAAGCACAATGGTAGCATTAGTTCAGTACCACCTCTAAAAGGCATCTCACCACAAGACAACATAGACAAAAGGAACCTGTCCATGTTCTTCTCAGACACAAATACCTGGGTAGGCTTGAAACAGACTTAGACGCCGCCTCTTCTCCCCCCTCCCCCCATGGACTCATGCATCACAGAGGAACCCTTATAGGTTTGAAGCAAAGCTAATCTAGGGTGCTGGCTAGATGACACACATAGGCATGACCTATTATTATTTGATATTTCTTCAAATTTATTTATTTGAAGGTACTGGGGATTGAACCCAGGGCCGTGTACATGGGAGGCAGGCACTCAACCACTGAGCTACATCTGCTCCCTATTCACCTTTTTAAACTTTCTTTCTGAGAGTCACAATTGGTTATTGCAAAGAATCCAAAATGGGCTTATAAAAAGTCTTGCTCTTCACAAGTAATTTTGTAAAAGAGTAAGTTTGAGTGGTTTTTTACAATGATAAGATCTGACCTTGTCTTACTGTTTACTTAGTCTCTACACCTGTGGACATAAATCTGAAAGTACTCAGCAAGTTAGGCTATGAGGTAAACATTTAAAAGTCTAAGTTTAGAGGAGAAAAGAACTTCATATGTCTTTTAATGATGACAGTAAATGACTGTGACAGTTTCAACTATTATAAACGTAGGCACCAAAATAGAACCTGTCTTAAGGGAGCTTCAACTTCAGTTTATGAAATATACTTTTTAAAAAAATTATGAAAAGCTTTGACTCTAGCTGATGCTAAAAAATTGGTTTCTAGGAAGGCCCTATCGTAAATAAAATTAGCATACTATTACAATTACAATTAAGAACACATTGGTTAACACACTACAGAATAGAGTGTTTCATGCTTTCATATAATTATGAAAATTCAAAGAGTATTTCTGGAAGGAAAATTGACTCATGAAAATAGCATACATAGTCATAGATTCACTGGCTTTTAAGGGCAATTATTTCTTTGCCAATAAATGTGGCAAATAGTTCTTTTTCATGAAGTTAGCAGGGTTCATATGAAGTCATATTGTGGCTCTTAGAAGCAACATTAAATGTACACAACAGCCTATGTTTACTTAGTCCCTGTGATTATTGGAAGACTCAACACATCAAGGTAAAAGGTATTATCAATAGCTGTCCTCTCCATGAATCAAATGCGTAATGAGAAAATATTTTAAGTTTACTTGCTGTGCATCAAATTTTAGGTGTGTATCAAATTCCTACCTCAGCAACTGAGAAATTTAATGCAGTAAGATTTATCCCACAGCCAGTGGAGAGGAAAGGAAAGAAGGAGGCTAGGAGGGAAGGGGAGTAGAAAGGGAGAAAGAGAAAGAATGGCACTAGAAACTGAATATAATATTTCAATTTATGACTGAATTTAACTCACTAAAGTGATGAAATGTGAAATCTATGAAAGATGAACAGAGGGGAGAATTGCTTTAGAAACATAGAACATTTAGGCTTCAAATGACAGAAATACAAATAAATATTCTACATCTGATCAAATAAAGTCCTCTAAAAATTTCACAAAAGTTTTATGCACAGACATTTCAAGGAATTTCAAACTCTATTATTTTATAAAGAGATATTAAATTGGAAATCACTTGGTTACATTTGTAAAAAAATTACTACTAATGCACTGGAGCACCAAGGAGATGAATGGAATCCATAGAAATTGAGTTTGCTATTACAATGATCTTAGTGGAAATATGTAACCGAGATTATGCTAACAGAACAGAAGAAATACTTTGGTCTTTGGACTTTGATCGTTTCTTTTGGCTCACGGTAAAATTTTGTTTAGTAGCCAATTATATATACAGTTTTCAAGATAATGCTTTTCCGACTTGCAAAAAGAACCAAAAAGTAAGCAATTTATTCCCTTTTCTCTGAGATTGCTGTTAGAAATGAAAAATTGACAGCTAGACTATTTTTTACTGGTTTGATGTTGATCTTTAAGGGTTGTTCCCTTTGGGGAATTTGAATGTTAGAGCTAAAATTGAGATTGGCCTTTTAATTATAATTTTCTTTCATTAATTGTTCTACTATTCCAATTATTATCTAACAATTACATATCTCTTTGGGATGTCTATCTACTGTGACTGAAGGTCACATTCTGTATATTTCTTGATGAGATTCTTGAGCTTAAAAATAATTTTTTCACCTTATTTTCATATTTCCCTTTAAAAGGAAATAATTATACTCTTTCCCTAATTCTCTTTCCATACTTCTTGCCTCTTTGGGAAGAATAAAAGAAGTATTTTTCATTTCTTTGATTTCATGTATCCTTCAAACCCTGCATTTTATATGAGACATCAGTGTGTGGTGAATATTTGGATTGCTGAGTTTCAAATACTTTTCTGATTCTTTCAGAACCTCTAATAGCTTTTTTTCTCAGCTTCACAAATAGCATAAAATAGTAGAAACTATTAAGAGCAGGAATGGGTAACTGTAGGTGGTTGTGGATTCTCTTTCCTAAGTATTCCTAAAATAGTATCAGCAATCAGTTTTCTGATTATCATCCCTGCAGGCTCCCTCAAAGCCTCTTCATTTGTGTAACATTTTGACACTATGTGCACCGTATCAAAACACTGAGTTATAAGTGAATAATTCACTCAAATCATTTTTGGGCATCTATGCTATCATTTTTTTGAAGTGAAAAATTGTTTTGTTGTTAGTCATATTCAGTCAAACTAGATGATTCTTGTAAGTTTAATATGATTTTATTTAATGGCTAACAGCTATACATTGTTGTATAGTAAGAGCATCCCAGAAGTATTTCTTAAAGGTGGCAATGAAATCAAGAGGCCATCAGAAGCCAGTGGCAAATGCCAGAAGACACTGTAGTTGCAAATTCTTTATGATACCTTGACTGACAAGGTGACTCATAGGCCAATGCTGTATATGGGCAGTTGCTGGTGGAGTGAAAAGGAAGGACTTTTTCCTCCACTTTTCAGTCTCTATATTATTTCAATTTTTATACCAAGAAGGCTTACTCTTATTTATTACTTCCGTAATTTCTAAAAAGACGTACATTAAAGACTGAAGCCTTGGCAGGTGTAGATATCTGAGACGAAGAATTGATGATGGTTTTAAAGGCTGCTGATTATGTCACCCAGAGAAAAGCTCTGAGACTGCCATGGGGCCGAGGAATGAACAGGAAGCAGTTCAGACCCAGCAGAAGGTTCCTAAGTAAAAGGGGTTCTTGACCCACAATCTGTCTCTTTGACCACTCTTACTTTATGACCAGAAGTGGACACCTTCAGAGAATTGAAGCCACCCCAGCTGGTGTGTGCAAGCCTTACAAAACTGAACATACCATGGAGGTCTTTCCTGCAGTATAGGAATAAGCAAATCTTCCCACATCTAGGTACTCCACTAAATCAGTCATTCAGTATCACGGTAAAAATATTCTTTGACAAGTCAGGGATAGGAGGAGAATATGATTTTTTTCTCTCTCAATAAACAGAGTCCTCAATAAACCTCAGTAAACAAATTTAAGATAAGATTTTTCTTAAATCACTTTAATTTTTAGTTCAATACTTAAAAAGGTTTCTTAGTTCTTACTGATAAATGTCCTTGGGGGTTAAAAGATATGTATGGGAATGTAGTTTGGGTTTGGTGATGGGGTTGAATAACTGGGTTTCAAATATAGGAAGTAGTTTTCTACTCCATTACACTTAAGAAGATAGAATTAATTGCTAGGACTATGAATGGTTACATTAGTTATATTCTAAAGATAATAGACAAATTCATATGTGTAATTTGGTACCATATACAGTAATTCTAAACTGCTATTACTTAATGTTTACTCAACTTTGGGTTTATCTTTAAATTTAACGAGATATATTAAATATTTTTTATCAGTGATATATATTATATAAGATATAGTAAATATATATTAATTATTCACTCTAAATCTTGATCTACTAGTCTAACTCTCTCCAGCATAGTTTTAGTATTTATTTTTCCATCTGAGGGCACTCACTCCAAACTTTCCTTCTCCTTCTGATTAATACCTAGTTTTGCAAATCATTTCCTTCAGCTACAGAAGAACACAGATTTGGTTTACTTAGTGATTACTTTCTCTTCAAGGGACTAGGAGACTCTAGTTACGGAATATAGCAGTCTTTTTTTTTTTTTTAAGAGAAACATTTAATAAAAATACTGAGATTTAAAAGCAGATTTACATACAGTTCATTCCAAAAAATCTGACATAGCCAATTTCAAGGTTCATACTGAAGTATCAATTGCTTTGGCAATCCCTCTCAGATGCCATTATTGAAAGTCTTCGGGCTCCAGGGCAGGGCAGGAATTCTTGTAGAAGAAGGCCTAAAGGAGTCTCTTGTTACTAAAGTACTTTTGTTTGAGAGATGGAAAAAAATTCATTGTTTTTATAATAGGGTAATGTACATTCTTGTTAACCTGACCAGAATGGTGCACTCATCCCACAGGTGCCATTAACAGCTCACATCTGCATACTTCTCTTGAAAATTACCCTCATCCTGCAGCCTCCTCACTGGAACATGCACAGAATGCAAACCCTGCATTTTTAGAGTGGCCTGCAACCAAGGATGGATGGATACCACGATAGCTCAAGGTTGTTTCCCTCTGTGTGGTGAGACAGCTCTGCAGAACCATTCAGGTTCCAGAGTACCCTGGGGGGTTAGGCTTCCACATCTCTGCATTTTTTTTTTTTTTTTTTTTTGAGGTACCAGGGACCATGTATGTGGGAAACTGGCAATCAATCACTGAGTTACATCAGTGCCCTTGAGCTGGATTTTCCGTTTGTTTGCTTGTGTTTGTGTGTTTTTTCAGCAGGCACCAGGACTGAACCTGGGACTGAACCTGGGACCTCCCAGGTTGAGCAGGCACTCAACTGCTTGAGACACATCTGATCCCCTCTGCCTTGTTTCTTCTGCCCTATCCTGCGCCCCTCATATTCTAACACATTTCACTTGAGAATGCCCCTTCACTAAACGACTTATGCAGAATCCCCAGCTCAGGCTCTGCTTCTGGAGAAACCAATGTAAGACAAATACAAACTACAAAGGTTAAAGCACTACAGTATCTTCTTGCCTGCTAGGAACATGTGGATTCTTTATTTTGCTTACTAGGGATTCTTTGGGGGATGAAATATACCCACCCAATTCTGGAGCATTAAATAACTTTGGGGATGGAATGGGGGAAAAGTTAATGATATTGATATTAATGTATATATATATATACATATTTTTTTTCCCAAATGTTTTGTGATTAAAAAAGTTAAACAATACTGCTATAGGCAGAGACCAGGACGGTATTACTTTTTATTTATTTTTGTTTTAGTTCTATTGATTTGGCAGCATAATACTTTCAAGAATTCTAATTGGTTATAATCTTTTCCAGGAAGAAATTGGAAATAATAGGAGGGCCCTAAAATTAAAACATGTGGTAGTAACTTTGTAAATGAAAGCTTTCACACACTTCCTAAAGGTCTATTTGTCTCTCAGTAATTAACTTTCTCTCATTGATGGACTTTGTTAATTCTTGTTAGTAATTATAAGATATTAACTATGAACTAATTTTTAAGTGCTTTCATGTTTTGATTGAGAAGTGTTTAGTATTTTTCCAATGCATAGCAACAAACAAAAAATGCCTCTAAATCCTTTTTCACACCTTTTTTTTCCCCTTGTTATTTTGTTTCATGTTAAATGGCTAAAATGATGCAGTAGACAGAACATAAATAATATATAAACCTAGAAACTAATACAGCTAGCTATGCACTTGGGCTTTAATATTAATTGAAAAAAAAATTTTACTGATGGTTACAAAATATCACATAGTGATGGCATTCCCAATTCTAGTGATGTTCTAAATACATTATTTAATTAAAATGTCCCAATGAATATTCTTATTTAAAATGGTAATTTTCTCCTGAGGGCTACAGATAACCACAGAGACATGGTCATGGCAGATAGCTCTGGAGCTCAGTACCATGTCAGTTGGCCCTACTTTGGAATTTGTGTCCCTGAGTGTGATGGAGTTGGACTCAGATGTGACCTTTCTACATATGCCTCTTCTGTCATTTTTAATGAACCTTTGGTTGGTGCTAGGGATGGTCCATACTCAGGAGACTTGAATCTCTGGACTGTCCATGAGCCAGCTGGCACCTAAGCCTCAGCAGAGTTGTAACTCCTACTCTCCAGTTCATTGGACTTACCCCGGCCAGCTAACAGGGAAGTGAAGATGGCCAATCACCACACCAGGGAACTGAGAGTGCCTACAACTGCAAGCAAGAGAACTGCATCCATCATCCATGTGGAATCTAAGTCCCCTCTTGATCTAGAGGTGAAGTGGACATCACCATCCCAGGGCCCACAGAATGGAGGAATAAAATATGGATTAGAGTGGACTTACTGATATTCTGCTATAAAAGTTTTGTGACTACTAATAGAAGAAATTGTATCATTGATGGGGAGAAATCAGCCACAGTAGTTGCTGAGGGCAGGGAGTGGGAAGAAGAGATGTGATGAGGGGGCATTTTGGGGACTTTGGAGTCATCCTAAATGATATTGCAGGGTCAGATGCTGGACATTATTTTTCCTGCCATAACCCACTGAATCTACCAGGGGAGAGTGTGAATAACAGAGTGAACTTATTATCTATGTGGTGCAGCAGTGCTGCAAAATGTGTTCACTGAGTGCAATAAGTGTGCCACAATGATGGCGAAGGTCGTTGATGTGGAAGGAGTGGGGTGGGGGGAAGGGTGTATGGGAACCTCTTATGTTTTTTATAATGTAACCTTTTTTTGGATGTATGTATCTTCAAAAAAATACAATTTACAAGGATAATTGGGGTGGGGGAGTGGGGTGTGGGTTATATGGGAACCTTATGTTTTTTTAATGTAATGTTCTATGTGATCTATTAACTTTACTTCTAAAAGTTTTATTAAAAAAATAAAATAAAATAAAAACTAAAATGGTACTTTTTATTGATTTTAATTTTCTATAGGTATGCCCCAGGGCTATTTTCCTGAAGAAGCAAGTCTGTATTGTATGATATTTGATTGTTTACTTCTATAAGCTGAAATCCATATCTTCTTTATATCACAAATTCTTGATACCAACGTTTTTCAATTGGCTAAAGCACATAGTCATGACTTTTAAAAAAGCTTTGTATAAAGTGTTTGTATTTGTAGGAATCCTATTAATAGGTAGAAACATTTCTACCAATGTTTCTGCATAGATTCAGGAGTTCTTTTTTTTTTTTTTGGCCATCATGGACAAAGAATAGGCAAAATTACATTAAAAAATTTCATCACACTTTTAATCTCCTCAATTAACCAAGTGGCATGCTCAACCTCGAAGTACAATGTGACTAAGATGCAGCTAAGTAATCAGTTGTGTGTAAAATAATTAATGCTTGAAATTTATTTTTAAAAACTCCAATTTTGAATATGAAATTAAGCCTGTTTCAATTCCTTTTAAAATGTATTCCAAAGTAGTGTCTATAAACAATATAAGCTCTATTCCTTCCTCCAGAATATTAATCTTGCATTATTTAGAGAGTCTCCAAATTACTTTGTAATACACAATCAGCTAAAGTAGAATTAAGGATGGGACAAATATATAAATTACATAGCTTGTCAAAATAAATTTAGAAATATATAAAATGGAGCCTATTGTCCAATAGTTGTATAAAATGAAGGAAATGTGTTATATGTAGTTTAATATTTATGCATAATAGTAAATATAAATTGTATGCTGTGTGGAGTTCTAGACAAATATGCTTAGCATTCTTGATTTTTAAATCCATGGAGAATACATGAGAGGAAGTATACATATGGTATGTACCTTTTTTCATAAGTCAAAACCATATCTTTTGCAAACTTTGGCTTATGAATCACCCATTGTCACAAGGCTGAGCAAAACTGGAAACTTATTCTTGTGCATTTTCAAGCTTGGCATTGCTACATGTACCTTTGGGTGTTGTTTTCCTCAGATAAAGATATCAAATAAATGCTTTGACTCTGCACGTCCAAGACTCCTCATCCTCTTGATCATATAAAAACTCCAGAAATAAAAATCCTACTTTTTTCTAGGGGTGGAAGGTGGGGTGAAAAGAAGGAGGGGTTTAAGTTCTCTTGCAGACCATTTTAACATTTTGAGTCAATAATTTAGAGCTAATTTAAAATAAATCATAATAATTTATAGTAATTTATTTTGAAATTCCATGTCTCCAGTATTGTTTACCTGGCTGGGGATTGTGCCTGTAACAAGCAAATTAAGCCATTTAAAAAAGAATATGGGAGAATGGCTCAAGCAACTGAACTCCCGCCTACCATACGGGAGGTTCCTGGTTTGATTCCTGGTGCTTCCTAAAGAGAGCTGGTAAAATAGGCAGGTGTGGCAAGCTGATGCAACATGATGATGCAACAAGAGACACAAGAAGGAAAAAAACCATAATGAGAGACACAACAAAAGCAGGGAGTGGAGGTGCCCAGTGTCTCCTAAAGAAGGAAAGAGAGATGAATAGTGGACGTGACAGGCAGATGCAGCAAGCTGATGCAACATGATGCAACAAGAGGCACAAGAAGAAAAAATGAGAGACACAACAAAGCAAGGAACAGAGGTGGCTCAAACAATTAGGTGCCTCTCTCCCACACCAGAGGGTCCCTGGTTCAGTTCCTGGTCCCTCCTAAAAGAAACAGGGAAGACAGACAGATACAACAAGTGCAAACAATGAGGGTATGAGGAGAAATTAAAAAAAAAAGAATATGGGGGGAGCGGATGTAGCTCAAGTAGTTGAATACCTACCTCCTATGTAAAAGACCCTGGGTTTGATCCCCAGTACCTCCTAAAAACAAATTTTAAAAAAAGCACCTCTCATTGGGTAGTGAGTACAGCTTGGTGGTTGAGCACCTGCCTCTCATGTATGAGCTCCTTGGTTCACTAACCAGTACCTCCTTGGAAAAAAAAAAAGAAAAAAGAATGTGGATTTGTTTCTTCTATCATTTCTGTTACTATATTCTGATTGCCTAAATCAGTGGAAATATGGATGGGCTCTTTGACATCTGCGGAGCATGGTGTTTATGTTAAATTGTGAAGAATAAGAGATTCTTTGGCCCCAAAGGTACAGCCTATTTACATTCTGCTTTCAAGTCCTTTAAGGACAGGCTGGATCCACAATATACCTTTTATTTTGATCCTATGACTGGGCTGTTTAATGCTACACCTTTAGAGTATAAAGAGAAAGGGGCTCTGAGTCTTTAATATCTTTCAAATCCAGGAGCTTAGTCCTTCCTTTCCCAAATGGGAAAAAGAGAGATATGAGTTCCTGAGTGATGAACTTTCTGACTGGATCATTAAGAATACTTTTCTTTGCAGAGTCCTTGGTTGCTACAACAGCCTGGGGTCAGTCATTTATTAATCCAATTTCTTCTTCCTAACAGTATCCTGTGGAAATTGTATTGGTAAATTTCTTAAATTACACAGCTGTAAATTATGTAAATTATGAATGTTTAAATATAGGCAAAGAATATTGTAGCCTGCTCCACTGGCTGTATCACTACTGTAATATCTTAGTCCACAGTTACATAATTGCTTAGCAATCCACTCTGAACAGTATACTTCTAATTAGATTCAATAGAGAATAGACGCTGACTTCTAAGGAATTGTTGAAGCAAATATCTAGACTATGACTAATTAGAGGGTTCTGTAATACTTTCAATATTAGAATATCATATTAGTTTCAACTCTGCAGGGTATACATTTGTCATGTGGCTCTTCTGCTAAATGGCATTTGCAGATCTATTGCTTATTAAGAAGAAAGGATTTCAAGTCAGATCAATTTGGGTTCAAATCTCATCTGCCATAGATCAACTCCATGACTGTGGCAAGTTAATTAACCCCTCTGGGCCTCAGTAAAATGGGTAATAATATTAATGCTCAACTAACAGAGGTTGGTATGAAGATTAAATAAGTTCAAGTATATAAAGACCCAAATACAGTGCTCAGGACATCATAGATACTCAATAAAAGGCTACTTTTTATTGCTTTTATTCTTATCATCAGATTTTTTGTTGGATCAAAATTGTTCATCTCTTGCAGCATTTTGCCATCTTGACAGTAATGTTTTTCTATTAAAAACAAAGTAGAACGTGGCTACCAGCTACTTCACTGGGAAGGCAGAGACAAATATTACATGGGACCATTTTCATCTAGTGTACTACAGTTCTCTCTTTTCAAGAAAGGAAAAGCAATTTTTGCTTGGCAAATGAATCCCAAAATAATGAACTTGATGATGAGTACACTGATTTGTTTAACTACTAAAGATTGTTCTGATAATTATGTGAATATTTTTATATAAACTGCAAGGCTAAATGTGCTCCATCATTCAAACCATGGAGATCATATTTGATTAGAACTACCTTGGAGTTTTGGAGGGGAGGTAAATTTGCTTGACCAGATGTTATAAGCTCTCAAAGTCTGATACAAAAAGAATTTGCTACATCTGGCTTAATCCCAAATCTACCCCATTGAGCCACAGTTAACTTTTAGTAGTCTTAAGAGTTTCTTCCCCAATGTTATACCACCCTGGACTCAGATCTGAATTTGTTCCAGACTAACAACACAGTTTGCTTTTGCCCCAGTCCCATACTCTCAGTCTCAGAGTCAGGCAAATTATGTTGAATTGAAACATTTGCAAAATTTGTTTTTTCTCACCCCAGCTGTAAATCAGACAACTCACAAAAAGCGAGGTGTTTCAACACTGGAGAAAGAGGAATATTTTACTTCATTTTCATTTTCTTCTGGTTTGATATTTAGGGGTAAGTACAGGCACTGGTTCTTGTCTAAATTTTACGCAATTACTTCATTTTGTGAGTGGGTTCTTTGTGAGTGGACTATAATTCTTACATAAGTCGTCAGAACCAGTGTCTTTAGATCCTGTGGACACTGTTAACAAGTATCCACAAAAAGCTTGGTGTGACACCAAAAATGGTCAGTAAATTAAGAGAAGTCTTTAAAGTGTTCTGTAGATTTGTGACTTTTAATTACTCCCATCAGTTCTGTAATAATAGAGATTTGCTTTTCGGATTTTGAAGTGTTTTCTTGAGTATTCAGGCAAAGGAAACTGCCTCTGAGGGAAAATTTTTTCATCGACACATTATATAATTCAAGCTTTATCTCTGCTACATTTAACCAAAAGAACAAGTTACAAGATCATAGAAGTAATTCAGTTACACTAAGGCCATCAAAATGTCACAAATGAGAAATTAAAATAATAGTTTTTATTTTAAGTGTTCATATTCATCCTAGTAGAAGAGTTACTTGCAATGACTTGAAAGCCTCAGATCTACTGTCCCCTGCATTGAAAATAACAGAAGAAATTGCACAGTATTCAGACATCATTGACTCTTTAGCAATCTGTTCATCCTTAATGTGTTCCAAATATATTTACTGAAAACATGTATATGCTAATAAGAAAGGAGAGAGAAACATGTCTTTGGAATTTCAACTATCTTAAGAATAAGTTTATTAACTGAACTTTTCATTGAAAGAATTTATGGAAGAGATGTAAAACCAGAGACAAAAGGAGGAGTCAAGAGGAATAAGACAACGATTTGGGGCTAAAAGTACTATTATATATTTCTGATAATTTTGAATTTTTATACTTTTGTGTAAATATATTCTGAAAATTTTAAATTTCAGTAAACACTTTGGTCCTCCTGCTAAACCATTAATATTACAAATTCCTTCTAAATGAATAGCTGTTCCAACCAGTTGACCAAAATCTCTCATCTATGGCCAATGAGAGTTTTTCTCAAGCCTCTTCCTTCCTAATATGTATAATGTGAACAATTCTTCCTTTTGGTGGAACCCCTTCTCTCATCCTTCTTCAGAAAGGAAAGGAAGAGGGGCTGGAAGAATGTAAGAAACAGAAAGACTGGGAAGAGGTACAGGAAAAAAAGAGATTAGAGGTTTGGCTTCAGGCTGTAGAAATCTCCAAATAGGGGCATCCAAGTGTTTTCAGAAGCAGGTTTCATGATCTGTGGGTTATTTTTTATAATAGTGTAAGCTGAAAGGTCCAGACCAGGTTGTGACTCAAAGATAAGGTGAGAGCCTGTGGAGGTTTATTCATATCTAATTAATGTCTCTCTTCACCATTCCAAAGTTTTATGATATCACCTAAGGCAATTATATGTTATGAGGTCAAAAGATGATAGTTCCAATCATCTCATCAAACTATAATTTCCAATTGATTAAAAACTGAGAGCATTAAATTCTGATGTTATGATGGCAGGTTACATAGGTCAGAGTAAATATTTTTTAAAATAAAAATGTCAGATGGTCCACACTTGGCTCAAGCAGGCCACATGTGAGCATGGGCAGTATGTGGGGTGTCCAGGCAATGGTTGAGGCTGGAGTTGGGGATGATGATGTGACCTAACTTTTTTTTTTTTAAGGTACTGCGGGCCAGGGATTAAACTTGGAACTCATGTGGGAAGCCGGCGCTCAACCAATGAGCCACATCAGCTCACCTGAGTTTCTTTGTTTGTTTCATTTTGTGCTTGTTTTTTTTTTTTTTTTAGGAGGCCCTGGGAACTGAACCTGAGACCTCTCATGTGGGAAGCAGTTGCTCAACACATCCGCTCCCTGGATCCCTGGTGATATACTTTTATCTCATGGTTTGACAATCAGGGAGGAGCATAAAAAGAGGGTCTGACTGACATTTTCATAGAAAATTCATTTGTAGTTCTTCAGTGCTACAATTCTATTAGTGAAATACTTTACTTTAGGAGCATGATGGATTAAAGAGATGTCAGTCAGCTGGCCCTGATATCAGTCACAGTCTAGTCACTGTTTCTAGGAGAAAACATTTTACCCAAATACATGATTTACAAGTAGACTTTTGGAAATAACTTGTTAAAACTTCTTATACAGCTTTCTCTACACTGATATATTCCTTTAAAATGTTTATATATATTTTTTATTCTTAGGATTTGTCAAGCACTATAGTGAATTCTTTTTACCGAATGCTGAAAAGTATTTAGTTGGCTTCATAGTTAGCTACCTTATTAAAGGACAGCAAAAGACACTTACAATTTTTCCTGACTAATATTTGTTGCGATAGTGAAAAACAATGTTTTTCAAATTAAAATTGTCAATAAGAAATTGACTTCTTACCTTGTCAGAAGGTTTGAATGGATTTCCTTGTCCACTAATTCCACCACTGATACTAAATCCAAGGCCAGGATTCTTTTCTATTCTCACACAAAACTATGTAAAAAAGATACAAAGAGATAATTAAATAAGAAAATAAAAACAAAGCTAAATATCTTCAAATAGTTGCATCCCAGTAGAAAAGTCATGTGTTTCTAAGTTCTCAGTATTGGCTTATGTTGACTTGGTATATTAAAGACATAGTGTACAAGCTCTGACATGTATTTAATATTCCTTTGGCATCAAGCAATGATTTAAATGAGCTTGGAAATACCTGGGCAAGAGGACATTACCAAGTTCTTATTCTTCACAATATGTAGGACTAAATTTCAATGAATAGTTTTAAGAAATTAAAAGTCTTATAAACATTTAAAAGATTGTATGTCATTTTAACTAACTACCATAAATGCATATGTATTTAGATCAATTAGGAAGGACTGTGTAAATAGATGAAAGAAAACTTTCAAATGTAGAGTGAGGGATAATATCACAATTTAAATAGTTGCTTTTGCTTTCTAGGAGAGTATCACAATTCGTGTTCTCCGTTGATAATTCTTTTGTTTAGAAATAGCAGGGAATTTAGTTTGAGAAAGTAGAGAACTTCTGGCCATAGCTTAATGGGTGAAGATGAAACAAAGGAACAGTGAACTGCTCAGTAAAATAGAATTTTAAGTTTTTCAGCATGTCCTGGAGAGAAAGTTAGTAGCCTTAGAAGAAAGAGGATAAGAGGTCTAGTAAAGAAACTTGGTCAAGAATATGGAGAAATTGTGACTGGGAATGGCCAATAAGTGTTTAAGGCTGAGAGGGCTAATATTCTAGTATTCTGTGTTATATCACCTCTACAATACTCCAAGTCACCATTAAGAGTCTGTTAAAAACACAGTTCTTTATAGTATCATGGAGAAATGATAGCATTGGGAATGGAAGCCACCTTGGGGTAAGGCTGTAGTGGAGATGACTACAATTATAAGAATTGATACACAGTATAGATCCAAAATTCAAGAGATGTGCCAGAGATAACCTAAAGAAATGATAACAAATCAAAGAATTTTTCTTTTTAAAGATTTAGTTTTTATTTATTTCTCTCCCTTCCCCCTCCCCAGTTGTCTGCTCTCTGTGTCCATTCGCTGTGTGTTCTTCTGTGACCACTTCTATCCTTATCAGCGGCACCATGAATCTGTGTTTCTTTTTGTTGCGTCATCTTGTTGTGTCAGCTCTCTGTGTGGTGCCATTCCTGGGCAGGCTGCACTTTCTTTCGCGCTGGGCGGCTCTCCTTATGGGGAGCACTCCTTGTGCGTGGGGCTCCCCTACACCGGGGACACCCTTGCATGGCAGGGCACTCCTTGCGAGCATCAGCACTGTGCATGGGCCAGCTCCACACAGGTCAAGGAGGCCTGGGGTTTGAACGCCCTATCCATTGGGCCAAGTCCATTTCCCTGAAGAATTCTTGATAACCCTGAGCTGGGGATGTGTGTGGTGGCTGTGGCAAAAATGCTAGTTTTCCATGTAAAATGGAACAGGGTGACCCTAGATGATCAGAAACCTTGGGACATAGAGGCAGCATACACTTTGGTAGTACAAGGGAAAAAATCCCCACTTTTATAACTTTTAAGTACAGAACTAGTACTAGAACTAGGTGAACCAAATGTTACCAGAGGTTAGCCTGCAAATGATTAATAAAGGGTTAAGAAAAAATAATAAAAAGAAATACCTCAGCATATATTTTGTATTTATATAAATATATACCAGGAAGTTCTTAAAGACGCTGGAAAAAATTTGCTTTCTTAAGCAGCTTAATGTTTACTCCAGCAATCTTGCTTAGCCTATTAATTTGCTTATGGGTAAACACAAATGTCCAAAATGCTCTCTATATTTTCAATTTCAAGGTACCTTTAATCCCATTCTTTCAGATAGATCAAGGCAAATTAAGGGCCTGTTCCTGACTTAATTATCACTTATACTGTGAGTCAAAGAAACCTGGATTAATTATATTTGACTGTTTAATAGGACTAGCCTTAATTCACTGTCATATTTCATAATAATAAGTTTAATGGCTAACTTACATAGTTCACTTACAACACAAGGGCAAAAACTATCCACTAATGTGATTTTCATGGTCGAATAGTTATTGAATAATTTCTGAATTATGGGTAAATACAATTACCATAAGTATTCCCCTGTACTTTTATTTTAAGAATATTTTGTGACAACTTTTCCCCTAATTGAGCTATATTTGTTAAAACTAGTTATCATGGGGTAGTAGAAACTTCAGTTTATAATAGTTTTGTATTTATATGGCACATAGCCTATGGATATGAACATACAATAATAGCTTGATGTATCTGGAAGGAGTATTTCAGCTTTATCCAATGCAGAAGTTAACCTTGTAGTCCTTTTCTAATATTATTGATTAGTACAAAATCGGAGAAAGGCACCAATATGGTTAAAACATTTTACTTTTGTTTGTGTTTTCCTATATATCTATGCATTTCCAATTAAATTACTTAAAATTTGGGTTAAATCTTCCAAATGTGAAAATTTGACTTGCACAATGTAATATGTAGAAGGTATGTGCACTGCTGGTTTTCCCCAGACCACTATAAAAACTGAAAGGAAACAAATGCAACAGATTTTGCTTACAAAGTAAATTGCTAAGAGTTGTTCCCAGCAGTTCCCATTCAAGGCAGTGACTATATCTGTTTTATATTATTGTCAATCTTGAAAGCACTAAAATCAAAGGGAAGCAAACATGTGCCAAGTATATGAAGAACTGCCTCAATGTATTTTTTAATAATAGAAATAATAAAGAGAACACTGTGGTTTGATAAATGTGACAAACAGCCATAAACACGGATCTGAAGCTAGACTAGCCTTGGGCATAGTACGGTATGGCTAATCGGTTGTGTTATGATTGTTGTCTCCTAAAGCATGTCAGAGAGAGAGTATTCATCTCACATTGAAGGGGTTCCACCTGCTTGTAAGACCCAAAGAGGCCATCAAATGTAAGAGGACAGAATACCTCACAGCCAAAAAGCAGTTTGAAGTAAACCAAAGAGGATTAACAAAGGGGAAATGCCAAGTTCTAGCAAACAGTCAGGTCTAGGAGACTACCAAGTAGCCTATTAAAGGGAATCAGTATTTCAATTTTCTTTTAAGAGATGGGTTTCAAAGAACGAAATTTCTAAGTGAAGACATAAGCAATGACCTGGAAGTCAATGGTACATTTGCTTACAGTTGACTTCCATCACAGGACTTGACTTGATACCTCTGGCCTGTGTTAAGCTTTCCTAGCTGTCTGTATTATAAAGCTTTTAAAGGATACCTATTGTTTTGCCCTCCAGGATCCTTTACCTGTCTTCTGGCAGCTATACTTCAATCTCTCATTTAAGAATTGCTCATTTACTCCCTTTTTCTCAGCCTGCGTTTTGGGTGAGGCAGTTACTAGGTGTAAAAACAAAGCAGTGTGCCCCTCACCCCCACCCAATGTAATTTTTTTGCAGGATGGGCAGGTAACCCATTAAAAAAGGGCTAATGAAAGAAAAGAAGAAATTAAAAATAAAAAAAAAAAAAAAAGGAGTAATGAGATATCTAGTAGGACTTCCAGGAAAGAAAATCTTGCTCCTTTTACTAGTTTTAAATCTGAGAGTATCTGCTGCTCCTGTAGACATCTTTCTACCATGAGGGGAAAGCCTTTCTGAGACAAGAAACAACCCATAGAAAGAGAAACCATGACTTTTCAGATAAGTCTTATCTGAAACCTGGCCCATCCCTGGACTTTCAGTTTGACTGGGTCCCAAATTCTCTTTCTGCTTAAGTCTGTTTGGGCTGAGTCACTTGTAATCAAGAATCCTAGTTGATTAAAAAAACTGAGGAGAAACTTCCTTATTTGCAAATATTAAGGAATGGACTTTTCTTATTATCTTTTATTTTGAAAAGAACATCAATTGCATACTTATTTGAAAATCCCCTTGGAAACTTTTGAAAAGACTACTAATATCAAGATAGATAGGATAGGTGAAAAAAATCCTATGATGTAGCATTTTCTGGGTCTTTTCAGAAAAAAAATAGCCAACTCTGTTTATCTATGAAATAGAAACTTGAATGACTTTTTAGGGTGGAAATACATTTTAACAATTTTTTCATTTCATTTCCTTCATTTTACACTTAAGAAAACTGGTAAGATCATACATTTATTTAGTGGAACACTGCAAGAAAACGTTTGATTCCTATTGCAAGGCACTCTACCATTTGATTGCATACAACTTTTAAAGTCAATTGGTAGAATCTGTGGTGGTATATATTTGTGTTGAACTATGAATTATAAATCCAGAACTGCAGCATTATATAGGATTGATTTGATGACTGAAGAATAAAGTTTTATGGGGGGAAATATTTACTGATAGCAATAGTTTAAGTGGGGCAGGATGAGATATGGGGTGTCCTTGAAATCATTTGAGTAAATAACATACACTAAAGCCATTTGACACCTATATCTTTTTAACTACCTTTATTCATTTATTGTCTTTTAATTAAAAATCTATAATTTATTTAAAAACAAAGCTTTCTAATTTATTTTCCTTCTCATGTTAAACACCCAGCATAATGTAGTTTATCTCACCTGGCCTCCTGAGCCCTTCAGGCAGCTGACCAGAGCTTCTGATCTAAACATATGACTGAAATGATGTTTTTCAGCTGCTTTAAGTAGTCCAAGTATGGTTAAGTATTAAAATGACCTCTTCCAGGGCAGACTATAACATCTTCTGGGAAAGTTTTGGAGCTTTATTTTTTTTCTTGAATATGAGAGATGCACTTAAGTTTGTATTACTCACAGAGATTGACTCTAATGCAATTGTACAGGGTGTCTTTCAGACACAAAATTTAGCTTGCATGAACACTCACAGGAACTGTCAGGAGAAAGCCACGTAGTTCTTGCAATCCTGGTATGTTAGACCAATTAATTGGGATAACCCCTTCTTTGGGGACAGACATGGACCTGAGGGTATATTTTCCCATTGTTTTTCTCTTCCAATGAAAGAGCCTGCAGCATGTAATGTGGGTTCATGAGACCAGGTTCTAATTCCAGTTCAGTTTCTCAAATGTCTTGCCATGGGCAAGAACCTTAACTTCTCTTAGTGTCAATTTTTCAGTCAATAAAATGTAAACTGCTCTACCTGTATCAAAGCTTTATTGATAAGATTATATCAATGTTTATGAAAGGGCTTTGAAAGGTTTGAAGCATCACGCTGGTATTTTTACTTCCTATTTCTCTTTGGTATCTATATGTTCTACATTTATAAATATACTCTCCTTTGGACTGTATATTTGCAAAAAGGAAAACCAAATTAATGTTAGTCTTAAAAAATCCCATTACCCAGGACACATCCAGACTAATAAGATCACTTTCTTTGGGGATAAGGTCCAGGCATCAGTGTTTTTTTAAGCCCTGGAGAAGATACTAATATGTAGTCAAAGTTGAGAACAACTGATAAAAATTATTATATTATGAAGTAGGAGATAAGGTGAATAGAATCTTTAAGTGTCTTCACTTAAACTGGGGAGTGAAGGGCAGAGCTAACAGGATAGATATGATAATTAAGAGTTTTTCATACGGGAATGGGGGTCAAGTCTTCAATTTCTGGCTGTTTTCTTCAGTTTGCTACTTATTACAACTCTGACTCATTCTCATATGCTGGTAAAAAACCCAAAGGTTTCAAACTTTAAAATTCCTTTTCCACGTAAAATCCCCTTGATAGTGAACTCTAGATATCATGTATGTGGTTTTATATTGTAGATAATTTGTTAAAAAGGAATATCTGTTGTTTAAAATCAGATTTCTAGGGTACAGAAATTAATACCTTGGATCTGTGTAGCACTTTATTGTCTAAAACTCACTTCCATTTATTTTATTTATTCTAATCCTAGAGTTGGAAACAGACTTGATACTCATTCTCTCTGGAAAATAAATGCAAAAATAAGTATATTAAACCTGACTCTGGTTCTTGGAATTCTTGGATATTTTTGTCCTGTTTTATCATAATAGATGATTTTAAAGTAGATGGTTTCATCACTCAGGAGAAATATCAAGGTTAACCAGATCCATCTTTGTGGTTATACAAAGTTGCAATCACATGAATTCTAATTCAGTCTAATGTTGTCAGTAGTAGTATTTATTATATAAGTTCATTGCTATGGAACTTATTTTAATCAGATTAAAATGCATTATTTCTTTAGGTCACCTTGAAGATACATTTTTGTTAATAGTAAAACATCTCATTTGTTCAAAACTTCACACTTTTTAAAGCATTTGGAAGTGTTCCTTTGAGTTCAAGTCAACACTCCCATCTGCACAATGTAGTTCAATAACTGTGAATGGTAGCTAGAGCAGGCTTAATTAATAACAGTTGACAGAAGAGGACACTGAGTCCACAGTAGGCAAGCATCTGAGATCCCATGGCTAATTCAATGGCAAGACTGGGATGCAGAACTTGAGTTTTGGGTCTGAGAAACCTGGGTTAAAATTCCATCTTGAACAATTATACCTTGCACAAATTACTTATTTTCTCTGAGATTTGTTTCTTCATTTGTGAAAAAAGGAGTAATACTGTTGCAATGATTAAATGAAATACTATGTTGTAAGTAGAACTGATTGCATAATTTCTAGGCCCCAGTACAAAATGAAAATGCAAAACTCCTTGTTCAACAGCTATTAAAAGATGATGATTTATATATATATAAAATAAAATATATATAAATATAAAAAGATATTTATAAGATGATGACCACAGGGCATAAAACCAAGTCCAGCATCCTTTTGAATTTGGGGCCTTGTGCAACTACACAGGTTGATCACCCCTGAAGCCAAGCCCATATGTAACGTATATAGTCTAAAACACAAAGAAGACACTTGATATATGGTAACCATTGTCTCTTTCCTATTTTTCACTCACACTTTGTTTCTTTAAATTAAAAAATGTATATTCATTGTAATTAGATTTTTAAAAACTTATAGCACAGCATAAGTGATTATTTTTTTTAAAGAAAGTCATCCCTATTTTACTTTTTTCCCCTTAGTTTTACTTAAATAAAAATTATTGTGCTTTATCATGGTGGAAAGTCTTTTTGTATAATGTTTATGGTGTCTTCTTGTTCTTAAATATTATGAATAATTTAGGTTTTATCCATATTATAATTGACCAAAGTTAACATTTCTGTGGTTATTTTTAAGCAGGAGTTTGTAGTCTTTAAATATTTTGAATCTTTTCACCCATTTTTTCCTTGTAGAATTTGGAATAAAAGTCTTGCTTTAATATACACACATACAAATACATACACACACATATTAGAGGAGTGAGTTTTCAAAGGAAACATCGCTTAGTGAAGCAGGCTAGATAGGGAATCAATAGACAGATCTGGAACCTGGCAAAAAAACCACAGCCACTAACATGTGTTCTTCAGTACCCTCAAGGTAGCTGCTGGAAGACCCTCATAAGACATCCCATTCGGAGTGAGATTTCCTCCAGAAGCCAGGAGAAGCTCCAGATATTCTCCAGGGGCCTTATCATTGGGCCCTCCTGGGGAATTGATGGATGGGGTAATCAATCAAAACAGCAAACAGTTGGAAGGCCTCCCATGCCATTAGCAAAGGGGCAGGATTATTAATGGTTTAAAAAGCAAGCACAAAGGCCTTTTGCTCCCTCTTGCCTTTTGACCCCTATTCCGGCCTTCTCCCCCACCTGGATCAATACTCAAGTAAAACCTGGGCATTTATAATCTATGAGGGGGAACTGTAATCTGTAAATCAGCCCACTATATCACTCTCAGTCTTCCTCTCTACCTGGGACCCATGTGGTTATTTTCTCCCATTTTTCTTCCCTCCCTACCTTAATAAATTACTGGCCTAATCAATATGGCTTGCTCTTGAAATTCATTTCTTGCAGTTTAGTCAGGAACCTAGGCAAAATCCAGTAACATTAGGAAAGTAAAAAGTCCATGAACTATTTTCATAAGAAGAATGAATTACATAAACTACTTTAGCCTCTTTTTTAAAATTCCTTAAGCTTTCTTGTAGTTATTTTAATGTTTTTATCCCAGCATTCCAAACCATTTCAGCCTGAAACCAAGGTACAAGAAGCTAGGAAGGCAAAAGGAAATAACTCTAAGTCCCTTCATTAACATAGCTGTTGAATTGTTTAAATTTTTACCTCCCGGTTTGAAGGGATCTGATGTTGTCAAAAGCTGTGAAACAAAACACTTGAAAGGCACTATAAATACATCTTTGAAAGAATCATGCTGTTATAAATTTAATAAGCACATAAACTTTAAAATTTAGTAATCCTCTCGTTAGCAAAATTTTATAAAATGTATTTTTTTAGAAATAGTGTAAAAATGGCCTTTAAATTTATAGCATACAGAATAACTGCATGCTAATACCAAACCTCTTATTCAAAATAGGTAAAGGCAGAGGACATTGATTTCAGTGGATTTTTTTGGTCTTTATTTATTTTTTTAATGTTACATTAAAAAAATATGAGGTCCCCATATACCCCCACCCCCCTCACTCCACTCCTTCCCCCCATAACAACAACCTCCTCCATCATCATGAGACATTCATTGCACTTGGTGAATACATCTCTGAGCACTGCTGCACCTCATGGTCAATGGTCCACATCATAGCCCACACTCTCCCACGTTCCATCCAGTGGGCCATGGGAGGACATACAATGCCTGGTAACTGTCCCTGCAGCACCACCCAGGACAACTCCAACTCCCGAAAATGCCCCCACATCTCATCTCTTCCTCCCACTCCCCACCCTCAGCAGCCACCATGGCCACTTTCTTCACACAAATGCAACATTTTCTTTGATTACTAATCACATTAGTTCATGAATAGAATATCAGTGGATTTTAAAATGCATAGATTCTGGGAGAAAAAGCACATAACTGCTAACTGGAATGGAACTGGGTTTATGTCAGGGAAGGGATTTGCTGGTGGAGGGGATATGAACAATTTTTACCTTCCTAGGATGCCTAGGCATGCATAATTTAAAACTATTTAACTTTTAGAGTCTCTGGAGAATTTAAAACTTCACATCATTACCTGATTAAAGACCCTGTCTGGTTTATTATACCTTAAATCCAACACTTGGCCTAGATCAAGCAGAAGAGGGAGAAAATTATCTTGATAAAAGTATGATTCTGAAAATGATTAATATATAATCTGAGCTTCAAGGAGGGTATTAAGAAATAAAGGAAATGTCTAGAGCACCTGGGATCCAAATGATAAATGGGTTTTAACAATATAAAGTAAAATAACTGGAAAATGAAGATAACCTTCTCTGATACGTTTAGGAACAAAGGTGGGTCACATGCACATCTTTGAGTAAGCAATATTTACATGAAGCCTTTAGAAAGCAGGTTAAGGGGTTAGTGAAGTCAGTGGGAACTTTGCCTAATGACTGCAGAAATAGATCTAAGAATGCAATAAGATAATTTTTTGAGAATATTAAGATCTTAATGTGTTACTTTCTAAGCTTTATATAACTCAACAGATGAGATTCCATTCAGAGTTCCGGTCCAAAGGAAGAAAAACAGGTTCCACAATGGAAAGGCAAGTCCTATTTTTAGATAGGCCATAACAGCAGCATTTTTTCCTGCTACATGGCATTTGATCAGTAGCTTTGGGAACATTTCAGAGATGTTTCTCTTTAACTGTTCTTTATCATTTTCATCACAGCAAAGCTTTATCTCTGTACTATTCCACAATCAGAAGATAAGACTTTTAAAAAGTGTCTTCCCATAAAGAGAGGGGAATAAGACAGTTTGCTCGTTACATTGTCAGTTTTACTAGAGGCCTTTATACAAGTACCGAATCCACTGAAGCTCTGTAACATTAAAAAGCTGTGCGGTAGAGCTCAATTGGAGATGGGTGTAGGTAAGAGAGGGTAGAGGGTATTAATAGAAAAACTGTTCTGACCCATTCATTTTTCCATATGTGAAATGGACATTTTACCTGTTTTCATGCATACTGTGGTGTCAACTACTGAAAATAATACAATCCTACAAAAATAAGATTCTATATAAGTGTTCCATCCGATTCAACAAGGTGACAACATTAATGTGCCCCACACTATTTTAATGAGGGAAGGCAAACCAGGGACTCTGGATTTTCCTGACAGGTCCTGGAAGTTCAGTGAAAAACAACTCTTCTCACCTGCTCTGGATATCCATCCACACTTCTCTGCCCTTTAGTTTGAATTAAGCACCTTCCAGGCTGAGGTCCCCGGGTAGCCTGTGAGGAGGGGATCTGAATAGGCAATGGTGACTGAAATTGCTGGATGGTCACTTTGTTTATATTTCCCTCAAACGGCTGCTGCTCCCGGCTGCGATGCTGGAGGCTCTGGGACCCCATCAAGGTCTGGATGTGACTGCCTGCCTGTGGAGAAGATAATCTGTCAGGCAAAGATTCGTGGTGCTGAAAGGATGTGATTAAAGTAGAAAATGTGCACAGAATATCTCTCGGGTAAAGAAGCATCATTTGGGCTTTCAGCCATGGCTGGAAAGAAAATGAAAAAACAGTAAGGGTCTACCTACTGCGGTTGGTAAAAATGTTAATATTGGAGCAAGGCTGCATTAAATACATTCATAGTCATCTGGAGGCTTGCCAAAGATGATTTAACCCTCATTTTAGGGAACAAAATTCAACCTGAAAAATCTCAAGAAGACAAAGAAGTAACAACTTAAAAATAAAGTAGATTTCTATCTGGCATTTCATTTTGAATAATAGCAGGGGTAGAGAGAGGTAACATATGAAACATCAGGGGGAAAAATATAGAACCTGGTTCCTCATTCTAAAGCAAAAGAATCAAACTGCTTGCTTTATTTTATGCTATAGGTGTACAGTAAGTTTGTTCAAGTACATACAACAAGTATTTATAAATTTTCTACATTATCAAATCAAGAGTATCATTTTTGGACTTAATCTTTAAGTTACATTAAAAATGAATCATGCGGGAAGCGGACTTGGCCCAATGGATAGGGCATCCGCCTACCACATGGGAGGTCCGCGGTTCAAACCCTCGGCCTCCTTGACCCATGTGGAGCTGGCCCATGCACAGTGCTGATGTGCACATGGAGTGCCCTACCACGCAGGGGTGCCCCCACGTAGGGGAGCCCCACGTGCAAGGAGTGCGCCCCATAAGGAGAGCCGCCCAGCGCGAAAGAAAGTGCAGCCTGCCCAGGAATGGCACCACACAGAGAGCTGACACAACAAGATGACGCAACAAAAAGAAACACAGATTCCTGGTGCCACTGATAAGGATCGAAGCAGTCGCACAAGAACACGCAGTGAATGGACACAGAGAGCAGACAACTGGGGGAGGGGGAAGGGGAGAAATAAATAAAAAATAAATCTTAAAAAAAAAAAAGCCATTAAAAAAAAGGAATCGCATGATAAACCCTGTGAGTATCTGCAACCTGTGGAGCCATCGGATATAGAAGGGACTTCAGAGTGAGCTCTGCATGCAAATCATGGCCTCACAAGCTTTCAGAGAGGGGCATTAGTACCTCTTATTTAAAGTGATAATGATTATTTCTCAGTCCTTAAAGATAGCTGTTGAGGACAGGGCATGCTCACAGCAGTCTCCCACCTTTAAATGATTTGGTGTCTGTCCCTGCTTCTTTGTTGAGTCCTATTTTCTCAACTTTATTCTAACACGAGCTCCTTGAGTCATTCCGTCTGATTTCTTTTCCACAAGCAAACAATTCTGTTTGTGACCTGGTAACCTGAATATGGGTTTGCATGCTAAGTATGGTTTAGCACATTCTAATATAAGAACTGAATGCTTCTCAATTCTTTTAAGTATATGTAGAACAAAGCTTAGTACTTTACCCATTACCACTGAGGGATCTGAGGATTTACTTCCTGAGTTCATTTTCTTTCCTGCTGGTCTTTTAAGGTAGGGAATTTGGAATTCAGACATGAATTTCATCTTAAAATTCATTATCTAAGAGAGCTGCCAAATTTTCCTGACTAATCAAGATTTTTGATTACTATGCAAAAGCCAAACTGAAGGAATAAAGAAATAATTATTAAACAAGCATTCAAGGAAGAGTCTATCTTTAATTATTTTAAATTTCTTAAAGAGCAACATAAGATACATAGGAAGCCTAAAAAGATAAAATCCTTTGAAGAAGAGGGAAGGCATATTGCTGAATTCTAAAACAAGAGGTAATTTCAGTGAAGGAAATACTAAAAATTATTATTTGGCTATATGTAGGGCAAAATAAACAATTGTAGTTTTATTACATTTTTAGATTTCCAACTCATTGTCTTTGTATTATGCACAGTTTTTACATTAAAAAACAATAAAGATGTTTTATTCATGAGAAATAGAATGAGAAGATGCAAAAGAGTTTTAGGCTATCCCAGCACACTGTGAAAACAATGATCATTTCAATATTGTGCAACATACTTAGCCAATGTTCACAAAACTACAACCTCACAAGGGCAAATGCCTATTTGTCTATTGCAATCTATACCCTCCTCAGAAGTTTTAAGGAAAGGAGATGTTACAAACTTCTCAGCCATTCTAGAAGATTTAACACCCTTCTGGACAAGATTTTCCTTATCCGCAAATTCAATTCTCTCCTGCTTCCGTGGAATTTAATGTTTTCTTGTTTGATAAGAGAAGAAAGCCATGCTAGACCCAGTATCACATGTTGAACTGCTCTTCTCTGAATGAATACACTGGCCTACTGAGTTACATAGTTAGAGAAAATGATTTCCTGGTTGTCTACCTGAGGCTGACCTGACTACTGAGAAATCAATTGAATTTTACATTTATATGTGCATCTCACCTTCATTGTTGTAATATTCCTGGCTCTGCAGTCAGTGCTTGCTACCAGTGGGAGTGAGAAAGACTGGAAGTTTAACTGAAAGTGATCACACAGATAAGTAAACTATTTTTACCTCCATAAAAACTTTAAGGGGTCCAGAACATAGTTTTGGTTTCATGATGCATAATCTACATGAGAAAATCAATAATGACTGCTTAACAATTACTTCACTGATTAGAATATCCAATCCAAGTGTGAAAAATTAATTCTACATTAATATAGAACTAAAGTAGGCTTCCAAGTTATTTTTCTGGTTTTTTTTTTTTTTCTTTCTTTCTTCTGGTGGGACAGTGGGGTTCAAGACAATGGTTTAATTTTGAGCTCTTTGAGATCAAGCACCATATCCTAATTACCATCTTTAGTGACTGGCACAATTACTGGCATTTAATAAATAACAGTTACCACCCAAACACTAGGTGCCAGAAATGTGCTAAAATACTTTACCAATATTGCTTCTTTTAATCCTCACAATAACATTAAGAGTTAATTATTCTTATTCCACTTTACTGAGGAGGGAACTAAGGCTAAGAGAGATTAAATAATTTATTCAAGCAATTTGAACAACTGGCAGCATCAAGATTCACACTCAGGCTATTAGAGGCCATGCTCTCAAACACTGCATTATAGCATTATACTGCAGATCCTTCCTTCAATACTTGCATCCATTCTACCCCCACCTCCAATAAATGAACTAAGTATTGAAAAGGAACCATAACAGGAAAACAAAAGGACCAGCTTGTTGAGAGAAGATAAATTAAATTTCTTTTGCAGCTCTCTAATTTGCTAAAGAATCATTCTCTAACTTACTGAGTTAGGTCTATTATCTGTTTTTGATAAAACAGATAAAACAAAAAGTGGTCATGGAAAGAATGTGCAGTAAAATGATTCTGTTTTCTACAGCAGCAATGCTTTCATTTTCTTTTGGGCTATAGGCTGTGAGGAATGGGGATAGGGAATGACAGTTGTAGAAAACAAAGAATTAACACTAAATTTTGTATGAAGTTAGACAAACATAAATGAAATAAGATATATAAAGGGACAATTATGGTGTAAAAGGATTGTAAAGAGTAAGTTTTTTTGACTGCCACAAAGGCTTACAGTAGGTAATAAGAATGCACGTGATGAAGTACAAAGGACTGATAAAAATGTAGAAAATGTTGATACTGGATTTGTTCAAGCAGAGATCTGCTATGAGAAAGTTGACTTATATTGATGGGGAATTTGAACATACAGGTTCTGCAAAGCCTGTCTTACACATTTGGAATGATAAAAAAAAACTTAAAAAGAACCCAGAAGATTGGACGTTTGTTTTTGAACTTTCAAGGGGAAGTTGGAGAAAATAGCATGTATTTGAGAAGAACAGTGATAGAATATAGTGTTTATAGTTGACCCACAACAAACTGTCAAGTTTATAAGGAAAAACTCTAATATCCATAGGACCAAGAAAATATTTATGTCAAAACCATAGAAAAGCAATGTTGATTTGATACCAAATGGCACTGTTCATGAAAAATTTATCCCACAGCTAATCAGACTTATTCTGGGGACATTTGAAGTGTTTGGAAGATTTTGTGTAACAGAAAAGAAGTGTCTTTCTAACTACAACAATGTTTTGGCTCATACCATGCTCTTAGAAAAGGGTGAGAAGAGCACTACTGAATTTGGTCATCTGTTTTACTATTCACCATGGCCCTTGAACCATTTTGGGTTGCTTCTAAAAACCAACCATGGCCTCAAAGGAAGATAGTGTTACTGAAAATATTTAAAAGAACACAATTTAGCCTCTAAAATTAAGTCGAAGGGAGTTCTACATATGATTGGGAGCAGTGTCAATAACACAGAATCATCCCCAAATTATAACTTGGTAACTAATTTCAAGAAACCAACACTCATTTACATGAGGCAGTTTCAGTAATTTTGTAAGCAAACAAAATCGTCCTATCAATTTCTATTCACACCCTATATTCTGTAGTATCTTTTAAAAAATGCAAACTAAATTTTAAAAAGTAAGTCAATAGTACTTCTGCTTCTAGGAATATGGAGCAGATGAGCTTCTCCTTTTCCTCCAACTAAGTACAAATAAACACCTTGAACATTATATATACAAATATACGATAACACTAAAAGGTAGAGATAAATAGGCAGATGAGCTAGGGACCACAGGACCCAAGGAATTAAACAGTGTTTTTTATTATTGTTGTTGTTGTCGCATATATTCCTGACTTGAAGCTAAAGAAGTAGGTAACCCAGAAACACCAATGGGCACAGATAAAAGAAGCTCCAGCAACATCCTGCTCACTCTAGCCAAAGGACCAGAAAAATGGCAGTCTAGCAAGAAAGGAAAGTTTTAGACAATAACCGCCCTCCGATTTCAACACCGTGAAAGCAACTGTGGCCCCCATTCCAACAATAACAGAAAGGTCCAAGTGGTGAGCTTAGACTGCCACCCTCATGAGGATGTCACAAGGCTCCTTACACCCATGCTGAGGTAGTGTCTGAGAAGGCCAATAGCCAGAACTTTCACTGCACTGACCAGTAGCAAGGCACCTACTCTATGGTTACCATAGATTTTAGTAGAGATCATGTGAAAAACCTGGGCTTCCATCCCCACATGGCAGTAATGAGGTGCCCCTTTCCTTTTCCACTGGGGTGGTGTCAAAGAAAGCTTAGTAGAAAGTTGGTACTTTTGCATTCTCCCTGTGGTAATGAGAGCACTCCCACCAAGGTATTAGTGGAGACCACGTGGGAGCCAGGACACCCGTTTACCAACTAGCAGTACTGAGGAGCTCTTGTTTCCAGTTTCAATGAAGGTGAGTGTTTTAGTCAGGGTTCTCTAGGGAAACAGAATCAACAAGAGATATTTGTCAATAGTATGTGATTCTATAAGAGTCTCTCACACAGTTGTGGGGATGCACAAGTCCAGGTTCCACAGGCAGGCTGCAACCAGGGCTGCAATGAAAGTCCAATGAAGGTTCTTGATGAGTTTTGGGAGATGTTGGCTGTCCAAAGACGAGCTGGGAAATTCTCTCTCAATGCTGGAATCACTTCCCCTTTTAAGGCATTCAATCGGTTGGGTTAAACGTCACTCTTGCTGAAGGCAATCTCCCTGATTGAAGTAATTATAACCAGCTATCTATGATTTACCACTGCAGTAAGTCAATGGTGAGTAAAGTCCATAAATGTCCTTGTATTACAGTTAGCTCAGTGCATGCTTGACCAAACAACTGGGCACATTTACCTGGCCAAGTTGACATAATAGCCTAACCATCACAGCCAGGTTGGAAAACTGGACTCCTAGCTCCACCTTGCCATAATGAGGTAGCACCCCATTACTCAACTGATGTTAGAGTAAGTTGGCTAAAACATAATATTTAAATAAAATCCAGAGTCTTACAACAAAATATGAAATTTTGCATTTCAATAGAAAATTACTAATTATACCCAAACAAAAAGATTTCATACTGAATTAAAGAATACAGTCAACAGATGTCACCACCTGAGAAGACAGAGATGAGAGAATTATCTGATAAGATTTTAAGTCAGCCATATGAAAATGCCTCAGTGATCAATTCCATGCATTCTTGAAACAAATTTTTAAAAAGCAGCCATCAGCAGTGAAAGAGAAAATGTAAAGAAGAAACAAATGGAAATATTAGAACTGAAAAATATGATAAAATGAAATCAAAGTTTAATGGTTGGCTCAACACAGAATTAGGAGACAGAGGAAAGAAGCAGTAAACTGGAAGATCAAACGATAGATATTACCCAGTCTGAAGAACAGAGAAAACAGACTAAAATCCCCAAAATGAACAGTCTCAGGGACATGCAGATTAGACAGAAGTTCTACCATTTGTGTCATTGGAAGTAGAAGAAAGTAGAGCTGAAAAATTACATAATGAAATAATGACTAAAAATTTCTGAAATTTGAGTAGAGATAAAACACTACAGATTCAAGAACCATAATGTACTCCCAAAAAGATAAACCTAAAAGAAATCCATACATACAAACATCATAATCAAACTTTTGAAAACTAAAGACAAAGAAAAAATTTGGAAAACAGCCAGAGAAAAATGACACCTTCCTTATAGGGGAAACACAATTGGAATCAGAGTGGATGTCTCATGAGAAATCATGGAGGACAAAGGATGTGATACAACAGTTTTCAAGTGCTGAAAGAAAAATAATGGTAAACCCCAAATCCTATGCCTGTGATAATGTTCTTCAGGGATGAAGGGGAAATCAAAACATTCTCAGATGACTGAAAACAAAGAGAATTTGTTGCCAGCAGACCTATCCTAAAATAATTGTTAAAGGATGTTCTCTAAATTAAAAGGAAACAGACTTTGGGGAAGATGGTGGTTTGGAAAGACATGGGAATCTCTTCTCCCCCAGAAAAATAGCTAGAGGACAGGCAAAAGTGTCCTGGAAAAAAATATTCTATGGTTTACAATACCGGGGGAAGGCTGGACACCACCCAGAAGAGAAAGGAACAAAAGAAAAGAATCTCAATGGCAAAACTGTGAGTTAAAATTGACAGCTACTACTGCCAACAAACTCCGCCACACTACAGATACTTTTGAATTCTCTGATTTGGGGCCAGTGGCTACAGACAAAGGGGGTTCCAGGGACCCACCTCCTTAGGAAAGGGGAGAGAGAGGGACACAGCATAAGACTGACTCAGTTTTTGACCCACAAATTAAGTCTGCTGTGTCCCACAAGCCCTTCTAGGCTGCACCATTGTTTGCCTTGGGAGCCAGCTTGGGAATAAGGAGAACTGGGACTAAAGAGATCCAACCCTCTCAATCTATCCCTTTACTGACCAAGACTGGTTGTTGAAGGGAGTGGAATTATTTCCTGTCTGGGAAAAAGGAGGGAACTGCCTGCAAAGGTTGGAGAACTGCCTCTGAGAAAATTTGAAATATGAGGCTCTTAGTCTCCAGACAGGAACTTCTATCACATTGATTCAGCCAGTGTTGCAGCAAACACACTCCAACCAGGCAATGAACAGAAAGGGCTGCCAAAGAGGACCATCTGCTAGCAGACTAAGGAAGTGCATGTGAGGAAATTAAAAGTAAATAAGAGAAACTTTTTCTGGCCTCTATAGCCTCCATACCCAAGACCCTAAGAAGTAGTTCTGCAACCCATTACTGGGTCCAGAACCCAGTTTTGAACAGCTAATAGGGACAATGCTAAGGACAAGACAGGTTGAACCAAGAATTGAAGAATAGCAGTAATAGACAACCTCCTGCCATTAAATCCCTACTAACAAGAGAGAAATTGAGCATCTAAGTAAACTTACCATCTAACCAGATGCTTAGATATGAACAAAAACTTACATGCTATACTAAGAAAATGGAAGACATGGCCCAAGAAAAGGAATATATAAAAATTCCAGAAGAGACACAGGATTTGAGACAAATAATCAAGGAGATGTACACAAATCTCCAAAATCAAATTAATGAGATGAAACACAATATGGCTAAAGAAATAAATGATATCAAGAAGACACAGAGTGACCACAAAAAAGAATTTGGAAACCCGAATAGAAAATGAACAGAGCTCATTGGAATGAGAAACATGATAGGTGAGATAAAAAACACATTAGGTGCATACAACAGCAACTTGCAATGATTGAAAGAATAAATGATACCAAAGACCAAATAGCTGAAATTGAGAGAAAAGATCAGAGAAAGAAAATAATGGAAATAACTGAGCAGGGGCTCAGGGAGTTGAATGATAACATGAAACACAACAACATATGTGTCATGGGAGTTCCAGAAGAAGAAGAAAAGGGAAAAGGGGCAGAAAGAGTATTTGAAGAAATAATAGCTAAAAATTTCCCAGCTCTCACAAAAGAAATGAATTTAATATCCAAGAAGTGCAGTATACCCCAAACAAGATAAATTTAAACAGACCTACTCCAAGACACATACTAATCAGATTGTCAGCATCAAAGATAAGAAGAAAATTCCAAGAGCAGCAAGGGAGAAGCAAACCATCATATACAAGGGACACCCAGTAAGGCTTAGTGCAGATTTCTTATCAGAAACCATGGAAGCAAAAGACAGTGGTATGATACATTTAAGGTTCTGAAAGAGAAAAACTTCCAGCTGAGAATTCATTATCCAGGAAAATTGTCCTTCAAATATGAAGGCGAATTTAAAATATTCACAAATAAAAAGAAACTAAGAGAGTTTGTAAAAAGAATCTACCTTTGCAGGAAATATTAAAGGAAGACATAGAACCTGAAAGAAAAAGACAGGAAATGGAGGCTTGAAGGACAGTATAGAAGAAAGAATAGCTGAAAGTATAACCAAAAGAGTAAAAAGACAGATGAAAATAAGATGACATATGAAAACCAAAGAATAAAATGGTGGAAGTAAATAATAAATTTATAGTAATATTATTGGATGTGAATGGGTTAAAATCCCCCACCAAAAGATACAGGCTGACAAATTTAACAAAAAAAAATGAGCCATCCATATTTTGCCAACAAGAGTTTCACCTTAGACCAAGTGATACAAACCGGGTGAACGTGAAAGGTTGGAAAAAAATACTCCACCCAAACTATAACCAAAACAAGGAACAAAATAAAACAAACAAAAAGAAAGGGGTAGCTATACTAATACTGGACAAAATAGACTTTAAAGGCAAAAAAGTTATAAGAGATATAGAAGGCCATTATATATTAATAAAAGGGATAATCCACCCATAAGAAATAACAGTCATAAATATCTATGCACCTAACCAAGGTACCTAAATTGCATGAGGCAAACTCTGGCAAAACTGAAGGGAGAAATAGACATCTCTACAATAATAGTTGGAGACTTCAACACACCACTCACATAATTAGATAGAACAACTAGACAGAATCAACAAGGAAACAGAGAATTTGAACATGATAAACAAGTTATACCTAACTGACATATACAGAATATTGCACCCAAACTAAGCAGGATATACATTTTTCTTAAGTTCTCATGGATATTTCTCCAGGATAGACCACATGTCAGGTCACAATGCAAGTCTCAATAAATAAAAAAAGACTGAATTGATACAAAGCACCTTCTCAGATCATAATGGAATGAAAACTGTAAATCAATAATCAATAGGAAAGTAGTAAATTCACAAATGTGTGGAGTCTGAACAACACACTTCTAAATAATCAGTGGATCAAAGAAAAAATTATAAATGAAATTTGTAAAATAGTCAGACAAATGAAAATAAGAATACAACTTACCAAAACTTATGGGGTATAGTGAAGGCAGTCCTGAGAGAGAAATTTATAGCCCTAAACACCTATGTTAAAAAAAAATAAGAGAGAGCTAAAATCAAAGAGCTAACAGAACAACTTGAGAAACTAGAAAAAGAACAGCAAACCACTTCCAAAGCAAGCTGCAGGAAAGAAATAATAAAGATTAGAGCAGAAGTAAATGCTATTGAGAGCAAAAACAAACAAAGAAACAAAAAACAAAACACAAGAGAAAATCAACAAAACCAAAAGCTGGCTCTTTGAGAGGATGAATAAAATTGGCAATCTCCTAGCTAGACTAACAAAGAAAAAAAAGAGAAGATACAAATAAATACAATCAGAAATGAAAGGTGTGAAGTTATGACTGACCCCACAGAAATAAAAAGGATCATAAGAGGATATTATGAGAAACTGTATGCCAACAAATTAGCCAATCTAGAAAATTAGACAAACTAGATGAAATGGACAAATTCCTAGCAGATACAGAAAAAATATGCAGCAAATGGACACAGAGAAGAGACAACAAAAGAAAAGGAACAAGCCACAAACCAGGGTGGGAAGAAATAAATAAATAAATCTTGTTAAAAAAAGTGTTAAAAAAATTCCTAGAAATGCATAACCTATACTAATACTACAAGAAATACAAGAACTTAACAAACAAATCACATTCAAAGAGAATGAATCAGTCATCAAAAATTTCCCAATGAGGAAAAGTCCAGGACTGGGTGGCTTCACAGGTGAATTGTACCAAGCATTTCAAAAAGAATTAACACCAATCTTATTTAAACTCTTTTAAAAAACTGAAGAGGAGTGAAAACTACCAAACACATTTTATGAGGACAACATCACCTTAATAACAAAGCCAGATAAAGACACTACACAAAAAGAAAATTACAGACCAACCTCTCCAATGAACACAGATGCAAATATTCTAGGCAAAATACTTGCAAATAGAATTCAGCAGCCTATCAAAAGCCTTATACATTATGGCCAGGTGGGATTTATTTCTGGTATGTAAAAGTGGTTCAATACAAGAAAATCAATTAAGCAGTACACCACATTAACAAACTGAAGGGAAAAAAAACCATAATCATCTTGATTGATGCAGAAAAGGTATTCAACAAAATCCGCATCCTTTAATGATAAAAACACTTTGAAAGATACGAATAGAAGAAAAACTCAAGATGATAAAAGGCATCATAGCCAACATTGTACTCAACAGAAAAAGATGAAAGTTAATATGGATTAGAAGACTAAATATCATTAAAATGTCAATCCTACCCAAACTGATTTATGGATTCGAATCAACACCAATCAAAATTCCAACAGTCTACTTTACAGAAATAGAAAAGCAATTACCAAATTCAATTGCAAGGGAAAGTGCATCTGCATAGCCATAAGTGTCCTAAAAAAGAAGAGCAACATGGGAGGAATTTCACTGCCTGACCTTGAAACATATTATAAAGCTACAGTGGTCAAAATAGCATGGTACTTGCATAAAGATAGACACATCAATCAGTGGAATAGAATTGAGAACCCAGAAATAAACTTTTATCTGTATGACCAACTGACTTTTGACAAACCTACCAAACCTACCAAAGTCATGTTAATGGGAAGAATAGTCACTTCAATAAATGTTGCTGGGATATCCATAACCTAAAGAATGAAAGAGGATACCTATCTCACTCCATATACAAGAATCAACTCAAATGGATCAAAGACCTAAGTGTAAAAGCCAGGACCATAGAATTACTAGGAGAAAATATAGGGAAACATCTTAAAGACCTTGTGATAGGTGGTGGGTTCTTGGACTTTACACACAAAGCATGAGCAACAAATGAAAAGATAGATAAATGTGACCTCCTCAAAAGTAAACACTTTTGCACCTCAAAGGACTTTGTTAAAAGGGTGAAAAGGCAGCCAATTCAATGGGAGAAAATATTTGGAAATCACATATTCGATAAGTGTTTAATATCCATGATACATAGGGACATGCTACAACTCAACAATAAAAAGACAAACTACTTGATTAAAAAAAGGGCAAAAGGGAAGCATACTTGGCCCAATGGATAGGGTGTCTGCCTACCACACATGAGGTCCACGGTTCAAACCCCGGGGCTCCTTGACCTGTGTGGAGCTGGCCCATGCGCAGTGCTGATGAGTGCAAGGAGTGCCCTGTCATGCAGGGGTGTCCTCCACGTAGGGGAGCCCCATGCACAAGGATTGCGCCCCATAGGGAGAGCTGCCCAGCACAAAAGAAAATGCAGGCTGCCCAAGAATGGTGCAGCACATACAGAGAGATGACACAACAAGATGACGCAACAAAAAGAAACATAGATTCCCAGTGCTGCTGATAAGGACAGAAGCAGACACAGAAGAACATACAGCGAATGGACACAGAGAACAGACAACTGTGGGTGGGGGTGGGGGTGGGGGTGGGGGAGGAAAGAAATAAATAAAAGATAAATCTTTAAAACAAACAAAAGGGCAAAAGACTTGAATAGACATTTGTCCAAAGAAGAAACACAAATGGTGAAAAAAGACATGGAAAAATTTCAACATCACTAGTGATTAGGGAAAAGCAAATCAAAATTACAATAAGATATCATTTCACATCTACCAGAATTGCCACTTTCAAAAAGACAGAGAACTACAAGTGCTGGAGAGGATGTGGAGAGATAGGAACACTTATTCACTGTTGGTGGGAATGTAGAATGGTAGACACTGTGGAGGACTGTTTGGCAGTTCCTAAGGAAGTTGAACATAGACTTGCCATGGTACCTGGCAATAACACTACTAGGTATATACCCAGAAGAACTGAGAGCAGTGACATGAACAGACATCTGCACACTGATGTTCACAGCAGCATTATTCACAATTGCTAAAAGACAGAAACAACCCAGGTGTTCATTAACTGAAGAATGGATAAACAAATTTTACTGTACATACATGATGGAATATTATGCAGTGGTAAGAAGAAATGAAGTTATGAAGCATATGACAACATCAGTGAACCTGGTGTTGAGTGAAGCAAGCCTGACACAAAAGGACAAATATGGTATGATTGCATTACTATGAACTAAATATTTTGTGTAAACTCATGGAGTTAATAACTTGAATATGGGTCACTAGAAAATAGAATGAGGTTAGAGAATGGAAAGTTGAGGGTCAACTTGAGCAGAATTGGTAAAATGGATGTGTGTTATTCTTTGGAAATGAATAGAAAAGTTGAAAGCCCAACAAAATGTCTGTAACTAGCAGTACTATTATGTGGGTATGAAAGGGGTTTAAAGGGAAAGTCTAACATCATGTATATTACTAAAAAGAAAGATAAAAAATGTAACATGGAAATGTATAGCATAATAAAACCTCATGTGAAACATGAATATGGGTAAAATTGCATATATAAGGCTATTTTTTTGAAACTGATCAAATATATATTAACACTACAAGAAATTAATATTACCCCACCCCCAAAAGTGTACTAAGTGAAAAAAACCAGACACAAAGTCCACATATGGTATGATTCCATTTATATGAACTAATTTATAGAGATGAAATTAGATTAGTGGTTATATAGGGCTGGGGAAGGAATGTTAAGGGGTGGGAGTTTTTCTTTTTGGAGTAATAGTAATGAAATTGTTCTAAAATTTTTTGTGATGATGAATGTACAACATTGTGATTATACTAAAAGCCAGTGATCATACACATTGGATAGATTGTATATGTGACTATATCTCAATAAAACTGCTTAATAAATATATAAATAATTGTATAAGAATAGCCACAAATAGCAACAATGTACAACTGGGGAAACAGAGAGAGATTGAGGGGAGAAGAATTTTCTTTCCAGTTTTTTTTTTGTTTATTATTACTATTATCACTGAAATAATGAAAATGCTCTAATGATGACTGAGTTGATGAATGTGATTATACCAAATGCCAATGACTGTATACGTTATTAATATGTATCAGTACAATTGATTTGTCAGAAAAAGAAAACAAAAACAAAGTAAAAAATAAAAGAAAGAACGCTGGACATTTGGAGGGAATAAAGAACATGGTAAGCAAACACATGAGTAAACAATACATTTTCTTTCTTTCTTCCTTTGAATTTTTCAAATTATACTTGATAGTTGAAATTAAAAGTTTAGCTGGTCTAGTATAGATGTGGTTATAAATATAAGTAGAGGAAATATTCAAGACAATTACCTTAAAAATGGAGGCAGGAGAAGGACATATACGGAAGTGAGGTTTCTACACTTTACTCAAACTGGTAAAAGGATAACAACAGTAGTCTGTTTTAATTTTTGTGCACATTATGTAATACTGATAGAAATCACTAAAAAATCCAATAAAGAGATTCAATAAAAAACAACATAATAAATCAAAATGGAATTCTAAAAATATTCAAGTAACTCACAGGTGATCCGACCATGGTTTGAGCTGAGAGGGCTGCCAAATACCACCATCTGCTGGTGGACCAAGGAAGTGCATGTGAGGAAATTAAAAGTAAATAAGTAAGGGAACTACAGGCAAGATGGCGGCAGAGTAAGGAACTCCTAGAGTCAATTTCTGCTACAGGGCAAACCCACCCAGCTCAGGCAGAATAGTCCATTCAACAAACGGTGCTGAGAGAACTGGATATCTATAACCAAAAGAAAGAAAGAGGACCCCTACCTCACACCTTATCCAAAAATTAACTCAAAATGAATATAAAACATAAATATAAAAGCAAGAATTATAAAGCTTCTAGAAGAAAATGTAGGAAAATATTTTCAAGACCTGGTGGTAAGTGGTGGATTCTCAAAGGAGGTAACAGGAGGACTGAGATGGACTACTGACACTTATTGCATATAGAAGTTTTAGTTAGCTTTACTCTAAAAGTGTGGAAATGTACAGAATTGAGGGTAACACATGATTGTGAGTAATAGCTGGCTTATAAATGGGAATGTGGCTGAAAATGGTAGTCTAGGGATGTAAACGCCAATTGAAAGAATGCTAGAGAATAACCTAGGGACTGAATAGCACAGTAAACGCCAAGGTGGATGAGAATTGTGGTTGATGGTACAGATGCAAGAGTGTCCTTTGTGAGGTAGAGCAAATAAATGTTCATCACTATTGCAGGGTGGTGGGAATGTGGAGAAGCATGGGAAAAATACACCTGGAGTGTACTGCCAGAAAATAGAATGAGGTTAGAGAATGGAAAGTTGAGGGTTAATCTGTGCATAATTGGGAAAAAGGGTGTTTGTTAATCTTTGGAAATGAACAGAAAAGGTGAAAGCACATCATAGTGTTTGTAAGTAGCAGAGCTATTATATGGGGATGACAGTGGTTGAAAGGAATAGTCTATGCTTATGTACATAACCAGAAAGAAAGCTAAAAAATGTAACATGGAACTGTATAACATAGTGAAACCTCATGTGAAATATGAATATGGGTAATATTACATACATAAGATTGTGTTTCTTTGAAACTGAACAAATCTTACATTAATGTTACAAGATGTTAATATTAACCAAAAAACACATACGTTAAGTGAAAGAAACTAGACACAAGGTACTCTACATTGAATGAATCCATTTATGTAAAATGTAAGTATGAATCAATTTATAAAGATGGAATTAGGTCATTGGTTATGTAGGGCTAGGGAAGGATAGAGGGATTTTTTTTTTTTTTAATTTTTTTTTTTTTTTTTTTTTTTATTTAATTCCCCCCCCCTCCCCTGGTTGTCTGTTCTTGGTGTCTATTTGCTGCGTCTTGTTTCTCTGTCCGCTTCTGTTGTCCTCAGCGGCATGGGAAGTGTGGGCGGCGCCATTCCTGGGCAGGCTGCTCTTTCTTTTCACGCTGGGCGGCTTTCCTCACGGGCGCACTCCTTGCGCATGGGGCTCCCCCATGCGGGGGACACCCTTGCGTGGCAAGGCACTCCTTGCGCGCATGAGCGCTGCGCATTGCCAGCTCCACACGGGTCAAGGAGGCCCGGGGTTTGAACCGCGGACCTCCCATGTGGTAGACGGACGCCCTAACCACTGGGCCAAAGTCCGTTTCCCAAGGATAGAGGGATTGAGATGTGATTGCTAAGGGGTATGGAGTTTTTCTTTTTGAAGTAATGAACTTGTTCTAAAATTTTTCATGGTGATAAATGCACAATACTGTGATTATACTAAAATCTACTGACTGTACACTTTGGATGGATTGTGTGACATGTGAATATATCTCAATAAAATTGATTTAAAAAGCACATTGAAATATTATCACACACCTATCAGAATGGCTGAAATAAAATACAGTGCTAACACCAAATGATGTTGATGATAAGAAGAAACTGGTTCGCTTAGGCAGTCCTTCTGGGAATGTAAAATGGCACAGCCAGTCTGAAAAAAATTAGCATTTTCCTAAAATCTAAACATGCAAGTACCATATGACCCAGACATTCTACTCCCAGGCATTTTTGCCACAGACTTAGGAAGGGTTATGATGACACAAAAACCTGTACATGAAGTTTATAGTAGCTTTCTTCATAATAGCCTGAATTGGAAACAATCAACATCTCCTTTCATGGGTGAATAGGTACACTGTGGTACTCCCATAACATGGAATACATGTCAACAGAAAAAAATGAATGAACTAATTATATTCCAAACAACCTGAATCAGTCTCTGGAGAAGTACTCTGAACTAAAAGAAAAAGCCAATTCTCAATGGCTATATACTGTATGATTTCAATTATATAATACTCTTGAAATGACAAAATTATTCAAATGCAGAAGGTTACAGAAATGTCAAGGATAAGGGAGGATATGTGGGCAGGCGGCAAGTGGTTGTAGCTAAAAAAGGGCAGCATGAGGCATCCTTTCGATTACAGAAGTGTTCTGTATCTTGCCTGCATTAATATCAGTATCCTAGTTGTGATACTGTACATTTCTGCAAAATTTTATCATTGGGGGAAACTGGATAATGGGTACACTGAATCCCTCTGTATTATTTTTTACAACTCCATGTGAATCCACAATTATCTCAAAATAAAAGTTAATTCTTAAAAAAGTAATAGAGGAAGATGGTGTTGTACTACCAAGCAGAGTTCAATGCTCTCACAGAAACAATGGAGAAAGAACCAAAAGCTATTTGAGGGACCTGCTTTGGGTGTCAGCAGACCAGGACAGTGCTAGACAACTCCCAGGATGGTGAGGGACAGAGAGATGAAGAAGTTGAAACAACAAATGTGAGTTACCAAGCCCCCATGGCAGCTGGGAAAGGCTCCCACTCCCCGCCAGCCCCGCCCCAAGATACTAAGCTAAGGTAAACCCCCTGGCTCACTGCAGCCAACTGAGAGGGGAACAGACACCTTCCTATCTGTCAGTTGTTTCAACGGAAAAGGGAGGTGGAGTTGGGGGGCTTTTCTTCAGTGAAAATGGCCAGCGGAACCTGCTTTAAATCTCCACTTTGGAGATTCAGTACAGGAACACAGGAAGTCCAGACTGAAATACTTCCTTGGAAAGGTGCGTTGACGACTGCCATCCGCTGACCAGTCTGGAAATTGCGTGGACAAAAATTGTTCTCTGTTCTATTTGTGCCCAGCTCCTGGTAGAAAATCTGCACCCCAATAGTGAATCCCTGGCCCAATTTTGGGAAAACTGGGAAATTTTAAAGATTTAGAATAAGTTGAACCAAAAATCAATGAACTGTGAAAAAATAATATAGGCAATGCATATAATATCAGCTTTAGAGAAGGGGTTCTTAAACTTTTTTGTTCCATGGACTCTTTTGCCAGTCAGGTGAAAACCACTATACTGTATGCTATTTAATAAATCTCTCATGCCCGCACCTACATCTCCCCATAAGAATAATGTTTTTTATAAAAATTTCAATTCAAGCTCATGGACCCCTGATTATGAACCCCTGCTTTAGGGTCAGATAAATCTGGGCTTTATTCTTTACTCTGTCACTTTTTAGATTTGCAGTCTTATGCAGTTACTTAAACTCTCTGCTTATCTCATGAAAAGTGTAGATAATAATAAATGCCTCATATAATATTGTGAGGATTAGAGAAGATAATGTATTCCATTGAACACTTTGCTGGCATATAGTAAGCACTTAATAATGGCAATGGTAAAGAGAATAAAAATTTTTATATTGAGTAATATTGCCTGTTCTTTAGCAATAGTAACAACCACCAAAAAGAACTGGTTTTAAACTTTTTGTAATTAATAATGACAACTTGCTTTAGAAACTGTTGCTTCTGAAAGCCAGTCAGTGATTGCACCACACTTCCGAAAATCAGCCAATTGGCAAGAGTAACTGTATTTCCCTAGTCCCTGAACTCCATGCTTTCCAAAACTCTGTTTTGCTCAGGTAAATTCTGTTTTACAAATTATTTGTTAGCAAGCAATAACTTAAGCATTGAAAACTGGTCTTTTTTTGAAGGGGGAGGCAGCATATAGAAATAAAAGATAATTGCATTCTGCTATAAGTAGAGATGATACAACCTACTCCTCATTAAAACAGCTAATATTCTGGTTGCTGTGACTCATTTTCTTTTTTTTTTTTCCCTAGATACCTCCATCCCCATCACTGCATATGCTTTCAAGACAACTGTGTGGGTGAAGAGTGCAGCCTGTGCTCATGGATAACTAATTCACAAGGGATGTTAACCTATGACCTTGGTATCATTAATGCCCTGCTGGTAGCAGCAAAGCTAAATGAAGAGTTAGCTTGTCCACAATTAATGTGGATTTTTATCCAAAATAATACATATTGTAATAGCTACCATTAATTAAATACTTATTCGACAAGCACTGTGATAAGTGTTTCACCTCTGTGATCAGTTAATTTTCAGAACCACTCTACTAGTTATGCATCATTGTCCTGGTTTCCCAGATGAGGGAACTGAGAAGCAGAGGTTCAGTTTTATCTGCTTGAGGGCTGATTAAAGACAAAGTTAAGGCAGACAGTTTCTCCTGCATGTCTACTTAAAGAAAAAGAAAAGGCAAATCTTAGTAAGAAATTAAAGAAGTAGGGATAATATTGTTTTTGTATTGCAGCTTTTACTAGGGTGACTTGGTGTATCCTTTTTTTGTTTATTTTTATTAAATTAGGCCAGTTTTATTGAGAATATCTATGTACCTTTGTTTGGGCATTAGAAGAGAAACTAGCACAAGTATATGGAAGGCAATTCTCAGCAGTTAAACGAGAGGTGTGGGAGGTGTACTTTCTCCTGTCCTGGAGTTTGGATGATACCATGTCCTGCTGACACAGTGAAATGTTCTGTATGGACATTCAGAATATTTGGATGTTGAATTTTTTAGAGTCAGATACTGCTGCTTTAAACCAGTGCCTCAAATAATAGACAAAAAGGAGAGGCAATAGGACTTTCACTTTAGTGCATGTGCTTCATGATGCTGCAGGCAGTGGACATCTCTGATTTACTGAATTTCTTTAAATATATTCTTCTATGATTAAATGTCAACCCACAACATAACTATGGAATTGGAAATTAACAGAAAGGAAAAAACATACTAGCAATGTGATAATATTAGGGCTAGGTCTACGTATTTGAGCCTACAATTTGTTTTGTGATCATAATGACTGTCCATTCCTGAAAAAAATATATAAAAAGGAGGATGTTTACATTAACAATAAAAGTTTGGCAATAATTTCTTTCACTATAAGGTTTCTAAGAACCCTTGGGTAGTGGAGGAAATCAGATAAAAATCATGTGGCAAGAAATGAAATCTGAAACCATTTTGACATTCTCTGTTTGGCAACAATCTTTGATCATCTGCCAGATGTCAGGTCGTCTAGCTCTTCAAATTACATATTGAAGCAGAGATGTTTTTATCGCATTGGACTAATTTTGCTTTTTTTTTTTTTTTTTTTGCTTTTATATTTCTTCCAAAATTTTTCTGAGCTATGCCAATTTTCTAATGTAAAACAGTCATTTGTTTTAAGGAACACTTATGTCAAATATTGGTGGAAAAAATAGTTTTAATCTGCCACTCTTTCCATTGCTTTTATCGTTGACAAGTTTATTTCTACTGTTGACTTAATAGCCGTTTGATAGACACTTGGGTTTGTACTTTTATTAAAGAATAATCTAGAGTCAGTCTGGATGAGGACAATTGCCTGATTTTTTGACAAGATGTCCATCACTATTGGAGACAATTGTATTATTCCACTGCTATTAGGAGATAAAGAGATATGTTTTGTGAGTTAAATAATAATGTATCAAGTAAGAAAATCCAAAACAGTATTTTATTCATCTCTTACATTTACTTTAAGTTAGAGAAGAATTTTTTCATTCATGTTTCTATAACCTCCAAGCTACACTATTTCTGAGAAAAAATCTAATTACATAATAGGAAACTATAAGTTTGTGTTAAACCTATCTATGAATTAATAGTGCTAAAAGCAATAGATCAAAAATACATCATCCAAGCTGTTCAGTTAACAAAATAAATATTTGAAATTGATGATTAAGTAGAAGAAATTGTTTTATTGATTTCTTTAAACGCTTTTTCCTGATTCAGCTACTAATACCAAGTGCATGGAGCTAACTCTGGGAGGTCTTTTTTTCATGGAAGCTTTTACTTCCTACATGTTATCTACTCTTGCTTTGGCCAATAATTCTTGTTTAACAAACAAGTCTTATAGGTAGATATAGATACAGGCATAGATATAGATACATACATGCATTATATATTATATACATTATATTATAGATATATATGTAATATGTACAATATATATGGATATGTCTATGTTGTCAGCCTTCTCTACCATATATCAACATTTTGAAATTATGGGGGATGTTGAGTTATGATGGGATGAGTTCATTCTTAATTCTCCAGCAAAAGGCATGACCAAATTTCCTGGGAAAGGTAACATGGTAATCTTCTAGTAATATTTTTAAAAAGTGCATTTAATTCATGTGAAAACTGGTCTGAAACTGGTTACAAAGGAGTGCAACGTGAAATTCTCAAGACTAGTTTTGAGTCTTTAGCTTTTCCTATAATTGTTCTTCAGCTCTGTGTATTATAATTTGTATGCCCTCAAATAGTGCATTTATATTCTTTTCCAGAAAAATAATTGATATTACTGCCATAAAAACCATGCTGAGTTAAATCTAGTAGGGACATTGGACTTAGATTTATTAAGCAGAGGAAGTCAGTGCATTTCTTAATATGTCACTAAATAGAAGCATCAGAAATTTCAAAGAGCCTCATATGGGTGTTTGGTGGTTTCTAACAATGTCATCATTAATTGATCCCTAACCACAAAAGATACAATTTTCACCTACCACCTCTCCTACCCTTAACACCTTCTAACCTAGAGAGATACTTACATGATAGTATGTTAGCTTCCCAGGCAGCTGGTGTGATCAGGACTGTTGCTAAAAACTTCCTTTTCAACCAATGAAAGTTGACTAAAGAGTGGTTAATTATTAGTCACATAAATATCAGTTCCAGATTATTTTGGCTAACAAGGAATCCAAGGAAAGTGGGGATGTCGTTCTAGAGTCATTTTCAAAGTCTTGCTAGGGCTGAAGTTTTCTTTTTTGTTTGGACCCATTTGGTATCTTCCCACGATGCCACTCTCCTTTCTAAATTGTTAGATCCCCCTGAAAAAAATGGCTTTTGGTTAAGAGAAAAACTCCAAATATATTTGTATAAGGAATGTTTCTTTGAGGGCTAGTGTGCTGAAAGACCCATTCTTTTTTTAAAATTTAAAAATATATAATTGTATGACTGTATCAATCTGCTCTTTCTCTGACACATTTCTTATTTTGGAGTAGAACTCACTGACAGTGAATGTGGTTGTTCTGTTTCTTCTTGAAGCTACTTTCCCTCAGCAGCCTCAGTAGAATATGTGGTATCCATTGTCATTGAAGCAGTCGTCCTACTGCTCAATACCAAGTTCTAAGCCACAATGCCAGTGAGTGGGGGTGAGGGAAGCAAGGAGAATCTCAAACTACTAATGAACCAGAAAGATCTCTTTCCTTGTGTCTAAAAAAGTGTTTTGAGTTTAAAATGATTGTATACAACAGATACTAATCTGTTTTTGAGTTTCAGTGACTGTGCAATCTACCTGAAGGAAAATTTACTCTGACCAGTGAAAAATTTTCTCTGGAAAAAAAATTTTCTCTGGAGAAAAGTGAGGCTTGGGAAAGAAAACTGGGAAAGGAAGAGCCATCATTGAGTTTGGCATAACTCACAGTGACAGAGAAGGCTGTTCTCATTTGCTGATGGACCAACGAAGCCAAGAAGCAAGGTTTCTTCACTGTTAATAATGTATAGGCTTTAAAAGGGGGAAAATATAAAACATGAGGCAAAACCTACTCTGACAAATTTCCTACTGTACACAAGGAGAATTTAGTTACAGCATTGTCAAATCCCTCAGGTTTTAGGATCATTTTTCAATTTCAGTTTTACTCTAAACCAGAACAGTTATTCTTGACTTTGATACTGTTGAGAAAGTAAAAATCTTTTCTATTCTTCTGTCTCTAATATGTAAGGTTTATCGGGTTGATTTTCATATCTGTTTCTTTCACATCTTGACTTGGTTCTCTTATAGCCTCAAGATCTCTACTTTTTTGCAATCTCTACTTTTTCCAATAATCAAATATGCATCTTTTATACCTATTCCAGATGTTCCTCTATTTCTAAGTAAATGAGTTATATCCTCTCCCCACCCCCCATTTCTCTTATGTAAGGGATTCCAAAGACATTGTTGAGCAATATCAGTTAAATTATAAATATCAAGAATTGTAGTTAGTTTTATTCTAATTCCACATACATAGAGTATTGATAGTAATATCTCTTTTTAATGGAAAAAGAGTTTGAGAAAGTTACGTTTCATTGACTTAACCTAATGATTATATATTTTAGATAAGATATTTATAACAAAATAATAAAGTGCTTTTATTTAAATTCCTAAATGCATGGGTCAAGGTGATATTTTTATATTGTACATTTAAACATCTACTTTTTACTTAAAAATGATATCAGTTTACTCTTACCCTCTAAAATGTTTTATAATAGACTGAGACTTTTGTTACCAAGTGAAAAATCAATCTCAGTAGCAGTCTGATTCAGTTGTCTTAAAATACAAATAATAGCGTGGCCTTATGGTCATGTTATGGATTGAACTGTGTCCCCAGTAGGCATGGTCAAGTCCCAACCCCCAGTTCTGTCATCGTGAATTCATTGTATATAGGATTTTTGATGACGTTATTAGTTAAAGTGAGGCCAAACTAGACTAGGGTGGGACCTAATCCAATATGACTAGAGAATTTACAAGGAGAAGAAATTTGGACAGACACAGATGACTGGTGCAGAGACAGAGAGAGAGAGGGCCAAGTGAGAGGTAGAGACTGAGGCGTGGTTGCCAGCAAGCCACCCCACAACCCTACAGACTTCAGAGGAGCGTTGCCCTGCCCAGACCTTGATTTTGGACTTCTAGCTTCTAGAACCATGAGGTAACACATTTCTTTTTCTTAAGCCAACTCTCTGTGGTACTTTGTTACTGAAGCCTTGGTAAACTAAGGTAGTCAATAGCAAAACAATTTATGATTTTCAAAAGATATTTTAGACCTTACACTTCTAAATTTGCATAGAATGAAATATTAAAATGCAGTCTACTGAAAAATGACAAATGCCAAAATTAATATAAGGAATGAAATTTCCTTCCCAGAAACTTATTAAAATTTTAAAATACTGCATATGGCTCTGAAAAAGCCATATGAACATTTCAATTTGTGTGTGCATTTGGAAACATAATAAGAACATGAAAATGAACGCCCCCCCCTCCCCCCCGCCGCCCCCACACACAATCCATCATTTCTTCTGTTGCTCCTGATAAGTTCCTGGGCATGCATCAGAGTTGAAGAGTGACAATCCTGCAGCCCTTAAAGCTGAGCTGGCATTGTAGATGTGAGAAAATCACGGGCACATTCAGCATAAGGATCAGACTGTGAGCCAAGACTAAATGAACACAATTTTCCTACAACTGTGTCCACTCTGTTTTTGACCCTTGTTAACCATCTCTATCAGTTTAAGTGCCAAGTCATTATGCATATTAGGCACAGTATGCACTAACCTAGAATAACAGACATTCGGGAAAGAGTCACTAACGCTAAGAGAGACTTTAGAATACCTAGTCTTTACTTATTAAAGAATTTCAGATTTAATATCACTAGATGATTTTAAAATATCTTGGTTACTGTTCCAGAGGGGAAGTGTTGGGAGTTTCATATGTCATTTTAGCCTTTTTGCTGCAGCTTTTTGTTCTGCTCCAACATTATAATATATCCTTCAATTTTACCCACAGGAATTATCCTTCAATTTTGAGTCTCCTCAGGGATATTCTACCTGATTAAGATTCTAAATACTTTTAAAAGAGTCTGTACTTTGGAATTAGGGTAAAACCTTGTGATTCCAATGGAAGATTCTACCAAATCAAAGTATAATGTCTGACTTAAAATATCATTGTTTTTGCATTTGTCCTTTACATATAACCTTGATATTATTTTCTGTTATGTAAAAATGCTTAATCACCAATGTTATCTTGGCATATAACCTAAACTCCAAATGTCAGTTTCTTCTTTCATAAAATGGATAAAATAATAGGGCTTACCTCATACGTTGTTGTGAGGACTGAATGAAAAAATAAATTAAAATATTTAGCACAATACCCAGCACAGATTAAATATTTAATACATGTTACCTAACCTTATCATGGTGACTGTGGGGAGATCCAACAGATTGCAAAAGTGGGAGCATTGATAATAGGACACTAAAATACAAATACTTCTTTTGAACTCCCTATTGTTTTTGGCCATTGCAAACTTTTTTTTTTTTTTTGAGGTACTGGGGGCTGGGGATTGAACCTGGGACTTTGTATGCGGGAAGCCAGTGCTCAACCACTGAGCCACATTGGCTTCCCTGGGTTGATTTTTTTGTTTGTTTTGTTGTTTCAGGAGGCACTGGGAACCGAATTTGGAACTTTCCATGTTGGAGGCGGGCACTCAAAACTTAAGCCAGAGCTGTTCCCTGCAAAAGCTTTTAAGAACAATTTTTAAAGTGTTCATGTAGTCATGCCCAGAATTCAGGAGTTGATTTACATAGCTGTGACATGTTCTAGTAGTGATTCCTAGACTTATTGAATCAATGGCATCAGAATTTCAGATTTTGGGTTCTGATATAAGAGGGAATTTTAAAACCACTGCATACTATTATACTAGTAAAATACAAAACAGAATGTTTTAACACCCTCAACATTTTGCCATGGCCACTCTTAAGTACAATGGAAATGACAGTAGTAGATTGAGGAGCAAGGTTCTGAGAGGTGCACTCATTTTGTTTCATTATTTGATGTGTCTAAATCTTTGGGACCAAACCTTGGAGGGTATATAGCTTTGTTTCCCTCATAGTGTTTGGAGAACAGCTAGGCATGGACACAAGTATACCAAATATTAGTTCAACCAAAGAACTGTGATAGCTGGAACAGAATGCCACAGTTCAGTCAAAGTATTCCATAAATCTGATTTTCTGCCCAATTTCTGCAGCACTGTAGTAGTTTCTGATGGCCTACTCTAGTAGCTTCTGAAGTGGTTCCATTGCCTTCAGTCTTTTTCTAATCGAATTCCTTCTCCAAATAGCAGTCAATGTGCTCTTTAAATGAAAATTTAATCATGTCTTTCCTGTTTCCAACACTTTAATATTCCCTATCCCATTTTCCTCAGTAGAAAACCCAGAATGATCAGGCTTCTGCTTTTCCCTCCAGCATTATTTGACATCATGCCTCTCCCTGCCCAGGTGCCTACTACCCTCAACTTCCTTTATTTCTGCACTGAACAAGTGCTCTTTCTAGGCACTGTCATAGCCCTCAATTCCATCTTCATAGCATTCATCACACCATACTATATTTACCTGAAGTGTTGCATATTACCCAAGAGGCAGATTAATAACATGGTTAGCACCTGCAAATTAAGGGCATTAACAATTATCTTGGGTCAAAGAATTTGATATTTAATGTATTTTTTTTTTAAAAAGCACTGAAGTAAGCATTAAGGGGAAAATCATCATCTAAGTTACAAACAAATATGTAATGATGTAGTGATACAATGATGAAGCAAATTATGAGACAAAATTATAAAATGAACACTCATGAGCTCAAGAACTAGAGTGTAAGAACCACAATTTGACTTAAGAATCAGGACATTACAAATAATAATACCTACTTTCTCTTCACCCTACCCCTGCCTCCCGACTAGTAGTAACCATAATTCTACATTTTACGCTTATCATTCCCTTTAAAAAGTTTCCTTACTTATGTATTTGTGTTCAAATAGTATGTTTTTAGTTTTGCTTGATATTTGAGTTTTATATATGGTATCCTGATGTAGACCATATTCTGTGATTTTTTTCACTTTGTTTCTAAAGTTTATACACATTATCATAATTGTAGTTTACTGATTTTCACTTCTTCAGAATATTTCTTTGTTTGAATAACAGAATTCATGTTCATACTATCCTGTTGATAGAAATCCCCCCCCCCCCCAGTTTTCTATTTTAAATGTTACAAGTATTTCAAATGACATGTAAAAAAGTTTTTCTAGGATAATATCTTAGGAGGAAAATTGATGGAATGCAAGGTATGAGTATTTTCAGCTTTACAAGATAATTTATCAAAGCAGCTGGGCTTAAATTCCCACAAGAAGCCATAAAAGTGTTTCCAGTGCTTTAATAATTGCAAACACCCTGTATTTTCAAACTTCTTAACTTTTGTTAGTCTAGTTGGTATAAAATGGCATCTCTTTTGCATTTCCCTGATTAGTAAGAAGATTCAGCTTGGAAAAAAATGCTTATTTACCATTTTCATTCCCTTGTATTTTACCACTTTTTAAAAATTGTGCTGTATGTTTTTCTAATCCCTTGGCCCTGATAGATATTGCAAATATCTTCTTTCTGGTTGTGGTTTGAGTTTTTTACTCCCTTTATGGTGATTTATCACATGGTATTATAATTACCTACTTATTACTCAGACTATTTCATTAGACACACACTCCTTTTCAAGGTAAGAAACCATACCATATTAATTTTTGTCTCCTAGTATCAAGCAAGTACTCAGCACATAGTAATGCTGTGTGGAACATACAGTTCCTCACTAAGTATATATTGAATGAATGAACTGCTATGACTTAAGAAATGGTGACTCAATCTCTTGGTCAAATTTCATTTTATGCACATTGGCTAAAACATATTGCTGAAGCCAGGTGAGTCAGAAGTATATGTTATACACTTCCCTAAACTTGCATTTCAGAGGTGGGTGGCAAGTTCTAAGAAGAGGTGGTAGTACCAGCAGAGAAGTGGCAGGATGTTGTCTATAAACATTCATTAGCAATCTGAACTTTAGCAGACAAAGGTAATTTTTCATTGTTTTCAGTGCAGTTACATTTAACCAAACTCCCTATAGTGGAAAACCTTTAGCCTAAATTTATCACAAAGTTAGAAATGATGTTAAGACACAGATATGGGTATTACATATTACAATGGATGCACAAGGATCATGGCTTGTGTTATCAATTTGAAATTGGTTACCTTTTTAGTAATGGTGTCCGGAGGTACATCCCGCCTCCCAAGTGGATAAGGATTCCATTGGCCACTAGGAGATACATCTTCTTGTCCATTGTCTAAAATGTTGCTTTGCTGGGACGGGGTCTATTGCAAAAATGGTATGGCATTTTTTAGTGATGGAATATAAATTTAGCATTTTTTTAATGAAACGAGTCCCTAATGATTATGATAAAATTAATTTTAATTGCAGAAAAACATTTATCCTGATCTGGAGTATTATACACTATTTACTGGGTAAGAATTCTCATTTGACAGCTTTTTGGATGCAGTGAGAAATACAATTAACCATCTTAGAGTTATTTACTAAATTTTAAAGAAAAGTTTAGATTATTTACAGTTCCTGAATAAAAATAATCAGAATACAACTAATCAATTGTTAAAAATCATAACATTTAAAACTTCTTAACTGATTGCCTCTTTAGTATGATCTTACCGTTTAGAAAATGATTTGAAACGATGTAATACATAGTATGTCTCATCCAGTAATCCAAACCATAGCCTAAAATAACTTTTATAAAGCCTTGCACTAATTCAAAACAGCATCAACACCAGCATAGTGCAAGATTTATGGTACTTTGGCATTATTCACAGATAGCTTTGAGGGAACGATTAAAGCAACATCAAAATATTATGCTATTAGATTCACAGTGTAAATAAATCATGACTTTTGACTACTGAATTTATTAATTTATATAGCTCACTTATGTATTAAAGTTCATATATAGTTTATTTTTGGCTGGTTTTCTCCTTTTTGTTATATTTTTTTAAACAGTTAACAATACTCCTGGCTATATTATTACTAATATTAAATATTTGGGGAGGCCTCTATATTCTAACCTGAGAAATAGCAAGCAATCCCGACTATCAGAAAAATGACCTCCAGTTTTGGGATCGAGGATATGTAGTAGTGGTATATTTTTCCTGTGGAAGTGAATTAACTTTTCATAAAAGCTTTCTCTTCCTTGAATTTATGAGATACATAGGTACAGTTTGATTTCTTGGGAAATTTTTATATGGGTAATATATTATGTCCCAATGTTTCCTATGCCAAGGTCTGAACATATCTTAAAGGACCCCTACTGATTAATAAAGCTGGCTAGAGGTTACATGTGTAGCTCTGCTTTGTGTGAGGAATTGTCCTCCAACCTCCAATATTAGTAAGAGAGGATTGGATCAGTCTCTCAATGCCATGTCACAGACTAGTGTTTGGCAGGATTAATCTGAAGTGGAGAGTAGTAATATTTTGTTCTCCTTTTAAAACAGTTATATCACCACCCCATGTGCATTCTGGCCACATGTACTTTTAAAAGTATTGCTTGGAAATATTTAAAAATTGGATTTATTATGACACTAGATGAAGATCTCCTAAGGTCTAATGGACATACTGAACAGTTAGGGGTAACACTTTTCTTCTTGTAGTTTGGTCATTTTAGTTCCTCTTTTATAAGTCTATCAGAAAGCATGAAAACAGAGAAAAAAAGGTATCTAGTTAGGAATGATTCATTTGCCTTCATTTGAAAAATCAAATGTAGATAATGGATTACTTGAAAAGAACCAAATAGCTATTCTATATGCTCAAGCATTAATTTTTATTGTCTTTACATTTTCTAGATTAATATGCTCACATATGGTCACACACAATTTATCTAGATTTTGAAGTATGGCAAATCAAGTTATTAAAATTGACCACCAGTTAAAATGTAGTTATGTGGGTTAAGCACAACTAGTATTTCCTTTTCGAGTTTTTAAGTATCCCAGTCTTTTCTTGCTTGGCCTCTTTGCCAATAAAAAGGGATAATAAGTATATTCATCTGGCTAGACCTGTTTAACATAAATTTTTAAAAAGTGGTCACAATTCAGTACAGGCTTCTCTCTCTCTCTTTTTCCTCTCCATTTTATCTCCATCTCCACTTCTATTTCTTCTACCACACTTGTTTCTGCTGCCCATGCGTGACCCCCTTTCACTGCTAGAGAGCAATTGAGAATTGTAAAATTCTTTTGGTGAAAATAAAGGCTAAAACCCTTTAAGAAAAATCCTAATATGATGGTCTAGGCTCATCACTTGTTTATAAATTAAACTCTTTCTTTTTAAAATTAGAATGAACAATCACAGAAGGGACAAAAGGGAACATTAACATGCAGACGCACTAAAAAATTACTTTCAATAGATGGCAAAATCAAAGGAATTTCTTTGGTTAATTTCAAGAATACTGCTCCGGCCTTTTAAAAATTTCTTTATTGAGACACCATAGAGGTGATTTAAGTTTGTAGAAATAGAAAGACCATGAAAACAGTTTCTCGATATTTGCAGGGGGAAAATCCAAAGGAGAAATTTGCAATAGGTTCCTATTCTTTCCCAGAAAGTATGTAAATATTGTAGTTTTATATGTATATATAATTCATATTCTATACATTTGAATTTATATATAATTCAGTTGTCTAACTGTTAAAATTTTATAAAAGGTTAAAGGGAGCAACTGAAAAGATGTAAAAAAAATAATGAAATCACTGTAAATTCCTTCTTTCAGGAAAAATAACCAAACTGAGTTTTAGTTATTCATGCAATTATTTCTAGTACCACACTGTAGATATTTAAATAGATGCTTTAAAAGAGTAAGAACAAGTCTTACTGTCTTCACCACATAAAACAACTGGAAATAGAAAACATACATAATCACAACTCGCCATTTCCTCAGTTTCTAAATTCTGCAGACCTTTAATATTTCAAAATAATACAGAAAATGGCCAGTGTGATATAGGGAAAAATCAGAATTACATTTGGTAAAAAAATGCAGTAATACTAAGTAGAGGTGTTGCTGAACACACGCTAGCCCCAAAGACAACTGACTCCTGTGAATGATTACAAATGTCTATTGGAAGAGTAATTTCTAATTTTGCTGAGAATTAAATGTGCATGCATATGTGTCTCTCTATATGTCTCTGCATGTATATACACATATAAATGAGTGTGTATATGTGTGTGTGTCTCTCTGTGAGTATATGTTATGAACAGAATTTACTTAAGTGAGTGAATAAGCTTAGCTCACCCAGCAGCTTGCTGGTTGCCTGCTAATTGATGGGTGGACAGCATTGTTGTGAAATTAGACTCATTGTATTTTGCCAGAGAAATTATATGAGAGTGGTATTAAAATTTGGTACTTTAAACGGAAAGAACTCAAGGATCTCTTTTACTATGTAATTGGCACGTAGTTCACAAAGAGCATTACCATAGATTTTAACAAATGTGTTAAAACAATGTATTTCCAGTGCAACTATTAGCATATTACTCTTTTTCTGCATGCCTTTAAAAATAGGTATTACAAAGGCAAATATATGACAAGCTGGGATCTAAATGATTTGATTTCATGGGGTCTGATCTGAAGATGGTATTGTAATGCCCAGATGATTTTTAAGCCAGCATTTCATTATAATGGTGAGGAAGTATCCATATGAGTATGAACGTTATTGTTTTTTTTGTCATTTTAACCGATGTCTATAAGGATTTATGCATATTTACAATCCAAAGACTTTTTTTCATGATTAGAAAAGTAAGTGAATCCTTCCTGAAGGATAGATAGCTAATAACACATATAGTAAAATCAATAGAAACTACAGGCATGAGTTTCTCTGAGGTGCCTCATAGATCTCGCTTTGCTTTGCTTTTTGCAGAAAAAAAAAGCATTAGGTAAGTAACCCTTGACTCTGGGGTGAATACATGCATAGCCAATGCTGGCACTATTTGATGTGGAGTCATTTGCATAGACCCAGTAAGAAAGGACATTAGAAATTTAAAAGAGTTTCATTGCAAACATTGCTATTTAAATAAATTTCTCTAGCTCAAAAGATGGTGGAAACAGCATTAACTAATAAAACAGATAGTGAGGCCATCTGCTCCCAGGCAAAATTCTATGAAACAATTACTCTATACTTACATTCTCTTCATTTCGGCCTCCTCTACCCAAAAGTTATGATTAATTTATAGTAGTGCCTGCTTCAGAAAGCTAATAAACTATAGATGCTATCATATAATATTATGGCTGTAGAAGTTAAAAAAAAAGAATAAAAGTAGCACAAGAAAAAAATCATGAATTTCTCCAATGTAGAAAAGGCCACACTATTCATACTGGAAGCTGGATTCCTGCAGACAAAGTATTAGAAAAAGCCAAGGATTTCTTCCTCAGCCCTGCTGGTATCTGGAGATGCAGTCACATGGATGCTTAACTTGTGATTTTCTTGCATCCATAACTTTTGGCCTTTCACTGTGACATGTTTCTTGGTGATACTGAATGCTCAGGAAATGAAAGTGAATCTTAAAGAATGCAAGGTAATCACTAGCATTTATTAACCTCAGCTAAATAAGAACAAAATACCTGTAGCTCAAAGGGAATGATTTAGGTCATTAAATATTTTGGATTAGCTAACATAGTATACCCGTATATTCTTTTTTACTATCCCATAATATCTATCTCTCTGAATTATTGTGAAGATGACATAAAATAAAAATGTATATGAAAGAGTTTTTTAACATCAACTATTAAGGATTATGTTCTATGAAAATGTCAAGTTTTACAAACATTTAACAGGACACCATGGTAGAGTAGAAACAGTATGGCCTTGGGTGCCAAACAGACTCAGATTCAAATTCTGCCTATTACCATGCTAAGAACCGGGGTTGCAACATCAAACAATAAAAATACAAGCAAGGTCCCTGTCTTTGTATGACATCTGCCCTTCAGTTTCCTCACTTACATAATGGAGATAAATGCTTCTTTTGAGGGTTGCCATGAGAGATGAGTATAAGGATATATTTAAAGAATCTCATGGCATTTCAGGTATATAGTAGAGTCTCAATACACTCTAGTTCTCATTTTCTCCCCTAAGGAAATATTTACTTGTTCTACCATTAATCTGGGTAATAAAAATGATGGCTTGAACTGTTATTTTAAAATGTTATATTTCTGGTTGATAGCTTAAAATTTGAAGACATAGTTAAGCTCAATTACAACAGGAAGCACACAAAACCATTAATAAGAAATCATAGAAAGTTTCCTTAATTGCTTTTTGGAAAGGCAGTAAATCAATGTATCAATGAATAAATGAACAGGGAATGAATGAATGAATGAGTAAATAAATAGAAAATACTAACTTTATGAATTAATAGCAGATTTATATACCTTACTTAATGTTCCAGTTATAATTATTAAACTTCCTAGGAAACTTAGAAATAAGCATCAATAGATAAAACTATAAAAGAAAATTAAATTTATTAAATTAATTTTATTGTATTTGTTGGTGCTTTCTTAATATCTTAAAGGGTTTCCATAAAATTAAATCATATATAGTTTGCACTTGGTAGTAAAGAAAGTTTATAATTAGCTTCTAATTCATGAGAAATGTAGAATACTTGACCTGACATATAGTAACTATGAAAAAATTAGAAATATTCAAATGACATAGCAAAACCTGGACAAGTCTTTCCTTCTTACCCACATAAATATTCACTAGGTAAAGACTATTAAGTCCATAGTTCTTTGATCTTAATTCGCAAATAGCTATATGCTTCAATTAGTTCATTACAAATTTGTTTAAAAGAAAATCAAGAAAAAAATGAATAGATACATTTTGGTTTCACCTTAAAAATAAAATATGCTAAATTATACTTCAGCTACTAACAATGCAAACAGTGCCTTGCTGTGAATTACCAAAATGGGGGATGGGAGGTCAGAAAGCACAAAAAGTTGCCCATTCTGGATGAATAACTTATGAAAGAAGGTCTTGGCGGGGCAGAGGAAATACAAAAGGGTGCTCCTTCCTCAAAGTTGCAGGAGGCAAGGCATGGCAAGCAGAAGGGGTGAGGATGGGATTTGGAGTCAGAGGAGGGCATCACCTAAACAAACTTAGAATTCAGTGCTTAACTTCTAATACCTGAAAATGTTAATGTAGATTCCTTTGGAAACTTCATTTTTTCTAGGTCACCCCAGAGTCATTTGCCACAGCAACTAACTACAGATGGCCAGCATACCATTCAGGATTTTTATGAATGAAAGAAACTCCTATAGAACTTCCAAAGGAGAGTAAAGAGTTTTGTCAATTTTTATGATTGAAAATGCTTGTTTATAAATTGGTCTTCCCCTATATGCAATTTTCATGGCTAATGAGCACTTAGGGCCTGCAAAGAAATCTTAAATTAGCTGACAATAATATTTATTATCTTAATTTCGGTAGAATGAAGAAAGGGTTGTAAAAGATTTGTATGCATTTTCAATCAAAGGAAAATGATGTTTGTCTGTTCCCTCACCTGGAGAGAAGGGTTCAGGGCAACTGAACCCCACTCATGGGACTGGATAGCAATGGCTAGGTGGAACCAAAAAGGGATAATATGATATGCTCTGTCATAAGAGGTTGACTCTAAAATTTGGCAGATTAAACAAACAAATTTTCAAATCAAAGAAGCTCTGCAGAAGAGACAAGTCTGGGCACAAAGACCAAGGGTTAGAGACTAGATGGGAATCCAATGGAAGAAGGCAGAGCCTTGAGCTCTTCTCAGAACTCACTAAACACCCACTTCTCATACCTCATAAAGTTCCAGCAGTGGTGGTGGGGTAGGAAAGTTGTCCGAAATGCCTAACTGCTACAAACTTATGGACCTACGCTGATAGTTTTGGATTATAAAATCTTTTGAGGTAATGGAGTGTTTGCTCTGTGTGTGTTCCTTTTCCATCCCTTGCCTTCTCTTTTCTCTTCTTTGTGTGTGTGTGTGTGTGTGTGTGTGTGTATGTGTGTATTTAATAAAGTATTGATGGCAATTCAGTTTTAGGTGGATTCTTCCAATACTTGAATTATTACTGGTTTGCAAATTAATGTAGCTTCCCAAAAGAATTCCCTCAGGTATCTCTGCCTAACTGAAGATGGTTGAAAAGTCTCCAAATGTTATAACTCTGCATTATTTCTGTCATAGATCATATTAGAGCTATAGGAATTATGATGAATCTATTCTCCAGGGTAGTCGAAATGGTATCAGAAAATTAATGCAGCATGCGAAGTACTTAACTTTTATCTGGAGAATAATTTAGACACTGAGAAACACTGTTTTAATGTGCATTACCATTGTTCTGAAACCATGTATATATAGACTGAGGAGTAAATAGGCCAACAGATAGGATTTCAGAGGTTTCAGGCAATAGCTTCCTTCTTACCAGGATCTCTCTAATCTGCTCATCCAATTTTGAAATTCCACCATTTTATTTTATTTTTATTTTTTTTAAGATTTATTTATTTATTTATTAATTTATTAATTCTGCCCCCTCCCCCCGGTTGTCTGTTCTCTGTGTCTTTGCTGTGTCTTGTTTCTTTGTCCGCTTCTGTTGTCGTCAGCGTCAGGGGAAGTGTGGGTGGCGCCATTCCTGGGCAGGCTGCACTTTCTTTCGTGCTGGGCGGCTCTCCTTATGGGGCGCACTCCTTGCACGTGGGACTCCCCTACGTAGGGGACACCCCTGTGTGGCGCGGCACTCCTTGCGCGCATCAGCACTGTGCATGGGCCAGCTCCACACGGGTCAAGGAGGCCCGGGGTTTGAACCGGACCTCCCATGCCACCATTTTATTTTAAGTGTTCAATTTCTACTTAATTGTTAAACTCTCCAGGAGAGATGCCAATTTAAGTTATGAAATGTCATCTATTCCTCAGTTTAGATAAGTCTCAAGGCCTTTTTGAGAACTTGTTTTGTTAGACAAGAGGAAGAGAACCATGAGTGTCTGAGGGGACAGGAAGAATGGTTTCCGTTGATGTAGGGGTACAAGTAGAAAGGATCCTGCTGATAGTGGCATGCTGGAGCTGACTCGTACTGGTTCATGAGAGCCAACCACACACATTTCTTACTGATTTTGGGTTCAGTGATGTTAAGTTGATAGCTTGAGATCAGCCATAGTGGGAATATTTATTGCCACTGATAGTGGCAAACACTACATAAAATCAGGGCTTGTCTCCCTCCTCCACCAAGAGAAAGTTTACCAACATACCACAGGTCCTGCACCAGGAAATTGAGGACAGAAGGAACAAAACATTCAGAAGTCCTCAATTTAGTTAGCTTTTTCTTTTTAAATAAAGCTGTGAACATAAATGTCTCTTTGATTTATTACTCTACTCACACTAGGAATCAAGCCACCCAGATTGACGGGTTGTTATTAAGGCGACTTTAACAATAAAGCATGAATTTGAGATTTTACCCCTCATTTTATTGGGATAGAAGTTTGTTTCATACTAATTTTATTAAGAGATAAGTGGGGTGTGGACGCTACTACCATTCTGTTATCACTACTTTGTGTTGTTTCTTTTTTCATAAAAACTTACTAGTCTAATGCCTACATAGATATATGCTCATAATGACATATCACATGAAAATGACTCACTAGCCTTCACCAAAATGTAACTAAGACATATAGCATTAATCAATTTAGACAGGTAAAATGTACATTCTGAGTTTTGCCTGGGTATAACAAGCAAGGAAATGTTCTTCTTACTATATATTCTCTTTCAAATGAGCCTACATATTCATTAAAAACTGCGTAAACTTGGTACCATTTCACTGGCCTAGGAAGAATAACAATTTGCTAGCTAAATCACAAACTTGTTTCTCATATTTTCTTCTGTGTAATATTTCCCACTAAAAAATGAACCAGAGAATTATTTAGAAGTGCCAACCACTTAATTTCTGCTTTAATTTAGGATATTGTTTGTTTTCCTAATGAGCCAACCAAAATCTAATAATAATTTCCATCTCTATTCTCAAATTGCATCATCCAGAGAAGATAGGAGATCTCTAAACAAACACACACAAAAAAATGAAAAAAAAAAAGAGGAAAAGAAAAAGAAAATGATTAAGTAAAATGACCTTTAAGGCAACACAAAAAGCCATGTACCTGCTCAATCCAAAAAGCAAAGCTGTTATGCAGGAACCTGATAATCAGTTTAGCTATAAATATTCGTTTAGCACCTAAGAGTTTGGGCTCTACATTATTTGCCCTTATGCTTTTTGGACTCATGAGAGTCTATAAGCAGGGGCTGTATGTACAGCCTAAACACATTAAGTGAACAAACAACATTAACTGGCTTTTGGTATGCTGACACATGTAGGGCAGTCCATACTTACTTTCTGAAGAGGTAGTTCTTGATGATCAAATTTAGACTTAGTCTGCAAGTTTAAAGTCATGCTTCTGCCTGCATGCATTGCTGAAATACCTCCATAGGGCAGCATGCCAAGGTTAACTGTGTTGTGTTTGTAAGCAGCATTCTGAGTAGAGGAAATAATCATGTGACAGGGTGTGAACACATGCTCAACAAACTGATTATTACATGAACATGTTTAAATTTATAACATTTAACTTTAAGCGGGCAAACAGTAACTTTTCTTTTAAACATGCACTTGATCGGACAGAAGCATACAGTAAACAGTGTTAGTTGTGCACATAATGAGTACCATCCAAAACTACAGAAAAGACAAAAAGCAAAGAAGATACATCCTATTTTACATTTGCTGCTAACTCGAAGGCATCAAATTTATCATCTCTTATAAATCATGATGGTAGTGTCTTTGGACCAGTATTGTACATCTGTGGTAGAGTCTGTTAATTTTTAAAATTCAAACAGTGAGATATTAATCGAATTTTGTCAGCTGCAAACATTATGGCCTCTTTCACATAGAGAGATCATCACACACAAAATACTAGCTTCTAATTCTGCCTTAGGCAATGTTAAAGGCACAATCAGTCTCCATAACTGCTCAGTCTATAGGCATAAAAACAGCAATATGAACAAACAGCTGGTTAAAAAACTCATTCAATCTGACCATTGGTTTGATTGAATTCACTGATTCATTTAGTTAAGCTTATCAAATAAGTTGTAGGTGGACTCAAATATTCAAATTTTTTGCATCTTAAAAATTACATGTCTAGAGAAACTGCGTAATGATACTACAGGAATTATAATTTGTTGAATTATTAGTGTTAGGTATCTAATATACCTGAATATCTATAGAACATTCTGGTGATGTTTGCATTATGACTACCTTTCAACAGTTACATCTCAAGTTATTCCAAGTGTTATTATATTTTAGGAATGATTGCATTTTAGATAATTTTTTTCTATTGAACTTCATTTTAAAAATTAAAACATTTTGGATGATTTGTTATTAAGTAGTCGCCACCAGTAAGATCTCTACCATCCTCCTACAACGGAAATGCAATCATTGACATCTTTTGGCCCCTTTAAATAATTCTCTTATTTTGGAAAAAAATCCAGAGACATTAACTTAATACACTTTTCTTTTTTTCTTAGCTGAATATCATTGAACATTATTGAATATTAAAAACAGGGAGCTATTTTGTTCCGAGGTTATTTGCGAAGTAGTGATTTTTAGCATTGTTTCATTGAACTCAACTAAAAAACTGTTATACTTCTGGTGGGGTCTTGTCTACCAATCACATTTGTTATTGATCCCTGGTTACTTTATCCTGAGATTTTTCAGTGCCACCATGCCAATGTTGAAAAGACACTGAACATCTCAATTTAGTTCTTGAATGATACCTAAAGTTTTGAAATTAGTCTATTGTCTTTTCAGCTACTATAGAAGAGTAGCCATCTCAGACATATGGGTTCATGTATTAAATTCTCTCAATCACAGTGCTTTCCCTCTGTAGTGGAAGGATCAACCTTGTGGTTACCTAGAATACTACTTTTTATCTTGGGTAGTACTTGGAGCTCCCTATCACAGGTAAATACTGAGATATTTCACCAACATTATGTAGGGCTGTTAAGCTTTTGCAATATCCGGTCCTCTAGAGATGTCTCTTTTTCACATGGAATGGAAAAAGATCTTGTAGTTTCCAATATAACTATACTTCCTTTCTCTCTGATTGCTGGGGTTCAAATGTCTTAAATAAACTTCACTGGGAAGAAGACAAATCATGTCTCTGGTGCAATCTAACTTTGAACAGAATAGAGCACAACTATGTCAAAAGTAGTTTTACATATCAAGTCTGTGCTTGACTTCATCTTGTTGAGTAGCTGGGAAGTTTTAAGTAAGATACAGCCTGAATAGCTCAGTAATTCAATTGAGAGGGGGAAAGAAATGCTGCTAGGAGAAAACAAGGGGAAGAGCTTCCAGGACCCTGTTGCTTAAGGCACTACTCAAGGTAATTTAATTTCTTGGAATTAAATGAGAATCTATTGAATATACATTGAAATTGTGCTGAAAAATGAAAAACAGACAAAGAGGGGATACATGGGAGCTAATAAAAAAGGGAGGTATCATCACAGCAATGGAAAATACATATGCATTCACTTAATCTGGGGCTGGCAGGGCTTTCGATTTCTGCGGATCCAAATCTCCCTTCCCAAATTCTTGTTCCATTTAGAGGAGTCACCTACTTTTCAGTAGCTCTTCTCAATAGACAAGAATCATTTATGTGGGAAACCAGTAAATGAATGATGGCACACATGTTTAGAATTTTGTCTTGTCTTTTTCGTGATTTGTTTTCACTCACTCCTCTACTGCCTCAAGTTGCTAGTCATTGCACATATGCTTCAAAAGCTGCTTATAACCTTTCTTGACTAGTTCATCTTACCCTGTTATGTATAGTCGTGTCTACACAAGGCCAGAGTTCCCAAACAGTACTGTATTATTTGGCCTCAAATATTTTCACCCTCCAAGTTATCTGTCTACATGGAGGGCATAACTTGAGGCCAGGCATGGTGACAACCGACCAGGTGTCTCCCACTGACAGCCAGTCATGAGGCTTTGATGAAGCGCCCTTCAATGGGACTGAGCACACCTATTTGAAACAGACATGCTGATGAAATATTTTGCAAGGCAGAACTGATTTCTACATTGAGAAACTAACACCCATACCCACATTTATTAGTTCACCCTTGCCCTAAAATAATTTTTCTTGTCATGTAGACACGACCTACAAAAAAAAATTCAGCATTAAGGAAATACATAATAAATGCAGTGACCTGAGGTTTTAGCAGAACAACAAATAAAATAATAAAACTAAAGAACGAAACATTCTAATGATATATTATTACCCAGATCCTTAATTAACACCAAGGATTCAAACCTAGAGAACAAAAATAAAAGACCCTATTTTCACAAAAAGGATCTTTAAGTTTCTAATGTCAATGCTGAGCACACAAAGACCTCTACACCAAATCCACAAATTATGCTGAATTATGATGGTCAATTGATAATAGTTTCAGAAAATAACACGCCAGATTTCTCTTAGAGAGATCTGAACATGCAACACAAAGTAATTCTAGGCTTTATATGATTGTTTTACTCTCACAAATCATTGTGCATTCCATACTTTATTGTGACTCAATTTTTAACTGAATTGGGATTAATTTTCTATTTTTGCTGCAAAATACAAACTAATTTGTGGGTCTGTAGTCATCATAGAGACATCATCTATTTCTGTTGTCTCTAGTGTGATTTGAATTTAAACAGCTCCTTCTGTATAAAAACCAACATTCTAAATGGTAGGATTTTTATTAAATAAAATAAAGTGTGGGAGGGTGTTCAATCTCTGCTTATTTTTCTGTTTCTTGCTGGGAGGATTATTGCTCATTAGAAGTAATAGTTTTAGTAGTCCCATAGCAGTAACTATGTGCAAATTTTATAAACAAATTAGTCCTGACTTCACTATAAGTGAGTCGGTGTAGAAAGGAGTGAAGTACTATTTATAGATTCAATAAAAATCATACTCTTTAGGTCACTAGTGAACAGTTTTGTGTCCTAGGAGAAGCATTTTGCCATAATAGCTAGAAAGCAATTGAAGCACCATTGCATCATAGAGTTGACTTTTTTCTTACTAACAATATTTAGGCTAGATTTGATAAATAATTCACCTACAGGTTATGTATTCTCAAAGGGCATTAAGCAATATCAGAAAAACTATTAAGATCCATTTCCCCACAATATAAAGATAAATAAAACGCTGATCTTCTCTTTATTCATGTAGTTCATGCTTCACTATATGTGCTTAGAAACGCCAATAAAGTAAAACTAAAGGCAGGGGGGATAGTCTTACAGAGAAATGCCAAACATACCCTGTCTAACCTTCTAGCTTCTATATGTCTAAGCAGCTGTTGTCTCCAGTCTGCAGGCATTTTACCACAGCTGTCCTCTCCCTTCACAGGAGTAGGCCTTGTCTTTATATCACTGTTATCTGATGGCTTGTCACCATAGTTACCCAAGTTATAGTCAGATGGTATTTTTTCCAAAAGAGCTGCCATAGTAGGCCTAGCTGAAACTGGCCTGGTTTGGGAGGCACCGTAACTCTCTGTACTGTAGCTTCTTGCAGACAATGGCCTCCTCTGCGTAAGGTTTTTAACTGGAAAACTTCCCGCCTGAGCTTTCACTTCTTGATATGAAGGATGTTCATCTTCATACCTGCCATTTCTTTTCAGGAACTGGGACTCAGTCACTGAAACGCTGCTTTGGCGATCCAGACCTCCTCTATATGGGGGTCTGCCGTACCTATCACTTGGAGGCAGCTCGTGAGGTTCACTGACCCTTCTAAACATGGCCATTTCTGTGGAGCTCACCAGGGAGTCAGCTCTTCTCAAGAAGCCTGCCCTGGAACCTTGACTGGCAAACTGGGCATTTACCACAGCATCCTCATTAACAGATGGCTGAGAAAATGAAAACATCTGCTCCACTGGTGGATATCCTCTGTAAGCTCTAGGACTAACCAAATCCTTGGTGATGTTTTTGCTGGGCTGTTGCATGTACTCAGAATTGTGTTGGAAAGGGGGCGGTATCCTCTTTTCAGCTTTAACTTCCACTGCTCCTTGAGGATTGAAGCTTTGGTCAAACTGATAGACTTTTTTCGTCATGGAAGCTTTTTGTTGTTGTGGCCCTTTACTACTTCCATACATGAGCATCTCGTCATCCAGCATTGGGACTGACTGACTGCGAGACATACTGGACATACCGTGCTCTGGTCCCAACATTTTATCTGGTCGTTCATGGCTCCCTAAGTGGTCACTCCCAGAAGCATAGTTTTCTAATGGTATATTATAAACTTTATATGTACCAATGTCAATCTCATCAATACTCTGTGACTTTTTAAATTTATTGGACTTGATGTCTTTCATTAGTGGGGAAAGCCTTTCTGTGCTTTTGCTAATTGAAATAACACCTTTAGAAGATTCTGGGCGGCAGTGGATTTGAGAAAAGACATTACTAAGACTTCTGTTGGGATTGGAATCGTGATATTCCCATGGTACTCCTGGAGAAAAAGGGCTAGGTATTTCAGCAGATTCTTTCATATGTTCTTTCCTTTCAGGCAAGGGGCTGGTGGTGGGGGTTGTCTCAAGTTTGGAAGGAAAAGCAGTCCTGTCTTCAAAAGGACTAGGGGTTCTGGTCCAATTCTGCCAAGGATTGGAAGGAGGCACTTCTGTTTCTGGTGTGTGTCTGTGTGTAGACTGCTCAAGTTCCAGGGGGACACCAACAATCCTATCCTGCCTAATCAAAGGCCTGCGTCCATGAGAAGATGTGCTTCTAGATTTGGAACTTAAGAGAGGATTATTGTTGGCATTCTCGGCTGTGGCTTCCTCAGCAACAAACCCTGTGTTATCGTAATGTGAGCCATCAGTCCAGTTGTCGGTGAACGTGTCACTCATCGGCAGCCGTTCAGGAAGCTGTGGTAGATTTCCTGGGGGAACAGCCTCCCGCTGGCTGAGTAATGGCTTTGAATCAAGAGGCTGTGGGAAAGATTGTGCAATCCTGTGAACACAATAGGAAGAAGAAATACGAAAATGAGCAAGAGTTGGATCTTTGTCAGAAAGAGAACAAGGAGCAATGAATGCCACCATCGTTTGTGTGACCACTCATCCACACCTCACGACCAAGACAGTAGTATTACTTCATGTCCCTGTCAAGCAAAAAATTCCACCCCTTACCCTATTCATTTATTTCTTCATAGTAATCATCACTTTGTAATATATTATGCAATTTATCTGCCTATTATATCTATTGTTGATTGTCTTGTGTCCTTTGCTAAAATGTAAACCAATGAGGGCAGTAGTCTTTTGCTCTTCAGGCCTACAATAGGGCCCGGCACAAAGTAGATAGTAAACGAGTATTTGCTGAAAGATGAATGAATGAATGAATGAATGAATGAAATATATCGGTCCACAGTAGTTGTCTTGTAATGTGGGCTGATAATTAGAATCACCTAGAGAACTTTATAAAAATACAGATACCTGGTCTCCATTCTGATTTAACAGGTTTCCAAAGTATTGGTTGAGTACCTTTCTTAAAGATGTTTAGTATATCTGATGCACCCAACTTTTCTTCAAATAACGTTTATTTGAAGGCCAAGTATTGAAGACACTAAAGCTACTGTATATAATAAATGCCACTATATATGGAATATATTCAGGTATCTGTTTCTAAAATGTAGATTATGTTATATTATGACTTTAGGTCATTGAGATGTTTCTACCAGTGACCACCGTATCACCAGCAAATGCTCATCTTTTTAAGTTTATTCTAAACCATCTTCACACTAATAATATTGAACTGTTTATCTTTTATTAGTGAGTGAAAGCTTTTCATGTGCTTTTGCTAATTGAAGAAAAATGCACTTAGAAGGCATCTTCCAAAAGTTCCTAAGGTAGTATCAGCCTATATCACAAATAATGAATTTATAAATTGAAAATGTTAACAGCAGATTTTAATCATGGACATAAATAAATCTAAATGCTTATTCATTAATTACCAAAGAAGACATTGCTACCATTGGCAATATTATCAGTAAAATATGTGTAAAAATCATTGACTAGCTATATCATATCACAAAATTATTTGTTGTTTGTAATGTAAAGCATAGCAGCAAATTATAAGACAGAGAAATTAGAATTGGCTAAACACTACCACATTGAATTACTTTACTGCATTCAGTGGCTTTGTTTTTTCATCCATAAAATGGGAATTACCCAGAGTAGAAGCCATTTAGGAAAGATTAAATACTTTTATATATATTTTAATTTTTCTGGGTAGTGATAAAAAGATGATGATGATAGCAATTAAAATTTAAATGAAAATGTATTGAATATTTACTCTGTATCAGGCATATACCTTATTTTAATATACCTTTACATATACCTTATTTTAATCCATAACACCACTTAGGGTGGTGAAATGTCAACATGCCTCGTAAATAAGGATGGCAGACAAATTTTTATTTAAAAAATTTTTTGTTCCATCCATAATTTCATCCTGTTTGTCTCCTACCATTTCTTTTTAAGCAAAGACCTTGCCCTGTAAGACGGGGTCATTGGGTCTTGGAAATCTCAGGTAGACTATATTTGCTTACCTGCCCCTGCTGTCTTCTATGTCACTCATGTGCTGAACACAATTAAAAAAATAAGATTCTGATTTTTTAAGCTGCTGAAAATAAGCATTTGAGAAAAGAGGGAATTCTAAACACACCTGTTACCCCACAAAGAATTATGTACTGCATCTTTAGCTGTTGTCTGCAAGGACCCCACTTTAACCCGTGTGTTAGAGGATCCCGAGGAAGCCTGGGACGGTGAGTAGTCTGAGTAAGTGCCTGAGGAAACACTGTTATTCAGACAGTGAGTTTTATCAACTTCAGACTCATCAGTTGATTCTGAAATTTAAAAGGAAAAAATGTTACAATGACGTGAACATTGGCAATTATAAATACAGAAAAGCACATATGAAAAACAGATACCATACCAAGTAATGATAGAAATACATAATTGTAAGATATTTTTGTAGAAGATAGTGTATCGTAATTACAACTGGTGCTTCATCATGCACATGCATTTACAGCATATTTTCCATATCAGGTTCAAGAGGTTACCTTTTTTGTCCTTCCCTAGCAGAACAAGTTTTGGTGGGTACAGAGGGGTCTCAGCTAATGAAGGGTGAAGTTCCCCAATCCTCATTTCATTAGCTGGATGAACAAAAGAATCCTGGGAGATATAATAATATAGGACAAGGAAAGTAAACATTTAAACAATGGTTAACCAAGATGGCAAAATCTTTATTTGGCTTAGAGTTAAATATGGGGCCCTAGAATTTAACTTACTGTAGGGTACTGTAAGAAATGAATCATATGTATTACTGAGGTAAGCATTTACATATATATATATATATTTAAATTTAAGTGAGTCCCTTTATTCATCAGACATTTGTTGAATGCTGTTTTTATATGGCTGGCACTGTGCAAAGAACTGCAGAGATTCCAAAGAAAGACAAAATGTGGTCCCTACCCTCTGGAATCTTACAATCTAGTTGGGGAGATAAGATGCAACTCATAATAACACTGGATTGAATTATGATAAACCACAAATATGTAACATGATACATACATAGATATGATATATACACATATAAGAGTTCTAAGGGGTGAACTCTCTAAGAAGTCTAGGAGAAAGCAATCACAGACCAATGAGATTTTTTCCCATTCCTTGCCACATTAATGCATCATTGGGTTCTAGAACTTTTGTTCTTTCAGCCACTCTCCCTCTCTCTTAAGTGCTTATGTTTTTCAGTTGATCTTCTAAATTTCTCTAATTCTACTATGCCTTCCTCCTAAGGTTCCTAGTCATTCCCATGACCAATCCAGCCTTCCCCATATTCATTCTACTCATTTGGTATAATGGTTAACATTGGGACAAGCATGTAACTTCGTAATGAGCAAGCATAAAAAACATGAGTTTTATACTTGTATAACTCAAATTCTTATTCCTAGTTAGCCAGGTAGTTGGAGAGAATTAGGGAAAGCAAAATACAAAATATTTATTTTCTTAAATTTCTGGCATAAGTAGTGATATCCATTTATGCAGGGCAGTAATCTTTATAATTTAAAAAAAAATTTAGGTAAATTTAAATTTAAAGAAGAACTTTTCAGAATTTTTCAGTTTAAAAAAATTTCATTAGTATCTTGTTAGTTTGGATCATTAATGTAACAGATTTAGAAATATTTTGTTTAAATCTAAGTAGAGAAGGAATATATTTAAGGATATAAAACAAAGTCCCGGTTTATAATTAATTGGTTGATGTAATAATCAGACAAACTCTCACAAATATTTTATACACTGCTAAGGCCCCCCATAGTGACTGATTCAAGTTTTTGGATATTGAAGAGAAACAACCATTTCTTTAATTCTTAGATTAAATTCTGTCTTGGTTTGTTTTTGGTTAGGTTTGCATGGGAGTATTTGCATACAAATAACCTGGGCATATAGTATACGATACTTGTTAACTAGTTTTTTAAAGGAATATTTCAATTGGAAAAGACATGAAGATCATCTCGTTCAATCCTTTCATTTTCTAGACTGGGAATCTGAGACTCAGCAAGGATTAGGGGTATGAATGAATCATGTCCCCACAAGATATGTTGAAGTCCTATACTCCAGTACCTCAGAATGTTAACTTATTTGGAAATAGAGCCCTTGAAGCTGGAACTAGCTAAGTTAAGATGAACTTGGTATTAGGTTAAAAAAGTACCTAGTTTGTGGTATTTTGTTATAGCAGTACTAGGAAACTAAAACACCCAGGCTGATTAGACAAACATCCTATATAAGGACATGATTCTCTTGACTTCCAGTCTAGTGAACTTCCCTACATTTTACTCCCCTCTGCTGAGGTCAACTGTGAGCACATTAGGGGCTTAAAATTCAGTATCAGATATAAAAAGGGATAGGAAAGAAAGTAGGATAAATAAGAATTCTGAAGATGAAAAGGGAAATCTATATTTTCACGGATTTTGAAAATTTGAAAGATTTAGCATAAGAAACATCATGATAAAGTTTTAAGGTGATGGAGTAGAAAATAAAAGTTTTTACACAGCTTTGGGAAATTTTACTAAGTAGAGACAGATGCAAGTTTGAGAAACTACCTCAAAAGGAAAAGTTGTGTTGAGATTTGTCAAGAAAATTTCAATTGCAAGATGACATATTTCTATTCTTTTCTTGCTTTACCATTTATTATTTGGGTTACTTTGGGCAAGTCAGTATACCTCTCTGAAACTTATTCATCAGTAGAATGAAGGTAACAGATAATAGAATTATCTATTATCTGTTGGTGCTAATTTTGGTCTAGCACTAACAGTCTATAATCTAAACATAACTTATTTCTTTAAATAACCATTTAAAAAGGAAATGTTCTTATGACACCTAATTTAGAAGTAGAAAAATTTTGTTTTGTGTTTGGAATGCAAAAAAGCAAATGAAAACATTTGCTCAAGCACAGGGATGTAAATATAATTAAGGGTTCCATGTTCTCTTATTTTTTCCTTTATGTCTTACTCATTTAGTACTCAAGTAATCTTGTCTGTATAGATCAAGTGTTCAACTTGTATCCCCAAATTATGAACAGAGCTCTGCTAGGTAGCTGTGGTCTGATCAGGTTCAATCTCTGACCCTGCTCAAGAACTTTAGTGTTGAATCAAAAAGAACCCTAATGACCAGGAAGAGAATGTGATATCAGCTAATCTGCAGCCTTCTGTGACACTGCTGAAGCAAGACTGATGGGTTTATACTGATCTTTGTGTTCTCTCTTATTTTTATGCACAAAGTAATGATTATGATGTTGATGATGAAGATGATGATGGCCATCAGTTGTGGAGAATGTATTACCTGCCTGTCTGCTACTGTGTTACTATGCGAAACACTTTATCTACATTATCCCGGTTATTTAAAAGATAACTTTGTGAGGAGAGAATATTATCATCCTCTCTTTTAAAGATAAGGAAATGGAGGCTCAGAGATGTACAGTCAGAATTCTAAGTCACAGACTTTATAGATGGTACAGCTAGGATTTGAACTAGGATATGTCCTACTTGAAGGTCTCCTATTGATACTATATATGCTACATTGTCTAACTTATAAAAAGTTCCTTTCTTAAATAGGCTTCACAAAACAGTTGTCTGTCCAACAACAAAAATTAATTATTGACTTTGTCTTTATAAATTCTCTCTCTCCCTCTCTCTCTTTCTCTCTCTCTCTATATATAATTTCTTTTGATAGTATATATCAAGTTGCTTTTGGAAAAGTGGGTGAAGTTTTGGGGGCTACTTCCAGTGGAAGTTATTGGTAGGAAATAAAATTTAATGGTGATCCCATTATAAGCATGCTGAGCCATATTTCCTTATGGTGAGGGGGCAAAAGTAGAAACAAATCAAAGGAAAACATGTTTTGTTTTTTACCCCATTACCCTTTCTATTCCAATTAAACCTTGGCTGCTACTGCTGCTCAAAAGAGGGCTTAAGATGGAAGTGAAAGGACAAAAGAATGCTTGGATTCTGAGTTTTTAGAACTGAGGCTTAGTACTAGGAGAATAAAGGAATTTTTCAAGGATAATTGACTACTCTTTATTACCAGAAGAAAGTTCAGTTCCTCTATAGAAATAGAGCTAACTTTCCTAACAAAGGTAAAAATGTAGAGCATTTATGAACATGGCGAACATAGCAAACAGGTATCTAGTGAGAAGTTTTTGTCATATAAGGTGGTGACCCACAGAAGGATTAAAGGAAGATGGGGTAGGAATTGGGGTAAGGGAGGGAGTTAGCATTTACTGTATTCCTACTCTGTGCAAAGAACTGTATTTGGAGCTATTTATAAATACCTGTTTTCATCTCATTTCATCTCCATAATAACCCTGAAAGGGTGAGGTTATTACCTATATATTTAAAGATAAAGAAATCACATCTCAGAGAGGTTTAAGTGGCATGCTGGGGTCACACAGTTTGTAATTGGTTGAGCCAAGATTTGCTTTCATATCTACTGACTTCAAAGCCCTACCTCCTAGTTCCCAAACTGTGCTATGAGGCACCCAGGGGTGCTGTTGCTAATTCATGGGGACCCACATGGGATATTTCAAATGTTGGAGGTAAACGAAGCAATACTGGACATTAGTCAGACACTGCATAAACTACTCGCTTGGGGTGGTTCTCAGTTTCAACATTACATTTTATCACATTCTTTTTGATGATATGATATTTTTATGAAACTGGGATTCTGGTAGTCACTCTGATAGAAAAGGAAGAACCATTTGAAAATCAATGTGAAACAGACATTAGAGTGGCAGTGCCCAATATGATGCCAAGGTTTGAGAAGGTAGGTGATGTTCAACAGGTATACACATCCCATTTATAAGTAGTTATGGTTCATTAAGAATGAAATAAAAATATTTTTCCAAATAACTACTCAATAGGGTATCAATATTTATCAAGATGTTTGGACCAAACTACTTAATAAATGGAACTTTCAGGCATTGTGACAAAGTTACTGAGACAGTAAGTATATCTGTATACTCAGAAAGTTTAGGAACCTCTAGCTTTACTCATTTTATGTCAGAGCTTTATTCACTGTATCATCTTCCTTCTCTTCCTTCCCCTTGCTTGGAGTGTCCTCCTTTCTTTTTTGCTGTAAAAGAATCACCCAATATGCAGCTTGATTTTAAACTGATTCATATAAATGTTTTTAACTGGCTGGCAAAGATTACTTGTCTTTTCAACTTCTTAGAGCATTATATCCTCCATCACACAAGGAACCATATTATCATATTTTATTTAATGTATTCTCTAATCACTTCATGTGAGTTAGACTCAAGTTTATTTGGTTAGACTTTGTTTGGATTACACACAACGAATGGGACAATGAACACATTTTATTTTTCTTCTCTCTCTCTGTGTTTAGCACAGTGATAAATATACAGTTGGTGTTTAAGAAATGTGACAAATCGATGCCCTAAAATGCAGATTTGTAAAAGAGTTCTGTCAATCTAGATTTCTGAGAAGTAGGTACATAAACTTTAGATGTACTCATATTAATTATGTTTCTAATGAAGATAAGGTGATAATCAAATTAGCTGAAGAGTTGATGAGATAGTACAGAGGTGGTAGAAATGGAGTTGAATTCTTTTCAGACCACACAAATTAATAAGGATGGATTTCAAATTCATTCTAAAATAAAGGAATTAAGCATCACATGACTAAATTTCATAAAGCTGAATTTCAAAGTTATTTCTCTCATTTTATTGTTATTGATAGTGTTCCTATAAAGGTTGTAGCCCAAACACAAGACTGTTTTTAAAAATGTTGCTCTAAATCTGATCAGGAATTTGAATGAGATTTGCTGAATAAAAAAAGTAATTTAGACTTTTCAAATGACTCTTACAATAAAATTTTGGGGGTAGCCAAAAGAATATCACTAAAATGATATAATGTACTTACTGGCCAGGATTAGCTGGGTGAGCAAACTATTCCTTCTGTGTGTGCATTGGAACTTTTAGAGCTGCATTAATGATTTTAGGTCACGAGGGTGTCATTAATCTATGACTTTCTCTGGAACCCTCATAGTTTTTATAAGTGTAGAGAAACTCTGTTATATTCTAAGGAAAAATATACTTATCAAGGAAGATCTATTCACTTCAAAAAAACAGATAATTTAGTAATTCCAAAAAAATCCAAACCACACTGGCAATTACCAATAACCTTGAAATACCTCCACTGTAATCTCCTTTGGGGCTACCGGCCACTTGTGTTCATATTTTTCTTTCACAGTTTGCTCCGTGTTAGCAGTTGGATTTGAATTCTCAACACGCACTCCATGGCTTGGCTTACCCACCAGATTTTGAACAGATTTTACCATATTCTTTAAATCCTCTGGGTAAGGAGTTGGATATCGTTTTAGGTTTATTTCAACCTAGAAATTTATAAAAAGAAATTTAACATAAAAATACCTTCAGCAAGAATATTCACAAAACGACCCCATTTTATGAGCAATAATATAACCAAATGCAATTTAGTGAGTGCTGAGCTGGCTGAGAAACTGTGGTAGGGAGTTGAACACAACATTCTTCTCATATTCTCCATAGTGGCACTTCTCCCCACCCCTACATATATTCCTAGGTTATAAACAATTTTTAGATGATATCCTATCTTGAGAAGTCCCCTATAGATAACTGAAATGAGAAGACCAAATATTTAAATAACTGGTAATCTCTGAAGAACTTAATTGTGTTACTTAAGCTTCTTTCATACTTTAAAGGCCATTCCCTGTCTTTTCTTAATTATTTGCAAGTAATTTTGATGTTAAGAGTATCTTTGGAGTATCAATATAGGTAATGAGAGGAGACACCAAAATATTTACAAATAGAGTTGTCATGTATAAAAAAGTGGGAAGTACACTATATCTGCTGCCTCAGTTTCTGGTGCCCCAGCATGCATCAGCTCTATATCAATTAGCATGTTACATCAAAAGATTGGTACCTGGTTCTTACTAATGTCTAGGGAATAATGCTTCAGAGTGGAGTTTATATTAAGTTTTTACTCTAAAAAAGTGACATGCTTCTTAGATAACATCTTACAATAAGGAAAAATAAAAATAGAGACCATTTTCTAAGTATTTTAGGGAAACGTAATATTTGGCTTATATTTATCCACATATTTATTTCCATTGTTGAATTCATTTTTGGGGTATCAATCTGACTTTAAGGAACACATATATTAATATTAATACTATTATTAGCAGTTAATTTAGAGGAAAAAATACATGACACTCTATAGAGAATATCCTTCCATCAGAGTGCTTATTATATTTAAAATGGAATAAATACAAATTGCCCATCCTGATTAAAAGGGAGTGAGCAGAAAAATAAGGTCAGGTTTACATGGTCTGGCTTTGTTCCATCAACCATAACTTTTTGCATCTGAGTAGAACCAACTTTATAAAATGGAATGGTTCATGTGATTGTGGTGAGTATGGGTCTGTGGAAAGAGTGTATGTGTGTATGTGTGTGTGGTGTGTGCATGTGCAAGCATGTGTGTGTTGGAGGAAAGGAGAAAACATTAAAGAGAAGATGAAAGAGGAAGAGCTGAAAGAGAGAGAAAAGGAGAAAGAGAGAGGCACACACATACCCACCTACACACACCCCTGCAATTCATGGGATGTAAGAAATTATGATGGTGGTATTGATCTGAGGATTATGAAAATGAATCCAAACACTTTTGCTCATCTGCAGTTTTAGCAAATCCACCAACTGTGTTATTCTTCTTAGAATATTATCTTCTCCATGGCTCATTTTTCCTTATCTGGCAAATACTATGATTGGACTTTACCAGATGAATTAAAAAATTCTTTTCAGTACTAAAAATACAAAGATATTTTCCCAATAAATATTTGGAAATCCGATGAACAATGAGTTAATTTTGTTAAGATAAGTGTGGTGTAAAGGTAGTTCAATCTCTTTAACACCTCCAAATAAATAAGAATGGAACTAATAAGTAAAGAAATAAAGCTATTGAGATATAATCCAAGAAAAAGTTAAGTTTTAGAGAAAAAAGTTATGTTGTTAGAGTGTAATATGGAATGTCTCATGGTACTTAATTTATAATGCATTTTCAGGTGATAATAAAAAGAATGATATCCATGTTAGAAGAGGTCCATTGGGATGCATGCATTCTTGGATCTGCTGTTTAAACTAGTATTAGAAATGTTAATCAGACATTCAAGCTAATTTTAAATTATACTGTTGAATTTGTTTAGAAGTAATTGATATAAAAGGGCTAAAAGTGAAAAAACTACATTTTCTAAACATGTAAACTGTAGAATACTGTCACATCAGTTAAAAACATCTTTTTAAATAACCAGTGGTATATGAATGAAAAATAATTTTCAAATAGGAAAATAAAAATTCTATGCACCTTAAAAATGCTCAACATTAAAATTACACTTTTACTTTGAATCAGTTCTAAAAGAAATATGAAGTGCTCTTCCGTATTTGAATCAAATGCGTCACTGAATGTTGAAGTCTATTTTTCATAGATGGTATGTCCCATCTGACATAATTAGGTGACTACATAGTGATGAGTAGGGTGCCAGTATTTTCTGGTTATTTTATAAGCAAGTTGGTCACATCATTAGAATATGTCCAGGTATTTTATCTTTATAAAGACTAGAAATAAGCACATTTACCAGCATATGGTAAATGAAGGAAGCTAACCAAGTTTAAGCTTTAGGGTCTGTAGTTTGTCACGTGAGGAGACTTACTTATATATTTACATGGTCATTGTTTGTTACCTTCCTTAAAGAAGCCCCAATTTGTGTAAGCTTCTGGTCTCATAAAACTTGTATCTGTTCTACCTAGAAAATAAGCTTGCTTCCCATTTATTAGTCTATTAGCAGTACTTACTGGACTTGGGGTCAGAATACCTAAAGTTAAGCCACGTATTTACTCCTAACTACCCGTCTTTCTGTATAATTTCTACTTATGTAAATGGGAATATTATTATCTCTTCCACATATTTGAATTAGTCTAGAGCTAAAATGAGATAAATGTAAAAATCCTTTGAAATTTGGAAAGTTCTAAATAAAGATTAGATACTATTTCTAGAAGCAGATTACTATTTATTTTTAAAATATGGATTCTTTGGCACTCTAGATTCCAACTATATATGGTTAGTTATAACACCTGTAACTGTCTGGATCTTTTTAAAGATTGTATAAAGCAAAAGTTATAGTTTATTCAGCATCTGTCATGTGTCAGACACACAGGCTATACACTTTATAGCATTCAAATATCACAACCCCATGCAGCAGCTACTTATTGTTTCCATTTTACAGGAAGAAAACTGAGCCTTAAACAGAATAGGTTACTTGCCCCAGGTCACACAGCTAGTAGGTAGCAATGCCAAGATTCAAACCCAGCTTTTCCTGATTCCAAGGTTAATGTTACACAAGTGTCACTTAGCTCAGAGCTCTTCCTGGTATAGGTACAGCGCCTATTTGTATGGTCTTGTGGAAGAAACAGTCTAAGTTTAAATGTGAATTTTGTTGAGTTAAATAGCAAGTTAATTTAAATGTTCTTTTAAAAATAAAGTTAACAATTTATAATTTATTTTTAATTAAAACAATATTTTATAATTCTACTGTTTCTAAGCTCTGGAAAAGCATATTTTATATCCTTTTACCGAATGTTTTGCTCTCCTACCTTTCAACTCATGTGGGCAGTACTTCAGCAATGAGTAAACATGATTAAAAATCGAGTTATAATAATAGCTCACTAATGCCAAATATGAAAGCATTTTTTCTTTATATTCCTAAATATGTAGGCAGGAAAATTTTTCTTATTATAATAGGGATAAAAAAAGATACGCTTTCACTTATTATACACAAAAGTTAGAAAATCTATCAAGAATATGCTTATCAAAGGGTTGTATTACATCACTCATGAGAAAGTATTTGCTCATTTCACACAGACATTTTATTAAAATATGATTTTTACTGTAATAATATTCTCTTAATTTAAGAAAGAAGAAATGTTTCATAACATTCTATATTTCTCAGATCTAAATAAAGTGTAGTAAATGCAAATAGCAGCTGCAAGATGTTGGAGACCCACAAAAATTTAGCAATGAAGAAAAAAATTACTTCATGTTAATAGCTAAGGCATTAAGAAATGATATCTTGAATTCACACAAAAGTGGGATTTTCTTATATAATAATCAAATTCTGGTTTGTCTTTATTATAAATTCCAATAAGAGAAATAATGGTTAATATTTCAATAATAGATTATTATATATTATCTTATGCTAGGAATTAATTAGAATGTTACAAAGAAAGGAAACCTATAGCAGTTTTAATTAGGAAAATGCATTCTCAGCTTGCCTTATATTGTAGAAAGAATATAAGACAGAATAAGAATCTAGTCCATTACATGTGGTTGGCGAAGCATACAAAAAAATGTATTCTTTCACAAGCCATTAAGACATGTTAGTTTCATTATTCAACTCTTAATACCACACGCTGAGTTAGGGAAGCCCTGTCGGTCACAATTCCCAAGCCAATCTTCTCTTATAGGAATTTTTATCATTTGTATCTTCAAATTAAAGGGTAATTGATGATTTTCAACTTATGTCCGTCTTTGTGCTCAAGGTCCACTCTTATCAAATCTCAAGCTATTTAAGAAATAAGTTTTGGTTATTTAATCTCCCCAAAATTGATATTATAAAGTGTGTGTGTATATGTGTGTGTGTTTGTGAGATAGGGGAAATTTAGATTACATCATACTGTTATCAACATTCTGCTCAACTATTGGTATTCCCACACTTTAAACCAAAGGAGAAAAATAATTAAAATAAAAATGTAAATAAAAATGAAACACCCAACTCAAAAAACATGCCAGACATCCCCACAAAAGGCACCTCATATAGATGTCCCCTCCCCTCTGACTTGGTCCTCCCCACCTCATTGCCAATGTCAAGAAGCAAAAAAATTAAATTAGGATCAAACACTGGCGATTGGAAGGTTTCTATGTGATCAACATTTTTTTACCCAAATCATGCAGAACATACCCCATAAACCACTGTTCCAAGGTTGCCTCTATATGGGGGATTCTCCTACCCCAAACACCTAGGCCTACCTGTCTGCCACTTAGAGAGGGAAGAGTGGTGGATTGTGCTGCAACTGGCAATGGAGTACACATGCTCCTTTCCTGCTGGAGGCCACTTATACAACCCCATGCCAGCTGTGGGTCATTCTGGGGGACTGGCATATCTTGGATCTGCTGATCACACCTGGCCCATGGTGTGCAGCAATCGCCAGACAGTCTGGCAGGTTGGAGAGTAATCCCACGCTGGCCCCTTTCCCAGGGGGCTTGGCAGGGGTGATCCTGTGGGAGAAGGAATCTCCATTTTCTGGGAGAAAGAGGAGCACTGTAGCAATACTTTCACTTTATCATTTTTTCCACTCTCAGTAAACTTTCTTTCACTCTGGGTAATGCATTTTAAAACAGTTATCAGAAAATTAGTTTTAACTCTATGAAATACAACAGTACAGATATCATATGAAGCTAAAGGATCACAATTGCTTCACACAACGCAGCATTCATACTATACTATATACATTTTAAGTAGGGTATTATACTCTAGTTCATTTGAAAGTTGATGATATGGTTAATGGTTTCTTTTTAAATTTTATATAAATTAAGATAAAATAGTGCTGAATTTAATGCACATGTAATGAGCCAAAAAAGTGATTAAGTTTGTGTAAGATTTTAGTGTATTCTATTCATCATACTTCCATGATGATTTATTTAAAAGTTTGTTTGTGCTCTAATTTGTCCAATAGCCAATGGCATTGGAAATATTCAAATTAGTAGTTGGGATTTTGGAAACACAATTGTTTCACCAAAGGAAATCAAAATATAAAAAATCTTAGATAACATACACTCTAAAGTATAATGAACCTACTCTGATAAAAACAAACCTGATCACATAACACACAAACAGGGCTTCTAAATAACTTTGCATTTACTGTATTTTATGTTTTCATTGACACATATACCAGAGTATATTAAATGAACTCTTTTCTTCTTGGATCCTTAGAGTATAGGTTTTTAGGAAGAAGCAGATAGTTTTTGACAGTTTAATAAAATATAAAAATGAATCAGAATCCAATACAGAATGCATTATCCATTGATTCAAGATTGAACATATAAAAGTCATATTAAAAGAAGATCTGAAATGTTCTAGTGCTTTTTAAGCATTATTTTTCTAGGAACTCACAAGTAAAAATGGTTTCTTTAGTTATTAAGATAACTATAATCATCCAGAAACTTTTTAAAAACCCAAATCTTTAATGAAATTGTCATTTTGGATTTGGGAATACATTTTGGGATCTCCATAATGATAACAGGCAGGTCTTGTCAGTAAGTGCTAAATTACCTTACTATCTATATAGAAAGAATCTAGAATATGTTGGTTTAAGAAATAGAATTTAGAGAATGTGGGAAGGAGGGGATAGAGAAGAAGAACATGTAACACAATCTAGATTATTAATAGAATGCATATACACTTACTAATGTAATTAGTCACTAAGGGTGAGAGCTGTTAGTCTCTATGATGGAAAAGTGCACAAATAACACTGTGAAAATATTAATGAGAGATTCAAGATGTTGCCATGATAACATGAAAATTTGCTGCTGATTAAATATAAAATATTTTAAAATCTAAATAATGGAAAATGTTTATTTAAAGATTCAATCTTGTTACCTGATTTAGATTAGTCCCAGTGAAGGATTTTTAAAAATATATGCTTTGAGGTGAAAAACTGGAAGTTATTTTCCACAAGGAACATCATCTACCATTAGGCACTTACTTCCTTGAAAATTTTTTGTCCTCATTTTAAGGAAATTCAATGACTCTTCTTAAATATCATAGGGACATAGATATTTTCAGAGGTTTTAATGTTGATATAATACATTAATCAGTTGGCCCTTCCATAAATGTAAGGTTTGGCCTCATACAATCTGTATGATGTGATCTCAGTGATTAAAATAAAACTAGTTTAGTGTTTCAAAGATGAAGTATGATACTTAGATGAAGTCCATAACCAGATTTGGGGTTTTGTTTCTGGCTGTCTCTCAGCTTGAATCTCTCTCTCATGTTGTTATTCTGTCAGATGGGGTGGCATAGCAAATTTACATAGTTGGGACATTAGTCTCATTCTGAAGCTTTGCTTACAAATCTACCAGCCTGCTACAATGAAAGGCACTATGATGAGACTTGAAGATTCATCAAGCAGAAGTCACTCAAGTTGTCCCAAACTCTGTTTAAAAAAGTAACAATGCACAAACAAAAAGAATAAGAAGAAAGAAGAAACAAAAGTTAAAAGGTTCACCTTAACTTTCCCAGCATTTTCGTCCTCTTCTTTTTTTTCTTCAAATTCAAAGGCAACAGTCATGCGCTGTTGTCTCTGCTCTTCCCACAGTGTAGGGTTAAAGCTGTCACTGTCTGACTGGAAATCTGTAGTTAGATTCCAAAGTATTATTGCTTTTTTTTTTTTTTACATAGAATTCCGTTAATAGAATTTATTATACTATAGAAAAAATGGTGATAGTTACCACAAAGACATAGAAAAATAAAGGAAAAAAAGAAACAGAAAGAAAAGAGGGATTAAAATTTCTTTTTGTATTTGTTACATGATTTTTAGAAACATATTAGCTAAAATTCAGTTTTCCTAGGTATACATTAATTACACATTTGGATTGGAAAGCTTCCCAGTATAAATGTAGAGAATGGACTCTCCATAGGACGATGATGTTGATGAAGATAATGACGATGAGAATGACAATAATAGTAAAGGTGCTAAGAGTCTGAAACATTACCTCTTTTAATACTCACAACAGCACAACAGCAGTACTAATATATTTTATTTTAATACATTTTTAATTTTTTAAAAAAGATTTAATTACATAAATATTACATAAAAATATAAGGGATTCACATATGCCCTGCTCTCTACACCTCCCACATTTTCCTACATTAACAACATCCTTCATTAGTGTAATACATTTGTTACAATTGATAAACACCTTTTGGAGCATTGCCACTAAGCATGGATTATAGATTACATTGTAGTTTACACTCTCTCCCCCACAATTTAGTAGGTTATGGCAAGATATATAATAGCCTGTATCTGTTGTTGTAATGTCATTGAGGACAATTCCCAAGTCCTGAAAATGCCCCTATATTACACCTGTTGGTAGTGCTAACATTGTCCTCTTTTTACTAATTAGAAAGTTATAGCTTAGTTGTAAGAGACTTACTCAAAGTCATGCAGATAATCTAAGGATTCCATTCCAGGTCTGTGTAAGTGCAGGGCCCAAACTTGTTACCACTAAACTATACCAAGATTTCTTTTATAAAAGATACTGCATAACATTGGTTTGCAGCAAGGTACCTAGGACTGCAACCATTTTGGGGGAGTTGGGGAGGAGGGAATGGTGGGACACTTGTTTTTACTTTAGAGAACGTGGAAAATTTTGTCTTTAACATAGAAGTTTCAACTAGTCTAAATGTGTCTCAAACTAACAGGAAAATGCCTTATAAATCTTAAATTTACTTAAAAAGTTTGGTTAATGGTAATATCTTTTTTGCAAAATTATTATGACAATCACATGAAAATGCAATAAAAGGACTTAGTAGAGCTAAATTCTTTTCCAAAGCATGACCTTTTAAATATATTTCCTTGTTTGTTGCAAGGGATATGAAAATTATTTGTTTACACTGCTGTCTGAGAAACCAAAAGGTGACTTGTTTAATGTTCAAGAAAGCTTTCGTATTTGCAACTCTTCTGTCCTCAAGTGAAGAGGCCAACAGACAAACACACAAGGCCAATTCCTTATCATTATACCTTACCTAACTAGATCCATCTCATACCCTAGAACAAACTAGAGATTTAATCTGTGAGACTGTTTCTCATCCAGTAAATGAGACACATTTCATTTTTCCCTACATCCTTTTGAAATGAAATATTTTAATTATCTAGGGATGTTTAAAAGAAATTATAAGTAAAGATGCATGAATAAAAACATAATTTGTAAGATTTAAGGTTTTTCTTATGCCATTTATAAATATGATGACATTTCTTTCATAAATTCAGAATATCAATTTTATTGAAGTCTGAAAAAGACATCAAAACAATCTTTCCTTTTCCTATTTCCATAAGCCAAAATTTGAGTGAAAATAACCTAAAACTTCCCAAAATATTTCATTTATATTTGTAAGTAAAAGACTAAAACCACCTATCATAATTATCCCTGAGAATAAGACCTGTATAAACAAAATGATTTCTTTTAAAGGTTGGTTCAACTCAAATATGGAGGATTAAAATGGGTTTATTCTTCCAGCAATTACTGTCACTGTGACACAGTAGATAATGTGAACCTATACTAATTTACAAATGGTAAAGGACAAACCTCATTTAAAAATTTTATGAATAATGTGATCATAGAACAGAAGATTTAATTAAGGGAAAAGATTTAGGTTTTTCAACAAGTATTCCTCTCAAAGTTCTTGCTCTATTTAGGGAAACTCAACTTGAAAAAGAAAGAATGGTCATCCATTTGCAAGTCATCTCTTTATGGTTGACTCATAACATGAAATACTTTGGGGCCTGAGGCCAGACTAAATAAACTTGTGTTTGTGTAATTAGTGAACACAGGTAATAAGTCAGTTCATTGAAACTTCCTTACTATCTGACTGCTCTGGCTCATACCCATTAACTGGTTACCTCATTTGGTGAACTAGTCCTGTTTTATAATCTTCTAAGAGAGGATGTTACTCCTAAAAAGTCAATATTATTTTCACCTCTAAAGAGGAAAAATTTTGTTTTGGGAATCTTACTACAAATATTATTGCATGTGTAGAAGGTAAGGAAAGAGTCAGGCTTAGAGTAAACCCCCAAATGATTAATGTGTATCAAATATTTATCTATAATGACCTTGCCTATGTGCCAGTACCCCTGGACAGGGATCAGAACAAGAAGAATCACTTTTATCCATAATAAACAAAAATTAAAAAACGTCTACTGATAATTTACCTTCATCACCACGAGGTTGTTGGGGAAACATGTAGTTAGTCAGTACTCTTTGTTTTGTTTCTGGATGGGCTTCAGTTTGTAAAGGGATAAGGGCTTTGGACTGGAAGCAAAGAATATACGAATGTGATTAATATGACTGCAAATTTAAAGAATATTGTTTTATACAAGATGATGACCAATAGTCTGGCTTTCACTGAACTGAATAACAGCTAAAAGAAAAGAGAGAAAAAAAATGGGATAAGAAAGTATATCTAATATAACATTTTTACATTTTAAGGTTTTCATAATAAGATTTCCTCCTTCTCTAGCATACTCTTTCACAAAACTTACCAAAACCTATTCATCTTCTCTGAGTAATGTCAGTGAAGTAAGTTTATTCCTGAAGAGACCAAAATGTTATAAATTGTTCAACTAACTTTTTGGTATGGTTTTATATACCTTTTCATTTTCATGGGGTGTTGCCCTAGAAAGAAAAATGGAATTTGCTGTACAAAAGCATCTATGTATTTAAAAGGCTAAAACAAGCATTTAGTTTTTGTAACCAAACACAGGGCCTATACACAAATAAGCAATTGTACTTGTATTTGATATATCACAATATATTTACCTATGGTCATATTTTATTCTCTATTATTAATTTGATTTCAGAAATACTATTATTTGAAGGGGATTTTGGAACTCTGATATTATATACCAGAAACATGTTGAAAATTATTGTAGTATTTAATGTTTTTTTAAAAACCCTGTTTATTTCCTGACATATATTAATAGGAGTGAATAACAAAGGGGATCTGGGGTACCATTTTGTCTCATGGAATTGAGTTCTTAAACCACTGCTCTAAATAATTATGTCAATTTTCCCACAAGAATAATAAATCATAATATCAGGGGATTTTTTTCAAGTCTACAGAACAGAGTATTCCATTAGCATAGTTCATACTAATTCCAGAAATGATTTATTTGTAACGATATATTGATGCCTAGAAAAATCTACACTTATTGATAAAATTTCAATTTGAATAACAATCTAATTTTTACTCCATAGATGGAAGCAAGTGCTATAATGACTGTAGGAACACAAACATTCTCACATTTACATTTCACAATTAGGAGAGGATTTTTAAGTTTTCACAAATATAGCCAAATGCCTAGAAGTATGAACAACTCATTTGTCAGTTCTGCTCAAGAAATTATAACAAGCTAAATTCAAGATGAATTACTTTTTGTGTGGCTATTCATATTTTGGGTAGGTGTTCCCAAATTTTAGAAGTACAAGAAAAATGCAAAAGAGAACTTGTACACTATGTCAAAATTGTCCTTTACCAATGATGCTAATGGCAAATCAGATGTCTTTAACTGTTTCATATCATTTTGTAGCTAGTAAAACATACATAAACACTTATTTACTGATTCAATTGCAATATGTTTTCATGGGTACTTTAAATAACATCAAAAGAATTTCATGTAAAGTACTGATTATAGATGCCAAAAAAAGAGATCTAAAAATTTATTGAATAAAGGTTTTTAATTATAATTCATAATAATTAAAAACATGGGAAGAAAAGGAACATGGGGGATATTAATTCCCTCTTGTGGGGATTGTGGTAATGATTTCTTTTTCTTTACCTTCAGAGACAAAATTAACATATGTTAATTATGGACATACATGTACCATCTAGAACTAAAAATCTATTTAAAAAACCCATTTTGTGCATTAGATTGCTGAGAATGAAGTTGATATTAAATCAAAGTATTTAAAGATTGTAGGGATTGTACTATGTTTTGTCTACAATAATGAAATACATATTTAAGTTGCTACCTTGTAATGGTTAATTTCACACCAGGAAGTGGGGCATTGCTATTATAAATACCTAAAAATGTGGAAGTGGTTTTCAAATTGGGTATTAGGTAGAGTTTAGAACTTTATAGGAAAAGCCTAGGTTGCCTTGAAGACATTATGGGTAGAAATATGTATGTTAAAGGTGCTTCCAGTGAGGTCATAGGAGGAAATGTGAATGGTATTAGAAACCAGAGGAAAGATGATCCTTGTTATAAAGTGGCAGAGAACTTGGTAAAACTACATTCTGATGTCAGAACTTATAAGTGATGAACTTGGATTTTTAGCTGAGGAGATTTCCAACCTAAGTGTGGAAGGTGCAGCCTGGTTTCTCCTTACTGTTTACAGGAAAATGAGAGGAAAGTATACTCTGAGAACAGAATTGTTAAATACAAAAGGAAACAACAATTGATGATTTGGAAAGTTCCCAACCTATCCAGACATCATGGTCTGAGGTTAAAGCCAAAAGTGATTCTATCAAGGTCCACCCTGGGCTTCTGGCAAGTGAGTCCCCAGAGCTGAAACAACTCCCTGCAAGGGTTTAGCTGAGCTACACTTAGCCAAGGAAAATAGGTGTAAGACTTATGAATCCAGTTAGTCAATTCAGAGGAAGTCAGGATTGGAAATGCAGTTATCTAAGAAGAGTCTATGGAGGATCCTTTCGTCTCATGGCTTGAACCCCCCTTGAATGACATGCAAAACCCACAAAGCTTTTGAGAATTTTGTCTGATTAGAAGCAGTGCCAAACTGGACTGAAAGGGAAAGAGATGGGATGAAGTGAAGGCAAAGTTACTTTAAGGGTAGAACCTTGGAATCAGAGGTCTGGACAGAGAGTCATCTTTGGGCCATCAGAGAAGGGCTTCTTCACTTGAATTTGGATAGGGTGGGTTTTGTGCCACGGTGCTTACAGGGGTCAGGACTTTGCCTCAATATTCCTGGAGAGTCTGGCTGTCCTCCAGTGCTTGAGAGGTTGGTGCCCAAGTGCTGGTGTTCAGAGAGGGCAGGACTGCTGCCTGAGCACTTGGAAAGGGTGCAGCTGCCACTCCAGCAGGCCCAAAGGACCATCCATCAATCAACAGATAACTCTTAGATCTTGAAATTGAATGAAAATGCCCTGCTGGGTTTAGACACGCATGAGACCTGTGATCCCTGTTTTCCTTCCAATTTCTTCTTCTGGAATGGGATTGTCTATCCTCTGCCCGTCTGTGGGAAGCTGCCTCTGGCACTGGTGTTGTATTGGCAATCTTGTTGCTAAGCGCTATTTTTAGATATTAACCCGGTTAAGTTTCTGTTTCCCCACCCTCGCTGTAGTAATCAAGTTTCTATCCTCATGCCACTCAGATGGTTGTTTTGAAACATCCGTGAAAAGACTTTGTGACGTGGACCAATCAGATCTGTGGCGCGAAACCTCCTTCATTCCTGGCTATAAATACCCCTGATTGACCCTCAATAAACGAGACTTGATCAGAATCCTGTCTTGTCTCCATTCTTTGTGTCTCTTGTCCCTTTCATTCCCGCTCCCTCCCTCAGGTCTTGGTTCGACTGATCCGCAGGTCGGGTCACCCGTCCCACCATTTTGTTTTCTTTTCTAGGTTTCACAGGTCCACAGAGAGAAATTTTGCCCTAGGACGGATCACAGCCATAACTCATTTTGATAAGACTTGGAACTTGATGAGAATTGTTATTGAAATTGCTTAAGGATTTTTGGATATTGAGTATTTTGCATGTGGGAAGATGTCTTTTTCAGGTCCATTGGGCAGACTGTGGTACATTAAGCTACGTACCCCCCAAAAAGTGTGTTGTTAATCTTAATCCATGTGCTTGTGGTTTGAACCCATTTGTAAATAGGGCCTTTTGTATGTTATTAGTTAAGTTGTGGCCAACTGAAGCAGGAAGGGTTTTAATATGTATTACTGGAGGCTTTATAAAAAGGGACAAAAAGTCAGAAGTCAGTGAAGCAAAGAGCAGCCACAAGAAAAGATAACCCCAAGGATTTCAGCAAGCCAGCACCAAAACACTACTGACACTTGGGAGAAAGCATGGCTTTGCCAATGGTTTGATTTTGGATTTCTAGCCTTCCAAATTGTGAACCAATAAATTTCTATCACTAAACCAACCCATTATATGGTATTTGTCATAGCAGCCTGGCAAACCAAGACATACCTTTAAAAAAAACTCTCAGGATATTAAGAATAAAGTATTTTATAATTGTCAAAGACATATTGAGAATAGGTTAGTAATTCCAACTTTTAATTATAATTCAATTTTAAAAACAAATTAAAAGAAAATCTTAAAAGTTCTTACCTGATTGTCAGAAAGCCACAGAGCTGCAAGCTCTTTAAGTTTGGTAAATGAGAATGGTAAATTTTTCAACCTGCAAAAAAAAAGAAAATTTTAATAGCATGGGTAAAGAGGGTTAAGTGAACTCTTAAGAATTTTTAAAAATACTCTAACTTATTGATTTCATTCTTCCTATTTTCAATGGTTTGTCCAATTGTTTCTTTAAAAAATGAAAATCCCATTTACAACCCTTCAAATGCATCCCATTGCACTTAATGTAAAATCCATAACTGTGAACATGCCTTGTCAGTTCTTAAAAGACCTGACCCCTAATAACCTCTCCAGATGCTTCTGCTGCTGCTCTTTCCTTAACTCAGTACTGTCAGCCTCACTAACCTATCGGCCTACTAAGAGGCCAAGCCAAGCTCTTTTTCTGCCTGGAATACTCTTTCTTCCACACTTCGCTTGACTAAATCCCACATACGCCTTAGCTCTCGGTTTCAATGCCATTTTTTCAAGGAGGATGCCCGTGACCCCCCCATTTTAATTACTTTCCCAGATCTAGTCTCAAAGCACCTTGTATTTTCTTTCATGGAACATATAACAGTTAGTAATTATGTATTTGCTTTTGTGGTTATTTATTTAATGTCTAATATTTTCACAAAACCGTAAGCTCGATGAGTGCAAGGGACAATGCCTGTCTTACTGCCAAAGGAGTTTACAGGCTGCAGTGTTATGCTGATCTCCAGAAAGCATGTCCTTTTGTTCTTTCAGCCTTCATATATTGTATAGTAGATATTCAAAAAGGGAATCTTTAAACACAATATATTTGAGATGTGTGAAGTTTGGCATCAGCTTGCGTATTCAGTTTAAATAATCTATTTTACTTTGGCTTCAGCCTTTGAAAGGCAAAATAGCCAAATGCTTACTTCAACGTATTATTCTGTTATCTCTGAACTTGTGCATTTTCAAATAAATCATTATCAAATAGGTTACCATTACAGCTAGTTGGCAGTAATGAAAATAAAACAAGCTATGGAGATTAATTGTTCGTTTTCTGCATATTTATTTTCCAATGCAGATAAACATTTTAGATAGAACTTTGAATGAAAACTTCCTTAAGTTTTTAATATGCTGTAATTCTACCAGCCAAATGATGAATAAATGTATTTTCATAATGGAAATGGAAAATGCTACAATAATTAATAATGATTGTGCAAACAGTTAATTTTATATACAAAAGCAGTTAAGTACTTCCAAATAATTTAATAAATATGAAAAAAGACTGACAGCCAGCACAAATATTAGCAGAGTATCCATTAGTTAGATAACTTTAGGAAGAATATAATAATCTTTCTGAGATAATAAATATTTATAAATTATAAATAATACAATGAAGAATAACATTATAGAATTACTTCTTATACTAGCATTCATAATATTAAAACAAACTATCCATAAAAATGTTTCTAAATTTTAGTTACTTAATTCCATTTTAGCTAGAAATTATGTAGTAAGCTTGCATTGGGAAAATTTCCACATCATGTGGGGACAAATTAAAAGCAGAATGCAAACTCTGCTACAACAAAATTTCACGAGGGGCAAACTCTCCAAAATCATGTGCAACAACATCCACGATAAATCATTATCAATCCAGTCACAAATGTACAGTATGAGGAAAGAAACCTTTAGAAAAGACTGAATGAAGTATCTCCATTTTTCCTTTCTCTTTAGTGACTTCCACTGAAAGTGAACCTTTATTGAGTATCACAAATGTGCAATAAATTGACCACAGGAACAATCTTTAGCAGACAATGCAAAGATGTCATTGCTCTTGAATTTAATGCCAAACTTAAAAAACTTACTATATTGTAAATTTATAATAAAGTTATACAAAAAAGTTATAATAAAGTTTTGGATAAAATTCCACACTTAAACTTCGATCTAGGAGTTAATAGGAGTTAAACATAATAATGTTTAACCTTGGCCTCAGCCTTGGTTGATTATTGATTTTAAACACACGTTAAGATTCATTGATTAATCCTTTAAAAATAATAATTTAGCTTCATGCTATGCTCCAGGCACCATATTAGGAAATAAATTAAGCCTGATTTTCTGGCCTGATTAAGTATTTTAAACTTCTGATACCATTAGTCCTTCAATGTCTTATTCATGTTTTTTGCCCTAGCACCTAGCAGGGGATTTGAGCCATGGAAAGTATTCAAGAACGCTATGTTTATTGAATAAATAACTCCAAAGTATTGATATTCCTTCCAACTATGGGTCATTTATAATATTTTAAAAGCATATTTTTGACATCTTCATGCAGAATATTAATGAGGAAAAGTTGAGCAGATGGAAAATTTAGGAGGGACTTCTGTAGCTCATCATGAAAACCCTCTCTTAAATGACAATAACACAGCTTACTCAGTTCCATTTGAGACTGTAACTGAATGCTGAGCAATCCACGTATGATAATTTCATGACCATATTTCTTAATCTCAGTCACAAGAATAGAATTAGAGATTAGAATTAGAAAATCAGGCACTGCATTCAATGTATTTCCCTCATTTTTTTGTCTCATAACCCAATCAAAAGAGAAAATGAGATTGATTTGACATAATTTAATCTTTCTAAAATTTTTAATTGTCTTTTTTTTAAAGGATACATAGATCACAAAAAATGCTACTTTAAAAAATAGAAGAGGTTCCCATATACCCCACACCCCAACCCCCCTACTCCTCCCACATCATCAACCTCTTTCATCATTGTTGCACATTCATATGTATTTTCAGAGTAGGCAGAGTTACATAATTTACTCTTGAACACAGTTATGGTGCTTCCTTGTCACCCTAAGTTACTATCAGTTCCTAAATCATTGAATAAAATGGTTTTTTCTCTTCTGTAGGAATATTACTGACCTAAAAAGCAAACTTTTTTTTTTTGAAATTCACATTGTATTTTCATAAATAAACACACAAAACAGAACTCCCATCCTTATCCTGAAACTTTCAGAATCTGAGCATTCTTTCTGATTCCATAAAAGCTTACCTGTGACAGTTTCATTTGCAAGGTCGCTCAGTTCTTCCTGCTATCATTTGTCTTACTGAAACTCACTAAAAACATTGAGTCCATGTATTATTCTATTCAGTAATCAATTTATCGATTTAGCAGTTATCTCAAGTGAATATTTATTTTTATCCTTTCTTGTTTCAGGATAATTGTTTTTTACAGAGAAGTTGGAAACAAAGATGGATTGCGAATTTTAACTTTGTGTTTTGTCCATCCATCAATGTAACACCTTTGTCCCAAGAAGAGGAAATATTCTTTCTTCATTCTTTCAGCTCTGAACAAGAATTAACAAGCCTTTTGCTTGTCACTAGCATAATGTGCAAAACTTATGACTTTTGGGTATTAACTTACTGGCAATATTCTTACCAGCACTCTGCCTGATAGAGTTGACAATACACACATGGCAAATTAATGTGTTAGAGACGTAAATGAATACATGAAAACACATACATGTGCATACATACATACATACATATGCATACATATACATTTTTATAAATAACTTTTGTGATTTTTTATTACAGTTATTTTCTATTATTTTTATTATAATTAAATTCCTGGAGGGTTTTGAAATTTAAGTAATTCCAAAAATAAGGAAATACTTAAATAATTTTAAAATAATCAAAATAATAAAATTTTGGAATATTTGGTTTAAAAATCATTAGCTTTTGTCATTTTCTAAATGAAATATGGATATTTGCATTTCATATACTTCATAAGACATGTTCAATGTTTCTAAAGTTATCGAAAAGACTATAATTTTCTTATAGCAAATAACCAATATGTTACTGAAAAATGTTACAAAAGTACCTGTTGTCACTCAAATTTAAGACTCTTAGTTTCTGCATCTGCCCAATCTCTTCAGGAAGAAATTCCAGTTTATTGGAGCGTAAAGACATAACAGTGACATTTTTACAGCTGCCAATCTATGGGTAACAAAAAAAAAATACATAAAGAATCACATTATAATGCAATTTTTATGTTAATTGAAATAATTTACAAATATTTAACTCATATTTCCTTATCACTTTGAAGACTCTTAACGTGTATTTTTTAATTTTTATAATCTCAAAAATATGTGAATATATTATATTTATATCTTTATACCTTGTATTCTTTTATATATTAGGAATTAAGTATTTCTTTCGTTATGATTTTGTTGCTGAAAAAAATCATTAACATCATTGTTTTCATAAACCACACTGCATTCAGCCATCAAGCTGATGATACATTTGGGTTTGTAACAGAAAATCACACATACTCAAAAAACGAAGTATTGTTGGCATTTCTGAGGCAAAGTTAATTTTATTTCACATTACAAGGTATTTGTCAATTTTATTGATAACTTTTTGTTCTAAGGTAATGAAACATTGAATATTGTTCCTTGATTATGAAAACTTTTACTTGAAAATGTTGAAATGAAAATATACTTCTCAATATATTCTTGAAGTAGTCAAGGAAAATCCTATTGAGAAGTGAAAATTAACAGAAACTTTTGGTGGATCCTGAAGTTAAAATAATAATATGAAATGTGGCACCAAAAAAACCATATTTACATTAAAGAAAATTTTACTTGAGAAATGTGAATGTAATTGCCCCAAAATGTTATTTATAACTGTTCTTTAAAGCAAAAATACATAAATTAGATGATTTAAAATTGTATTTTTTCCACATTGATTAACTTAAAATACCTAATTACTTTTACTTGCATGTAATGCTTGAATCAAATAATGCATTTTCTGGGTCAAAAATAAGCACTTGTCACTTGTCATTGAAAATACAACAGATTAACAACACACCTATATCGAGATAATTCCTATATCTATTCCCAACTCAATTCATGAATTTACACTGCTATTGAGACTAACACTTGATCCCAAAACAGATTTACTAAAAGTTAATTAATAGAAATAAGTTTATTTCTCACTTCTCTGGGTAATTCTGGAAGGAAATTCTCATCCACTGCTAACGTTCGAAGACTATGAAGGTAGCCAATTGTAGAAGGTAGTGACTCCAGTTCATTACAGCTACAGTCAAATTCTTCTAATAAAGATAAACTGAAAATTTAATACATGAGTTAAACATTTTAAAAGGTGAGCTTGCAAAAAAGTTTTCAAAAAGCCACATATCCTAATTCACCAAGGTTATTCATCCAGTGACTACATATTATATGAATTTATTTTTATCAATTTAGTCAAATGATTCAAAATTACCAAAGAAATGGTTCAATTTGGCAAAATAAATATGGTTTATGTTTTCCCTTTCTAAGTTCATCTATCATGTAACTGAGCCATTGAAAAGGACAGGATTTTGTTTGTTTTTATGCAACTTAGGTGTCCTTTATAGCCATACACAGAACACATATTCTTAAAAATGAGCATATATACCTGGAATTACGTCGGTAGAAAGCTAGAGAGGGCAGGTTCTATGAAGGGAGAATAAGGCAGAGGGGTTGGGGGTGGGGAAACAATAACAACAAAAGCAATGATTGCATACTAGGTGTTTTACTAAGCATTTTAGAGATGAAATGAACTAATCCCTTCCTTATAACAACTCTATTTATTATTTTTAAAACCTATTTTATAGATAAATGAATGAATTCAGGCTGAAAGAGGCTAAGTAACGTGCCCTCGACCGCACAAAGTAGCAAAGCTAGGACCTAAATGTAGACAGTGTGGGCCAATATACTATCCTTTCCCAGCCTGCGCATTTGTAGCAGAGGATACAGACAGGGCTCATTTCAGCAAGTGTTTATTATTTGGTTTTCACGGTATATTTTAAAGCTGTATATTTCACATAAGGATCCAATTTTTGGTGCTCTGGAAAAAGAGGAAGATCAGGCAATACTGGGTCTGTATTCTTCCACAGCAACAAATAATGCAAAGTGAGGAATGACTGATGCTATCAGAGGAGCACTTGTTCTCCAGCTTGTCACACTCCCCACCACTACCTACTTAGCCCACTTTATGTCTGCTCTACAGAAAGGAATCATATGAAAGTAGATTCAAGTTATCTCAAGGAGGCAGGACATTTCAGTCAGTGCTTGGTTTGAACTAACTGGGAAACAAAGAGTGCCTGGCACAGAGTAAACAACAGATATATTAAATTGTTTTTATTATTACACTCTTACCATTCATATTATTATTATTGCTGTAACAGGGATAATGAAGATCCCTGACAATGTAAAGGGAAGAATTAGTTGAAGTAAGGTTGTAAAATCAGCTCCCTTTTTTATATATATTGGGACTAGCTAGCTTGAATGCAATTTGTTTCCATCAATTAGCTAAACAGTTAAATTAGCACATAGATTAAGCAAACAGGTTTGGAGTCAGCTTGAATGGGTTTGAACCCCAGCTCTGTTACATACTAGGTGTATGACCTCAGGTATCAAAGATAAAACAAAGACCACCACAGATGAAATAACAAAGCTGAGTTTATTTACTTGCTCCCTGGGTAGTGCTCTGAGAGGGAAAAGTCAGTGGTTTTTAAGTGCTGAAAGAGGGTGGTTGGTAGGCATTTATGACAATTATGCTAATTAAGAATTGAAACCTTCCATTACTGTCAGGGTGGAATAAGTTCACAAGTCTGTGTGTAGTAAGGTAAAACGTAACCTATTGTTGATGGGTCAGAAAAAATCTTCAGTTAGTACTACTTAAGAGTCTGACCCTGCCTGACCAGAGTCTTCTAATGGCATCAGCTAATTAGAACCAGTTTTGGTGAAACACAGCATTCTGTTTTGATGTAATAGCTCCAGGCGAGTGCTGTTTAAGTGAAAAAAATTTCCTTTTCATTGGCAAATCATATTACTTGTCTCTAAATCTTGGTTTCTTTGTATGTGCAATGAGGATTCTAAAAATTCCTGCCTCCTGCTGCTCTGTGTATTTCATGAAATTCTGTAAGTAAAGAGTAGAGTACAGTACCTAGTATATATGTGCTTAGCAAATATTATCTCTTATTATTAGCGAATCCTGATAAATTTGGTTCTGAATCCTTTGGGACTCCACATGGACAAGTTGCTCAGGTGCCTGGTGTGCATGGCTGTGTGACTCTTTCCGTGTGTGTGCGCTCAAGAATCAATGAATGTAGGAAATATGTAACATTATTTATTTCTTTTAAAAATAACACCCAGCACTGTGCTTTACATCCTGAAGGCACTTAATAAAATTTTTGGGATTAAATAAAGGAGGTTTCTATCAATGGTTTGGGATCATGTACTCAGTAAGTTGTCATAAGTATACCAAGTACTTTTTTTTTAAATAAAAAATCTTAGAAGCTGTGCGTTCAGACAGTGAAAGGAGATTCTGAAGCAATTTAAGAATAAAATTAGGGTTTCTCATTTTTTCTTTCTTTTTTAAAAACATGTTTTGGGGTCTAGAACCAGAGTAAAGTAGTCCTCACTTTGTCCAATTTAATTTCAGTTACTGTGGTTGTTTCATTATATGACACCAGTTCCCCAACAACACGCTTCAAATTTCAATTACCATAGTATATTAACTACGAGTAATTGTAGTAAGTATAAACCTCACTGCTAATTCTTCTATACAAAAGTCATGATGTAAAAAGCAGTTGCACATCATGATCAGTGAGGAGTCACATCATTTCTTTCTAAGTCTGTAGGTGATGGGTCACTGCACATCTGCTATTCAGTTCACACATGAACAGCAAAGCATGTAGTAGTTGCCTCATTGTCTTCCAGCAGTAGAGAGATACTGTAGAGAAAATAATTGAACCTTTAAAGTACTACTCCAGTTGGATAATGCTCTAGGTCACCCTAATACTCTTGTGAACTTGAATGAAAATGTGAAAATTTGCTTTATTACCACTAAGAACAGCTTCATTAATCCAGTCAGTGGACCAAGGAGTTATTTCAATAGTAAAAACCTGTTATTTTAAAGACAGACTTATGAAGAGGGTATTGACACTTCAACTGGAGATCATGCCATTTCTTTAGCTGAGTTTTGGAAAAAATATGACATAGATCATGAAATCGAAAACATTCATGCATCATGACAATAAGTAACAGCAAGTAGTATGCCTGTGATACAGCAGGAACTTTTAGTGCACTATGGTAACAAATTTTCAGGATCTGAACAAAACGTAAACGGATTTATAGAAGAAATAGCTGGCTGTGGGAATGTTGACACTGCTGCTATTCAAGACTCAGGATACACTGTCAGAGCAACTTAGTGAAGGTAAACTTATCTACATAAACGAGGAAGGTGGATGTGATGGAAAGGATAACAATGTCCCAGAGGAAGTGATGCTGACAATAAACTTCACATTAAATAACTGAGAGGTATTTCCTCCTGTTGAAAGTGCAAAGGATATAATTTTGGAAGCTGATCCAAACTTGGAATAAGACAATTCTCTAGGGCAGAGGCACGTTCCATGTTGTAAGTTACAAGATGAAAAGAAGGCAAGTACTGTTCAAACTCCTCTTGGTAAGTTCTTTACAAATTAATTCTCAATTTCCTATTGTTTAGAATTACAGTGTACTAAATATATACTAGTTTTACTAATACCAATAGTAAAAAAAAGTTTTTTAATGTTTTGGCAACAATTTTTAAAGGTCATGGAACAATCATAATTTTTCCCATTGAATTGTTTTGCACAGTTTCAGCCTGCACAGTCATCTTAATGGTCTAATAGTATTTTCTATACAAAGTGAGGAATGCCTGTATTAAAAATAGAAAGTTTTTATACCACCATGGGCTATACTGAATTAATAATTTATAGAAGAAATTAATTTGTATCCCTAGTTTACAAAGAAAAGTTAGTAGAAACAAACAAAACACACATTTCTCAATGATTTTTGGAATTCCAAAGAGTCAAACTTAAAACCTACAATTCTAGCTGGCGTTACTGATTGACTATCCTGTTAGAAATCACTTATGGTGCATTAATACGCGATCCTGTATGAAAACAGTTATATCATATTTACTCTTAGAATATCACTGTCATTTGTAATAACTAAGTCAAAAGGTAGACCAAAAGTTACTTGTTTTAGAAATTATATCTGTACAGTTGTATACATTTAAAAGTAAAAATGAGCTGCAAAGGAAGTTTAAAGCACTATAAAGCAGTGCTTCCCAACATATGTGTGCATACAAATCAGCTGGGGAACTTGCTAAACTGTCAATTTGGATTCAGTGGTTAGGGATGGAGCCCAAATCCTATATTAGTAACAAGTTCCTGATAATATTGGGGCCAGGAACCACACTCTGAATAGCAAGACTTTAAGGCAGGAGTCCTTAACAAGGGGTTTGTGAACTTAAATTAAAATTCAAAAAAACATTATTCTTGTGGGGACGTGTTGGTGCAGGTGTGATATATTTATTAAATAATACACAGCATGGTGTGGACTTAGTAAGGGGTCCTTGGTTATCACCTGACTGGCATAGGGGTCCGTGGAACAAAAAAGGTTAAGAACCCCTGCTTTAAGGTCTTTGTGAATATTTTAAGAGTAATATTTAAACATAAACAATAGGCATGTAAAACCCATATAAATATTGTAAGAGTTGTGCTTAGTAAAGCTTTGCTTTAGGTGATTAATCAATATAAGTGATGCTACTTGGGGATTTTATTGCCTGAAATCAAACAACAACAGTTATCAACTTCATTTTCTAAAAATATTCTCTACTTCACATTTTTTCCTAATTCAGTTTGGTTTTCCTGAAATATTCTTTTTTGGAAAAATGTTACTGTACCATTAACCTCAATTACCTAAGTTAATAGGGAAGAGAGATTGTGAATATATTACATAGATAATCTATAATTTCACTTTAACTTCATTTCTGACCATTAAATACCATTAAATACATTATTAATGTACATTCTAAGAAGCATAAAAATAAATGGCTTAGGGCTTAATTCACTTTTAACTCTAATAGAAATAATACAATCCAATGGAAGATATTCAAACAGGTTTGGGTTCTAAGAGCTGAGTAGCTTTTATCAACCCTTAATGACTGTTTTCTCACCACAAAATAAGCTGATAATGCCTAACATATGGCATTTTAATGAAAATTAAATGAGACTGTATATGCTCAGTCTGTGATACAGTCTATGGCCTTTCATATAGATGTCAGTGATTAAAAAGACCTGTTAAGAGGTGACAGGCAAGTAGCTTAATAAAGGAAAATCATGAACAATCTGTTTCTGAAACATGTAAAAATTATCCTGTGGTATTCCCTTGTGAGAATGGGTTGTGTTCTGTAATTAAAAGTGCCTGCTAGTGGGCAAAGTACAAAATCACTGTATTTTATTGGTAAGACACATAAGCTGGGCATATTTCACACAGCTGTGAAGATTTGTTACTATGTTAGCAGAGATTTAACAGAAAGGGATATTATAATTAAAAAGACATATAAAACATGTTTGGGAAAGTCAGGAGATTTAAATAGATTACTGCCTAAAGTGACAGTTTAGCCACAGTACTGATTAAGAGGCCAAACTGTAGCCAGACAGCAGGGTTTAAATCTGTACTCTTAACCCTTCCTAGTGGCAAGACCCTAGTTAAGTTACTTAATTACACTGATTCTCAGTTTCATTACCTGGTGAAAAGAGGCAATACAGTACTTCACTACATGTTACAAGGAATAAACACGTGAAAATACACATAGAGCAGAGAATGAGCACATGTGAGCACTATGTAACTTGTGCCATTATCATTTTCAGAAAGAATAAGATCAATTTCATTTAATTTTGGATAAGACTCAGGTTTTAGATACCATCTCTAATTTTAGCATTAACATTAGGTAAGTCACTTGGGCTGCTTCTACAATGACAAGAAATTAACAAATTTTGTCAGACTAATTCTTTTGTAGTGTTTACTAGAAGAAACCTACCCAGTTATTGTATGAAATTCCACAGCCTTAACCAAATTCAGTTCTTCTTGTGGTGAAATACTTGCTTGAAATACAGTAAATCATTTAGAGAGGTTTTGTCTATGAAACACCTATATTGACTGATTTCGAGCTTATTTACCATTATTGTACAAACAATATTTTTTCCATTGCTTCAATTTTCCCATCTCTCTTAAGTAATTAGTAGCCTTTGCATTTTTGCACTCTTTAGAAACTTAACTAGATTGATTTAAAAGAAAATTTGAAAACCAAATTTTTTTTAGATCATAGGAAAAACTTATCATCCAAATGCAAAAATACTATGGAAAAGTATTTTTCTTTTTTTGGGGAACAGATCTGCAACATATGAGTAGAAAATAGCTTTACTATTCAAGAACATGATTGTATATGTTTCAAGTTAGGATGCTGAAATATTTCTTAACCAACCAAAAATATAAAACCATTTCATAGCTTGGGCACAACCTCAAAATGGCCACAATTTTGAAATGCTGGGGCAGGGAATGGAGGAGAAAGTAGGCAGTGGAGGAGGATTAGCTGAGTGCTGGTTCTATATTTTAGCTGAAATCTTACATAATTCCATGTAATAATTTTTATTTTTCTCAATAGCATTTATTTTTGTGAGGATACTTCTGTTACTTTGGGGGAATGCATTAATATTTTTTCTTCTGTGTTTTAGATTTCTCTCTTCAGACCTTTTGACTTGGCAACCAAATACTATGATTCTAAACAGATATCCTTGACATTCTGCCAAAAAGCATGGAAACAATTTTAAATACTGTTTTTCATAAGAGCAGATTTCATCAATTTAAAATATGCATCATTATCACATTTTTAAGTAAGTGTGAAGCATTTTTATTTTTAAGAACTGAGTGTTTAATTCATGTTTCGTAACTAATCCCCACAAGAAAATGATCATAAGCAATGATCAATAAGTATATTTTTGCTTATTACTTTTTATTAACATAATGATTTATTGATATAATCATTATTGTAATGATGAAGTCTTACTATCTAGCACTAAGTCTCACAACTATCTCTGAAATGTATTGTTATAGATGGATGAGAAAACAGAGTCTTTGAGTGTGAGAAGTGACTTTTTCAAGGTCAATTAATTAATGGTGGAGAAGCCAGGATTGAAACCTAAGTCTTGTTCTAAGGCCTGCAAACATTCCCCTCAGCCATACTGCCTAGGGAGATTCAAATTGCTTAAGACTAATTACAGCCCTCAAGGAACTTATATTTTAGTTGGGAAAACATGGAAAAATAATTGAAAAGTTAAATGATGACACAAAAGATAAATAATGAACTAAGATAAGAAGTGAAAAAAAATCACAGTAAGTTTTTTTCTGACTTGTATAGAAAGGCCCCGAAACATATTTGTCCATGAAATGTGTTTTTATGACATACCTATTAAAACAAGTTATGACTTTTCAGAGGAACATAATTTGCCAAAAGCTGGTCTAGAGCTTTTAATTTAGAGGAGGAAACTTCAGTGGTCTGTGTGGAAGGGAGCGGATGATGTTTTAAAAATGAGTGAAAGTATTTCTTGGATCCACAGCCCAGAAATTCAAATTCATTAAGTCAATAATCTTTTATTTTATTGGGTTTTATTTTTAAAATATTCACTGAATGTATATTGTTGTGCTAGACACTGATCTAAGCATGTTCCTTTTATTACCATATTTAATCCTCACAACATCCTCATGAGGAGAACATTTTTATTAATTAAGATTTCCATTTTACTAAGACCCTATGATACCCAACAGCACATGAAAGTGACAAGTTTTGAACCCAGAGGGTTTGCAAAAGCACCTATTAGGCTAAACTTCCTTTCAAAGGTAGCTTCATTTTTCACAGCAATCCCAGGGAATTTTGACACAAACACAATGAAATAGGGTTTGAGGATATAGTTAGTTGATAACTGTAAAAGTAAACTGAATCTAGGAAAGTGATTCTGAAACCCTAGTGAGCATCAGAATCTGCTGGAGGACTAGTCAATACATAGATAACTGAGACCTATGCCCAGAGTTACTGATTCAGCAGGTCTGGAAGAATTTGTCTGGGTGGTCTCTGAGAGTTTGCTTTTCTAACAAGTTCTCAGGTGACGCTACAGCTGCTGGTCTGGTGGCCACAAATGGAGAGCAGCTGGTCTAGACGAAACTATGGGAAAACTTGAATATTAGTATAAAGGAATTTGGGTTTTATCCAGTAAAGTGTGTCTTATGATTTTTCATTTTTTGACTAGATAAATACATTTAAATGACACTGAATTCAAACAGTACAGAAGTGTATATGATAAAAGCCAATCTCCCTATTTACCTGTTCCACAGCCCCCAATTTCTCCTCCCCAAAGCCATGTATGCCACAAATTTCTTGCATATCCTTCCATGCTTAGGGAACAGAGGGAAGCTGGGTGCTTAGCATTAAGATATCAAGGATCAAGTTCACTTATTTTCTTGTCATTACAACAATATAGCAAGTAGACTACTGGAATTTGCCATCTAGGGAACTGATAGCATATACAGATTAAACATCTGGATCAAAGAGAATTTTGGATATAGGTGGAAATTAAAAATGAGGCGACTAAGTCACAGAGAGTTTAAACAACCAATCCAAGTTCACAGAGTAAGTGGCACAGCCAGCATTCACACCCATACTACTCGACATGGAAGCCAGGGCTCTTCGCGCTACGTGAGAGGAGTCTGAGGCCTGTAGGAAAGAAGGGACTTAGCCAGCTTTACAAAACTACTTAGATTTCCTGACTACCAGTCCAGTAGTCTTTTTGTTCAACTATGACTTATGAGAGAAAGACTTTATTTTTATTTATTTATTTTTAAGGAGGCACCAGCGATTGAACACAGGACCTTGTGTATGGGAGGCAGGTGCACAACCAGTCTTTTTTTAAAAAGATTTATTTATTTATTTAATTCCCCCCCTCCCCCCGTGTCTGTTCTCTGTGTCTATTTGCTGCACCACCTTGCTTCTTTGTCCACTTCTTTTGTCGTGAGCGGCACGGGAAGTGTGGGCAGCGCCATTCCTGGGCAGGCTGCACTATCTTCGCGCTGGGCGGCTCTCCTTACGGGGTGCACTCCTTGGGCATGGGACTCCCTTACGTGGGGGACACCCCTGCGTGGCAGGGCACTCCTTGTGCGCATCAACACTGCGCATGGGCCAGCTCCACACGGGTCAAGGAGGCCCGGGGCTTGAACCGCGGACCTCCCATGTGGTAGACAGACGCCCTAACCACTGGGCCAAGTCCGTTTCCCAGCACAACCACTCTTACAGCCACTCCCTGAGAAAGACGTTTTTAAGCATCCATTTAGGTTTCTGAGTTTTCATTACTTTTTCCAAGACTAGAAAGCTAAGAAAGAGATGGTTCAGAGAGTGGTTTCCCTTATTATGGAAGATTCTTTGCCCCTACAGCATGGGGCCCATTAAATTATAAAATATGAAGAAATGTTTACAAAATGTATGAGTCAACTAATACATACATTGAGAGGGGTCATTTTGTAAGTCAATTAACACTTGACTTTGAAGTCTGGGAACTTTTTTTCAGCCTCAATTTCTTTATCTGTTGAGGTGGAAATAATAATACATATGAAATAGTGGTAATAGGGCTTTTACCTAACAATAAGGCACGCCTATCATCAAACATGGTGCCTGGCACAATGTGAGCACAACACAATATTGTTTGTTATTATTTTCACTGCGAATTCAATGCTTATTGCTATTGAAATTCCTGGGCACAAATAATAGTTAATCAACAAATATACTCAATTTTACAAGTCATTTGGCACAAAAGTTATAGACTCTATTTCAACTGAAGACAATGTTGAGAAATGAATTCTTCCAGGCTATTTTAATAGTTCTACTATAAAATATTACCAAAAACAAGCCAAACATATTGAAATATTCTATGTGTAGAATGCAAATATTTCTGGTCCCTGCACCTGGTCTTAACATTTCTGCAATTTCAGTGCCCAGAGTTCTAAGAAGAATATTTTATAATAAAATACAGGCTATTCCATCATTTATAAAACATTTCCTTCATATGATCTGGGATACTACTGAACAGGATCATAATGAAATTTCACCCCTAGGCCTTGAACTAAACCTCTTATCTAGCAATTCTGAATTCTCTAAAGTAAACAAAGTCATAAAATATTACTGATTTTATTTTTATTCCGCTCTTTTTATTGGTATATTTCTTCAATACATCCTCCATATTTCCTCTGAAACAATAATCACAGGAAGACAATAGCATAGAAAACACTAAAAAATGAGCTTTAAAGTTTTAACCTTAATCCCTCTAAATCAGTGATCAAACCTTGAATTTAATACACCTACTTATCTTTGATAAATTGTTTTCATATTTTTAAGGTCAAGAGAATTATCTATTTTTAAAAAAACTAAGTATGTTAATGTTGAATAACTTTATTCACTTGCATAATTTCCCCATTTTACATTTTGTTTTTTCACTCTGAATCAAGACATTTATTGGGAAATAAGGAGCATTAAGAGTCCTAGGTATGGAACCATAACCAAAAAATCATTGTTTGATATTCTCATCCTCTTTCTAAAGAACAGCTTAATCCAAAACTATAAGAATCAGAACGAAAAGTAAATCAGAAAATAGTGTTTGTAATTTAAAGACATCTACAATTCTGGTGCTGGACTAGAAAAGTATCTTAATTAAGACGTGGCATAAGCATTTACAAGACAGAATAAAAGAATGAGATGACTTGGAAAATATGAGGTGATATTTAAATCCAGACCCATGGCCTTGTTACCCAAAATGTTATCTGTGAACATACAGCATTGGCGTCACCTGGGAGCTTGTGACTAATGCAGAACCTTAGGTCCCTCGGGTCCCAGATCCACTGGATCAGAATCTCCCTTTTAAACAAGATTCCCAGGAAACAGGCACACATACTAAAATCTAAGAGTAAGGACCTAGAGGATGAGAAGTAGTTAGCCATACGAGAGTGGGGGAACATTTCAGGCAGAGGTAAGAAAGCACTGAGGCAGGAAAGAACCTTGCTTGTTGGAAGTACAGAAGGGCCACTGTGGCTGAAGCAGGGTGAACGAGAAGAGTGGTGGGATTACTAAATGGTAAATACAATTACTACCACTTCTATTGTCGCAGTGTGGGCTCGCCCGGAGGGCCGCTGCAGGGGCGGTGTGGGCTCGGACGGAGGGCTGCAACACACGGAGGGGCCTTCCGAGAAGGCGCTCCGGGGCCGGCAAGGTGCGGAGGACATGCGGTAGGAAGAAGACTACCGAGGAGACCAGGATCTGTGCGCAAGTCTGATTTATTCAGGAACTACAGCGGTTAATATAGGGCGAAGACGGGGGAGGGGCAGTAGGCGTGGCCGGGGGGCGGCAGACGGCTGATAGGTTCGTGCAGGGGTGCATCACTGGTTGCGGGCAGAAGACGGGGTAGCCAGGGTTCTCGGCGGCAGCGAGGCGGGGCTGTCATGGCGCGGCGGTGGCCCTCGGGGGAGAGGCGGGGTTAGGCCACCGAGGGGGAAGCGGGTGCAGCTGGGCAGAGGGGCGGGCAGTACGCCTGAACCCCAAGCGGAGGGCCTTAACGCCCGTTCCCGCCACCCGGGTCCGACTCGCACCGGCGCCTGGAGACGAGCCGACCCTTGCTGTCGCCGCGCTCCCACACGGTGCTACTCTACATTCTATCAAGCCTGTATGAACCATGCAAAATTTCTTAACTTGATAACATTTATTTTTGCTTCTATTTTGTCTATGTTTTCCTGGTAATCAGCCAAAAAACTCTTGCAGCAAAGAAGCCTAAATATCTGTCTTCTGGGAAGGCAAGAAGAGTGGGGACTGACAATACTACCCTATTTTGAAGCCATTGTTGGGGTTGGCCAGAGGTCCAGAGCTGGAGTGGGTGGCAGTGGCTTTCTGGATCCCTGGGACTTGCAGCGAGGAGGGCAAAATATGCCAGCCAGGTCTGGGAAGTGGTATGCGGGCTGACCAGAAGATGGCCTGAGCCTTGATCCTCGAAGCCTTTCAGATACTCTATTCCTCAGTAACATCCCGGCTTAAGGTGTTTTTTTAAAATTTATCTTAATACATATACCCACATTTCCTCAACTTTTCCTCCTATGAATTTGAATTCCATGTCCTTCACTATATTGCTCACCCTCCTTTGTTAATCTTATTACAGGTGATGCCAAGAACTGGCAGAGTCATAAACGGCAAGAAAAACCTGGACTATTACCACCCACTGATTTTGAGTTGATACTTCTGTCTACATATCTAATGCTTCAGTGGCTCTCTGGACAGTTACATAATGATACTGTTGAATATCAAACTTATTATCAATCAAAGCACTGATTCCCCACCATTCCCCCTCCCCCCACCCCATGAGTTCAAGAAAAATGTTTACTCTGGCTTTGTGATATCTGAGAACTTAAATAAAATGAGCAACTTTCAACTTGAGTATTACAGTTCTGCCTTCTCAGAGTTCATAGATGCTATAATTATCAGCAACTCTCCCTGGTTTTCTGGAATAACTCTTTTGTTCCAGCAACTGGAATCTGCTGACAGCAAAAGTGATGTTTCTAAACCAGTTCCATTTGAACACAGTAGTATAGAGACTTATATTAAGTTACTATTTGAATATTTCAGCTTTGCTCACTTTAGTAATTCAACTACCAGGAAGACTGCAAAGGACATGACTAAATACTGGTGCTAACAGAGGAGCTAAGACTGACTCTAGTTCAGGGCATGTGCAAAGCTGTGCTGCAACACCTGGCTTGGCTGCTGGGAAGGAGACAGACTTGTGGGTTGTCTATTCCTGAGGCAAAGTCCGGAATGAGAGGTAGCTGGGGAAGGGAAGAGATAGGAGCTCATACTGGTGTGTGCCAGGTACTCAGGACACACATATTTCCAAGTTGGTCATGGGCCAAAACTGAAATTCCAGTTTACCACAGGGAAAAGTTTCAACATTTGAAAGCATTAAGAGGTCAACATTCTGGCTGAAAATCTCCAATCTATTGGTAAGAGCTAATTCTCAGGATGACCAATGTCAGAGTTCCACTTCCTACTGAGAAAGCAACTTTTCTTTGTCTAGGTTATCAAATCTTTTAGATTTGTCCTTAAGATCTAATTCAATTATTTTATGTAAGATATGTGAAGATAAGTAGCAAAATACCCCTCATGACCTTAGTAGGAACAAATGAAGTTAAATTCAATTTCCCCTGAGCATTGACCTGAAGAAGAAAGATCTGTATCATAGAATATAATTAGATGGAAAGACTTTTCAAAAGTATCAGACTGATAAAGAGAATTATTCTGTGTGCCCTTAAAGAAAGAAAATTTCTTTCTACTCTACACTGGAGAAAATGCAATGACTATAGAAAGCAACATACTATATCATATGGATATTAAAAATATTAAATATTATTGAGACTTTTACTATTTCTCTGTGGTCTAAACATTTGAATTTAAATTTAGCCAAATTGTTCCAGTTTTTAATAGTGAGGCTTTCCAGATCAGTAGTTGCCTGAGGATTGGGAGTGGAGCAGGAGGTGAGCAGAAAGAAGGGGTGTTAGAAAACTTTTAGGGGTGAGGGATATGTCCACTATCCTGATTGTGGTGTTGGTTTCAGAGCTGTATAAATGTCAAAGCATCAAATAGTAGACTTTAAATATGTGCAGTTTAGTGTATGCTAATTAGACCTAATAAAACTGTTTTTAAAAAGTGAGTTTTTCCCCCTCCCTAATTTATCCAGATCTGTTAAAGATTGTTAGAATTATTCACACTTAGATGTGGGGCAAGATTCCTAAAACATGGCCTTAAATAATTTCAGAAGGAAGAAAGCTTCTATTAGTTTCTCACATTACACAAGTTGTAAACAAGAACATTTTGGTGAATCATTTATCATGTATATTTCTTATGGAGTTGTGAACAAAATATAATGGCAATATAAAATTATAAATAAATTGCTCCCAAAATAATGGAGTATATTTTATCCTTAAAAGGCAGTGATGGACCTTCATCTTGAAGCTTTTTAAAATGCTAGCTAAGGCATATGCTTTTCTCTTTACTCCTAAAAACACATTAAACTGTAAGTATCAAATGTTACTAATAGTGTAATGCCAACATACATATACTAAAAAGGCTTGTAAAAATCAGTTTGTTTCCAAAAGAAATAATCAAGTGAATTTAGAACTGCTACTCAGTAAAAAACATCAAATCAATAGTATCTGGAAAATATAGACGGTAAGAGTACAATTGAAGGACTGGGTATTCACTCTGCAAAAGATTAATGGGTAAGTATTTCATATGAAATTATCTAGTTAAGAGTCAATGTCATGTTCTGATGTAAAATTAAATATAAGATATATAATATATTATACATAAATAAATAAAACATGGTCTAAAATAAGTTGCTGTATGAAAAACAAATACTGCTATCTCTTGAAGTTAATGTTTTAAAATAGAAAAACAATATAACTTTTCCTTTCTGGCTTTAGAGAGGCTGACTGGTATGAAATGTTGGCACTTACTTTCCAATCGTATTGGGTAGCATTGTAAGTTGATTGTCATCTACTTTTAAAGTAGTTAGCTTTTTCAACAGTCCTAAAACAGAGAAGAAGTTTTATTAATACATAAAAGCAGATTTATGGCAAGAAATGAGGTGTACACAATAAAAGGAATCACTGGTGATGAATGCACTTTGCTTATATAAACCTACAAACTGTTATTTTAGTATTAGCCTGGTTATGGTTATCACCTTCCAGTTGCAAAAAATTCACTTAAATCACTGGACATTCTGGGTGCAGACTGGTGATTAACTCCTAAGCACTAATAACTAATACTCCTGTTGTGATGCAAATTGGAAACAAATCTGAATTAAGCCTGATAATCAATGAAAGGATACTGAGACATTGCAATACAGAGGTTATAATTATGAAGTTGGAAAGTTTCAACATATGACCTCATACTCTTTTTGGTAGCATAAATCCTTTGCTTAAATCAGCAGTAAGCACAAAAACTTGCATTTTTTAATACTAAGTAGAACTGGCCAAGAACTGAAGTTACAACTATTTATCCTTGACTGGCTGATTTATGCCTACCTCACTCTTACTGCTTCCTCTCCTACTAGGGTTTTAATGAGCAAGAGCCACAGAGTAATTCCATAACAGTTGCACTTGGCATAATCGAATTCCTTATTCAGCTATAGCATAATCTATGGAATCAGTATGACTTACATAGTCAAAATCCAAGGGCAAAACATTAACTTTTGAATGCAATTCTCTTTTCCTAAATTTTGTTTTATATCTGAACCTAGGCTTTACATCTGAACAACTGTGTTCTGCAAAAAACATTTTCTGGTGCATATAGGAGGTTCCATGGTAAAATGTGTGGGGAAAATGCCAAATTAAATAGGTCTCTTTAATGCAGTTTTCTAGAAGTTTTTAATTTTAAAATTAAAATTACATTTTAATTTTAATGTAGCAATGTGACTCTCCAAACTCATTTGTGGAATTCATGTGTGTGTGCATGTGTGTGCACAGACTATCTAGTAAAGTGAGTGTTTTCTGAACATGCTTTGAAGCTCACTACTGTAAATTATGCTACATCCTTCCTGACTCAAGTGTTTTGAGGATTCCTTAAAGTCATAGAGTAAGTTACAAAAAGTTTGAAATAAAAGCTGTTGTTGCATTTTAATTACAGTATGCTTGTTTTTCTTCAGAACCACTCAGAATCTCTACTGAGGTGGGAAGAAATGTTATCACTATTGGACTGGTGTGAACAAATACTCTCATATTTACAGCTAATACATCAGCGTGTGCCCCCAAGATACACTACAAAAACAGGAGCATCTGGGAAAGAGAACAATTGCATTGCAGTAATTTATCTCTTAAGTCTGTACATCACTTCCACATTCATCTATGCTCAAAGGGTGATTGAATTATTTTAGCTTCTCTAGCATAGATGTTAAAATATCAACCTTGGAAATATAGAAGAACATCTGAGCTTGTTTGCCAAAAGTGGGGGGGTGGGGAGAAGGAAGTGTGAAGCACAGCTAATTTTTTTATGACTTGGTAGTCTGATCAGTCCATTGATCCATCCACCTGTAGAAGTAGAGTAAGATTGTCAGTCTGAAATCACTTGACTGGGTCTCAAGGGGTTTAGGCTCTGTCAGAGATGGCTGAGCAAATACCAAGAAGCCAGTTCACAGTAAACTTTAAGAGGATCATGATTCCAGGTCTGAAGTAGTAGTTAGAAAACCATGATACAGTTTAGGGACTGAGGAGGCCAAAAGGTTGCAAAAGACTTTTCTGGAGAATGAAGTAGTGGCTTTGACAATTGACAGAAGCTTCTACATCATTAAGTTAAAGCAAGTTGGGCCTACCTGTTTGTTTTATGCCTGTGGATTTAAAGGAACCTCACTCATGTGTGGCATGACTACTTTGCCACTCATATTCCATTGAAGGGAGTACTCTTTGGACAGATTCTGGAGGTTCTGTAGGAATCTGATTGTCCCGAGAGTGGAATTAGGCCATCGGCCTCACCCTCTTGGGTCTTATCTTCTTCTGACAAATAAGTCAATTCACTTACTATATTTCTATATCATATCTGCTTTGACTTTCTTTTTCTCCCCTACAGAATCAAAGGGATTTGATCCTATTCCTTGTCTCTTTGTGTACTTCCCCAATTTCCCATCCCTTCATTCTACAACCCCAAATAAGAAGTAATGGAGAGAAAGAAAAAGGGAAAAAAATTACTGAGTTTAGCTCCTTACATATAAATAATTAGCATATATTTATTAATTATTAATCTGTTATTAAAAATAACTAATGTTTACATGGCATTTTATATATGCTGAATTTTGAAAACCAGATATCTATGTACTCATCAAATCTAAGAGTATAATAATTATTTTTATATTATTATAACAGCTAACATTGATTGAGTGCTTACTACATGCCAAGAAAAGTGCTAACCAATTTTACAAATATTAGATCATTTATTCTTCCAAACCATCCCATGATGCAGGTACTATTCCTACTCCTTTTAATAGATGATGAAATTAAGGCACAGAGACTTTAGGTAACTTATCTAAGGTCACATGCTAGTAAGATGGAAGAGCCAGAATCTAAACTAAGATGATCTGAGTACAAAGCCTGTATCCTTAACCACTAAGTAAATAAGGTTAGCTTTTTGAGAGCATCTACAACAACAAGCAAGAGAGTATCATCCATTGGCCATGCAGATTGAAGCCCCTCTTCAACTAAAGGTGGAGTGGGCATCACCATCCCAGAATCCTCAGGATTGGGGAATGGACTATGGACTAAAGTAGACATATTAGTATTCTACTGTAGAATTATTGTGATTCTAGCAATGGAAAAAATATCATTCATGTGGAGGCAGTGGCCACTGGAGGTTCTGAGAATAGAGAGAAGGAAAAGCAGGTATAATAGGGGGGCATTTTCTGGACTTGGGAATCATCCTGAATGACATTATAATGACAGATACAGGCCATTATGTATCTTGCCATAGCCTACAGAATTGAGTGGGAGAGAGTGTAAACCACAATGTGAACTATAATCCATGCTTAGTGGCAATGTTCCAAAATGTGTTTATCAATTGCAATGAATGTACCACACTAATGAAAGATGTTGCTAATGTGGGAAAATGTGGGAGGTGTGGGGAGTGGGGCATATGGGAATCCCCTATATATTCTCTGTAACATTTATGTAATCTAAGAATCTTTTAAAAAATTAAAAAAAATTAAAAAAAAATACATATATACTTTTTTCCCCAACTTATTGAATCTCCCTGCTATCTAAAGAAGCTGATCATTAAAACTCTCTATCTGTGTTAGTATGAATCTTCACAATTCCTCTCCAGTGCCAGGACAGACTTACCCTTTCCACACACACAGGTGGATCCACACTCTTGGTGTGAGATGTCTTCAGTTCAGACCTCCATGGTTCTGCCTTTGAAGTGATTTTTCCTTCAGGTTGTCCCTTTCCTGTCCCTTTTAGGTCAGGATGGCAGTAGTTCTCTTCATATAAAACTTGAAAAAAAAATTGCGGCAATCCTTGCCCCCTCTGCCACATGACAAGGCACATGGTAGCATCATCTGGTCTCTCTCATCTCTCCTGAGTTTTGTTGATTTCAGCTTCTTGCTTCTGTTGCTTTCTGCCTCTCTCTGTACTCTTTCCACTTATAAAGGACTCCAGTAATAGGCTTAAGACCCATCCTGAATGAAGGTGGGTCACACCTTAATTCATCTCATCAAGTATTATGTAGCATCATCAAAAGGTCCTACTTTTCAATGGTTTCTTACACACAGGAATGGGTTAACTTTAAGAACATGGTTTTCTTGGGTACATACAGTTCCAATCCACCACAGATTCCATTTCTATTTAAGGAGATACATTTAAATTTTTAACTTACATATTTATATTTTCTACAAATTCTAAAGTTATTCAGTACTTCTAGTCTTGTCCTGAATGACATAAATTCTTTAGCACTCTTTAACACCCTCTAACAACTCTCTTTGATACTTTTTATTTCAACATTTTATTTATAAAGAAGTTATTCTTTGGCATCATTGGTTATTTGGATCTACCAACTTAATTTACCAAATCAATTGCTTATCATTGCTTTAAGCATTCATTTCCTTCCTTCTGATTTTTTTCTTTTCTTTTTTCTATTTTCTGAGCTAAGTACATCTTTTAAGAATATATTCTCTTAGACTTTGTATATGTTAAAAAAACATATATATGTAAGTATATATTTGGTCTTCACTCATGAATGAGTGTTGGGTATAGAATTCCAGTCTGTTATTGTCCTTCTGTATTTTGAAGGCATTAGTCCACTGGCTAGAATCTCTTGCTTCTAATGAGAATTATGCCATCTTTCTAATTCATATTTTATAGATAAACACTTTTTGCTCTACTGTAGCCTTTGAAATTTTTAATTTTTCCTTGTAGTTTCACAACAGTGAGCCTGGGGAAATTTACTATATTTATCCTTAATACCATTTGTGAAGTTTTATGAGAAATTACTAGTATCTTTAACTCTGGAAAAAATATAACCTCAACATTTCCTTTTTGAATATTTTCTGTCTGCCATTCCTTCTTTTCCTCATTTCTGGAGTTCATATTGAACATAAGAGTAGTTGCAATTTCCATTCCAATCTCTGAACCTATAAACTTATCTTTAATATTTTCCATTAGAAGGTCTCAAAATGCTTGTTCTGTGTAAATTCTTCAGTCCTATATCAAATTTCCTAATTCTATATTTGATTATATTATTCTCTCTTTATCACAGCTGATCAAGTTTTATTTTTATTTCACTATGTGATGCTTTTATTTCCATTATTTTGAATTGTTTCTTTTTCATAACCACGTGTTCTTACTCATAGTTCCTTTTCTCTTTTTGTTTTATAAATTCTTATTTTTATGAGTGTTATACTTCTTTTCATCTATTTCGGAATCTATATATACTTACTTTAAAATCATTTTCATGGTGCTTGATAATTTGTTTTCCTTGGAGTAAATTCTCCTATTTATTTGAGTTTTGGGTTGTTGTAACAGCATTAGTTTTTCTTTGAAAATTTTGTTTGTAAGCTCATTTGTGAGAGCAAATATTTTTTCCTTACCTATGCTCACCTCTCCCTGTCTGGCAGTTTTCTGGTTACCTCCACCAAACCCCCAAATTTCTGCAGTTCAGAACCTTGGAGGTTTTATATGAGCAACTTGATGTTCTTCTCTCCTGTGGAATTTGCAGATCCAGTTCAAACCAGCTTGTCCTAGTTTTCAGCAAGCAGTGAGTCCAAATCTGTTCTGTCCTTCTGACCTAGGTCCACATTGTACTTGTCGGTTTTTTCAGTTTTTCCTCACAGAAAATGGGTTCTTGCTTTAATCCCCACAAGTGCCAATTCCCTTTTCATGTTTAAGATCCTTCTAGTGTTTATTTCCCTGCAGGAGCTGAACTTGTGACTGCCACTGCTGTTTGTAATACACAGCCTAGCAGGCCTGGGCACATTGGAGTTTTTTCATTCTATCTCTGCCTCAGGTAAATGTTTATCCTTCTAACGCAAGGTTAAATTCTTTTATTTACTAAATAGTTAAGAAGAGCCTACCATATGTGAGGCACAGTTCTAGGCTCTGAAGAAACAGCAATGAGCAAAAATAAGTTAGCTGAATATATGCAGTTTCTCTAACCTCACTATGTACTTGGAGTAGTGTGGACTGATGATTCCCATCTTGATCAGAAGATGCTCTTTTTAACCAATATACTTCATTAGCTGCTACGACAAAAAAAAAAAAAAAAAAAAGCACAACAGTATTTCCTAAACTTACCTGGTCAAAGGTTTGCCTATAATATTTAGCCCAAATATAGATCAGAACATGTAACACAGATTTTAAGAATCAGAATTTCCAGAGAAAGAGTCTGGAAATGTGAAAGTGTTTAGTAAAGCTCTCAGATGAGTCTTCAGATGGAGCAATTTGGAGAACTACAGTTATAAAATATGTGATCATGTAAATCAGAAGGTCAGCAAATCTACAAAGAAAGAAAAGCTAGCTTGTGATTGTGCTAAAGCTAGTGCACTCTATCAATAGCCTGAAAGGATGGTGAAAGTGGAAACTATAAAATATGAAGAAAATATGTGGGAAATTGCATTGCCTTCTAGTCTTCCTTCAGTTTGACTTAGGTTGTAACTTAATTTTTAGAAGCATTTTAAAGTTCCAGAAGATATAACATATCTATTTCAGTGTATATAAAAAATTATATTTCAGAGTTAAGTAATTTGAGGAATGTCTTCCTAGCTGAGTCCTCTCATTAATAATAATACTAATGCTCCTATACAAAAGGAAATATTTCTGCATTATTTATATGGAAATATTCCTTTATTATTTTACTCATTTTGTATTTTTTCTTGCTTTATAAATAAAATATGTATTGAGTGCTTGCTATATACTAACAAATTATCTGCTGTCATGAATTTTAACATCCTGTTAAAGACATGCCCTCTGTTAAGAACTAGAAGACATTTAATATTTATTATACATTTTGACATGTTATTCCTAAATTATAGCAATGTTACAACAATATTATAAATAGAATATAGCAATATTCTATGGATAGAAGCTACTATTATTCTATGGATAGAAGCTACTATAATTCTATGGTGATAAGAAGATACATATGCGGTTATCAAAGTACTCTAAATCTAAGATATATACTCCTTACAGTAACATTTTACATTTTAAGAGGTCTGATAGTTTTTAAAATTTAATACTTTAGTAGGATCATTTTAATAGGAGAGTATTCTTGAATTTGACAATTAGAGATAGCATTTCATTTTAAGATAGTTGTAAAATACTATTTTATAATTTTGAATGGTGAATTTGCTAACTTACTGACATCAGTAAGACCAACAGTATATTTCCCACATCTATAAACTGTATGACTGAAAAAGAAAATGGTGTGTTTGACAAAAACATTCATGAGAAAATATTATGTTCTCACCTATAGAGTCAGGCAACTGCTGCAACATATTGGATGACAGTAAGAGGTCTTCTAGGGCTTCACATCCAGAAATTTCCATGTCAACCGTTTCTATTCTGTTTTTTGACATATCCAGGTATACCAACATCTTTAACTTCCCTATAGACTTGATGACATTGCATAAACTCAGGGTTAGTTGAGAAACTTTCACAATCAATAGAGAATTGGAAAATCAGAACACTGTAAAATTTAGTTTAAAAGCAACTACAACAATAACAATTGTGTCTAGAATGTGGAGAAATTGGAACACTTACACATTGTTGGTGGGAATGTGAAACAGTGCAGTCACTTTAGAAACATTAGGCAACTTCTTAAAATGTTCAACATAGAGTTATGAAATGACCCAGAAATTCCTGGATATATTCTCAAGGAAATGAAGACATATGTCCACAAAAACCTTTACACAAATGTTCACAGCAGTATTATTAATAATAGTCAAAAATTGGAAACAATCCAAATGGCCATCAATTGATGAATCAATAAATATAATGTGGTATATCCAGACAATGGAATATTTACTCAGCCACAAAAAGGAATGAAATATTGATACATGCTACAATGTAGATGAACCTTGAAAACATATGCAAAATGAAAAAACCAGATACAACATATCACATATTGTGTGACTCCACTTATATGAAATGTCTAGAACAGGCAAATCTCTAGAGGCAGAAGCAGATTACGGCTGGCAGAGTTGAATGGAGGTGGGCTAATGGGTTCTCACTTTCTTTCAGGGATGATGAAAATGTTCTAAAATCAGATTATTATGATGGTTGCACAATTTTGTGAATATACTAAAAAACACTTAATTGTATACTGTAAATGTGTAATCTTAAGGTTTAAGAATTGTATCTCAATAAGGCTGTTAAAAGAAAACAAAAATGTAATTTCAAAATTGCCACTGAATTAAAAAAATAGATGACCGAAGTTGCCACTGACACAATTCTTATGGACATGTTGATCCTTACAATTTCAAATGCATAAGAAAGGTTTTAAATTGTGATTTGGACTTTATCCCACAAAGCAGATTTAATGTTTTATCTATTCAACAGCCTTTTTTTTAGGACCTCCTAAGTACTAACTTATAACTGTGTTATATGTTAGAAAACAATATGATAAAGACAGTCTTTATCCTTAAGGGTTTGCAGTAGTGCAAGAAACTGCCATGTAAACAAATAAATGGAATATCTTGCAATATGTGCAATAAAGGAAGAACGCAGGGAGTGCTACCAAAACACAAGAGGGATGCTAAAAATTGGAAGACACTGCCAGTCAAGAAGGGAAGAACCTGTACTTGGAATAAAGAGCAGCATGTACATTCATGGTTCATTTGAAGAAGAGTAGAAAATTCAATCAAGCCAAATACACTGATGAAGTTGGGATTATAGGAAGAAGCCAGCTGTTTAAAGGCCTTACATGAATCAGAGGCTGCAGTTTAACACATGTTGAAGTTAAGGGGTTAAGTAATATCTCAATTTTGGCTCCCTGGGAAGCAGGGTGAAGGCAGAAATTTATGAGAGTGCTCTTAGGACCAACACATGTGGCAAGGAACAGATGGGGAGTGAAGGAGCAGGATTGGGCAGATAAGAAGTTGGATAATGAGGGAGTCTTGAGAAGGTCCTCAGCTGACCCTTCAAGGAGCATTGAAATTAGGATGGTTTTACAGTTGTCCTGAGTAGGGGAGAAGGGGTCAGGATCTCATACACCTACATAGATTGGTCATTGGATGCAGGGTGCCTGGGAAAAACGGAGATGTGACCCTGAGTGAGGAGGCTCTCTTTCATTGAGCAGCTGTTGTAGAGGTTGGAGCGCCGCAATCAGCATTCCCAGAAGCTGGGAGAATAGAGTAAATCCTTCATTCCTGAAGGAGGACACATGCAAATGTCCACTACAAGTAATATTTCAAGGTCACCCAACTAATAAGGGATAGAGCTAAAATTCAAACTCACTGTTACCAGATTTCAAAGCCCCCTTTACCAAAATGCTAGTTCATAACTTCCAAATAAATCTAGCTAATACCCCAGCCCTGCTCCCTCACCTCACTATGTGGGCAGAGGGCATGAGCACAGTCTTGGAGCAGCTGAATAGATGCCAGGATTGAAACAGAATATTTTGGGTGAGTCAGGCCAGAATGCTGACTCTCCCCCCATACTTAGAACTAAGTTAATCAGAAAATACAGACACTTTACTTACAGGTTTCCACTCCAATGGACTATTATGTTCCCTTAGTTTGCAAATTTTTCTAGTGAGCAATTAAAGAATTGATATGTATGTTTGTTATTTCCTTTATCATGAGAAATTTATTTCCTCCTTGAAGTTTCTTCATTACTCTTTCCAGGGTAACTCAATATTTTGGTATGCAGTTGATTAGCATTCTCTTTGTAAGCAAAGTAACAGCTTGGTGTTTATTTTCAAGCCTTTTTAAACCTTCACTTTCAAACACCTAACAAAGGCAATAGTAGTCTGGACTTGCAAATGCCTCTGAAGTCCAATGTCTCAAGAGTCCTTGATGATACCTAACACTGCTCCCAGACCCCTGGGCATAAAAGAGTGTGCAGGTGAGCAGTGGAAAGCAACTGAAACAGGCAGAAGCTATAACAAGAAAAAGAAGATACTGAAGTTTGTTTGAAAATAAATATGGATTCAATGCACAGTTTAATCATATTTAATTACTGTCCTTAGAGTGATAATATAGGCTGGTCATGACAGAGCTATGCAGAAGAATATTTGATCATTATCATTTGCCTCTCTGATTTATGAAGAACAGAGGGGAAAATGATATCCGGGCTTGAAAAGTATTCAAATATTTATTAATTAACCTATTATGATACATGAACTAAGAAAAAAGTGAACTTATTTTTTCCTATGTTTTATGACACTAAATTCTTAGGATTAATTATACTGTGAAACAGATAGATAAGGGCCACGAATTGCAGTCAAGATAAGCCTTTCAAAGCATGTGTTTCTAGGTATAATAGCTTTTGCCAGCACTAACATTCAGAAAACCATAGCTATTTAGAGCAGGGAGACAAGGGGTATTCCCATGTGGGGTATATGAAAATATGAAATTCAAATGTACTAACTAAAGTTAGACATCTATTTGAAGTTAGTGGTATGTATGAAACATCTATTTTCAAAATAGACAAATTAGGCAGCAGCATCTGTTTTGCAGAAGATTTTTATCACCACCTTTCCACTTAAATGTCTTAATAAAAAATTTGAGATGTGAGTTCATATGCAAGGTTGGATTTTATGAACAGAAATACTGTGAAAAGAAGATGAACCTAATTCTTCTCTGTGCCTTCTATAGGTTCTTTAGAGACAAAATTTTGGAGTGTCATAGTTAATAGCAGCCTCTGGAGCTAGCTTGTATTATAGTTCCACCATTTACTGGCTGTGCAACCAAGGGCAAATTACTCTTTCTGTGTTCCAGTTTGCGCATCTATAAAATGGAGAAGGAATGGAATCTATTTCATTTGATTGTTATAAGGAGTAAATGAGTCTTCATCTGTAAAGTACTTATATCATGCCTGGTACATGGTCTCTGTTATGTATTTTTAAATAAATGCATGTATTGAAGAAGCAGATATAAACTTTTCTAACTAGACAAACAGTCTGCTTCACCAAATTCTTTATGCATAGTAAATGCATGGCCCTGGTGTAAGTCTTTATCAATCTCTGCACTGGGAATTGATGAGTCTCTTATCTGGGCTAACCCAGGACTTGGACATACCTTGAAGATTAGCACAAATCAGATTGTACAATGTGTAGTGGAATTTGGATTTTTCTCACCTGCTATGTGTGATTTCCTCAAATGCAAGGTCATTGTATTAATATATATTACTTTGTAACTCTGACACCTAGTATAGTTCCTGATTCATAGAGATGTATTGGAAGATGGTTTTTGAATAAATCAATAAATAAAAGATGTGCAAGCTTTTTTGCTTTGTGCCTGTGATGAAAATAGAAATGTATCATTTTGACAAGGGGAGAAAGCATTTATTTTTCCCTTATCATTTTCCAGAATTCTTTTCCTTTGTGTACTCTGATGCTTTTTCAAAGAGAGAATGTGCTTCTTCCTTCTAGCTGCTTTGCAATCATTTAAAGACATTTTTAATGTCAGTTCAAAAGAGCAATAAAGTTGGCTTTGGAAGCAGGCATCTGTAGCATCTATGTTGGCTGAAGAATTATTACATAGCCAGCTGCTCTTGCTACTCACCGAATGCAAGGGGTTTGGCATTGGCCATCCCAATTGGGACCCATGGGGTTACTGTGTGTGTGAATGCACATGCTTACCTGTGTACATGTGTTATGGGCAGTGAGGGGCAGTGCTTTATGATAAGCTATTCTTTCACTGAAGAGAAAAAGCAGGATAGTCACACTCAATGAGTTGACTGATAAACCTACTTCTCGGGAGATACCACTCAACTGCCCTTTAGTTCAGGAAAGATTTTGCCTCTAGTTTAACTTTCTGTTATTAATACTTTATGATCCTTGCCATTTTAAAAAATTCTTCTGGGTTTTATTGGAAATTTCCTGATCTGGAAGTGTGATTTTTATTTTGTGGAAGATCTCCAACAGTATGAACAGAAAACATTAACTACTTACTTTTAAGATGAAAGCTGATTTTGCAAAACTAACACTTGGTATTACATATAGAAATCCTTTTCTCAATATAATAACACAAATTTTTCAGCTTTTAGAAAATAGTAAATACACTCCTAAGAAAACAAGAAAAATCTTTTATGCATTTTAAATATCTACACTCTCACAAAAGATGAAATACTCAAAAACAAATCAGTGAAAAACACTTGGAGACCAAAGACTCCTCACAAGTGTCGTTTTAGTTTGAACTGCAAACACTGAGATGTTAAAATTATTATTAATTACAATCTATATTTAACATAAGTATTTGATATGGCATAATAAAAACTTACATACCCCAGGGAGCACTTGAAGTGCATTATTATCCATCCATAACTCCCTTAGATTTTGTATTTGATCCAGAACTTCAGGCTGGGAGACATGAGAGAGGAGAAGAAAGCCTAATTAAAGTTTTCTCACCACAAACATAAGATGGAATTCCTTAGATATTGAGCTTTTATTTCCTAGCTCTAATATTAATCCTCTAAGAAACTCCAGGTTTAACAGACAACCAGCAAAACTGTTAGTTCTGGAGGCAGCCAACCTAGAATGGATCTTAAATCAATGAACAACAATAATAAAGTTTGAGATCTATTACCTGGTTACACTCTTCCTTTAACATAGGACAATTATCCTTTGTAGCATTTATTACAAACTGTGGCAGATAGAATTATCTATCCCAAGAAAAGTCATGTTCTTAACGTTAATACACATTACTGTGGCTGTGAAACCATTTGTAAATGAAGATATATTATTAGTTAAGGTGTGGACTCATTTGTGAATTGTATCTTCTAAAATCCTATTTAGGTGTGACCCAACTGCATCAGGATGGGCCTTAATCTGTATTACTGAAAGCTTTCTAAGGAGCCAGAAACAGAAGTCATCAGAAATGGGAAATTAGTGGAACTAGAAGAGAGAAATCACCATGTAGGCTACAGGCAGAGAGGCAAGTCAAGCAACCCCAAGGATTATGGCAAGCAAGCACCAGAACAATGCAGACTTTTTAGAGAAAGCATAGCCTTGTTGATGCCTTGATTTTGAACTTCTAGCTTTACAAACTATGAGCCAATAAATACCTGTTAAGCCAACCCATTACACAGTACTTGTCAGAATACCTCTTGCAAACCAAGATGCACTCTTATTATTTTATAAGTGTCTGTCTTTTTCAGTATAGTATAAACTTTTGAAAGGCAGAGCAATATCCATTCTGCAATCTCTATATTCTCCTATCTTCATTGCTTAACATGGTACTTTGCACATACTAGACACTTATTATTTATGTGTCTATATTAGCACCTACTAGACACACACACAGAAGCATTATGGCATTGTGATGGAATAATTGCATAAATAAGACCCATTTACTCTTTATCCTTTCATTTATTCAATAGTCACTTGTGAAAGGTACTCTGTGAAAGGTAAAATGCAGGGTCCACATTAATATCAGGCACAGTTCTGCCTTGAAGTAGCTGATGACCTAGTGGGGGAGACAAACGCTTATAAATTACTAAAATACAAGGCAGCATGTGGAGGAAAGAATAACTTAGAGACATTCAGAGAAGGAAAGATAGCATATGATGAGGTATACCACATAGTGCATAAAGAAAGAAATTGATACCCTAACCAGAACTATTGCTTAATCCCGCCTTTTGGACAACAGAATATATAGCAAGGATAGATGTCACCGCTGCCAGCATCATTTACCCTCCTTGTGGTAACCCTTCCCTAATTTCTTTCTAGAACTATCTCCTTCCCCACTAAGGCCACGTTTTCCCCTTGAAGTTGATGTCTATCTACCATTCCAAGGTAGTGACTATGGTCTAGTTTATTAGTACATTGTATTCACCTGGCCACAGAAATTGGTTCAGGGCATATGACCTGTTCAGCACCAATACAAAACAATGAATCTTTGACTTGATCTTCTATTGAAAAGACTTTTGCTCTTCCTTGCTGGATTTGAAACTGGAAACACACAGCCTTGAGAGCCTCAAATGTGAAGAAAAGGGATGGATCCTTCCCCAAAGAAAGTAGGGTTAAAAATTAGATCCTTGTGGCAACATATTAGCTTGGAATTCAGTTATACCCGAATCTAGATTTTCTCTCTTACAACTGAAAAAATTATTAATGAAACAACCAGGTATAGCCATAGTACAATAAAATTCATAACCTACACAAGAAAAGCCAGTATATTTTATAGAACATTTATGAAAGAGAATGGAATTTTACCAATATTACCATTAGAATATTGGTGATTGTGTGTAGTAGTGGTAAACACACAGCTTTGATACATTAGGAGGACTTCAGAGACATCCAGGACTACTTTGGAGACAGCCTCTGCTACTGTTAGCCTGTAATTGCAGTGGAACATGGAAGAATGGAATTTCTGGGAGAAGTTTCATTTAATAAATCTAAATTTAGAGAAATGGCATTCTGCTCTGGAATCAGAGGCATGTATGAATAAGTGTGGGAGATTTTTTTTTTTTGCATGTAGGAAGATATTCCCACTGTCATTTAGATCATAGGGAAGAGGCAGCAAACTCCTCTGCCTGTACGTTAGGCTGGGCAAGGGTGGAAAACATATATCAAAGGCAGGAAGCACAACCTGTTTGCAGTGTGCCAGAGGGCTAGTTAGCAAAGGGCACGCCAGTTGGAAAACAGCAATCATGTGGGCTCGTGTTTCAGAAGCCTAGATATGCAGATTTTACGGAGAAGAGAGAATTGCACACTGTGTCAGGTTAAAAAAATCCTTACATATATATGTACTAAGACAGAAACTGATGTGAAACTTGTACTGATGTGCATTATTCAGGATACACAAGGTTATGCTGTAGTAACAAATTAATCCTGAAATTGTAGTAGCTTATTACAACAAAGATTTACTTCTTATTCCCACTACATGATCGGTGTGGGTGTCTACTCCATGATCTTGTGATACTACCATCTCAAGACTTCCCAAAGAGCTAGAGCAAAGGAAGACAGAGTGTAGAAAACTTGCTGCTGCACTTAAGGATCTCAGGGTGTAAGTGGCATGTCAATTCTGCTTATCTCATTGTCTAGAACTACTTACATGGCCCCAGCCTAAGTTCAAGAAGGCTGGGAAATGGAGGAGCACTTCATGAAATGTTTGGTGAACACTAATGTCTCTGCTACACAGTGACAGTGTATGAAGAAAATAATGACAAGGATGAATAAATAACATGTGTATAATTTATTCATACCTTCATTTAGTAAGTACTTATTAAATAACTTCTAAGTGCCAGATGTACTAGAGTCATAATACATGGTATGGTGTCTGCCCTCAAGAAACTCACAGACTGATTCTGGAATAAAGAGTAAACACATGACAAGGGAATATAAAGGAGAGGGATCCATTTGCCTTAAGAAAGAAGTGGAATCAGTAAAGGATTCATGGATCTGAGCTGAGAAGGAACTAGTAAGTAGAGAGGAAAGGACGAACACTTTAGCCACAAGCGGAGTGGTGAGAAATAACATGATGTGTGAGCAGGAACTATACATAGTTTGTTTTACTGGAGTTTAAGTCTGATACAGTGTGAGGAGCGGGAAATGATGCTAACAAAAGAAGATGGGTCTACTTTATTGTATTGGTGAGGAGGCATCACTAAAAAATTTTTAATAGGATGTGGCTTGGGAAAAGCCACTGGAAAAAAGACAAAATGGAAATGGATAAACTATTAGAGCTAGTAAAGGAAAGTGATAGGAATAAAGAGAAGGTGTTTCATTTAGTAGATATTTAGATAATAAAATCGGTAGGACTTGCTGGTTGGATACGGAGGTGAGGGAGTGGGTCATGCATGTCTTCCAGTTTCCTAGAATGTGAACGAAGATACAGAATACTGGGGTAGAAGTAGATGCATAAGAAACCAAATTCAATTTTGATCATGAGTAGCTGTGAGATGTAGGTGGAGATGTCCAGTAAACAGTTGACTATTGGAATCCAAAGCTTAGGGAAGCAGTTTGAGCTGGGGATGCAAACTTAGGCATTTTGTAGCTGTGGATGAACGTGAAAGGAACCAGAAGTATATCTGAGTGAGGAAGGAACATCTGTGGGCTGAAACCAGGAAAAGCAAACTATAGAAAAAAGGCAAGGAGGAATGGAGTCTAGGAGAGTAAGAGAATACTAAAATCAGAAGAATAGAGTTGTGTTAAGACTAAGGAAGTAAACAAGAGAACCATATACAGGAGACAGGCTCAGTGAAATAAGGGAATGAGAATGTTCCCTTTTTTTTTTGACAATAGTAGGATACTGTCAGTCTTGGTGATAGCCATTTTGGACGATAACTACATTGTAGTTACATTGAAGAGTAGACAGGAAGCAAAGAAATGAGGACATTACAAGTAGACTATTCTTTGTACAATTTGGATGACGAGCGGATACAAGTTTGGGGGCTGGGAAGAAATTGGGGTAAAGGGAAAAGAAAGCTGACAGATTAAAGAGATGTAAAATAGTATAAAATTAATGGGGTAAATTCCAAGTGGGGAAAAGGGAAATGATATTCATAGCAGAGGAGGGTCTGGCCTTGAATAGGGGTGAGGCACTCATTCACTGACACTCAGAGAAGATGGTTAGGATGGTGTGGACGTAGGTAAGTGTTTAGGTGGGGATAAGGGGCAGGGTCAGAAGTTGAGGGAGAGCCTGCAGGTCTCCAATTTTCTTGATGAAGTAGGAAGCAAGGTAACCTGTTGAGCAAGATATTTGTATGCATAAGGCACTTAGGGAGAGTGGTACGTACTGGAATAGTTCGAGAAGAAGCAAAGAGGGAGTTAAGAACAATCAAAAGAACTCAATCAATGACAATTATTATAATAATTTTATTCTGGGCCAGATGGGGTACTGAAAATAGAGGAAACTGAATACTTCAGGTTTCTGTTAAGTCAAAGATAAGTACAGTAGGAGTGAGGGATGGAAAAAGCTAGAATGACAGAAAGTTGGAATGAGAGAGCAGAATTTAGAGTTTTAAGATTTCTGAAGTAGAGTAGTTTCAGGCAATGACAAAATAAGGTCGCAATTCTGGTTAGCGTTAGTTAAGGTCTAAAGTATGAAGTCTTGGTGTGTGGGTAGGAATTAAGACCTCGCATAGGTTCTAAGAATCTGAGCAGCCTCTGACACACTACATAACTTGTTTTCTTAGCCATGTCAGATCAAGTGACAGATAAAGTTGACCAACTGTTCCTCTAAATCTCTCTCATACAAGTTTCTACTGCAACCTTAAACATCCACGACTACCTGACTATTTAAAAGTTACTAATAATAAAGCTAACAAATATTTCTAATCGATTTCAAAAGGTCTCATTTAATCTATATAATAACATAATAAGGTAGGGATAGTCTTACTTATGGATGAATAACTGATAGTTATTTCCTAAGGAAAAGAGAATGATTTGATTAGAGTTGCATAACTGCAACTGTGATTGCTACCCAGGTCTCTTGGCTCCAAAGATGAAACCATATTACAGTTTAAAATAGAAATTCTGGAATAACGAGGATAGTTTATGATCACAAATACCCAGTACATAAAAAAAAGCATATGTTGGATTTCTAAAAAAAGTAATGTTTTTATTACTGGATATAATAAAATGTACTATGGAGGAAAGTTTAAAAACTCCCTAATAATAACAGAGACAAAGAATATATTTAGCAGATCAATATGTAGCCTACTGAAAACAAAAATTACAGCATGAATACGAAGCAACAATGTTTCATGATCAATAGACAATTTTAAAGTGGATCTTGGAAATATATGCAACCTAACTCATAAACTATCATTTCTCATGATATTTAATTTCATCCCAAAGTCAATCATATCCAGTTAAACTAGTGAATTCACTCAGGAAAGGCCTGGCGTATTCAGTACTAATGAAGGTGCTGTGAGAAAGGCACTTATATGAACTGCTTTGGGGATTATAAACTGGTATAGTCTTTTTGGAAAACATTTTCAAATATGTATCTCATGCTTTAAAAACTTTCATATCTGCTTCTAGGCAACTGTCCTGCTGAAATGGTCTTAAATATATAAAAATCTTAATGCAGGAAATGTTCATTACAGAATAATAAAATTAATAAATTGGTCATAATTTAAATAAACAGCATGATAAAGGAATAGATAAATTACAATATAATCACATGTTGGTAGAGTATAAAACAGTGAAAATGAATTATTTATGTATGAAGATGGATAGATCTTGCAAACAATAGTGAATGAAATGGAGCCTAGAGTGCCTACAACTGAAAGCAGGAGGATTACATCCAGTATCCATGTGGAATCTGAGCCTCCTCTTGACATAGAGGTGCAACGGACACAACCAATCCAAGGTCCACAGAGAAAAGGTGGCATTGGAGTGGGAAAAGTGGACATGGTGGCTGATGGGTATGGGGAATGGCAGGAAGAGATGAGATGTGGAGGCGCCTTTGGGACTTAGAGTTGCCCTGGATGGTGCTTCAGGGGCAATCACCGGACATTGTAAATCCTCCCAGGGCCCACTGGATGGAATGTGGGAGAGTATGGGCCATGATGTGGACCATTGACCATGAGGTTCAGAGATGCCCAGAGATGTACTTAACAAATGCAATGGATGTGTCATGATGATGGGAGTGAGTGTTGCTGGGGGGGGGGGGGGGAGTGGTGGGGTGGAGGTGGTGGGGTTGAATAGGACCTCATATTATTTTAATGTAATATTTTTACAAAATCAATAAAAAATAAAAATAAAAAAAATAGTGAATGAAAAAGCAATTATGGAAATCACATACAGCAAAAATCAATTAAATTTAAAAATGTTACCTATTAAAGAAAACATATATGCAACAGAATAAGAATATATGGAATAGATACACACCAAATTCAAAGTATTCAAAGGATAGTCTTGGAATAGGACTTGAAAGGGGAACTTAGGAGACTTCCACAGTACTCTATTTCATTTTTTTTTTTTTTTTTAAAGAGAGCTCTTAATAGAATACAAAACAGGCAACATTTGATCATTTTGGTTAGTAGGTGCTTGATGTATTACTTTAAAATTTTGTACTTGTCTTCAATTTTTGAAAAACTAGAAAAACATTAGAAGAAAGTACATTGAAAAGTTAATTTTTTCAGTGGTGGGATTATGAGGGATTTAAATTTTAATCCTTTTGCATTTTTAGATATTTTCCATTGTACGTATGTATTATTTTAATCACAAAAATGACCTAAACCACTTCAGAATCCTTTTTGAGGTGATCAGTTGAAATGAGCTAAGGGAACGGTTACATTAGTTTTAACATAAATAGAACATATATTTTTGCACAACTGCAACAAATTCCAATAACTCATGTCAAGTACATAATTTTAGGCTGTTTCAATGATTTCACTATGTATATTACCTTTTTTCCACTAATTTGGATAAGAGTTTGATTATATTTATCTATATGCACCCTATTAAATGTTGTCTTCCAATGAGGTTAAAAGAGATGCTATGAAAATCATAACATCACCATCTATCTTATTTTGTAAAATCCAATAAAGAATGAGCACAGAATTTTACATTTTAAGTATCCTGAAATTGTATGAGACTATCTGGAAGATACCATAATAATAAAAACTTTTTATTCTCAGAAACTTTGCAGAAATGGAAGGTAACAGATTGGAACCTGTTTCAAAATGTAAATAAATAAATGTGAATGTGTTTTTTCTAATCAATAAATTTAAAAGAGCCAATGTGAATTTTAAAAATATATTCTCCAATCAAAATAACCTAGTTATATTTCACTGAGACATGCCAGTTATTACATTTTTTCCTAAATTTTGAGACCATCAGTACTTCAAGATACTATTTTTATTTCTTTTTCCTTTAACAAACTTGTTTAATAATATTTAGAATTTTCAATCCATCAAGGAGGTATGACTTTATTTTGAGAAACATTCTTCCATTGTTATTTAAATCTTTTATTTAGCAACACACATGGCTTATTACTAGCCCCTTAGCTCTCACAACTGGGAAATCTTTTACTTATGAATTTCATAGTACAACCTTGAAAATCTTTGTGATACACAAAATTGAATAACCAAAATTGATCAGCTGTTGATGACAAGCCTACTTGTTCATTCTTTAATTGTTTTGGCACATTTCTTGACGCTGTTTTACTTCTTCAGTTAATTTCTTTAGAGAGGAAAAGGTTAGCTCCGTAGAGTCTGAGCTTATTTCCATTTTACATTACTTTTACATTTCTCAATTTTATTTCAGATATTAGTCCCACCAAAATTTCATAAAATTTTAAAGCTTTGTTTTCAATTTAATTACTCCAATTTGGGCAATATTAATTTTTATATTAATATTTTAGTAATTATTGAATGAATAAATACATAGGTAGTCTTAATTTTTAATAATAAAATATAGTGCTAAGAAAATGTAATTGAGTTATAATTAACTAAAACACTTTGAGCCATGAAACTCATGAATATTTTAATATGAACATGACCATATGAAGATGATCACTTAAATACTCAGATGAGTATTTTGATGGCACATGGGATAAATCTACAGATGACATGATGCTGGTTGAGAGAGATAATGCATGAAATGACAGATTTTGTATCCAAAATGATCTCGAAATGTTGGAAGACTGAATAGCTCTAACAACATGAAATTTAAGAACGGCAAATTTAAGTCCTAGCCCCATGCCCTTCTCATCCCCTCCCAACCAACCATATAAGTATAGATTCAGAAGCAGAAGTCTGCTTGAATAAAACTGGGGATATAAGCCAGTAGGTTCACTATTCACTAATTCATCCATTTATAACTGCATTAACTCAGTGAAAAAATATTTATAAATCATCTACGCTGTGCTGTAATGGGCTCTGAGAATATAAATCAGACTGTGATAGGGCTATCCCACAATCTTTTCTGTCAATTTCCTGTTCTACATGCAATCATTAGCCAACATACAGACTACTGTATTGTGTTCCTCTCCAGATGCCCAAGTGTAAAGACATCTTCAACAAACTAGGACTTATTCAGAAGGTCTGGAAAGCTGACCATAGGAGAAATAGCTAAATGATTCAAACCATTCAGGCTGGAGAACAGAAGATGTACATGGAAAAGACATTTGTCTGAACATCTAAGGGCTGTCCCAGGAAAGAAGGACTTGGTTTGTTTTATGTTCATCCCCAGTTCAGAAATAAGATCAATGAGGTAAGCTGCAGAAGAGTAGATGTAGGCATGAAAAAAGCAAAGACTTTTTTCACAACTAGAATTGTCTAAAATAAAATCATCTATTTTCCTCTGGGAAATAGTGACTCTTCTATCAAATGAACACACAGTTGCCTAAGAAGGCATAAATAAGACCAATAGCAACAAACAAAAGCTAATTTATATTGGGCATTTACTATAGTGCAGGTACTTTTCAAAGTGCTCTACACAGACTATTCTCACTGAATGTTCACAACTATCCAATGAGATAGGTGCCACTATTGGATCAGCACTAAATATAGTGGTTAAGAGCATGGTTTCAGGAGCTAGACTGAGTTCAAATCCAGGCTTTATCACTGATCTCTGTGAAATCGTGCAGTTATTTAACCTCACTGTGCCTCAGGTTCTTCATCATCAGCTGACAATAATATCTCCCATATAAGGGGACGATGGAGATTAACCTTAGTACATTTATGCTGCTTTAGAACAGTGTCTGGTATATTGTCCTCAATGAGTGTTAGCTATTACCCCAATTTTATAGAGGTGGAGATTTAAGCAAAAAGAAGAAAATGCATGTGCTCAGACTCATCTGGTTAATATATAGGGAAAGAAAGAGCCTCCCCTTGAAATTTTGAAAGATAAGATGAGTAAGTTTCCAAAGGAGAGGTGTGTACCAGGTGAAAGTTGTGAGTGGTTCACACCTAGCATGATGCTACTTGGGCAGGGGGCCTTAGAATGAAAGTGCCAAAGGAGGCCATCAGATAACAAAGATAGACTTTGCGACTATTCTGTATTCATTCAACAATTTTATTTAATTAAATTAATATGAATTAAGTGCCTGTCATGTACCAGGCACTGCGAAAACAGTAGTGAACAAAGCAGACCCACCATCATAGAGATTACATTCTGGTAGTACATGGTTCCTAGGCTTGGTCCTATAAAATGTTAATAATGGGATAACAGAAACAATTCTCGTTTTGTCATTTTCGCTTTAGTGTATTGCCTTCTGTTGGGGAAGTCACCAACACACCTAATGGCTATCTTTTAGCTCTAGCCTTTGCTCACCTCCTTTTCTATTCTGTGCAGATATTCCAGTATGTTACCATTCTGTAGTCTGGAGGGAAATGCTAGGTCTAATGAAAAGGCCTGGCTAGACCTTAAACCCAGAAACCTGAAACAAGAGTACCAGCTGCTTATCAGGGTGGGAACTCATAGAGATAGGGTCCCCTCCCCCTGAGTTGTATAAATACCCCAACCTCAGACAGTACAGATTTGTCTCTCCCCTCCCAAGTAAAGTGTGGCTTGAGGAGCCACCATTCACTGATCCTGACCCAAGCAGCTGGGAGACCAGTCACGATGGGATCGCTTCCCCTGCTCTTTTGGAATCTTTGTGCTAAGTAATAAAGTGATCGTTTGCTAAAAGTTTCTGTTGTGTCTGAGCCTGTGTTCCCACGTTACACCATGTAGCAACTTGCTCCACATCCAGGCAAACCAACATTGGTGAACTTGTCTGAATTTTAAGAGTGAAAATAGTATAGCATATACACTCTCATTCCATAATTGAAACTGATCATGCTTTCTTTTTCCAAAAAAACACAAAAACTGTAGCCACTTTCTTTCTCCACACTTTAAATTGCAGATAGTGGCCATTTCATCTTGTTTATACTTGCTTAAAACAAAATCTTCCCATCACCCACAAAATACAAATTAAGACCCTTTACCTTACCATAGAAAATAACTCATTCGACCCTCACTTACTTCAATAGCCTATTCTTTCACTATACCTTCTTTCACACTCTAGCCTTCAGGAAAACTCAACTCTTTGCAATTCTTAAAAGCTTCATAGTTTCTCTTCCAATAGCTTTTGCAAATATTCTCTAAGCATGGAGATCTCATCTCTGATGGGCTTAGATAGCCTTTTCAGCACTTTTAATATTATAATTTGAGCTCCTTAAAGCAGAGAACTGAATCTCCTTCACCTCTGAATCTCCAACTCCTTTGATGGTAACTCATGCCATTGCTCCCTAGATTCCATCTGAACTGAACAAAATAATTTATTTATATATATATATATATTTCACGTTCATAATAAATTTTTTCTTTTCCTCCACCTCAGTCATCCATCCCAAGATGACAGACTATGTCATCCCAACTATCTGTATCACCTCTGAAATCTCAGCTGCAAATATACCACTGGCCAATTGCCTCCTATACTAGTTCACTGATTCAAATACTCTAGAACTCTCCTGCAACGGTTACTCATAAGACATATCACTGATAGGCTCAATTTACTTTTTTCTCTAATCATTTATCTTTCTTTCCTTAGTAAGCTGAAATTTTCATAGTCCATTGTTATAAAGTGTCTCACAAGCATCATAGTAAACTTATCTTCTTCCCTTTTTCATATTCACCTAGCTGAACGTAATCTCAATTGAATCCAACTTTCTAAATTTTCTGCTACTGTACCAACTTTTTGGGGAAAAAAAATCACAATTTGGCTAATCGGTTGCACTTTAAAATCATGGCAAATGCTTCAAATGTGGACTGACTACTCTGGCAACTTTATTATTTGTCCCCAAGAAGTTGCTTTTCAACTCTCTGAGACCATTTCATAGTTCCTCAATCTTGTCAAAAGTATCCTCCTTTACCTCCAGCTAAGAACTTACCTTATTGTTCATTCAAACAGTCAGAGGTGGATTTTCCCCAAAGCTAATAAAGTGTAAACTTCCAGCCCCTCTCTTGCTTGGGTCCCTTCCAAAGCTCTGAAGTGATTCTAGAAATGTTTTCATTTGGTTGTATGTTAGAAAATTTGAAAAAGTTATGTATTTAAACACAACTAGTTAAGACTGTTGTCTCTTCTAAAGAGTTTCCCTCATCATACTTTCTTACTGTAGGAAAGGGTTAAGTTTAGTTTTCACAAAGGGGAAGCGGAGCCGGCTCTGCCTAGATCTAGGAAGGAGGGAAAGGGGTGCTAGCCACTTTGGCTGGCCAGGAATTTGAAAAGTGGCACCAAAACGAGGGAACAGTCAATGGTGAGAAGTGGGGGCAGGGTCAATAGTGAAAGCGAAGGCAATTTTGAAAAGCACTCCAGGAGTGAAAGCGAAGTTGAGGCTGCCCAGCTTGCCGGAATGTAGAGAGTGCTGGAGTGGCAACTGAGAGCAGGAACCATGTAACTTAGTTAGACTCTTTGGATAGGCTGTAACCCGTGAAGTACCCAATCAATGGAGAACAGGGAGGGACCTATGTATTAGGTTTAGGGTGTAAATGTCAGTGTTTCTTGCTGTTTGGTCCACCAGCAATTTTATCCAGGTTGAGTGCCTGTTCTTGCAAGATCGTTAATAAAAGTCTTTTCTCCTTCACAATCGGGTGAGCTTTTGTTATCTTACAGGTACAGCTTTCTTTCTAACATCAGGTACAATGTTGTACGTTTGGGATCTAGCTAAGTTGAAATTAAATATATATTTAGTGCAATATATTTATGTATTTTACAGTCACTTCAGTGGTTTTCTTTCACTAACTAATCTTGGCCCTCCCAAATTCATGTCTCCTTCATGTCCATTTCGGCTCCAGATCACATCTCTTGTCTTTGCCAGGACTCCTCATTACATCAACCTGCGTCTTTATCAGGTCACTTCCAGCAGTATAAAAAATGTGTTTTAGTTTCTCCCAGTTTTTGAAAACAAAAAATACTGTTTTTTATTGACTCTATAGATCCTTCTAGCAACTTCCCCATTTGTTTGCTCTTCTCTGCAGAAACACTTTCGAAAGAGTTTTCTAGTTAATTGCCCCTGCTTCCTCATCTTCCATACACTCTGTTCTGGCACTGAAAACTCATCTTGTCAAAGAGGGTCATCACTTCTTCTGTTTTGGAGCTGGGATTCCTAAAATATTTTGGAATTGGGATCTCTAAAATATAGCTATATAAGTCAGACTTAGTACTTAGCCACTAAAGTCAGACAGTAAAGGATTAATAAAGAATTAGAAAAGAAAAAATAATTTCAAATGTCAGCATGCCAAATTTACATTAAAGCCCAATTTTTTTAAGGAAATTTGACTGTTGTATTTCCAAGATAGAAAATTTGCAGTTGTCAATGCAATCTTTATTCCAGAATCCTTAGGTGATATTATAGGTATCCGTTAGTGTAAGATATAATTGTAATAAATTATATAATTTCTACATTATATTGTTTTCTTTATGACTAATTAATGTTTAAATTGTTGGAAATAGATATGCATACTTTTACATGCACTGCATTCTATAATTACACATTCCTAGAAGATAACCTCTGAAAATACGTAAAACTATTTTGTTTCCTCCATATCAGATATTTTTTCCAATTTAGATACTTCACCGAATGAAAACAAATCTGTCATTTAAAAAATTTACTAATGGTAGTCAACCTCCTAAAGTATATTAATTTACTTAAAATATCAGGGAGAAATGTTGTTAATGTACCTCCAAGATGTTTGTAAGTATCTATATATAGTGTTAGTCTTATTGTCTGTAGTTACTGACAGTATATTTTCTGTATTACTATTTGATGATAATATTGGGGAATTTTATTTAATCCAGTGAAACATAGTTTATCTGGCAAACCAATAACCTGAAACCTCTTTAAGTGTTACTTCCACATTCCCTATTATCAGCTTTTGGAGCAGGTCTTCCATTTCTAAATCCCTGGCACTTAGCAGTGTGCCTATTAAAATATTACCTGCAACAACTCTTGAAGATCATAAAGATGTATTGCAAAACCAAAATATCTTACGAATCATTAACAACTACTTCTATCAGAGTAATTTCAATGCAAGTTAGAATTCAAATTCTTTAAAGATCAGTAATCAATGTCTGGTATATAAGGTCATTCATTCTTTTTTAACCTACATAATGCTCAGTTACTTGAACAACAAATAAAAGGAGAAACTATATCACTAATATGCTGAGCAGTCAGCATTGCATCAAATAAACTAAACTGACAGGCACACACACATTATCTTTTTTGTCTGAAAGTCAGAAAATAAGTCAGAAAGTTATTGCCTATGTCAGGTCTTAAATTTGTTCAGTGGAAGTGAGGACCTATATTAAAATTTGTAAATCTTTCTACATGAAGGCCATTTTGTTACATGTATTGCTATTAAGAGTAGCTTATAGAGAGGTAGGCAAGAAACCCCTTCATACTGGGGTTTCAAAGCCATCTGAAAGTTATCTGGTGATAACTTTGTGGCAGCTAAGAAATGCTAGACGGATCACCACTGTACCCCTACCACCTAACCAAGTGGTATAAGTGGAAACTTAAATATTTGCTAAATGAGAAATGAAAAAGGCATTTGTTATCAATAAGAGCTTTTAACCTTTCTGTGCTTTAATTTCCCCATCTGAGAAGTGGGGAAGCTTATACTTAACTTACTTTACTTCACTGAATAGTAGTGCTATATAAATCAATAAAATCTTGTGTTACACATCATGGGTTTTAAACTGCTTTTTGAGGACACTAAATATATTTAGAAATTACTAGAGTTTAAGTGATTAAGTGAAGTTTAAGTAATTAATTTTGCAGATTTGTTTTATTATTCTTGAATATATCTTGAACATGCTATCTTTTATTTTCATTTTATATTTTAATCTTTACTCTTCAGTTGTACATTTATTCTCAATTAAGGATCAGGTTAGAACACAGATGCCAAAAGCACTGCTGAATATTTATTATATTTATTTTACCATAACCCACATAAACAATATAAACTGGCAAGAGAATATTTATAAAATTCTACAGCATTCAACTCTAAATCTGTTTACTCTAATATATGCAATGATAATAATAATAGTGAGAATCAAATAAACCTAACAACTTCTACTCTTTACCACTGTAGTATCACTTATAAAATTTATGTATAAGTATTCTAAATAGACACTTATGACAACATAACAATATTTACCAAGCATCAACCTCACATCCAGCACTGTGATAGGGGTCATGTCTATGTGTATATGGGAACGGGAAACTCAAAAGTATTATGAGATGATCTCAGACAAAACATAGGCACAAAAAATGGAGAGAGATGATCAATGTGATCCAGCACTAAACACTGTGATAAGTTATAGTAGTACACAAGGCCAAAGGAAAAAACTAAACAAATCAAGTAAAATAATCTTTATGTCTTGCTAAGACATAATATAATTGTCTTGCTAACTAAATACTTCATAAAAACTAGTGAGAGAGTAAAGTAAATTATTTCTTTGGTCATAGTTTAACATTTCACTGTTTCTAAATATGCTCTAGAGCTCTTTGAAAGTCTCAAGCTTTATTTTCTGCACAAATTCTATCAACTACACCAGTAAATTGTATGTCTTTATTAGTTTTATGTAACAGTTGAAGGAGCTATTTGCTAGGGTACATTAATCTGCCAATATAGTTCTACATCAGTAACCCAAATTATTCTTACGGTACTGTGTTGATTCCTTTATTAACCCCAATTTGAGGACTAATTACTGCTGTGTAATTTAGCAAAATTATAATATTTATTAGTACAATCTACAAGAGTCAAGGTTATGTAATTTGAAATTACATGCTCAATTGTTTTACTTGTCACTGTAAAAAATTTGTTATGTTTTATAAGACAAATTTCGCTTTTATATTGCAAATGAGCAATAAGTTTGTGGGTGCAACTTTAACCAAAATGTCTATCACACACCCACTGGTTTCATCAAGCCAATATTTATTGTATCAACTTTAAGTGAGATATTTCCTTATCTATGTAATCTTGCCTAATATTTATAATTCTGTAGCTTCTTGAGAGTAGCCTCTATATGGTTTCCCCTTATTTACCTGGCTCTTCCCTCCACATTTATGTGACTCACTCCCTTGCATTCTATATTGCACCCGTGCTGGCCCTCTTTCAGCCCCTTGAACTTAGCAGGCTCTTTTCTACTCCCTTTTCTGTCTAAAATGCTCTTCCAACTTCTCTTTGCCTAATTAATTTCTACTCATAATTTGAATTTCAATTCAAGAATCACTTCTTCAGGAAAGTTTTTGTATGCTAAGCCAAATTCTTCAACACTTGTGATGGCTGAAATTTTACATTTCTGGGTATATTTATTGTATTTCTCTCCCTCACTAGACTATAAGTTCCATGGGGGTAGGGACTATCTCTGTTTTCACTACACTTTTGTATCCTGATATAAAGGGATCAATAAATGCACGTGGTCACCAAATATTTATTGGGCACTTATTATATTTCAAGCATTGTATATAATGTGGGGGATACAACAGAGAACAAAACAAAGTCACAGAGCTACATCATATCTTCCACAAGTTTTTGAATGAATGAATGACTGAATGAATAATAACTTGTTGGATAGTAATTATTCCATACCAACATTTCTTCCATGTAAGAATGAATCCTTCAATTTGTATCACGCACATGGTGCTTTGCCATTAACAATTCATGCATTGTGTTTGCAAGAAGTAGATTGCTAATATGATATGCCAGATTGGTGAATGAATGGATGTCCAAACAAATTAATTTGAGATGTATAAGTGATGCTAGCTAGTTCATAAGACCATATACATTTTTTTTTTGAGGTACCAGGGATGGGCATTGAACCCAGGACATTATATGTGGGAAGCCAATGCTGAAACCACTGAGCCACATCAGCTCCCCAGCCAAATACTTTTTCACTTGAAATTTATCTATTCTATGACAAGTTAATATTTCCTACATGTGTGCAAGGAACTAGTTAAAAATTTACAGCTTGTCTTTATCATTATTGTGTTTTAATATTCATATTCATATGAGAAAGTCAATAATACTTTGATTTTAAAAATTTGAATTCTTACCAACATGATATGAAAAGAAAGTTGCTCAGACTTCAACTTGCTACATATGCTTTGGTCTATTTTTTTTTTTTTTTTTCCATATGGAGTTGTGAACAGATGCTTGGGCAGGTTGATTCTGTACTAAAACTCATACTTCTACATGAGCCTTGTAGAGGGATGCTTGCCAAGACAGCACCGTGGCTCCCTTGGTGATCATTAAGTACATCAAAACCACTTAATTTTCTTTCATTAAATTAAAATTAACATGAGAGTTCTGCTAACAAAGGTTTATTTTATACAGTGGAGAAGCAGCTCATTTCTCATTCCTCTGCTACAAGAACCTTTTCCTTTTGTTAAATTAATCTAATCTTCAACCTTAATCAAGCTTTGTGTTTCCTCATCTCCATCTTTTCCTTTGATCTTTTCAATCTTCTGTCCTCCCTGCTTTACACATATCTAAGTCCAACTCATTCTTCAAGGTCCAGCAAATCCTGAGCCATAGAGAATACTTTTCTTGATTAATCCAGCCATAGTCATTCCATTAACTTACATCAATTCCATAGTATTTGAGAATCTACTGTGTTCTAATGGCTAGCCATCAACTTGGGGGGAAACACAAAGATTAAGTATTTACATGTCTTTCTCTTAAACTGCTTATGGTTTTGGGGTGGGGGAGAATCAACATTTATTCAACAAATACTTATTAACTGGTAACCATATTTTCATATTTACCATGGATAAGAGTCTTTTGGGGAGTTCGATAAAATGCAGGTTTCTGGCTGTACTCCATACAGTAAGTATTCAGGATTTCCTAGAATGTGGCCTAGGAATCTGCTTTTACGAAGTGTTAATAATAACCTGAGGACACTTCTTTAATATAAACTGCTTGGGCAGAGGGGTTACTAAGATGAAGGTACCAATGCTCTGTCCTCAAGGAATTCATATCCTAGGTAGGGCAGAGGATTAATCACAGTCCAAATCAAATATTAAATACTTATTATATTTAAAAAAAGGTATGTGCGGTAGTTTCAGAGAACACAGGGGATGGAAAGTCAATGATCTTTGTATGTTCTTAAAATACAAGTTAGCCTCATTGTGTTCTGAGGGAATTAGAATCTCTTTATGGACAATGTTCACCAAGCAGTAGGAGACGAAGAAGGGAAAATCTGCTGTGATCATGCACCTAATGGATATGAATAACTATGACATAAGGCAGAAAGTAACACAGATATTTTTTAGAGGAGTTCAGAGACATTTATTTCTAGCTAGTAAAATGAGGGAATTTTTGAAGAGGTGATGTATTTGAACTGGGCCTTGAGGAAAGAAGATTTTTAAAATTATAACACAGATATGGGCTTGAGGGAATGCAAGGGTATTTTAGAAGGAAAATTAGTACAAGCAAGGGCACAGAAGCAGAAAAGCATGGGGCACATATGGAGAATAACAAGTAGTTCAATATAACTTTGTGAAGGATATGAGAAGGGTAATTTTTCTAGTAGCTGTGGATTTAGAGAAATACTTTAGAAAGGTAAAACTGGGCCAGATCTTAGAAAACCTTGAGTACTAGAACCCAAGGTACCATTTATTCCTTGTAAAGCTCATTTGACATTTAATATATACTACTTTTTATGCCTTGTCTCCCCAATAAGCTTATATTTTTCTTGAAGACAAAGGAATATTCCATACTTCCTTATAAGTCCCCCAGAATGTAGCACAGTACCTGGCACATAACAGGGGTTTAAAATAATGTGTTGAATGATTAAAGATATTTTTTTTTCTTAAAAGGAGAAACCCTATAGCATGCAGGAAGACCATTGTAATTTGCTCTGCTCTGTTGGCGCCACATTAAGCATATGAGAAGATTCTGTTTACAATCACAGAGGCCATGTTGTATATATATTGTAGGGGTCCGAAAATGAATAATGCAATTCTAGCCTATTGGAAATACTACAGATGCATGCTTCTTTTTTGTTTTCTCCAAATTCACTGTAAAGATTTCTTAAATTTGAATTTCTATTCACATAATATAAAAATGTACACCTGGAATGGAAAAAATAGTAACTACCCTGCAAAATCAACTGAATATTTAAGAAGCAATGACTGTTCTTATAGTTTTACTTGGACTACAAAGTTAAGGAAAAAAAGGAAAAGCTCTTTTTTTTACTATTTTGAGTTAAAAAGATAATTCTCAAATTCTATATGGATTTGTGTGGCTTTAGGAGAGGGTTCCTAGAGATTTCACGGGGAGAAGTCATGATCCCTAATTTGCCCCTACGACAAATTCATATGCTTCAGATATTCAATTATTCAAATAATAATAATAATTTGCATTTGAATAATATTGTAAAGCTTATAAAACTTTTACATATTTATTAGGTTATTTTCCACAACCAAACCCTTTCTCTTCTGATTCTATACACTTTTCCTCTATTTTAATCAATTTCCATAGAGTCAAATTTTGCTAGTGATTCTCAAATCTTTATCTCTAGCGCAGACATATTTACTAAGCTCCAGATCTGTATCTCCAACTATCTTTTAGATATTTCCACCTGTTCTAAAGGTAATTCAAACTCAAGGAGTTTAGAATTCTTTCCCTGCTCAACTTCATCCTCCTCTTATATTCCTTTTATTTCAATTAATAACAGTATTACCCACCAAATCACCCAAATTACTAAAAGCAACATTGCTGATTCTTTATCCCTTTTGTGTACACTTGTAAATGACTGCCAGTTGTGCTGACCACTGGGGAGGAGTACTGGCAGTTTGGTGAGGGTGATTTTTCTCTTTTTCCTTTTTAAACTTGTGTGTTGTTATAACCATCTTTGTAATTAAAGAGCAATATAAACAATTTAACAATTTAAATAAAGAAAATCTCCAGACTTGAAGCAGCAGTGGTTGGAAGCAAAACAGGTCACAGGTAGTCCATAAGGAACAATTGAAGGACTTCTAGAGAGTCAGGGCTTAGTACTCGGAGTGACTTTACTAGTTGAAATTGCTCATTAAAGACATGCCCCATTGGCCTCTAATATGGATGGTGAAGTTAGAGAAGGAGGCAGTATTCCAGCTGACTTTAGGTTGGCACAACTAAAACAGCAGTGAAATTCCATAATGTGGAAGTACAGCACAAGCACAACTTTAACCCCTAAGGATCCCCTAACAATGGCTGGAGGAGGAGTAGTGATCTGAAGAGCTCTTTGCAGACTTTAGAGCTCATCCAGATTAACTCATACCAGGAAGCTGACTATAACATTGATTATCTAGGCATGGATAGACTGTGCCTTGTGGATTTTGTCACCTAGAGACTCTCTGCTGCCCTCCACCTTTCTAGAGGGCACCAAAAGACATCATCTTGTCAGCTTCCTGGAAGTGGGGTACTGCTATATCAGATACCTAAAAAGATGGAAGTAGCTTTTGAAATTGTTTAGTGGGTAGCAGTTAAAAGAATTTTGAGGAGTGTGATAGAAAAATCAAGATTGCCCTGAAGAAACTTCTAGTGGAAATATGGATTCGAATGACTCTGCTAATGAGGACTCAGAGGGAAGTGAGGAGCATGGTAAAGAAAATCTTTGACAATTGGTAGAAATATGGACATTAAAAGCGGTACTGGTGAGGGTCTGTAAGGAAATGAGGAACATGTTATTGGAAACTGGAGGAAAGGGGATCCTTGTTATACAGAAGCAGAATTGTGCCTTATAGTTATGTGAAAAGCACAACTTGTAAGAGATGGACTTCAACATTTAGGTGAAGATATTTACAAGCAAAGTGTTAACTTGTTGCTAGCTATCTGAGGTAGAAATGATGTAGAAATAGCTTCCAGAGTATACTATTCCTCTGGGCCAATTCGCCTGACCACCATGACTGTGCAGGGCCAGAGGATGTTTTGACACATAAGCATGTCCTTTGGAGCCTGACAGAAGAAGTAAGTAGGTGGTTGGGGAGAAACAAAGTTTGAAAGGTATGGTGCTGGAAGTTTCCCCAAATTTGCCAACATTCCTAGTATTTTACAAGGTGTATCAACGAAAAGTTATAAAGCTGAAGTAAGTGTTTCTAAGTTATCAATAAATAAAACCATGCTAGAAGAATGACTGGGTTACTTTTCCATTATCGTCACAGAAAATGATATTACAAAAGATTTGTCTCATGAAAAGACTGTCAAAGAGCATGGAGCCAAAATGTAGGGGAGGAAAGCATGTGTGCTATTACATACTTTTCTGAATTTTGTTTTGTTTATGGCATCTGTCGGCTTTTCAAAATTGTATTTTACTAATTTTAACATTATTTAAATTTGTATTTTTCTTTTTTTTTTTTTACCCTAAATGTTTACTTTTATATTTAATTATGCATTCAAAATTTTGTATTTTTTTTTTAAAGATTAGGTGTCCCTAATATACAAAGTTCAGATCTGGTAAATTCTCACTGGATCTTCTTCTGGGTATACTTTCAAAACAACCCAGAAAGTGACTCCTTCCTACCACCTCCGCTGTTACTACCCCAAACCAGGACACTATCATTTTTTGTTGTAATAGTCTCTTATCTGCTTCCACCTTGCTTTCCTTTCCATTGATTCTTAACATGCCACTTAAAGTGATTCTGGTAATTTAATGGAAATCAGACCATAGTTCTAGTTGCTCAAAACCTTTCAAAGGACTTCCCATTTTATTCAAAAAGAAAGCCAAACGCTTAAAATTCCTTTTAGTGCTCCACCTATACCTCCCTCTAATTCACTTATCCCCTATTCTTCTTTCCCTCACTTATTCTACTTTAGCTATACTGGCCTACTTGCTGCCCACATGTAAGTCTTGCTTGCATCTCAGGTGTTTGTAGAGCTGCCTAGAACAATCTTTCACCTAGAAATTTGCATGGTTTATTCACTCAAATGTTACCTTCTGAGGGAAGCTTTCCCTGGTCACCTTAATTAAGTTTCACCCTCCCCCCCCACTCCCACACACACATTCTCTCCCCAGTTCCCTTTCCTTGTTTTATTTTTCCCCTCAATATTTTTGCTGTCATTTAGTTTTGGTTTGTTGTAAAATCTGAACGTAAATAACTTTTTTTCTATTATAATACATCCAGATATTACAACATCATCATATAAGTGAGGAAGACTGAAGTTTGGAATTTGATTATGTTAAATATACTTTGTTAGGTTTTTTGCCTGATTCACAGCCATTATTGACAACTCAAGAGTATTTCTCTTCGGTTTACTCCATGACTGCACTATTTTCTTTGTAAAATTTTGATTATAAAACTGAACTCTTAACATAGTTCATAGTTTATTCCGGGTTCAATCAGGAAACATTTCTTTTTCCTTTAATTTCTTTGGTAGAAAATGTTTACAGAATCACCAGGGTACTTGACTACATTGAAATATATGCCATTCTTTGAAAATTCCACTTATGGAAAGGCAAGCAGAGCTCATTAATTTCATTCACAGTACCCAGCAATGGTATTGCAGTAAAATGAAATGGTAAAGAAGGAAAACTGGTTTCTTGAAAAAAGATACAAAAGGTGACTTATTTTGTTGCTAGGAAAGTGAGCGTTTGAAAGCAAAACAATGAGTTTATTTATATATATGACAGTGGAGATTGATTATTAAAGCCTTAGGTCAACAGATGTTGAATTTATAAAAGTGGGCACCCCAATTTGTTCTTCCTTGAAAGAAATGTCTCCTTAATTATTTTTAGTTAGACAATACATTTTAATTGAATGATTCATCAAGGATTCCTTTCAAATTCCAGAGTTAATTTATTTCTGTATTTATGTAGTTAATTACTGGTTACAGTTCCAAATCTTGTACTTTAAAATTTCATGGAGAAATTCATTTAGAAGTGTGGCTCAAAGTGAATTGAGATTGATACCTCAAAGGATACTTAGCTGTGGAATGACTGCTTTTCAGATAAATGAAATTATTCCTTTCATCTCTATTATAGTTGAGCTTCAGTGAGAAATTTCTACTTAAAAATTTAATATCGTGCTTAAGCCTGCTTCTGATAAAGAACTGATAGAACTATTCACCTTTGAAATCAAATGATTCATTCATTTAGTCATTCAAAAACATGTATCAAGTACTAGTTGAGAGCTGGGCACTCAGGTGCAGGGAAAGTTTTCTGGAGAAAACGGTGACAAAACTGAGTCAGCAAAGACAAACATTTGTTTTCTATATTAAGCTGAGGACACAATACTAATTTGCTGGTTATTAAGCTATTGTTTTTTAGTTTTGAATCCACTCTTCTATACTCTACTTTGTGATTGAGGGGTTAGAATTCTGCAAAACACATTTCTTTTTTGAGAGCTGCCTCCACATTAGACCATGACAGCGTGGGTACAGAAGAGAGACTGGGAATATGGAGATGGAAGAATTGACTTGCTCTGTATTAGTTTCCTAGGGCTTCGGTAACAATTCCTCAAACTGATTGGCTTAAAATGAAATAAATTTATTCTCTCACAGTTCTAGAGGATAGGAGCCCCAAATCAAGGAGTGGGCAGGGTTGGTTCCTCCTGGGGACCCTGAGGGAGAGAACCCATTCCATGCTTCTCTCCTAGGTTAGGGTGGCTGCTGGCAACCCTTGGCATTCCTTGGCTTGTAGAAGCACTATTCCAATCTCTGTGACCATTGTCACATGGCGTTCTCCTCTGTGTATGCCTGTGTCTCTGTGTCCAAATTTCCCTTTTCTTATAAGGACACCAGTCATATCGGAGGTATGCCTCATCCTAAATCACTATGACTGGATCTTAACTTGACTACATTTTCAAAGACCCTATTTCCAAATAAGGTCACGTTCACAGGTTCCTGGTGGACATGAGTTTAGGGAGACACTATTCAAGCCAGAACATGTTTCTTCTATTTACTTCCCAGTTCCATCAGCATCTCAACAGTGACACTGCGTCAAGTTGGCAGCAATACTAAACTTCAGTAACAGCTGTTGGTCCAGTTTGTAGTTTTTCCACAATTCTAGAATAAGCCTTATCACACCCCTCAGAGACAGTCAACTGGGACCCCCTTAGAGGTCTGAGTCTCAGCTTCAAGTTTTAGTAATTCCTTTAACCACTCTCTTCCTTTTGCCCCCCACCCTAGAGGTCTTTGCTCCTTCCTAGAGTTAACTACCCCTGAGATACCTCAATGTTCCCTTTGTGCCCTTTCAGTTCTCTAATACATAATCAGCATTCTTTATATTAAATTTTCTCTGTCATGTAATTAATAGTTTCTATCTCTTCACTGGACTCTGACTGGTACAGAAATTGATACAACATCCAAAAACTTTAAAAATGTTTCATTTCTTAAATTCCCCTTGATAAATTAATGACCTCTGGAAATATCTGTGATATAAATGCAGTCTGGGAAGCAGACTTGTCCCAATGGATAGGGTGTCCATCTACCACATGGGAGGTCCGCGGTTCAAACCCTGGGCCTCCTTGACCCATATGGAGCAGGCCCACACACAGTGCTGATGCGTGCAAGGAGTGCCCTGACATGCAGGGATGCCCCCTGTGTAGGGGAGCCCCACGCACAAGGAGTGCGCCCCAAAAGGAGAGCCGCCCAGCATGAAATAAAGTGCAGCCTGCCCAGGAATGGTGCCACGCACACGGAGAGCTGACGCAGCAAGCTGACGCAACAAAAAGAGACACAGATTCCCATGCCCCTGACAACAACAGAAGCAGACAAGGAAGAACATGTAGCAAATGGACACAGAGAAAAGAGAACTGGGGGGAACAGGGGGTGGGGAAGAGGAGAGAAATAAATAAAAATAAATCTTAAAAAAAAAAATAAATGCAATCTATGGCCTCAGTGGTTTTACAAATGTGAGGAAATAGGAGACTTAATAATTAGAGTATTCCAAATATTTTTCCCTAAAATGAAGTGACTAGTTAAAGGGTGACAAATTAGATTTGATTATTTTTTCTTCCTTGTAGGCTTTACTTGAAGAATAATTGCCAAAATTTAATTAGAAAGAGTAATCAAACTATGTTGTAACTATTTATACAGGAAATTCCTATATATGCAAATATAATGTTTGCCTCAGGTATACATGCACCCGTGATAATTTGGTAATTAAAAATTAGCACACCTTGGGCCAACTAGGGAGATCAAAACGTTGAATCAGGCTCTTAGTAGAATGAGTTTAATTTAATTCTTATCAAATTCAATTACAATTTGAAACATCAGCATCAGTATTCAACTGTATCAAATTTTTATGAAAAATGCATTCATATTATTTATACAGCCTAAACAGATATTCAAAACAATTATAGCATGTCCCTTCCATTGTATCACTCAGTGTGTTTCCATTCCAAGAGACTTTATCTATTTGAAATTTTAGTTTGACTTAAAAAAATAAACTGAAGGAAGTCAACAGAAAATAATTCAGCTTGAATGTTGAGATTTAAAATTCTTGCTTATAAGGGTCTGTAGCTTTACTAAGCATTGAAAATGATGGTTTGTAGAGTACAAAATATTATTTAAGCTTTTCTATGGAGAAGTTTTATAGAATGTAAGACTTCCGACTTAGTCTATTGGTAGCTTTTATAGACTGTCTGACATAGTATATCAAAATTAGATAGACAAAATTTCCTGATGATGTCTCTGAACTTTTAAATTCAATCCATCTTTGCATATTGTTAAGAAAATTTAATATTGTTTTTAACCCCATAGAATTATTTTCCTTGCTTTTAAAATATTTTTATTGTTGTGATTTCAATATTTTGACTTTTAAAACCCATATTTTGTTCATTAAGTTAGAAGTTGTGTAGTGTATAATTTAGAAATATTTCTGATAGTAATGGGTATACTAAACAGTTTGAAAAACTCTCAAAATGATGTTACCATCATGTCTAAATTTCTGAAGAATAAATACTGTATAATGTTAGGTAGGCTGACAGATTCTCTTTAAGGATAAGAAATAAATATTTTAAAATTACCCTCTAATTACTTTTTCATAAAAACTTATGAAATAATTAATAAAAATAGCCATAGTGATAATTAAGCACTTATGATCTCACACTCACATTAACATTTAATACAAATTTCAGCAGAAGAAACAGAGCAAATAGATAAAAGACATTTGAAGAATAAGAACTGAAGATTTTTCCAGAACTGGTTAACAACATGAGCTCACAGATAAAGGAAGTATAATGTATACAATCTTACCAATGAGTACAGATTTTTAAAAATCTAAAACAAAATACACTTGAGATGAATACAGTATCAAAAGATCATGTTGGATCTATTTCAGAGATGCAAAGGTTGTTTCATATTATAAACTCTATAACTGTAATTCATAGCATTTATAGATTAAAGGAGAAATGATGTGATCATCTTAATAAAATGCAGAAAAAAGCATCTCTTGATGCACTGCTCTTAATAATCTAGAAATAGGAAGGAATGGTTTAAATCTGATCAAGAGTTTTCTGTCCAGCCTAATAGTATAGAGCATTCTTAACAAGAAAGCATTGAATTTCAATTAAAATCGAGAATCAGACAATGGCACTGGCTTATCACCACTTCTGTTCAACAAGGTTCTGGAGGTCCTAGTCACACATAAGGCAAGAGAAGGAAATAAAGTGTTTAGTAATTGGAAAGCAAGAAAAAAGACTGATTATTCATAGACTTTATGATTAGTTACATAGACATCTCAAAAGAATCAGGCAAATTATTTATATTATTAATAGGGTATATCAGATGGCTAGACATGAGTTAAACAACAAAAATCAAATGCATTATACCTGTAATAAATAGTTGAAGACTATAATTTTTGGAAAAAAAAACATTTAACTACAACAAAAAGATAAAGTACTTAGGAATAAACTAAAAATTTGCAAAACCTGTTTTTGGAGAAAATTTTGAAACTTCACTGAAAGACGTTAAAATTGGCAAATAAGTGGAGATATACATCACTTTATGGATAAAAAGATTCAATATCATAAAAATGTTTACGTTTTCCCAAATTAAATACAGTCAATGTATTTCCAATCAAATCGCAATTTAAAAAAAATTCTGTTTGAGAAGTTCAATAAGCTAATTCTAAAATTCATATGAAAAGCAAATGTCATTTCCTGGTACTCAAATTGGGGAGATGTCTCCTATCAGATATCAAGACTTATTGTTTGAGCTAATTAAGACAGTGTGATTTTGGTACACACGTAGTTAAACTGACTAGTGAAGACAGGAGAGCTCAGAAACTAACCTATGAATGTATGGAAACCATATTTTGTTAGAGGTGGCACTCAGGATATCCATGTGGAAAGGAAGGATTAAATAAATGTTGCTTGGAAAACTGAAAATCTATTAAGGAAAAATAATACTTCACGCTATATAAAAATTTAGCTCAGATGGAAATAAACTTGACAATGAGAAATGAAATCTTCAAATATTTAGAAGAAAATCATGAAAAAATCTTTTTGACTTTGGAGAGGGAAGGACTGCTTAAGGAAGACACAACATACACTAGACATAAAAAATTTATACATTTGATTATATTATAATTGAGAACTTCATTTAATCAAATGACACTATGAAGAATAACATTCACAAGGATAGATGTACTGACCAATGGAACCAAACTGAGAGTTCTGATATAGATCCTCACATATACAGTCAACTGATTTCAACAAAGGCACCAAGCCCACTCAACTGGGAGAGAATGGCCTTTTCAAAAAATTATGCTTGGAGAACTGGATATCCATATCCAAAAGAATGAGAGAGGTCCACCATCTCACACGCTATGTAAAAATTAACTCAAGAAGGATCAAAGATAAATATAAGTATGAAGTCTATAAAGCTGCTAGAAGATAATGTAGGGAAGCATCTACATGATCTTGTAGCAGGAAATGATTTCATAAACTGTGTATCTAAAGCACAAGCAATGAAAGAAAAATAGATAAATGGGACCTCCACAAAATTAAAAACTTTTGTGTTTCAAAGAAGTTTGTCGAGAAAGTGAAAAGGCAGCCTACTCAATGGGAGAACATATTTTGGTAACCAACTATCCAATAGGGGCCTAATATTCAGCATCTATAAAGAAATCTTACATCTTGAAAAGAAAAAGAAAAACAATTCGTTTAGAAAATGGCAAGAGATTTGAATACACACTTCTCCAAAGAAGAAATACAAATGGCTAAAAAACACATGAAAAGATGCTCAACATCACGAGCTATTAGGGAATTGCAACTCAAAACTACAATGAGATATCATCTTACATCCATTAGACTGGCGGCTATTATAAAGAAACAGAGGACTATAAAGGCTGGAGACGACGTGGAGGAATGGGAACATTTATTAGCTTCTGGTGGGAATGTAGAATGGTGCAGCCATTGTGGAGGACAGTTTGGCAGTTCCTCAGGAAGCTAACTCTAGAACTGCCATAGGATGCACCAATCCCACTGCTGGGTATACACCTGGAAAGACTGAAAGTAGGGACACAGATGTATGCACATCAATGTTCAGAGTGGCATTGTTCACTATTGCAAAAAAGTTGTAAGCAACCCAATATCTATCAACAGATGAATGGATAAGCAAAATGTGGTATATACTTACAATGAAATATTAATCAGCTGTACAATAGAATACAGTATTAACACATGGGATAACATGGATGAATCTTGAAGACCTTATGTTGAGTGAAGCAAGCCAGGCACTGAAGGAAATTACGTGACCATTGATATGAATTAAGAAAACTGAGCAGATTCACAGAGCTAGAGTCTAGAATATGGGTTTACGGGAGATAGAAAGGGAGAAGAAATTTGTTAATGAATGCCCATATGGACAAAATCTATGATAAGGTGGAAGTGTGTAGCTGAGCATAACAATGGTGCAGTGATGCTATTGGGCTGGGCACTGCTGGATGTGAGGGGGAGTAGGGTGGGGGGGTTGGGTTGGACAATCCATGGAACTGGGGGAAGGGCTGGGTGAAGGAGCAGATAAAACTCTGGGGATTTGCAGGTCTACGTTTAAACAGATAAAAGAAATGTTCTTTTGGCAAATATGGCAGGGAAGGGTTACTGGTGTAGGGTGTTGGGTGTGGGGGGTATAAGGGATAGGGTGCACCTGGGCAGACTTCTATAGAATATTGAAGTGTTCTTCCTGTCATATTGTGTTATATCAGTGGGTGGAGACTCACACAATAAACAAGAAAATATTAAACTCCCATCCTGGGGAAGTCAACAAGCAATGTTCTCAAATAGAGGGACAAGAGTCTCTTGAGAACATAGGCAGTGCCTAGTAAAAGAAAACAGACTGATATGTCAAGTCCTCAATATTATTTGCAAGGAACTGTGAATCTTATTCTTCAAAAATTGAAACTTAGTGATTACCATTGGTTCTGGGGAGAGAGCGAGGGAAGAATAGAATAGATGGAACACAGGGCACTTTTAGGGCATTAGAATTGTTTGGCATGATCATGCAATAATGGATATAGGCCACTTTAAATTTTGTCAAAACCTATAAAAGTATAAGATACAAAATGTAAACCATAATGTAAACCATTGACAATGGTTAGCAATGCTTCAATATTTGTACATCAATTGGAACAAATGTACTATTCACATGTAAAATGTTATTAATAATGGAGAGGGGAAGAGGGGGGAGGGTATTAGATATACGGGAATCAGGAAATCACCTGTATTCTCTATTTGACTTTTCTGTAACCTAAAGCATCTTTGAAGATAAAATGAAAAAAAAAAAAAGACACTGGAGAAATATATGGAAGAAAATGTCACTGTATGTATAAGACAACAGATCTTACAGTGGTGAAAGACACAAAGACTAAATTTTCAAATTTTTTTATTATTTCATATTAATTTAATTTTTTAAATATTTTATTGGTTATTTTGAAAATTATTATTTCATTTTCTTATTAACTTTATTTGGTTACTTTGCTGGCTTCATTGTTGGAGAGGTTTTGGATCACAGAAGCATCACAGCAGTGGTGGGGGAGGATCATTGATGGCGGGTGTTGGTAATATGGGGATGCAGGGAAGGGTGCTCACTTAGGGCATGCCTCTAAGACATATGAATATGTTCAAGTGTTCATGGGACATTTGCTTAGTGGTTAGAGATCCCCACAAAAACTGAAAGAATATTGAATTCCCATGCTGGAGAATTCTGCTACATTCTCTAATAGGATAGCAAGAATCCACTAAGTGCGATTATAAATATTCTGCTCCTTGGGATTGGCATTGTTCATCATCATCTCCCTGTTAGTTGTCCTGGATGAGTCCAATGAACTGGAGAGTAAGTATTGCAACTCTGCTGAAGTTCAGGGCTCAACTGGCACATGGAAAGACCAAAGATTTAAATCTCTGGAACGTATATTTATCAAGTATAGTACTAATTATGGGTTCAAATAAAAGGGGCAGAAGAGCCATGTATAGAAAACCTATAAATGAGTCTAACTCTGTTACACTGGGGAGCATATATTACAAAGTAAGGCCCACTGGGAGGGTACCAACTTCCTGGACTGTCTGCCCTGCTTATAGTTTCTGAATATCTCTAGAGCCCTCAGAAACCCTGATATTTGAGACACTGTTTACTGCGGCAGTTAATGAGATCCTGCTGAGACTTGCATAAGCATAACCTCTGGAATGCCCTCCCAACTTACTTTGAAATCTCTTATCCATAAAAACTCACTGTATTTACAATTTCCCTCTTTATGTCAAGGGCTTTTTCCAGATGCATTGCTTGGTGCCAGGGAGGCTCATCCCCAGAAGTCATGTCCCATGCTGGAGGAGTATATATTGCATTTACATCCTGAGTTTGACTTACAGAGGGGCCATATTTGAGCAACAAGAAGGCTTTCAGGAGGTAACTCTTAGGCAGTATATAATACTAGGCTATGTTTCAACTTCACAAGAAAAGGTTCATAAGTACAATCATGAATGTCAAGGACCTGGCATAATGGTCTGTCTTCCTTCACTAGACATTGTCCTTGCACTCAGTGGTTTTAGAAGTGAACATGTGTATACCTTATGACCATAAAATTCTACTCCTATATAAGTGCTTTAGAGAAATTCTTGCACATGAGAACTTAATAACAACGTTCATAGGAACAATGTTGTAATGCCTAAAATAATGAACAAAAATGATTGCCCATGAAGGAAAGAATGGATAAATATGTAGTGGTACAGTCATGCTTTTAAAAGTTCGAGAGAAATAATATAATTCTTAGAGATACATGTGTATGTGGAAAAACTATCCAGCAAAACAAGAGACTGTGAAACACAAAATTCAGAGTTGTAGTTACCTCTGGGGATGAGGCAGAATGATGGGACTTGGGAAGAGCATACAGGTAGCTGCAGCATGACAGGCAATGTTCTAGTTCATAAGACAATGGTGGTAGGCTCACAGAAACACATTTTATGATTCTTCTTAACATATGAATCTATTAAATATACTGCTTTGTATGTATAAAATTTGATACGATAAAACACTGAGCCTCTGATTTATTTTTCCACTTAATTTGTTTTAATTCACTATTTTTGTGGCTACTATTTGACTAATTAAGTTGCAGAGAAAGCTTATAACTCTTAATACCTAGAAGGAATTTCATTATTTGTATTTGATATAAAATAGAATGCACACCATAATTCCAATTTGGTAAATATCTCTATACAGACACCTATGACTAGTATGCATTATGTCACATTTATGGAAAAATTTCAAATCTTATTGCTTTGACTTTCCTCTCTTAAATATCAGGATATTAGGATATCATGGCTTTGCTGGTACCCTCTGTTAGGGAAATCATAGACCCTGTTAAGCAGCCATTGCTCTGACCTCACCTACCCCCACATCCTTCTCTGGAGTAGTCTTGAATGCACACTAAGTGGCCATCTTCCAGCCATTCTTCAACCATTCTCTTGCCTTCCACTATCCCTACCTCCTTTTCTATTGTGTGCCAGTTTCACATTCTGGCCGAGAAGTTAAGTTTAAGGCAAAGGCCTGGGCAGACCTCAAACCCAGAAACAGGGAACAAGCAGCTCCCGATGCCTATCAGAACAGGAATTCTCAGTGTCAGGGAACCCATCCCCTCAAGGAGGGGTAAGTGGAGGTGCCATCTGTTGACCCCGACCTGGAGCCATTTTGGCCACCCGGGGAGACCAGCCATGATGGGACTTCTTCCCCTCCTCTTTTGGACTCTTAGTGTTATGTAAATGACTGACAAGGAGATTTTGGACTCTACTCTCTACAATTAAAGGATAATTTGCTGAAAGTTTCTGCTGTGCCCTGAACCTGTGTTCCCATGATGCATCACTGTGGCAGCTCACTCCGCACCCTCCTGTAGCTGTCAATATCTAGCTACAGAATGGAATTTGAACTCCTATCTCCCACATGGCATTGTTTCTAGGGGCCTCTTATCAGAGCAAATTGTCCTATTAAAAGTTGTTACTGTCCAAGAAATGAGAGCCAGGTCCATATATATGACTAAGAACAACCAGACATTTGATTAAAAGTAAATACCATCAGAAAAGTGAAGTTCTGTAATTATATCACCCCAAAAAACCAAGTACTATAAAATAAAGTCTCCTAGGCAATTGCAAAACAATAGAAAAAGAGATTTACTCTGTGACTAGCACAGAATAATGGGAGTTCAAATGAATAAACGTGATTTCTGTTTAGATGATTTCATAGATACCATAAAGTGTACATTAAAACAAAAATATTTTAATTACTTTTAGCAAGTTTATTTTAAAAAAAAGCATGCTTTATTCATTTTTGTTATCCCAAGTCCTTAGAATAAAATATGGATTTAAAACTATCCATATGAAAGACTTGCAAAATGATATACCTGACAGAAATGAAATTCATGAAAGAGTATTTATTACAGATTCTTTTGTATGAAATTTTCCCAACAAACCTATGATGTAGATGGGATTTATGCTCTTATTTTACTAGTGAGGAAATTAAAATTAGTAAAGTTATAGTTCTATAGGCCCCCAGCCAGCCAGAGGTGGAGCTGGGACTCAAACCTCAGCTTGTCTTCATCTACTAGCCATGTTCTTTCAGCTACTAGGCCAAGCTACATCTTTTAAAGGAAGCAAGGACAGATGCAAACTCCTTACCAACTAATTTTTAAAGCTATCAATGTAAACTTTGTTTTGCCATGGTCTGTTACTTACCTCTGTCTCCAGTCTCTCCACCTACATTAATAAACATCTCCTTTACAAAGCCAGAGGTGCATTAGACTGTTGAGGGGACCACGGAAGGTACTCTTTGTCCTAAAATCTGTGTTGAGGCTGCCATGCAAGTTAACCTATGATGTTGGGTGTATCTGAAGTAGAGTAGACTTGGCAACATGATGTGGTTAGGGAAAGGGAGGCTCTAAGTTTCTTTATACTGGCCCTCTCTCAGTTTGCTTCTCATGTGGACTCTGAGAGCCAGTAGGGGTTTAGCTGGTGAGATACCTTTCAACAGAAGCTAGGGATGGATGGTCAGTCTGGTACAGATGAGAGGGTAGGGAAGACTCAGGCATCTGCAGCCAGTGAAAACTGAGTGGTGACAATGTCAACAAGAGTGAGATGGCCAGTGCTCCTGGGAAGTTGACTGAGCCCAAATAACTGACCATGGGTTCAGAACAGCAGACAGTATCAACTGTAGAGAGTCCAGAGACCAGTGAGTGCTGGTAGCACACTTCAGAAAATCAGCCTGATGCCAGGCAGTTCCTTTCTCCCAGGCCACAAAGACAGGTAGCCTCCTTTGCACATAGCCAAATTCCATTTTAAGGAGAGAAGAAGGAAGAGGGGTGAGATTATATGAGAGACTGAGGATTTTTATGCAAAGAAGATAAACACAGTCTAAAGGTACTGTGTAACTTCTTAAATAAGATTAAACTTTTAATCACAGAAGAGTAAAAGTTAGTTTCTGCCTCAATAAGCAGCTGATAGAGGCTAGATAATGACCAGATTAGCTGTGGTCAAGTAAAACAAGTTAATTTTCCTCGCACATTCAATATGTAGTGTAAGTTAAACCTTGTGATCCATATACAATAACATTTACTAAGAATCCCTTTTTACCGGGTGCTGTATATGCATTTTCTCATTTAAGGAAGGAACCATCATAATCCCCATTTTATAAAGTGGAAAATAAGGGCTTAGAGAGGTTAAGTTACTTGTGCAAGGTCATGTGGTTAGCAACCCAGCTGGAATGTAGAAGTTGATTCCTTACTTGAATGTTTTAATTTAAAACTAAAACATAGGTAAAATACATTTTAGATGAATCAGATTTTTGAACTTTGATGATGCTTATGTGGACGATTTCTGAATTAAAAAACTTGTATCCACTTGTAAAGGATTATTTGCTTTCTCACTTGCATTTCAGATTTTGGTCTTCAGAAAAATTTTAAAGAAAACTTAAGTCTGAAAGGATCAGTCAGAATTCTATTAATACCACCAGCAGTGCAAGAGAAATATGGGTTCACTAAAAAGACACTTTTATTACAATTGGAAATAGAATGCCATTGGCAAATCACTTCATTCATGCTCTGTCACTCAGTGGGCTCCAAGGCAGAATTCTTAAAGGTAAGGATTTTGGAGTTAACAAAATCTCAGTTTAAAGCCTGATCATCTAGCCACTTAGGAGTTCTGTTTTTGAGCTTGTTTACATAAAGCCAAAATGGAAACATGCCAAATCAGAATTAAATGAGTTTGCATACATAACACACTTATCCTGTGCTTGCAACACAGTTGGTGTTCAAAACTGTCAACATGCATCTACCTAACCCATTTTTATCAGAGGATCCTAAAATTATCCAGTTCTCTGTAGAGTCATACAATCCCTTTAACTCTCAGGTTTTATTTCAGTTTTTATATTTAGCAAATGCAAATATGCACTCAATGATATAATACTGGGTGTTACAAAGACAAAGCAAAAGAAATAATCTCCTATGTTGTATTCATCAAATTTAGAAAATGCATTTGCTTACCAGCTCACTGAATTCATTATTGCCTAGGTCAAGTCTTTCCAACTGGGCCAGTTTGTGCATTGACCTATAAGAGATGGAGAAAAATACTATTGTGAGGCAGTGCATGACACATTGCTCCAAAAGATATTACATCTGCCCTGACAGATTTATCTGTATGTACTGTGCACAGTAATAGTGGTATTCTTTAGAAAAAGGTAAACTGCAAATACACAGAAATGTGTGCAAACTACCATCTGAAAACTTTTAGTAGCTTACCATGATCTATAGCAGTGATTCTCAAATGTCAGCAATCCATGTTTGGAGTATAGGACTGGCTGCTTAACAAAAACCTGCAAAGCTTGTTAAATATTTACAATAGTAGGAGGTATAGGGTGGAGCCACATAATCTACACATTTTAAGAATCTCTGCAGGTTTGGGAACCAGTGAACAGAATTCTTAACAAAGCATTCCAAAACTCCACAATATGGGCACAATTTCATCATCGGTACTGTCATTTACTGCTCCTATAGCAAAACTTCTGTTATAGACGTATTGGACTCATTGTCTCCTAAATATATTAACTTGAATGCTGCTATGCTCTTAACACCTGTGAAACCTTGGGCAAGAGCTGGTGCCAAAGATTAGGGGATGCTCCTGTATACCCTAAATGTAAGAGCATTCCTCAAGTCACACTCAAGTAAACACACAGCATAAGAAAAATAATGTTTCTTAATCTCAAATCTCCCCAATTATTAGAATGCTGTCCCTAAATCCTGTTTATACAGAAATTCTGGAGGCATCACTGACTCAAATCTTATGAATTTTAGTTTCCTCATCTTTAAAATGGATGCAGTGATTATCTTATAGGGTTTTTGTGAATATTAAATGAAACTCTATTGTAATTCATACACTATCAGGTACTCCAAAAGGCAATAATACATGTTTCTTTTTTCACTCATTACCTATTATTGAGATAATCTTCTGGGGTCTGATGTGTAGCAGTGAACAGAACAGGACTTTACTTTCCAGGGGACGGGGGAAATAATGACAATAAATAAAATAATAAAATATATTAGAAGGTTATTAGTGCTATGGATAAAAATTAAGCAGAGGAGATGGCAAGGAGACTACATATAGGAGGTTTACAAGTTTTAACGGGGTGATTAGGTAAGGTAAGGTCTCACTGAAATTTGAGTCAAGGCTTAAAGGAAATGAAGGGGCATGCTAGTGCAAAGACTCTAAGGCAGTGGCATGATTTGCTGTCCTGAAGACATCATAGAAGACTCATGTGGCTGATGCAGAGTGAGGGAGAGAGAGAGAAAGAGTAATCAGAGATTATGTAGTAGGAAGTTAGATAAAGTAGGCCCTTACAGCCAATGTAGAGGCTCTGGCTTTGATTCAGGGTGATACATAGAGTTACTGATGACTGGCAAATAGATTGAGGAGAACAAAGGTGGAAGCTGGTAGTTCAAATAGGAGTTATCTAATGTAGTAATCCAAATGAAAGACAATGGTGGTTTGGACCTGGGTTGTGGGGAGGGGGAGATGGTGAGAAGTGGTAGGATTCTGGATTTATTTGAAATATAATAAAATTTGAGCTAAATGTTTTGCTGATGTACTGGATGTGAGTGAGAGAAAATAGAGTTAAATGTGAGTATAAGTATGCTTTGGACTGAGCAACTAGAAGAATGACGTTGCCATTAACTGATGGAGTTAGATTTTGGTAGAGCAGGATTTTGGGTAGGTAGACCAGAGATTCAGTTTTAGAAATGATATGATAGAGTCAAGTAGAGACATCAAGTAGGCAGTTGTTTACACAAGTATGGAGTTCAGGGTAGAGGTCCAGGCAAGATATATAATTTGAGTTTGGCTAGCATCAAGATGGCATACGAGAGTATGAGATGAACAAGTAATGAATGTAAATGGTTAAGAGAATAGGTCTATGGGGAGATAAGGATGAACCAATAAAGACATTTGAATGTCCAGGGATATAGAAGAAAAAACAGATTATGAAATCCAGGAAGTCAAATGAAGGAGGTGTTCCAAGGTGGAGGAAGTGGAAAATTGTGAATAAAACTGCTAGTGGTTCTGAGAAATGAACACAGAATTTTTAAAAGTACATTTTTTAATTAAAGAAGTTGTGAACTTACAAAACAATCATGCACGTATGTAGAATTTCCATGCAACACCCCTTCACCCAGCTCACTGCACCACTTTGCAATATTTGTTATAGATTATGAGAAAATATCATCAGACTATTACCAGTAACTATGGTCCATAGCATATATTTGGCATATTTTTTCCATACCCCTCCATTTTAACACTGTACATCTTTGGCATTGATGTAAGAATATTACAGTATTGCTGTTAACTATAGTCCATAGGGTACATTAATTGTATTTTTCCTATGCTTCTCCACATTCCCGCCACCCTGCAATAGTGACGCACATCTGTTCTAGTTCACAGAAGGACATTCTTGCATTTGCACCATCAACCACAATTCTCATCCACCTCTGGGTTCACTGTGTCAATCAGTTCCTAGATTATTCTCTAGCTTTCTTTCAATTGACATTTACATTCCTAGACTACCCTTTTCAGTCACAATCCATTTATAAACCAGCTGCTACTCACTATAATGTGTAACCACCAACTGTCCATTTCCACACATTTACAGTGAATTTAATTAAAATTTCTACATACATTTAGCATAAATACTCCTTCATTGCCCTCCTCTTATCTCCTAATTACGAATACTCTAGATTTTAACTGCATGAGTTTATTCTTCATATTTAGTTCATATTAGTGTGACCACGCAACATCTGTCCTTTTGTGCCTGGCTAACTTCACCTAGCATAATGTCTTCAGGATTCACCTATGTTATTATATGTGTCCCAATTTTATTTCTTCTTACTGCAGCATAGTATTCCGTTATATATATATACATATATATGTATGTATGTGTGTGTGTATATATATATATATGTATGTATGTATATATGACATTTTGTTTATTCATTCCTTAATTGATGGACACTTGGATTGTTTCCATCTTTTGGCAACTGTGAATAAAGCTGTTATCAACATCGGTGTGCAGATGTCCATTCGTGTCACAGTTTTTGTTGTGGATATATTCCTAGTAGATAAATTGCTGGATCATATGGCAGTTCTATATTTAGCTTCCTGAGGAACCCCCAAACTGTCTTCCACAGAGGCTGCAGCATTTTACAATCCCACCAACAGTGAAAAAGTGTTCCTACTTCTCTACATCCTCTCCAGTACTTACTGGTTTCTGTTTTTTTTTTTTTTTAATAATGGCCATTCTATGTGGTGTGAGATCATAGCTCATGTCATTTTGATTTGCATTTCCTTAATAGCTAGGATACTGAACATTTTTTTCAGGTGCTTTTTGCCATTTGTATTTCCTCTTTGGAGAAGTGTCTAGTTTAATCTTCTGCCCATTTTTAAATTGGATTGCTTGCCCTTTTACTACTGACATATACGATCTCTTTATATAGAATGTAAATCAAACCATTATCAGAATTGTGGTTTCCTAAGTATTTTCTCCCATTGAGTGAATTGCCTTCTTTTATTTTATTATTATTATTTTTTATCCCTCCCCCTCTTTGTGGCTTTTTTGCATGCCGTCTGCTCTCTGTGTCCATTTGCTGTGTGTTCTTCTGTGTCTGTATTTATTTATTTTATTTCTCCTCCCCCATCGCGCCTTGCTTGCTGTCTGCTCTCTGTGTCCATTCATTGAGAGCTCTTCTGTGTTTTTGCTTGTCTCCCTTTTTTTGTTATGTCACCTTGCTGAATTTGTTCTCCATGGCACTTGTGGGCCAGGCAGTGCTCCGCAGCATGCAGGCGAGCGTGCCCTCATAAGGAGGCCCCAGGACGTGGACCTAGTGTCTCCCATATGGTAGATGGGAGCCCAACTGATTGAGCCACAGTCACTTCTCTGGACTGCCTTTTGACCTTCCTGATGATGTCTTTTGTATCACAAACATTTTTAAGGTTGAGGACGTCCCAAGTATCCATTTTTTATTTCATTGATTGTGCTTTTGGTGTAATGTTTAAGAATGCACCAGCTACCACCAGGTCTTGAAGATGTTTTCCAACATTTTCTTTTAGGACCTTTATTGGTTTTAGCTTTTACATTTAGACCTTTGATCCATTTTGACCTAATTTTTGTATAATGTAAGAGATAGGGGCCCTCTTTCTTTCTTTTGGACAGGGATATCCAGTTCTCTCAGCACATTGATTGGAGTACTCTGCCCAGCTAGGTGGGTTTGACAGGCTTGTAGAAATCATGTGACCATAGATGTGAGGGTCTGTTTCTGAACCATCAATTTGGTCCCATTGGTACAGGTGTCTATCTTTATTTCAGTAACGCACTGTTTTTTTTTTTTTTTTTTTTTTTTTTTTTTTTTTTTTTACCACTGTAGCTATGTAATATGATTTAAAGTCTGGGTGTGAGAGTCCTCCAACATTTTCTTTTTAAGATGTTTTTGGCTATATGGGGCCCCTTCTCCTTTCAAATAAATTTGAAATTGAGTTTTCCATTTGTTTAAAAAAATGCTGATGGAATTTTTATTGCATTGAATGTTTATATCAATTTGGGTAGAATTGACATCTTTATGACATTTAGTCTTCCAATCCATGAGAATGGAATGTTCTTCCAATTATTTAGGTCTTTTTAAAATTTCTTCCAGCAATGAACTGTAGTTTTCTGAATATAAGTGCTTTATATTCTTGGTTAAGTTTATTCCTAAATATTTAATTTTTTAGTTGCTATTGTAAACAGAATTATTTTCCTGACTTCCTCCTCAGATTGTGCATTACTAGGGTATAGACACACCACTAATTTTTTTATATTGATCTTGTATCCTGATGCTCTACTGAAATTGTTTATTAGCTCTAGCAGCTGTCTTGTAGATTTTTCGGGACTTTCTAGGTAAGGATCACATCATCTGTGAATAGCAAAAGTTTTACTTCTTCCTTTCTGATTTGGATGCCTTTTATTTCTTTTTCTTTCCTGATTGTTCTAGCTAGAGTCTCTAGCACTATACTGAACAACAGTTGTGACAGTGGACATCCTTGTCTTGTTCCTGATCTAAATAGGAAAACTTTTCAGTCTTTTACCATTGAGTACAATGTTAGCTGTGGGTTTTTCATATATGGCCTTTATCATTTTGAAAAAGTTTACTTTAATTCCTTTCTTTTATAACATTTTTATCAAAAAAGGATGCTGTATTTTGTCAAATGCCTTTTCTGTTTCAACTGGTGGGATCATGTGATTTTTCTTCTTTAATTTATTAATGTGGTGTATTATGCTGATTGATTTTCTTGTGGTGAATCATGCTTTCACGCCTGGTATAAAACCCAATGATCATGATGAATAATCCTTTTAATGTGCTTTTGGATTCAGTTGGCAAGTATTTTGTTGAGAATTTTTGCATCCATATTCATTAGGGAAATGAGTATATAAATTTCTTTTTTCATAATATCTTTATCTGGCTTTAGTATTAAGGTGATATTGGCTGCATAGAATGAGTTGGGTAGTGTTCCTTTTTGTTCAACTTTTTGAAAGAGTTTGAGTAAGGTTAGTATTAAATTTTCTTTCAATATTTGGTAGAACTCAACTGTGAAACCATCTGGTCCTGCGCTTTTCATTTTGGGGATTTGTTTGATGACACTTTCAATCACTTTACTTGGGATTGGTTTGTTGAAGTCTTCTATTTCTTCTAGGGTCAGTATAAGAATATTCTTAGGAATTTTTTCATCTCATTTACATTATCTAGTTTTTTGGCATACAGTTTTTCGTAGTATCTTCTTATGATCTCTTTTATTTCTGTGGGGTTAGTAGTAATATCCCCATTTTCATTTTTTATTTCATTTATTTGCATATTCTCTTTTTTTCTTTGTCAGTTTAGCTAAGGGCTTGTCAATTTTGTTAAAATTCTTGAAGAACCAACTTTTTATTTGTTAATTCTATTTTTTTTTGTTCTTCATTTCATTTATTTCTGCCCTCTTCTTTGTTATTTCATTCCTTCTACTTGCTTTTGGATTAGTTTGCTATTCTTTTTCTAGTTCCTCTAGCTATGTGGTTAAGTTATTGATTTTAGCTTTTTCTTCTTTTTCAATGTAAGCATTGAGGGCTATAAATTTCCCTCTCAGCACTGCCTTTGCTGTAATCCCATAGGTTCTGATAAGTTGTGCTTTCATTTTTATTTGTCTCTAGATATTTATTGATTTCTCTCAAAATCACTTATTTGACCCACTGATCACTTAAAAGTGTGTTGTTTAATCTTCATATATTTGTGGATTTTCTGTTTTTCTGCCACTTGTTGATTTCCAACTTTATTCCATTATGATCAGAGAAAACTCTGTATAATTTTGATCTTGTTGAATTTATTGAGATCTGCTTTGTGACCCAACATATGGTCTATCCTGGAGAAAGATCCATATGCATTTGAAAATAATGTACATCGTGCTGTTTTAGGGTGCAATGTTCTGTATATGCCTATTAAGTTTCGCCCATTTATCATATTATTCAAGTTCTCTGTTTCTTTATTGATTCTCTGCCCAGATGTTCTACCCAATGCTGAGAGTGGTATATTAAAGTCTCCAACTATTATTGTAGAGATATCTATTTCTTCCTTCATTTTTGCCAGAATTTCCCTCATATTCTGGAGGCATACTAGTCAGATGCATGTACATTTATGATTGTTATTCCTTCTTGGTTAATTGTCCCTGTTATTAATATATAATGTCCTTCCTTGTCCCTAATAACAGTTTTGCTATTCGAGTCTATTTTATCTGATATAAGTATAGCTACTCCAGCTTTTGTTGTTGTTGTTGTTTACTGCATGTGTGGAATATCTTTTTCCAGCCTTTCACTTTCAATCAATTGGTATCCTTGGGATCTAAGGTGAATCTGCTGTAGACAGCATATAGATGGCTCATATTTTCTTATCCATTCTGCTAGTTTGTGTCTTTTGTTTGGGAAGTTTAACCCATTAACATGCAATATTATTACTGTAAAGGTAGTTCCTATTTCAGCCATTTTAACTTTTGGATTTTATCTGTCATATTTTATTTTCACCACTCTTTTTACACTTTTAGTTACTTTTACTGATATAATCTTCATTTCTAGACTCTCTTCCAAGGCTCTTTCTCCTGTCTTTTCTTTTTAGGCTGTAGTGCTACCTTTAGTATTTCCTGTAAAGCTGGTCTCTGTTATAAACTCTCTCAGTTTCTGTTTACCTGTGAATATTTTAAACACTGTGATTTTCAATAACTTTTGAAAGATGGCCTTGTTGGATATAAGATTCTTGACTAGCAGTTTTTTTTTTTTTCCTCCAGTATCTTAAGTATATCATACCACTGGTTTCGGATGAGAAATCAGCATTTAATCTTATTAGGTATCCCTTAAATGTTATGTATCATGTTTCTTTTGCTGATCTCAGAATTCTCTCTTTTTCTTTGGCATTTGACATTCTGATTAGTGTCTCAGAGTTAGTCTATTTGAATTTATTTGGATGGGAGTGCATTTTGCTTCCTGGACATGGATATCTACATCCTTCAACAGGGTTGGGAAATTTTCTACCATTATTTCTTCAAATATTCATTCTGCCCCTTTTCCCTTCTCTTCTCCTTCTGGGACTTCCACATCACACATGTTTGCAAGTCTCTTTCCATCATTTACTTCCCTGAGACCATGTTCAATTTTCTTCCCTTTCTTTTCTTCATCTATTCTTTTGTATGTTCACTTTTGGAGGCCATGTCTACAAGTTCAATGATCCTTCCTTCTGCCTCCTCAAATCAATTATATGCCTCCAGTGTATTTTTAATTTCACTTATTGTGCTTTTCATTCCCATAAGCACTGTTATTTTTCTATGTATGCTCTCAAATTCTTATTTGTGCTCACCCAGTGTCTTCCTAATATCCTTAATCTCTTTAGCCATCTCATTGAATTTATTAAGGAGATTTGTATGAACGTCCATGATTAGCTGTCTCAACTCCTTTATGTCATCTGGAGACTTATCTTGTTCCTTAGCTGGATCATATCTTCCCATTTCTTGGTATCTATTGTAATTTTTTGTTGGTGTCTTGGCATCTGGCTTACTAGATGTATTTATTCTGGGTGCAGTTTCTCTCTTTAGTTTAGGGGTTTCTTGCACTTTTCCCCTTGCTTATTGTGTGGTAGGAGCCAAGGATGTAGTTGGTGCCATAAACTGTGGAGGCTCAAGCTGCCCGCATTGCCCCAGGAACTGATTAATCTTCTCCCACCTATCTCATCTGCCAAGGGTAGGGACAAAGCTGTAGCTGTGTGTAGTAATCCAAGATCATCTGTAGTTGCCCAGAGAGACTGATGAGTATCTCGCCCCTTCCCCCCCTGCTGGAGCAGGGATGGAGCTGCAGGTGTGAGCAGGAATCTACACTGTGTGGGTCCAAAATGACCTCAGTTGCCCAAGCAGACTGAGATAGCACCGATCCACCACCCTCCCTTCCAGGTTGGAGATGGACCCTCTGGACTGACCAACAATCTAATCCATGTGGGCTGAATATGCATACAGTTGCCCTGAGAGGCTGAGGAAGTAGTGTCCCTTCTGCCTTTTAGGGGGTGGGAATGGAACCACCAACACCCAAAAGTTCAGTCCACATATGCCAAAAGCACCTGCAGTTGTCCTGAGAAGCTGAGGATACAGCAGTCTCCTCCTATTTATGGGGGTAGGGCTGGAGCCTACACTAGGGCTGCAGCCCAATCTGGGTGGAAAGAAGCTGGTCCTTACCAGCACTGTGATTTTCAATCAGCCCCACTTCATGTCATGCTGGGGGTGGAGTTAAGATGGCATCTACCAACCTCTTTCCGACTTGGACAGTCTCAAACCTTAGCTGTTCTCAGGATTATACTTTAGCCAGTTGAATCTACTAATTAGTACTAGCGATTGAATTTCACAATATGGAGATTAGTGGTGACTTTGAGAGGAGCAGTTTTCTAAATTTTAGGCCTTTGCTAATGCTATTTCTTCTATTCGAAATGCCCTTTCCCATTCATCTCTCACTATCATTTTTCCATCAACGTAAAATATATTGATTTCCTCTTATTTTCTAAGTTTTAGGGGTTTCAAGAGGAAAGGCATTGTTCTTACTCTCAAATAGCTCATATTCATGAGAGAAATTGCTGAAGGAATAGACAATTTCTACCAAATAGAATAAATGCTATAGAAATTGTATGTGTAGATTTGTAGAGAACACAGAGGAGAAGTACTGTTTTAGCACTGGGAATTGGGAATGAAGAATAGAAGGTTTTATTGAAATTTCTCTGTGGAGCAATTGATCAGATTGCAGGGTTAGAGGAGACAACCATTTCAGGAAGAAATATCAAAGGTATGGGTTGAAAAAGACTATAGTCCATTCAAGCAACTGCAGGTTAGGAAAATGGTAACAAGTAAGAATTAGCAAGAAATAATAAGAAATAAAGCATAAGCAATAAAATGTAGACACGGGCCAGATCATGAGGTATCTCACTTATAAAATCAAGAAGTTTGCATTTTGACCTGATGGCAAAAAAAGGCCTTTAAGATTTTGGTATGATCCACCCCATGGATCTAAGCCCTCCCTCAGTTAGAAACAGTGGGCATCACTACCCAAAATTCTCAAGATTGGGGAATGAACAATGGACTAAAGTAGACATTTTAATTCTATTATAGACTTATTATTCTATCAATGGAAGAACTCGTATCATTGATAAAAAGGCAGAGGCCATCAGAGGTTCTGAGGGGAGGGAGAGGGAAGTCTAGCTGTAATACAGGGGTATTTTGGGGATATTGGAATTGTCCTGCATGACAGTGAAATGACAGATACAGGCCATTACACATTTTGTCATAACCTTTAAAATTGCATGGAGCAGAGTGTAAACTCTAATATAAACTATAGTAGCAATGTTCCAATTTGTGTTCATCAATTGTAACAAATGTACCATACTAATGAAGGATGTTGTTAATGTGGGAAAGTGGGGAAGGGGAGGAAGTGGGACATATGGGAATCCCCTATGTCTTTATGTAACATTTATACAATTTAAAGCTGCTTTAAAAATAAAAACAAAAAGATTTTGGTAGGAAAAAGATACAAGATTTGTATTTTAGAAAGCTAACTTTAGTGCCTTGGAATGGTGTTGAAAATGGGGAGAGAATGTGCTAGCAAAGAGGTCAGATAAGAGACTGATGCAAAATTGAGATGGGGTGTAATAGGGTTAGCAATAAGGCCTAGTGGCAGTATGGATGACATGGAGGCAGGCATGAGAGATGCATTGGAGAAAGACTTGACTTGATATCTGAGGATGGTTTGATTGAATGTGGGAATTAAAAGAAAGGAAGGAATTAAAAATAGCTTCTGTATTCAGTAGTGGTGTGGGAATACTGGAATGTAATAAATTTAAGGTGAAGATAGGTTGCACATAATGTGTGCTATTTTAAATACTATATTGACTTTGAGGAGAATGTGAGACCCATATTGGGGTAAAAAGTGTGTGTGTGTGGTCTATGTTATTGGAGCTCAGGTAAATATTTGCTTTCTTTTCCATGATTTACTTGGCATTTACCACACACTTGTTTGAATTGTTAGTTTTTCATATGTATGTGCCTCCTTCTCCCACTTAGATCTTAAAATATGTTTTGAGATATCCAGAAGGGCCTGTTGGAGGCTACAAGCAGTCCAAAGAACATCATAAAAGCTCTGCCAGCATTGTAAGAACATCTGCCTCACTTCCTGCCACATCTATACCAGTGAATAGATGCTTCTAGGAGAAAGGGCAGTAGAGGCAGGACCCCATGAAGAAAGAGCATTTCTGAGCCTGGGAATATGGGGATATGGAGGAGTGGCAGATTCTATCTCAAGTCATACTCTACTTGCTGGTGGCAGGAGTGTAATGAGAAAAATGGCTTGGAAGCCCAATAAGCAAAAAATGAGCACCCAAGCTTTGAGAAAGACCTAGTGGCCAAGATGGCAGTTGAGTGAAAAACGATGATTAGCAGTAGTGCCACTTGCATTTCAATTAACCATGTAGCCTCAGGCAACCAGTATCTTAGGGAGAACCTCACTGGGTTGAAGACCAGAGGCTTTTCCACAATCTCCTGGTTTCAATGAATTCTGCATTTCTCACTAATCCCCAGGGTAGGTATCATATAAAACTGAGAATAGATCTTTTTTTCCCCAAGCTTAGTGCTTGAGGACCCAAGACAGAATTAATGTATTAAATGACAAAATGAGTGCTTTCTTATACTTAAGTATTCCAAAGCAAATTTTTTTTTTGAATTTTTAAGATTATTTTTTTATTGACTTTGTAATAATATTACATTAAAAATATATATGTGAGGTCCCATTCAACCCCACCCCCCACCCCCCCTCTCCCCCCCCCAACAACACTCGTTCCCATCATCATGACACATCCATTGGATTTGGTAAGTACATCTTTGGGCACCTCTGCACCTCATAGACAATAGTTCACATCATGGCCCATACTCTCCTCCATTCCATCCAGTGGGCCCTGTGAGGATTTACAATGTCCGGTGATTACCTCTGAAGCACCATCCAGGGCAGCTCCATGTCCCAAAGATGCCTCCACCTCTCATCTCTTCCTGCCATTCCCCATACCCATCGTCCACCATGTCCACTTTTCCCAATCCAAAGCAAATTTTATTAGTTATAGGAATTAGTTTTATTCTAAATATTAGTTATCTCTTAAATAATCCCTTGTGTAATAGGATTTCTAGATCCTTAAACACCACAGTCACACTACTTTAGACTTACTACAGTTTGTCTCTTTAAAAACAAAGCACACCCAGAATTAAACACTACTTTTTAGAAACAGTGTGGCAAGACAATATACAAAGGAACCATTATTTCTTATGTTTCTACTAGTGTGGTTTTTATTAGTCCTTATGTGGCAGAGGAGGGAAGTAGCTTCTATGTTGCCGCTCAGCCTTTTTTATTTTGACATCCTAGTCTTGAGCTACTGCTTTTTTTGAAAGCTTTTATTCATAAATCCATACTTAGAAATGATATTTTAAAATGTATAAATTTATAACATAGCTTCCAACCATTCCTGCTGTCATTCTTTTGAATGGGCAACATTTTTCCTTTTGCTTGCTTTGAAATAAGAAAAAAGCAAGCTTTCCTGTGGGGTTTTCTCTCTCTGTCTCTCTCTCTCTCTCTTTCTTTCCTCTATTTTGTTTTTTAAATGTTACATTCAAAAAATACAAGAGGTCCCCATATACCCCTCACTCCCCTCACCCCACTCCTCCCACATCAACAACCTCTTTCATCATCATGGCACATTCATTGCATTTGGTGAACACATTTTGGAGTACTGCTGCACCACATGGATAATGGTTTACATTGTAGTTTACACTCTCCCCCAGTTCACCCAGTGGGCCATGGGAGGACATACAATGTCCAGCATCTGTCTCTGCAGTACCACCCAAGACAACTCCAAGTCCTGAAATGCCCCCACATCATATCTCTTCTTCCCTCTTCCTAACCTAAGCAGCTACCATGGCCACTTTCTCCACATCAATGCTATAATTTCTTCCATTACTAATCACAATAGTTCCATAGGAGAGTATCAGTAAGTCCACTCTAATCCATACTCTATTCCTCCATTCTGTGGACCCTGGGATGGTGATGTCCACTCCACCTCTATATTGAGAGGGGGCTTAGATTCCACATGGATGATGGATGCAATTTTCCTGCTTGCAGTTATAGGCACTCTTGGCTCCCTAGTGTGGTGGTTGACATTCTTCACTTTCCTGTTAGTTGGCCGGGGTAAGTCCAATAAACCAGAGGATAGGAATTGCAAGTCAGCTGAGGCTCAGGGCCTGGCTGTCACATGGATAGTCCAGAGATTCAGGTCTCCTGAGTACACACCAACCCGAGTGCCAATCACAGGTTCAGTAAAAGGGACAGAAGAGGCATGTGAGGAAAGATCACATCTGAGTCCAACTCCATCACACTCAGGAACACAAGCTCCAAAGTAGGGCCAACTGACATGGCATTGAACTCCAGAGCCATCTGCCATTACCATAGAACCTGTGGGTCTTTGTAGCCCTCAGGAGAATCAGTACCTGGGGTTGCATCTACTTTGGCTGTCTCTGGGATCCTGCTGAGGAGTGCATAAACATGACCCCTCTGATGACCTCCAGACTCTTTTTTGGAGACTCATAGCCATATAAATTCATTTGTCTTTTCCATTTGCCCCTTTTATTCAAGGTCAAAAAGCAGTTTTTAACACCTATCATTACATGTAGGCCGAGATATTCTGCTGGTCTGAGTTGACCCTTTTATTCAAGGTCTTTTCCTAGTTACATCATCAGCTGGTGCTTGGTAGTAATCCCTCAGCACCAGGGAGGCTCATGCCTGGGAGTCATGTCCCACGTTGGGGGGAAGGTAATGCATTTACATGCTGAGTTTGGCTTACAGAGTGGCCACATTTGAGCAACATGGAGACTCTCAGGAGGTAACTCTTAGGCATCCTGCAGTTCTAGGCCTAGTTCATATTTCAGGCAAACAGGCTCATACGCATGGTCATTAGGATCAGGGGCTCACTGTTGGACCATCCTTCTTTATTGGTCTTTGCCATCATACTTGGGGATTGTTGCTATTCCATTGGGGAAATATGATAGAGCTCCCCTGGCTAGGAACTCAGCACTTCCTCAGCTGTTGTTTTTAACTGTAACTACTATGAAAATATCCAAACATTTTTATGTACTTTGTAAACATGCCCTAGAGAACTCCCTCCCAAGCATATGCCCCCCATCAATAATACCCCACACCAGTGTTCCTCCCCTGCCATTGTTGAACCTCTCTCTGGTCTAAAACTTCTTCAAAAATGAAGCCTAATATATTGCCAAGTTCCATTAATAGCAAAATGGAATATAGTGATGGGTTTAAAGGTTAGATATAGAGTACATACTAATTTAGAAAAATTAAATAAAGTAAAAATAAATTGTGGTATCAAAAAATGAAAAAGTGAAAAAGCTTTGTTTTTGACATTTTGCCTTTCATCACTGCAATAGGTGTTGCCCTATATGTACAGTGACCAGGCAAATTCTTTCATTTCTTCCTCAGTGCCTACATCCTTTCTTCTTTTTTTTAATAATTATTAAATTTGTCCTCACAAAAGTTTTAGATCACGGTAATTTACATATACAATATAGGGCACTCCCACATATCCAACATCACTTTGTCCCTTCCTCAGCAATGATCTTTTTACATGTTCTTATTATATTTGCTGCAGCTGATGTACAGATATTGAAACACAGAGCTTTCAAACATGGTTCCATTTTGATTTACATTATGGTTAGTATTTTAGACTATGCAATTTTCTAAATTTTTAGTTATCTTATGTTTTGCATTATGGTTTACATTTTAGCCTATAGACTTTTATACATTTTTGGTGTAATTTAACATGTCCTATATCCCCTATGGGGATTTCTGAACTAGTTCCCAAAACTTATTTAAGATCTGTTTCTTAAAATACCTTTTCTTCTGTTTTAATTTTATCTCATTTTTAAAAAATGATCCTAGTTTCCATCAATTTTTAATTACTGTCACAAAAGTTCTATTCCATCATATTTACATTCTTCTGTTTTTGAAGTTGCCTTTCCAATATGATTTCTTAACATCTTTTCTTTTTAAAAGCATTAAATTCTTATTTGTTTTTGAAAATGCCACTTCAGTATGATTTCTTGTATTTTACAACTCTAAAATTGACTGTCTTCGCAAGATTTTAGATAGTCTGAATATAGCCTACTCCTTTTCTTGTTCCTCTGCTGGTTGCTAAACTATAATCACTCTGTCAAATTGTTCAAAAATTAGATGAATATATGTAATAGGTTTTTAATTCATCAGAATGCAAATAAGTAATACTTTGTCAGAAAAGTAAAATAGAATTCATGATATTTTTATGTTAGGGCTGTTCTTTATGAATATTCATTCATTCACTTAAAGAATTTGTGCTTCTTTATGGCATGCACCACACTGGCTGCTGAAGTTATAAAGATTTCTAGGATGCAGGCTTTTTCAACCTCGACATTACTGACATTTTGAGCTGGTTAATTATTTCATGTTGAGGTCCATCGTGTGCATTGTAGGGCATTTAGCACATCCTACACAGTTTCTACTCTGAAAGACTTACTTTCTAAGAGGAAATGACCTTTAAATGAACAATTACTTCATAGGGTGATAAGTGCTAGTATAAAAATGTGCATAGATTGCCATAAGAACTCAGAAGAAGGAACAATTAATAGTTTCAAGACGAGGTGGCATTTGAGCTGAGTTTTGGAAAACCTTGTTGTGTGGATCATATGTATTTCAAATGTGAAAAGAAACAATGAATGTAATAACAGAGTACTTCTGAAGTCAAGGTTTCTCTGAGAGTGTGGGTTAAGTCCACAATATTAACACTTATCCTTAAAGCATATAAAAGATTTTGGTCCAAAGTTAAGCCACTCAAACTTCCCATTAAATTTTGTGAGAAACCCCATTGCCTTTCCCTCATGGCTTGGTAAATAGATTTCTATGATGCAGGATTTCTCAGATTTGGCTCTATTGACATTTTGGACCAGACAATTCTTTACTGAAGATGCATGGGCATTGCAGGATTTTTAGCAGCATCCTGGCTTCTGCCCACCAGATTCCAGTAGCACACCATCAGATGTCACAAGCAAAATGCCTCCAGACTTGGGGGCAAAAGAGCCTCCTGTTGAGAACTTCTATGCTAGAGGAACACTTCCAACCTTTCTCTCCTCCCTTCATTGATTAGTGGGAGGGTGAGAATCTTATTTTTATTTGTCTATCACCTTACTCTAGTCAGTGGGTTTCCAGGTGGCCTGCTCTTATGCTCTTCAAGCTAGCCTGCTTGAGGAATGCACTCATTTGGCTCTACACCTTCCTCCTTATAGTAAGAACATGTGGCTCTGGGGACTATCTCTTAGAACCCGCATTGGAGTCCAGCTGGCTTGATTCCCCTTGCTACTGGCTGGCCTGGAAGACTTGATCATTACCACAGGTCAAGGAACAAATATTAGGGCTGTTCACAGGTTCTCCATTAGGAATGCTGAGAATGTGACCTTTATCTGTCTGAACCAAAAATCTTGCTAATTATTTAAATTCCCTTGTAAGTTCACAATTATTTGAAGGAGTGAGTTTTAATGACATTTGTTACGTTAAATAATATCTACCAACCTATGGTCATACTATACCAGTAAAACTGTGTAAATGTGCAAAATTTCTATGATTGTTACTTTTATTGCTGCTGCTTCTCCTGTCTGTAATTTTCTGCCGAAATCCTTTCATAGCTGGTTCCTTTTCCTCAGAGCAGAATTTGAGCAACTCAAAATAGAGTAGCCCCAACCTCATTCATTCTGTATATTTCCCTGTTTATTTTATCCTTGACATTTGCCACATTTTCTTGTTTTTTTTTATTTGTTTGTTTGCTAATACCTTGTCTCCCACTGCTAGATTTAAGACAACAAGGAACTTTCCAGTCTTATTCACAGCAAAGCTTTTCGAACAATATTTGTTAAGTGAAGATATTCATACATGCATGAATGAAAGATTCTTTACCAGTGAGAAGTCTGAATTGTAGAATATTTAAAAGGACAAGCAGCTCAATTTCTACCACGCATCTATTATTAATTAACAGTTGCCAAGGAGATATCCTGATAGGCCTGTTTTAAAGAATACAGTATTGAACAAACAATTACTTATTTATTGCTGTATATACAGAGTCAATAAAAGCAGATAAGGCTGAGGTTCGCCAGCCTATGATATCTAAATCTTGTTTTAAGTCAACTTCCTGACACTCAAATGACAGGTTTTGTTTTTGTTTGTTTTTTTTTCAAATTGCAAATAGTTAAAGAAATATTAGTGAAATATTAGGTAAGTTTTCATTTCTCTGGATTTCTGGAATATAGCAACAACACTTTCTGTCAGAGACTATGTAGAATATTTAGGAGCATGGACCCCAGATTTAGACTACCTGGGTCTGAATCTTGATTCCACCTGGGTGGTACTGCTGGACATTGTATGTCCTGCCAAGGCCCACTAGGTAGACTGGGGGAGAGTGTAAACTACAATGTAAACTACTATCCATGTGCTGCAGCAGTGTTCCAAAATGTATTCCTCAAATGCAGTGAATGTGCCACGATGATGAATGAGGTTGTTGATGAAGGAGGAGTGGGGTGAGGGGGGTGGGGGGTATAAGAGGACCTCATATTTTTTGAATGTAACATTAAAAAAAATAAATAAGGAAAAAAAATAACATCTTTGTACCTCAGTTTTAAAAATCTGTAATATGGAAATAATAAAAAGAATCTTAGATTGATCCTACTTACATCTTGGACTATGGTTACCTGACTACTGTAACATCCTCTTCCCTAGACTGCCTTTCTACCATTTTAGGTCCTTCCAATCCATCTTTATCATGTTCACCAAGTAATCACCAAAATAACTTGGTGATGTCATTTCTGGGCTCAAAAACAAAATATATCAAGAAATGGTTTAAGTTCCACAGCATTGCATTCAATCCCTTGTAACTTGACACCAGCTCGCCATTCTGTTTTTATTACCTGCAAAACTCCTATGCACAATATGATGTATACAGCCAGACTGAGCCATTCATAGCATCCTAAATTTTTTCATGGGAACCAGTCTCTAGTAGATTTAGCTTTGGAGGTCATGAGACTAAATCTAGTCTTATTAAATATATCTCCAAGGACTCCTCAGATGTAAAATCACAATTCAGAATAATTGAATTTTTATGAGGAATTGGGGAAAATATTTGTTATAATTTGGCTTTTTTGGAAGAATAGAATAATATACCCCCAAAATGGTCATAATTTTTATAGAACAAAAATAAACAAAAACAAGACTTTTGCTTTGTATGCAGTCAACATGAGAGTTCTCATATGAAGTTGACCAGATTATGGTTTTTAAAATCTATGTGAAGGAGGTTGTCCTAGAATGTCATTGAGGAAAAACTAAATAGTAGTTAGAATCTGTCACTAATTCCTAATTTAAAAGCTATTAAAATTGAAATAGATTCTGAATTTTATGATGAGGATTTAGAAATGATGGACTTCTCTTATGGAGATTTCTCTTCTAATTCCACATTATATATTCTTCTGAACCAGTCATTGTCATTGGTTCTTCAGTCTTTATAGCATTCACATGGGCAACTGACTCCATAATAGCATCACTTATTAGTTACAAAACACAGCCTGCAGGCCAAATCTGGCCCACTGCCTATTTTTGCACAGTGTGCAAATTAGTAATGGATTTTACATTTTTATATGGTTGAAAAAAATAAAAAGAACAATATTTTGTAATGCAAGAAAATTATATGAAATTCAAATTTCGTACAGTTACAAAATGTAAAATGTACAAAAATAAAGCTTGATTGAATCATAGCCATGCTCATTTGTTTACATATTGTCGATGATTGCTTTTGTACTACAAGGGTGGAGTTGAGTAGTTTTGCTAAAGACTTTATGGTCTTCAAAGCCAAAAATATTTACTGTCTGGCTCATTACAGAAAAAATGTTTACTGACCCCCCAGTTAAAGTGAAACCTAATAATTGGGAACTATAGGCTTTAATAATTATTTTATTGGCTTTCCAGTATCTGGCATTTTAGAATTTCCCTATATTGAAACCTTGGTAGGAGGCAAAGTTTACCTCCTGAGAGAAGAAAAAGCAGCCTTGACAGCTGAGAGCTGGTTGCTTGCCTATTTGCTATCATTTAGGCCATGGTATTTCTTTGCTGATCATAAAAAGTTTCACGAAATATCATCATAGGATGAGGACTCTTTATCACCATAAAGGAACAAAACAAAAACCAGGCAACTCTACAGTCATGTGTCAATAAAGTTAAAAACAAAGACCTTTGGCTTTTAGTAATATGAGAGACGACTTTTGACAATGACAACTCCAAATCCTTTTCATAACTCCCACCTATCTTATAGTTAAAAATTACAAAAATATCCAATCATTGAATGCCCTGCATTTAGAGAGTACTCAGTTCAGAAAAGACAATCAATTTATTGAGCCCTCTCTAAAATTAACAATAAGTTCTTCCTAACTTCCACTTACCAAGATGCACCATAGTTTCCCATGTTATGTGGCTGCCCTTGCTGGAACAATTCATAAAGCTAACATTGTTGAGGAGATATTCCTGGCGGTCTTTAAGCTAGTGGTTCTTAACAGAAAGACTAGTTTTCAAGCCTCTCTGGCAATAGTGAATTGGGCACCAAGGCTAAATACAAGACAGACACATGCTGCTGTATGCTCTACAGAAGTTACTGACCCTGGAGAATTCATTGGGGTTGTGAGCATCTGAAGCAGCAATAGCAACAGAAGTTGCAGGGTGATGGCATAGTAGCAGTAGTCAGTGCCTGGTGCTGGCAGGGTACCAATGCAAACTGTGGCATTTGGCGTTTAGGGTGGCAATAAAGGTTTTACACTGCACTGTTTGTTTTTAATAGCTTTTGCTTTCTTTCTTTCTTTCTTTTTTTTTTTTTACTGTTTTACTTGTACTGTCATTTCTTACATTTATTTAATGATCTCTCGTTAGTGTCATTTTCAGCTTAAAGTATGCTGTTTGATGTCAACTGGACTTTCTGGTGACTCTAAAATATCACTCTCTAGCCACATATGATCTTCTAAGTCCCAGTTCCAAATTTCTCTCTTTACTAAAGAGTTCCATTTGATTATACCATATGCACCTCAAATTTATCATGTTGAAAATAAAATTAGTCATCATCCAGAATTTCTCTAGTTCCTGTCTCTGTAGTTGACACAATGTAAAACAGAAACTTGATAAATATTCCAATTTTTTTATTAAGTCCTAAGCATTTTTTTTTCTTTCTCAAATTCATCTCTTCTCCTTTCTGTAGTCACTTTCACAGTCTTGTTCAAAGCTTTACTTCAGGGATTCTTACCAAGGGGTCCATGAGCTTGGGTTGAAATTAAAAAAAAATATTATTTTTGTGGAGGTTTGTTGGTGCAGGTGTGGTAGGTTTATTAAATAATACATAGTATAGTGTGGATCTAGTAAGGGGTCTGTGGTTTTCACCTGACTGGCAATTGGGTCCACAGAACAAAAAAGGTTAAGAAACCCTGCTTTAATTGTTCATCCCATGAATTACTTCCATGACTTCCTTATCTGGTTACAACACCCTTCAGTGTACCTTCTATAATTCTATCTCCACATAGCAGCCATAGAAATCTTTCTAAAGGGCAAGTCATATCATGTCATATAAAATTCCTTTGGCTCCCCTTGGTCAGAATAAAGTTGCCTCTGAAATAAAAACACAAATAATACTGGACCTTCAATAAATGTTTAGAAAGTTCTTGATGTGTGATCTAGGGAAAGATATTCAACTTCTCTGTACTTCAGTTTCCCTATTTGTAAAATTAGAACACTACTCGTACCTAATTTATTGGGTTGCTTTGCAGCTTAAATGAGTTAGAAGATGAAAGACGCTCAAACAAAGCACATAGTAAGTATTCAACAATAGTCACTATTATTATTTTGAAAAATGGATGCTAAAACAAAACATTCCCATTAGGCAATAAGACTTCCAACATCACGCAAACTATTTAGCAATTTGTAGACCACAGAGGAAGCAGAAGCTTTAGTAGAAATCAAATAATGAAGGTTCAGAGGCTAATCTTAGAGCAGGTACTTAAGCAACCACCGTGGAAAATGTCACATCATCCATCCAATAAGTATTCTTTGAATACTACATTCCAGGCACCCTGCCAGATACTAGACAGTAAGATGTGCACGTGAAACATTACCTTTCTTTCAGAAAGTTTCTAGTGTAACAAAAAAGACACACAGTAAAAAAACAAGTACAGTAAAAGGTGCAAAGGCAGCAATATAGGCAATACAGGGCACTATGGGAGTATACATAATGAAAATAATTATAATGACTAGGAAATAAGAAGTGGGCATATTAGTCTGAACACAGAGGGAAAATATCTAGATGAATCACAACCATTTCACTAGCTTCATTTTTATTTTAATTTATAATTAAAGTATAAGATACTGATAGAAAAGAAAACATAAGTATAATGCTTATTGCTGTATTGAACTGGTTACCCATGTAATCAACATCAAGAAGAAGAAACAAAATATTACCCGAAGTCTAAAAGCAGCCTCCCTGATGTGTTCTTCCAGTTACTACTTGTTACGGGTTGAATTGAGTCCCCCAAAAAGATTTGCTGAAGTCCTAACCCCAAGTACCTGTGAATGCGACATTTTTCAGAAATAAGGTCACTGCAAATGGTATTAGTTAAGTTAAAATGAAGTTGTACTTGAGTAGCGTGTGCCCTTAATCCAAAATGACTGGTTCCCTTTTTCAGAAGGGTCCCTTTTTCAGAGGCCCAGGGAAGGTGGCCATATGACAGAGGCGAGATTGGGCTATGCTATCACAAGTCAAGGAATGCCAAAGATTATCGACCATAGCCAAAATCCAGGACAGAGGAATAGAACACTTCTCTACAAAGTTCAGAGGAAGCATGGCTTTTCTGGGACCTTGATTTTGGACTTCTTGTCTCCAGAACTGTGAGACAATAAATTTATGTTGTTTTAAGTCACCTAGTTGGTGGTATTTTATTACTCTACTCCCCAAAGGATAAACACTATTACAAATTCTGATAGCATAGATAAGTTTTGACTCATGTTGTATTCCAGATAAATGAAAACATACATTATATCCTCCTTGTTCCTGACTTGTTTTCTTCCCAAAACCAATGCAAAGACTTGTACATAAATGCTCATGGCAGCTTTATTTGTAATAGCCAAAAATTGGAAACAACCTATATGCGCAAGGGGTGAAAAAATAAACTGTGATATATTCATACAATGGAATACTACTCACCAATAAAAATTTGATAAACTTCACAAAATGGACAAATCACAAAATAATTATACTGAGTGAAAGCTAGACAAAAATGAGTACATAGTGTATGATTATATTTATATAAAATTCTGTAAAATGCAAAATAATCTATGTGATACAGCAGATCAGTGATTGAAGGGGACTAAGGCAAGAAGGGGCATAAGGAAACTTTCGGGGGTGATGCGTATGTTGATTAGCTTGACTGTGGTAATGTTTTCACTGGTGTATACATATGATGAAACTTACCAAATTGTACACTTTAAGTATGTGCAGTTTATTATGAGTCAATTATATATCAATAAGGCTATTTTTGGAAAAAAGGAGGCTTGGGTATTTGAATAACAAATGTTAATAAAACCTTCTCAATTTCAATATATATTCAAATTGTGGTAGGTGGTATTATGTACCCTAAGGAAAGGCATGTTCTAAATCTTTTCATTCCTGTGGGTGTGAATGCATGTGTAAATAGGGCCTTTCGAAGATGTTATTTTTAGTTAAGGTGTGGCCCAACTGAATCAGGATGGGCTTTAATCTGTGTTACTGGAGTCCTCTATAAGCAGAAGAAATTAGGGCACAGTGATGCAGAGAAAACCAGAGGGAGGAGCCAAAGGCCTAAGACCAGGGGAAATCAAAAGAGCAGACACAAGAAGATTGCCGTATTGGTGTGGAAAAAGTGGCCATGGTGGCGGCTGGGTGCGGGGAATGGGAGGAAGAGATGAGATGTGGAGGCGTTTTCGAGACTTGGAGTTGTCCTGGGTGGTGCTGCAGGGACAATTACTGGACATTGTAGATCCTCCCATGGCCTACTGGATGGAACGTGGGAGAGTATGGGCTATGATGTGGACCACTGACCATGAGGTGCAGCGATGCCCAGAGATGTACTCACCAAATGCAATGGATGTGTCATGATGATGGGGGAGAGTGTTGCTGTGGGGGGAGTAGTGGGGTAGGGGTGGTGGGGGTGAATGGGGACCTCATATTTTTTTAATGCAATATTTTTAAAAAATAAATTAAAAAAAAAAAAAAAAGAAGATTGCCATGTGACAGGAGGCAGAGATGCAAACCAAGGAACCCCAAGGATGAGGCAAGCCTGCACCAACCTTGAGAGAAAGAATTGCCATGCTGATGCCTTGATTTTGGACTTCTAGCCTCTGAAACTGTGACCTAATAAATGCTTGTGTTTAAGCAAACCCAGTGTGTGGTATTTGTTACGGCAGCCTGGCAAACTAGGTATACCTCTAAAAAACATCATCACATACCCTCAAAGTTCCATAGTCAGATTGCCAGGGTTCAAATCCTTCCTCCTTACCTTATCAGTTATGTGACCTGGGGAGGTTACTTCTTTGTGATTCAGGTTCCTCATATGTAAAATGGGGATAATAAGAGTAACTACTTTAAAGAGTTACTGTGAAGAATATATAATATACATAAAAAATTGAGAACTCTATAAATATTAGCAATTACATTATCAGAGTTAAAATTCTGGCACAAGGTTAAGTAAAATCAAAGGGTAGTATCCCCGGCAAAATTGACTTAATGAGACTTATTTCTCTTTATTGATCTAACCATTACGGTTGGCATACAAAATCCTACTTAAAGAGACTCTGGTCTATTTTTCAAGCCTTATCTCTTGAAACGCCCAAGCCAATACATCCCAAACAAATGAATCTCCTAGTACTATACATAATTGACCAGTTTCTCAATGATCTTTCAGCTTTGCACATGACTTTCCTTGGCTTAGAATATCTCTTCCACTGAACCAAGAGCTCATTAAGAGTACTGAGTATGTCTTTGAAATTCTCAACATGTAGTACAGTGTTCAACACGTTGTAGGTCTTCAACAAATGTGGAGCAAGTTTTCCTTGAATCTAGTTTTCATTATCTTATTGAGATTCCTGTCATTAATATTTCTTATATTGTCTCCTAAGCTTGATATTAATTGAATATACTGCTTTGCTCTTTTATTGTAAGTTCTTATTAGCTGAACGGGAAATACTTTATGTCTTTCTTCCCAGGTATTTGTGCAGATAGAAAAAATCAACACACTGTTGAAAGCATTCTCTTGTGTGCTGAATGTACCCCAGAAGAACATGTTCTTGTGGGTGAAAACCTATTGTAAGTAGGAAATTTTGATGATCTACTTCATTAAGGTGTGACCACCTTATTTGGAATGATTCTTAATCTTATTTCAGGTGTTCTTTATAAAGGGAATGGATTCAGGGAAAGAGAGAGAAAGCCATGGAAGAAAGAAGGTAAAGAACAATGAAACCCAGAAGAGAAGACACCACCATGTGCCTTGCCACATGGCAGAGAAGCCAAGGATCACTGGCAGCCAGTCTTTGGGAAGAAAGATGCCTTAATCTGGATATTTTCTTAGCCTCAAAATTGTAAGCTAATAAATTCCCATGATCCAAGCTGAGCCATTTCATGGTATTTGTTTTTAGCATCTAGGAAACTAAAACAATGGGCTTTGAAAAGTGTAACATATGTTTACTGAATGAAGCATTGTTACATTTTAAATTTCAAATCATAGGAAATGCAGATGATCTACCTTGATTTTAAAAGATTAGAAAGAAAATTGATAGTTTAAGACATTTGGGTCATAATGAAAGGCAGCAAGAAAGCCTTACATTATTATAATTAAACTGACACTCTCACAATTTGTTGAAACTCACTGATCATCTCATCAATATCTCATTCTGAGGATTGAATGGTTAATCTGTGACTTCAGAACCCCAAATGCACTCTGATGTATTTTTTTAAATTGCTTAAGAGAATAGTAGCCTTTGGCTAAAGACTTCAGAGACCCAAATCACGGGCAGTGCTTTAGAGAATAAGCAATTCTTGCTGTGTGTGACAAATATCTATAATCTACAAAAGGCATTAATATCACCTGATTCCTAGTCCTAATCAAGTGACTTTAAGGTAAATTTAAAAAGCAACATCAGCATAAATCATTTAACATTTCACTTCATTTCACTTTTAATATGTAAGTGTTATTAAAGTGGAACTATTCATTTATAATGTGCGGGCAAAATGGTTAAATGGATTTTGGAGTACTGGAGAGAGAAGTGGGATTGAATACAGGTTCTGCCACTTTCTATCAGCGTGATCTTATGTAAATTATTAAATTTCTCTGAGACTGTTTCTTATTTGTTAAAAACAAAACAAAACAAAACAAAAGTTAAAATGCCTACTCTTTTAGTTTCCTAATCTGCTCAAGCAAATAATATGAAAAGGGATGGGTTAAATTATGGGAATCTATTCACTCATGGTTTGAGGCTGGGAAAAAGTCCAAATCAACATCATTAATGTGTTGCTTTCTTCTTAAAAAGAAGGGGATGGGCTGCTGGTGATATTTGATCCTGAGCATATAACATGGTGGCCTCTCATGGTGTCTCCTGCAGCTTCTTACTTCCAGTGGCTCTCTGTTGGAATTTCATTCTCTTAAAAAGGACTCCAGTAACTGATTGAGACCCACCCAGACTGAGGTGAGCCGCATCTTAACTGAAGTAACCTCATCAAAAGTCCCACCCACAATGGGCTCACACCTACAGGATTGGAATAAATTTAAGAATATACTTTTTCTGGGGTACATACAGCTTCAAGGCACTACACATATCTTGCACAGTTGTTGCAAGATTTAACTAAATAGTGTGTATGGGTAAAAAGTGTGAAATATCTAACAAATAAATATTGCTTCTCCCTAATTATCAAAGAATAAGACTCACAGGCTAATCAGTTTTATCTAGATTATTGTTTTATTCGTGAAGGGGAGAACTACGAGGTTTGAGTTGTAATGCATATGAATTCATGTATCCTCAGTTTATCAAGTGCCAGTCACTCAGAAAAGTATTTTAAAATACGTATATTGCACTGTGTTTACACATATCATTTTTTTCTTTCATTTGAATTTTTAACCTCTGCCTTGAATGCCAACTCTGTCTTTGTTACTTACATTGCCACGACTCATTACTAGCCACCAATCCTAGTTTCAATTACCTCAATCCACCCTTCCATTTTTTACTACCACTAGTCAATTTAACTTAACATCAGCAACACCAGGTCATTCCTTATTTCATAAGCATGTCCTGAACTTTCCTACATTCTCTATTTTCTCTTCCTAGTATGCCACTGCCCTCTTCCCACTGGTTGAAAAATAACTTCCCCTTGGAAACCTAGATTAAATGTTCCCAAATATTGTCCTCCTTTTCTCCCTGTCAGAGGTAATCTCATTTTATCAAGCATTTAAAAATTTTTTCTCTTCCTTCTTATCTTTCTTTCCTTTCTTCTTCATTAATTCTGAAAACCATTTCAAGCCACCATTATTGGTACTCTGGAGCATGAATAAAACACTATTCCTGTCTTCAAGAAATTTACTAATTAGGAAGATACCAAAGGAAAGTTCATAAATAAATAGCCAATATCTCAGTAGAATGCAGAAGAAAGAAGAATGGAAGGATAGGCTTTACACATGAAAAGTTAGGTTATATACACCTGAAGATTAAAGGATGACTATTAAGATAACCAGTCAAATAGGTGATGTTTAGAGAAGTCAGATCATTGCCTTATTTTAAATATATAATTTAATCAGTTTCAGAATGGTAAACTAAAACTTTTAGTAATTCAAATGGAAATGATTCCTACACCTGTACTAGTGGAATGATTTCCCCAACAGTTTCAAACTCACCAGTGCTCTAGTAGCATGATCTACTACTTTAAAACAAGTAGTACATAAATAAATGTATTGGTTTCCCTGGGAGTTTTGATTAAAATAATTCTTGAAACAGTTTCACAGTTTTCTAAATATATCCAGTGAATGCCTTTGGACAGCTTAATTTTGTTGTTTTTATTATATGTAGTATTACTTAAACATCCAACAGAAAGTTGTATTTTCTCTAGTCACCATATCATCCTTATTCATCCAACAAATCTGTCTTTGGGTAAAGCACTTTACCAGGCACTGGAGATACAATGACAAATGTGACAAATTTTTGCCTTCAAAGAGTTTAATGAAAAAGACCCTCAAACAACTAATTATAATATAAAAATGATCACTTTTTAGCCACATGTGGTGGTTTGGACCTATATGTACCCCAGAAAAATATGTTATTAAAGCTAATCCACTCCTATGGGTGTAAACCTATTGTAAGTAGAATTTTTTTTTCATTTTTATTTATGTATTTATTTTTTAAATTGTATTATTTTGAAGAGACACAGATCACAAAAAAGGTTACATTAAAAAATATAAGAGGTTCCCATACCCCCCTCCCCACCCACTACTCCTCCCACATCAACAACTTCCCTCATCATTGTGGCACATTCACTGAATTTGGTGAATACATTTTGGAGCACTGCTGCACTACATGAATTATAGTTTAAATTGTAGTATACACTGCCCCCCAGTACTTTCAGTAGGTTATAGCAGGATATATAAAGTCCAGCATCTGTCCTTGCAATATCATTCAGGAACACAACTCCAAGTCTCGAAAATGCCCCCACATCACATCTCTTGCTCCCTCTGCCTGCCCTCAGCAACTACCATGGCCACTTTCTCCATATCACTGCTACAGTAAGTAGAAAGTTTTGAAGAAGTTACTTCAGTTAATGCATGGTCCAGAGTTGGCCTTACAACTCTCACTGGAGTCCTTTATAAGAGAATTTAATTCATACAGAGAGAGAGAAAGCCACAGGAGCAAGAAGCTGAAAGCATGTAAACCCTGAAGAGAAGACAGAAACCAGCAGACATTGCCCTGTGCCCTGCATGTACCAGAGGAGTCATGGATCACTGGGAACTGGTCTTCGGGAAAAAAAGCTTTGCTTTGATGATGCCTTGATTTGAATATTTTCTCAGCCTCAAAACTGTAAGTTAACAAATTCCCATTACTAAGCCAACCCATCTCATTGTATCTGCTTTCAGCAGCCTAGGAAATCACCATATTATATACAGTGTTCTATGTGCGTATGCAATAAAATGATTGGGATTAGGAACCAGAAATAGCCTCACAGAGGCATTGACATCTGAACTGGATCTAAACTAAACTAACAAAGCAAAGCAGAGCCATAGTCAATTTGGGGGTGGAGTGTGATGAAAATTTTCAAAACTGGATATTGGTGATGATTGTACAACTCTATAAATTTACTAACAATTATTGAACTGTACATGTGAAATGGGTGAATTTTATGGTATTTAATCCACACTTCAAAAAACTGTTCCTTGTGTTTTTCTTAAAAGAATTCACTGAGTGGCTTTTGTTATTTGCTTCCTTAAGGATGAGGGGTCTGTGAATTCTTATCAACTAAATTTTATCCTATACTCACAAATCTATGTTATTCCTCTGCTTAAACCCTTCAGTGGCACTCTATTGAATGCAAAACGAAGTCCAACTATGGGAAATGAGCGCCTTCACAATCTCTCCTCTGTCTACTTCATGTTTACTCCAGCCTCACTTATACTATTTTATACTAACATGTCCTTATGATGTTTCCCTTATGACCAACACTCATTCTCCTTCAGCCCACTTGATAAATTCCAATTTATTGTTCAAAAGATTGTTCAGGCTTCATCTCCTCTGTAAATTCTTACCTGTTCTTTTCAGATAGGATTAAGTACTTCTCTGTACTATTTCTGCACATTCAGCATATTTCATGTGCTATAGTATATTGCATTTAATGCTATAATTGACTATCTTCCTTACCAGACTATAAGTTAATAATGGCAAGTACCTTGTATTTTGTGTCCCTCGTGTAATCACAGTGCTTGCCACACAATACAGTAGGCTCTCAATAATGATTTTTGAACTGGATTGAATTAAAATTTTTTGCATGCTCTCAAAAATTTTCCTGAGAAGAGGAGGTCACTAAAAGATAGGATTTCCAATGTTATATTCATATGTAAAATACTACTGGAATCAAAGCGATGGGGGCGGGGTGTGGCAAGGAGCAGGGTGTAGGGTTTTTATGTTCTTACTGGTTGGACTCAAGATTTTGACCTTAGTGATATTTTGAGCAACTATGTAGTTTTCATATCTTAAAGGTGTTCTAATGTCTACTGTTATGAATCCATTATTTTTATTATATTGCACACCCAGATTATATACTTTTACTTTAAAATAAAGCTAGTAACATCTAACATGACTTCTTTACATTTTGTTTTTGAATGAAAATTGATAGTCATATTTTTATGACAAAATTTACATCTTCCAATTTTACCCCAAGGAATGTTGACTTGCTAAAAGAAAATATGAAATGGCAAAAACCTTAAATTTAAAAATTTGATGCTAACGAAATATGGATGGAAGAGTTAGGATTTCCAATATTATAGTCATATGTAAAATACTACTGAAATCAAAGCAATGGGGGGGCGGAGTAAGAGGCAGGGTAGGGAACCTGGAGCAAGAGGTGAGTGAGGAACATTGTAAATTGACTTTCAAAATCCTATTGAAAGAGTGCCTCAGAAAATAGAATACATCTTCCTTTGTATTTCCCAGAAGTTGCATGTTTTAGGAAGTTTGTTAAGATTTTCATATTCTCTCCTGACTAATATTGTGAGGGACAAAGTATTTTCCTCTTCGGGTTCTTTGTGTGAACTTGTACCTGTAATAACCATTTCATTGCTTTGTTTTTGATTTTTCCTTGTACCCTTTTTCAAAATTTGAGTAAGTGGTATTTTTTGGTTTTGGATGTGTGTTTTGTGTCTTGGCACATTAAAACAATATTTATCTTTGGTAGCTGAAGCTTTTGGTTTCCTAGTTTAAATGACCTAAATGATTATTCAGAAACATATTTTCAGAAATATATACATGTAAATACCTTTGTTAACAGATGAGCTAGTACCTAGGATTGGTTATATATCTACAGCGGGGTCCTGGCATCAAATTTTAGGCCCTGATTCCAGGTTCTCACTATTCATATTATTCCATACTGGGGTTTATTTTCAAAATTTTATTATAAAAATTTAAAACATATATGCCACTTACTGTTTTTAGAAAAGGAAATACAATAATGATGATGAAAATTTTAAGATAATAATACTAATGGTGAAAAGTACATGTATTTAACCTGACAACTTTATTTGGATATTGCAAATTCTTTTTGTACCTCCTATTTATTTACAAATAGACATGGAGAGAGAGAGCTTTTTAAAAAACATTTAAAAAATGTTTTCTTGTAATGTTTCTCTGTCCTTATTATCAGTTCCTTGATAACAGTCCCATGTTTTTCACTGTATATAATGGAACACAGTCCCCTACATAATTAAGTGTTTAAATAGTACTTCGTTATTTACAATGATTCTCTATTGTCAACAAATTACACTATCCCAAGTACCTGCAGACTTCTTACTTGGTCCCTTTAATGGATTATATTTCTGTGTAGGGAGGGAGTGGTGACCATTTCTAAATCAATGGATAATTATTTTATTCTATTTCATATTTTGTGGTAACCACATATTGTATTGCTTTCTTAAGGGGTACTTTTTTGTTTGTATTTTACTCTCTTAACTATAGCAAAATTATGGTTTAACATGCATTTTTCACTACCTATGAATGTGTAAGCAATAGAATACTTATAATGGACAATTCAATAGGAAATTATTATTATTTCAATAAGAATAAATGTATATAAAATATTTCATATTCCTATTATTTGATCTACTGTTTTTAAATATATCTAGAGGCTAGAAAAATAGGTAACTTTACAAAATAAGCATAGTTAATGTATTTGTTAAATGGGTATGTGTGACTCCTCTCATTACAAAAGATTAGAATAGCATAAACATTGTGTATGAATTTACAGTCATTTATGTTTATTGGAACATTAACAGTGACATAGTATTTACAGTGGGCAAAAATGAATCAAGCATTGTATTTGTAAGTATTTAATTTAAATAATCACTTCTGCTGATACAACTTTGAAATACTTCACTTTTGACAACTGTTAAGTTCATCTTAATTTCTTCACACTAAGAAAAGTTTCTTTTATCCTACATATACAAGCTTTCAATTGTAATATGTTATTGTCCAACCAGAAACACCACATCTTACTGCAGTAAGGTCATGCCAACAAGATAACGATCCAACTGAATCCCTGCACATTGCTTCAGACTTTAATTGAAGTCGTATACATTTTTAAAACTTTAACAAAGGAAAGTCCAGTTCCTCATTTAGAGGCAGAAAAGCAGTATTTCTTTAATCTTTAAAGCTACTTATGCAGAATGTTTCAAATAATCTCAAAAACGAATTTTAGAATGCTATGTAAATTAGTGATATTTTGAAGAACATGGCAATTTGATAAGAACATTAAAAAACAACTAAAATAGCACAAGTTATTTTATAAATGTCAGAGATTTATTTTTGTATTCCTAAAATAGGAATATACCTTTTAGTATACAGTTTCTGAGAGAGATATGCCGTATTTGAAAATGATGGAAATCAGCATATGTCACATGAAACCAACAACAACAACAACAACAACAACAACACTGTGCTGTGCAATTATATAGGTTTATGAATTTTTATGTGTGATCTTCCTAAGTTCTCATGGAAAAATCAGCATATGCACATTTGAACTAAAATAGCAATATTCACTTTCATCTTTTAAAAAGGCTATATACATTCTAGGACATAATTTAACATTTCAAATATTGCTTGTAATTGAAATGCAGTAAATCAGAACAGAAATATTCAGAAAATTACATTTCGGCTTCATAGCGTATAATTTATACTTTCCTAGATAGTAAAACAGAATACAAACAAAACACTGGGAAAAACTATTAAGCTCAATATATCCTGCTTATATCTGTTTTATAAGAACTCCAAATTGTATTTACTCAAGCAATAGTTTCAGTGGAACTATTTTAAATTCTTTACATCTTCCCTTTTTTCAAAAAGGAGTTAAGATGGTGAAGGAATGTATGCTGCACTGCATTTGGCTTCGGGTGATAACTTCTGTATGTTGAATTTCAAACACTTCAAAGTTTTAATACAAATTATATCCTACTTTTAAAGTATATATACAAAGTGTTGGAAAAATGCACCCTTGATATAGACTTATTTATTTTGCTGAAATATCATTATACAGACTCATTTGACATGCAAATTAAAAAGCTATAAGCCACTGAACCGTACAGATAAAGCCAATGTGGTTAATTAACAAATGTGTTTTACAGCTACAAAATAACTGTTTCACATTAAATTACATAAGGTGAAATGATACATAAAATCAATCAATCACTGCATTTCATATTTTGACTTGGGGCCATCTGGGAATAAATCTTCAACTTTGCAAAGTAGTTTCATAATGGAACATCACCAAGGAGTACTAGAGAAAAACTGGGCAACTATATTCAGTCTTTGAAGAAGTTAACCTACTGAGAAATTCTCTTATTTACTGCATTAGGACTACTTTTTAAATGATGGCTTATTCTTATGTATTTTTAAAATAGTAATACAAAAATTATATGTGACAGCAGCTTTGCATAACAAATAGTGAAAATAAATTTGACAAAAATATGGTATTAATGTTTTCCTGACACTGAAAAGTTCATATTCATTGAAAGTTATGGTAACTGAACACACTTGGGGAAAAAAAATCAGTTTTTCTATAATAGTCAGAAAAGTTATTGTTAAACTTTAACAAAGACCAAACATTTTGGACAATATTAGGCAGTAAGGAGGCAGCCCCCATCAGCAGGTAGGACACCAAAAATGTTTGGTTTCATAATATAGTTTGGGAGAGCTACCTCTACAAAGTCTATTCGTGCTGATGCTCCTGATGCTGCCATTTCTGGTGCCAGAAAAGCTGCTGCCTCCACATCCTCTGTTGTAGGTGTCACTGTATAGTCTCAGGCGAGTGGGCAAGGCACACACTCTGGATCTTCCATGCTAAGATGAGAAAAATCAATTTCAATGCCCAAAAGATGGAACTACTGATGCAGAAGGTGACTACAATAATTACCAATTGGTCTACAGTACAGGGAGGTAGAAAGTTTGATTGTTTTGTTTGCTTTAATATAGAAATAGGTTTTAAAATAACATTTTTGTAAAAAATTACAGCCCTAGGAATAGATAAATACTAGATAAAATAGATGCAGAAAATTATACTCAGATGGGACCATTTGACTGAAAACATGCATACTTTCTGAAAGGAGAAAGCAAAACTTTCATATAAAGATTACCGAGTTTTAAGTCATTATATGAAAATGACTTCCTTAAGGTAATACTTCCAAGGTTATTTCTGTTCATTTACATGAACTCTCTTCAATAACAAGTATTACTGATACATGCTATTTAAGTCAGAATAGGAATGGACCCAATGATATTTTACCCTGACTTTTAATGTCCCTTTTATTCTCTGGAAAAGACAAAATTTGGTTTGTGAACATCCCCTATTTTGCCAATTTTCTTTTCAAATGTATCAGTCCCTAGAGCATGTAGAATAATTCAGCTTAATCTGTATAGTGTTTGAAAAAAAGCTCTGATATGAGAAAAGATCGTTGAAAGATATTAGGGAGAATGATATGTATAGGTGGACACCTGCTATAATATATTTTATAATATTAAAAGAACTTTGATTGGAAGAATATTTAGGATTGCAAAAAAAATTCTTTGCATTTATTATCTATTTAAATATTTAAATAACTTGCATTACAGATTTATATTTTTTAAAAATATATATAATTTTAAAAAGCATTGACTTGAATGTGTAAAGATAAATGCATATATTAAAACAAAATCATTTACAAAAACATTTACCATCTCTAGAAACACTGTGGTAACTAAAATTAATATACCATGGCTCTTTGGAATTGAATTAGTTAACAATCTTTTTTTATATAAAAATTGACATTTTTATGACAGTCATTTTTACAGATTGTACACTTGAATCCATTATATTTGATATACTGTAAAGTGACAAATGATCACAAATTAAAATGACAGATTTTTATTGAACATAATTTTTCAGCAGGAGCCATCCTGAATCAATTAATCATGCTATTATTCTACTTTAATTTGCTCTCCATTTTTTCCCCAAAAAACCGCCATTCACATATTTCATTTAATGACTTTCATACATTTTGTTTACTTTTTGATGTACTACATTTTATTTAAATTAACTCAATCCTAAAATTTACTAATATATAATAAATTAAAAACTGGATATGCTTAAATAGGAAAACACAAAGCAAATTAGGATTTCTTAGATAAATGCAATTATGGCTCTACATAATATTAAATGATGAGTGATTACACTAGCTTCATTAGAAATTTGTTTGCTCCACATAAAGAGACTTTTATATATTCAACTTCAAGAAAAGAAATGAAATTGTAATATTTCACTGCAATAATTTCTGCATACAACTGAAATTAGTACACATTAATCTTTAAGCATTTTCATAGGAGAAGGCAAAAGGTAGAGTCCTCAAATCCATATGATTATTAGTTACATTAGAAGTAGGCAAATACTACAAAAATTGTACAGTTCGATACATTCAATAGGTATATTGGAAATGTGCATAGATTATTTGAACAAAAATTAAATATCTGCATTTTTAATTGCCAGGTAACACATACATAGATTCTTTGTGAGGACATTTTGTCCCATAGTTGCTAGTTTTATTTATTTATTTTTGATCTAATATTAAACAGAAATTTAAAAGAGGTTCTTATTTACAAGTAATACAAATTCTCACTTTATTATCTGATAATTGGCTCTTCCAATGTATGTTTATTAAATTCACCTTCTTATTTTTGTGATATAAGGAAAATAACAGCATGTACTAAATATTAAAAAGGCTATTATATTTATATTCTAATGATCTTACTATATTATATAAAGTATATGTGGATAATGTTATGTAGTTCGAATTCAAGCTCAAGTTGACTCTAATTGTGCATTTGGGGTATTTTTCTTAGATAATTTTGAAATACGCAAATGCATAGCTGCCAAGCTCAAAATAATTAAATCTTAGTATTTTGTTTCTGGTCTCTCTGTCCTCAACAATTGTTCTTTTCATAGGGCATATGGACTATTCAAGAATAGAATTGTCTAACTGAATGATATAGCAGTTAATATTCTAATCCCACTTTAACCAGCTGAAATTCAGCACTAGCTGAAAGCTTAGAGTATTTAATTACAGCATACAATTTAGCTTTGAATATAGAGCACAAGTACAAATATTTTTCTTTAAGCATCAAGCTAGTCAAAAGATAACTCTTTGTCAGTCAACATTTTATTCCTTACATACATTATGTAAATTTTCCCAATATATTGTCATTTGCAGTATAAGATTGTTAAAACTCAATAAATGAAGAATGTTTTTATTACAAAATGTAGTAATCTTCCAGAGCAGTCTTTAGCTGACCAGTAAGAAAATTTAGACCATATATATATTTGTATACAAAAATTTTTGCAATCAAATGCAATTGTGTTCAAGCTAAATCAACTTTTCAAGTGCCTTGGCTCTAAAACATATGAAATAACATTGTGAGCTCTTTTGTTGATGTGCTAAGGCATTTCAAAGGTTATTAAGAAATAAGTGAAATAATGTTTTATCTGTGGGCTGCAAGCCACTGCAGAAGAAGTGTGTTAAGTGGGGCAAAAGGGAAAGAATGATTTTGTTTGGAGAATTCAAGAAATTATTCTAAGAGTTAACCTGTGATATGGTCTTTATTTTTAAATAGGAATTCACTGTATGGGGAAAAGAGGGAAATCTAGGCATAGGGAATTGCATGTATAAATTTATCAGATCTTTAAAGCAAATAACTTACTGGAGATGGTGAGATAGTGTGTCATGCAGGAACTTAATGTAGAGGGGAATGCTGGAAGATGAAAAAGCTTGCCACTGTTCTTATAAATTTATTTCTATCCCTCAGTCTTTGTTCAAACTCAAAGGAAGTGTTTCTTTACCTGTTCAGGTCAAATTCTTGGGCACTTGATCCCAAGCTCTCTCAACCTCTTCCAGGATCTGGCTTCTTAAGTTTTCTTCTCTTTCTTCTTCAGCCTCACCCTCTCTAGTGGCTCTTTGCTCTTGGACTGTGTGCAGTCCATAACTCTGCTTCCTCCTCTTGCACCCCTAACATAGACACATGATGGTCCACTCAAGTTAACATTTATTTCTTGTTCTCTGAACTGAAATTTTTTGAATACCACTGGGTGCCAGGCAATGCAATGGGAAACAATTCAGAGCAAGATGAATTGGTTTCTATCCTCCCTTCTCCTCTTCTGAAAAGGGCAGCCTATCTTACTTCCTCACCAAACGTTTACTAATCAACACACTGCTCTCTGATATCTAGCCCCTCCACTTTAAGGAAACTGCTCTCACCCTTAGGGAATTAGCATAACTAATGGTTAATCACACCTGCTTCGGTGACATAGAAAAAAAATCCAGAATCTTGACTCTCACATCTGCTGCTATCTGGCTGACCTTAGGCAAGTTATTTGATTTCCTGAGCCATGATTTTCTTTCCCTGTAAAATGGACATAATGGCACTTTCCTCAGCCTATGGTAGTAAAGTTCAAAATGGGATTCAACTTATGAAGTGCTTTACTCAGAAAGAAAAACAAGGGCTCATGGAATTATCATTAGGTATTAGTATTCAAAAATCCTTCTAAGTCCAAACCCAACTAATGCATCTAAGTCTTGATCTTTAGGGTCTCTTTATCCTCTTTGATGGCTGATTCTTCTCTTCACGGAAGCTCTCTGCTGCCTTGGATTCTATGACAACTTATTCCCCAGCTTTACCTCATAGGCTTATACTTAGTCCGTCCCATAAATGCTGGTTTTCTGTGCTAAATCCATTTCTTCTCGCTCAGTACATAAGGATCTACTCCCATAGTTTCAAATCCATTTGTACAATAAATTCAAAATCTAGACTTCCGCTCAGACAATCTTTGAATTTCAGATTCCTATATCTAACCATATTCTAGGTATCTCTCATTGGATCTCCCACATCTGAATTCATCATTTCCCCTCTCCTTTTGAAGCTGGCTAGTAAGATAGGGAATAAACAGATGGGTCTGGAACCTGGCAAGAAGTCCACGTGGACATCAATAGCCCCCAAGATGGCTGCTGGAAGACACCCCCACTCCCCCCACAAGATCCTGCCATTCAGAACAAGATTTCCTCTGGAAGCCAGGAGAAGCCTCAGACACTCCCCAAGGATTTTATAATTTTATAATTTACCCCTCCTGGGGTAATCAATCAAAACAGCAAACAGCTAGAACTCCTCCCTCGCCATTAGCAAAGGGGCAGAATAATTAATGGTTTAAAAAGCAAGTGCCAAGCTCTTTTGCTCTCTTGCCTTCACCCTGTCCTGGTGCCTGTTTCAGCCTTCTGTGCCCTCTTCTTGCCATTTTTCCCTTGCCATGGTCACCACACAAGTAAAACCTGGGGATTTTTAATCTATAATGGGAAATTGCAGTCTGTAAATTAGCCTGCTTTATCATTTTTCAGCCCCTTCCTCTCTACCTGGAACCCACGATCTGCTACTTTCTCCCATTTCTCTTTCCTCCCTACATTAATAAATTACTGGCCTAACTCACCTGATGTGTGTGGAAATTCATTTCTGCAGCATAGTCAAGAACCTAGACAAAATCCAGTAACACTTTCTCTGGACTTTTTTTTAACCTTCTTCAGTGGCATCACTATCTATTATATCATCCAAGCTAGAAACTGGGGTGCTTATTTCTAACATCCAAATCACCTTAACATCCAAGTTACTTTAGGCCTGTGCCAATTTTATTTCCTAAATATTTCAGGAATTGGTTGCTTTCTCTCCATCTCTGTTAATACTGTTCTTCAGAATATCCTGATTTCTTGCCCAGATTAGTACAACAGGCTGTCAATTCATCTCTTTACCCTTTAATCTTTACTCCACGTGATTGCTAAAGGAAATGTAGGCAAGTTTGTCCATAGTGTGCAACTAGAGTCTTAGCATAACAAGTCTCCATGTTACGATATCTCTCTATCCAGCCTCGTCTCTGACCACTCCTCTGCCATCACACTATTCTCCAACAACCCTGAACTGCTTGCTGTTCCCTGCATACACTATTATTTCTCACTTTTGTACCCCTGCTACTGCTGTCCCCTCCAACTGGCTAATTTCTATCCAGTCCTTTAGACTCAGGTTAATCATTACCTTTTCAGGAAGCCTACTCTAACCCTAAGCTGATTTTTAAATAGTGCACACAGAAAATTCGTTAAATAAAGATTCATAGAAAAAGGAAAAGATCACCACAAACGTTTAAGCCTAATATAGCCACAGTAACTTTTTAATATGCTTCCTTCCAGCTTTTTAAGGTCTATTTTGTTTACATGATGGAAATTTTACTGTACAAGCAATTTTATATTATGTTTTATTTAATATTATTCTTTGAGTATTTTTTCCATAATTAGAAAAACACACTTTTAATGGCTTCATGATATATTCTACCAAGTTGGCTTTCCTCAATTAATTTATTCTACTATACCTAGAAATTCCAAAGATTACCTGGGTTAATAATGAATCATTATTAACCTGGGTTAATAATGAATCATATAGTGTGATTTGCAAACCTCAATTTTAGCTTGAACCTGGTCTCTAGATATCTATACATTTTGGACCTCATTACCATGACATTTCACTGACACTTAACAAACCCAAAGCTAAACTCATTATCTCTACTTAGCACCTGTCCCACCCAAACTTTCTTCTGTACCCTCCATTTATAACACAATAATTCTCCCAAATAAGTAACCAGTGGATCATCCCTGACTTCGCTTTTTCCTTTAACTCTTTCCAACTCAAATTCAATCATTTACTAAAGTATTTTGATTATACCTCCTAAGCATATATTGTATCTTTCCTCTCCACTCCACTGTCAGCAGTTCACATGACCTTTAGGCTACTGAAATGGTCTCTTAACCTCTCTCTCTGAGAGAGGTTCTCCTGAATCCCATCTTCCTCTGATTTGCTCCTTAACTGTTAGTTACCTTTGTGTGTATGTGTGTGTGGGTATAGATAAAGGGGTATATTTGAGACCTGATCTAAGGTATTAGTTACCTTAAAAAATGCAAAACTCATCCTGGCACTCCTTAGCTTAAAGCCCTTCAGTGGATCACAGCGTTCTACAGAACTGAGTTGCAAATACTTGGGTTTCAACACCTTGGCATAGCTCTGTACTAGCCTTTTATCTACACAGTTCCATTCAATCCTCACAAACCTCTGAGTGAGTCACCTGACTTTTCTACATGTAAGTACTTCTTAGAAAACTGTTTTGTGATTCTTTACTTATGAATCTGTGTATCTGTCCTCCATCCCTAGATTAGGAACTTGGAAGAACAAGTTATAAAAACTAACTAAATATTGCTCAAGTGTCTAAATATCTATGTTGGCAAAATCTTCATTGTAGTTTCAAGGAAGGAAGAATATTAAAAGAGAAAGCAGAGACTAAAAAACAAGGAAGAGAGACTAAAAATAAGGATCTTGTAATAAAATCATAACCAGAACTGAATGTTTTTTTTTGTAAAAGTCTCTATGATAGAGTTTTTAATAAACTGGCTTACTTATACCAATGCTGAAGGGTTGAAAAAAATGTGACTTATTATAGTTAGTGACATATTATTCTTACTGAGGGTTTAAATATACATAAACTTTTCCAGTCTTAATTCACAAATGTTGGGAAAAAATAAACATTGCTAAAAACCATATTTTTCTGAGGTTAATTCATGAAACCACAAGCAGTAATCAATGGAGGTGTACGTTAATCATTTCAAACATGGAAACTTATTAAAGGAAACTTGATGGTAAGCAATAATTACCAAAGGAGCACTAATGCAGAATTGAAATCCAGTGCTAACAAACTAAACTTGAAATTGATTGAAAAGAAATTTTGCTTTGAATAACATCACTACAAGGAATTCTTATTACGACTTTAGACAATGTTCTGATGGGTTCATTAGATGGGACACCTGGCAAAATATATCCCCTTAAGGCAGGATTATAGTAAGAAGATTTATGAATTGCAAATGATAAAATAACAACCCTTGGAATCAGAAGGTGCATGTAAACTGAAAAGTCTGGGGGCCATTGGAATCTTAAACTCTGAAAGGTTTTTAAGTTCACTTTGGGAGGTTGAAAGGATGCACCTCTCTGCATGCCATCTTTCCACCATCAAGCCTGCTGCTGGGGATCACACAAAGTTGGTTCTCTGCTCACTCGTTTTATGCTCCACTTTCAAACTGCCTGGACCCTACTGTTCTCCCAACCTTAGCACAGTAACCCTGTCTCCTTTGAAAACTACATTGTCCAAAAGGACTTTTGACCCTAGTGAAAGGGAAATAGGGAGAAGATTCCACTTTCTCTCATTGTCACCATCTATTCTTTTCTTCTTTTCAGACCTGGTGATTTGAAAATAAACAAACATAACCTGCTGCCTTTGGCCACTGATAGACTAACCCTCCTGGCCGTACTAAATATGAACCTAAAGCATCCTGTTGAATTTACCTTGATTTTCATCCTTTTTCCCATTTGAGTATTTGTCATCTCGCCAAACGCAAAACAATTCACTATTAAAAGTTAGATGAATAGTGAATTGTTTTGCGTTTGCCAAGATGGCAAATGCCTGCTGACAAGAATATAAGCGGACACAGAAGAACACACAGCGAATGGACACAGAGAACAGATAACCGGCGGGGGGGGGGGGGGGGGGGGAGGGGACAGGGAAGGCGAGAGAGAAAGAAGTTAGATAAGGTACATTCAGATGACATTCAGTCATTCCACTCCAAACATTCCATCTGCCTCATAATATTCTTTTCTGCTTGGCAGTAGCCTCTAGAAACTGTGTATTTTCTCTTTACTGCTAGTGAATTTGAAGTTATCCTGGTAAAAGACTGATTGCCAAGGCCTTCCGAGGTGACTGGTATTTTGTTCTTATAATTTTACATTTACTTATGTGATTATCTGATAAGTGGCTGTGTCTCCTATTAATTATGCACTCCCCTGAGGATAGAGACAGGACTTGTGTGTGCCAGTATGGTATCTCCTATGCCTAACAAAGTGCCTGGCTCACAAGTACCTACGAATGCTATAATGAATGAATTTTAAAAGTACAGTTATATTAATGCAAACTTATATTTGGCATATATATAGGCAGTGAGGCTATGAAAAAGATTCCTGTTCTCAAGGGGGAATTTTAGAAATGGAAGAGACAAGAAACAAATAAGATAATATATGACAGGAATCAGTATTACGAATAAATTAAAATAGGGTTTTTGGAGAGTGCCTGGAATGGGTGTGGCTACTTGAGGCTGGAGGGTTAGCAAGACCTCTTGGGGCACGTAACATATAATTTGAAATCTGAATGATAAAAAAAGAGCGAGCCACAGATAGATCTGGAGACAGAGTGTTCCCGACAGCAGGGAATGAATAAGCAAATTAGACAGATTTGACAGGACTTGTTGACTGATTGGAAGTGGGAGTAAGAAATAGGCCTAGGATGACTCACAGGATCTAGAAAATGTTATTTCTATTAACTGAGCTTGCGGGTACTGGAAAAAGTACAGAAAGTGACGTAAACGAGTTTGCTGTAGAACTGATGACTTTAAGGTGCTTGTGATGCACTGAAATAAGTGAGGTAAGTCACCCCTAACATATATTTTCTTTTTAAGAATAGAAAGGATATGGACTATAACTCCAAAGGATTGTTTTTGATAGTATTTTCTAGGTGAATCTTCTTAACTGACAGTATCTCCACTTGACTACATTTGGTGAAAGTCTTCACATACCTGCTACTGCTCAGGGCCAAAAGACTGTTCTGATGATTCAGAAATTTCTATTCACTTGGACAGCCAAAGGTAACATGACTGTTTATTATGTGCAGACTTTAATTAGGACTAAATTATTTCCAGGTAGAAATCTAAAAATTTGGATTCTTCTACTGCACCCCTCACTGAAATGCTTCAAAACTCAATTTCAATTTCTGATTTTCTTAAAAAAAAGTTTTATTTCTGTTGCAAGAGGCCTGATTTTCTTGGGCTCCCATCCACTACTTTTGTCCAGTAAAGAGCCTATATGTCATTTTCTTAACACACGCGCCTTCTACCAGTTTGCCCTGTTTAACCTCGACTTGTGGTTGATTCAGAGCTGTGTCGTATACTGCAAATATTCTTCAGTGCTGTCTTAGGCCATAGACTCTTCCCTTTGTGTTACAGATAAGACGGGTGATAATTAGACTCCTTTCTGAGGAAACTTTTGTGGTTAATTTTGGAAGGTGTTGTGCAAACACTTTTCCAAAGTAGAAAGTAGAAAGCATCTTTGTTTACAGACTATGCCAGAGACTGCCTTGCTACCTAGCTACTGCAACCTCACAAGGAAGTATCCTTGGGAGGTAGAGAAGACTCAACTACAGAATTTGACTTAATGAAAGTGTTCTGTTGCCAGGTAACTTTTAAAAAATGCCAGGAAGCTAGCCTTTAGCAACTGATTTTATCAAGTGTGGGTAGGAACTGACAGGCACTTGTATCTTTTTGGATTGCAAGTACATCTGCAATTTCCAGCTACCGCATTCACACATTGCCTGATGTAAGTCGTAAAGCAATTAGCCTCTGGTCTAGAATTAAAATTCTCCATTAGCCTCTTCTGCAATGGCTGTACTAGCTGAATATCCACTGACAGACAGGTTCTGCTTGCTGTCTTTAGTCTTATGGTACCTGCTTAACACTTCATTCCTGAGCAGATACCCTTGAATTGGATTTTCTACCTCAATGAATTGACTTCTCCTTTTTAACCAGCTTTCAGCTACTAGCTCTTTTTAAGCTGAAACTGTTGAAATTGCTTGTCATGCCCAGCAGAACTGATAATGAAAATTGAATGTTACATTTTAGAAGTTAAAGTCTATTAAAATGTATTTGTAATTCTCAAGTCAAAACTGCTATATTATTTACTGATACTCATGAAGCAATATGTTAACCCGAGGCCACATTAAGCTGTATCCACTGAATACTGTTTAAGAATGAAGTTTACTGGATTCGTCTAAAAAACATTATCTATGAACTTAAAAAATCAACATCATTGAAAATGTGGCTGATTACTATGCAAAAAACTAATAAATTAGTGTTAGCAATTGAAGTAATTGATGGTCGTTTTCAAGTCCTTTTCTATCTATAATGCTTTACATATACATAAAATAAAATTTTTGCTATGTTCAGAGGTGACTATCATATATACTTTTTTCAGTTTGGGTTTTATTTTGAAATTTCATTTCCCTATTGTGGGTCTTCTACCCTTCACTCTACTCTTTTGCCTACTTCTCACTTCCTTTTCCAGACTCAAGTGACTCAGAAACACAACTCAGTATGCGTTCTACCATATTGTTCTAGATGTTTGAATAATCACATATGAATACAGGGTGTTGTGGCATTGTTTGTTTAATAAAAAATATATATAATTTTCTGAATCTTTCATTTGACCTTCAACAATATCTTGTAGGAATCATCATTTAATGGCCTTGTGGTGTTCCTACACCATTATTTATCCAGCCTTCACTCTGTTAATGAATTTTTATTTTGGTAGTCTTTACTTTTTTTTGCCACCCCAAACAATGCTCAGTAAACCTTGCTAAAAATTAAATAATCCACTTGACCGTTGTTTTTGTAAGGGTGTAAGATAGGGGGTCTAATTCCATTTTATTTTAGATGAATAACCAATTGTACTGCTAATGTTTACGAAATAACTCACTCCTTTCTACTGATTTTAAACACCAACTTTGTTATATTTTAAATTTTTGTACATACTTGGATCTATTTCTGACTTTATATTTGTTCCATTGACCTAATTTTTAATTAATTAGTTAATTTTTAAACTTTATTTTGACTTCAAAAAAATAACATAACAGACAAAAGGCAGCTTAAATTATGGAAGCACTATATTAAAAAATCCTATCCAGGCACATTTATCTTATTTTATCCTAAAAACAAACTTAATTATTTCTCCAGTATTCCGAAAAATGAACAAATGAGCACAGATTAGTTAAATGACATGACCAAGTTCTCCTTATTAATGAAGAAAATAAAAAAAAAAAGCTCGATTGTATTACATCTCTTTAGACTAAATCCCATATTCCTTTTATTTTTTTTTACCTTTAGCATTGGTACAGTACCTTCTTTGCCTTTACTACAAAAATATTATTATTGTTAATTGTAGTCTGTAAGTTCATTAGTTGTATTTTCCCATCTCTCACCATATTCTTAACACCTTGTAATAGAGGAACATTCTTATATTTGTATTATTTACCACAATCCTCATCTACCACCAAAATCACTATATTATATAGTCCCTAGATTACCCTCTAGCTTTCCAATAACATTGACCTCCCTAGACTACTCTTTTCAGCCACAATCACATTTATAAATCAGCAGTGTTAGTTACACTCATCATGATGTGTTAGCAACTCTATTCTTTTCCACATATTTAAAACACCTTATTAAACATTCAGTATCAGCAACCCCTTCTCAATCTACTTGACTTATTTTTGATTTTACAAAATATTTATTTGATTACAGTGGCTGATATTATGTTCTGCTATGTGACAAGGCAAATCTTCTATCACTATTTTAAAAAAAAATTCCAACTCTCATCAGCCATTCTTTTTTTTCTCATATAAACTTTAATATTATTTCATCCAATTAAACATCGTTAGGGATTCTAAATGGAATTCAGCCAAATGAATATCCAGTTTCATTAATGAGTAATTTGGGGAATAACATCTACATATAAGTAATGACATATCTTTTCATTTACTCATATCCTCTTTTATGTCCCTCAATAAAACTTATAGTTTCCTTTTATAAGCATTATGCCTTTACTGTTAAATTTATTACAAAATATTACTCCGTTTTTGTGGCTATAGGGAATGGAAAATTTTTATTTTTTAACTTTTTATCAATGTTTTCGCAGATAATTAAAAAAACTTATAGTATTCATATATTAATTTTGTCTCTCTTACCAAATACTCTTAATCATTTTAATAATATATTAAGATTCAGATTTGATAAGTGTAAATAGTATAGTTAGCAAAGAATCTGTTATTAAGATTTATTTTTACTTGTATTCATAAGTTAGGTCTGTTTCTGAATCCCTAATCTATCTCTAATAGCCGTGCAATATTGGGCAAATTGATCAACCTCTTTAAGTCTCATTTTCCTTGTCTATAAATCTATAAAGTGGGAACTGATAAGGCATCTATATTAGAGTGGTAGCATTTGCATTAAATGCATGGTAAATAAAAGGCACTTCAGTATAGACTGGTAGCTATAAAGTTCTGTGAAATGATAGTTGCTATTTTTATCACTATAGCTGCTGGGAGAAAACCAGTTTAAGGAGTAAGAGTAAATCGTCCAGGGGTAATGCTTCATAATTTTTTAAAACTGGACAATAGACGCAAGATTACAAATAGGCAAGCTAGAAGAGATTGAATTCTTCTTCTGGGAAGCAACAGAGTCTCCAGGTAAAATGGGACAAAAAATGAACTAAACTAAAAATACTAAGAAAGCTGACAAATTGCAAAATATAATCCAGCAAAGGGCATGCAATTCACCTACATATTTTAAAGGTAAACAACAACAATGATCAAAAAAGAAAACCTTGATCAAAGACTTGATAGCTGTATAAACAATGAAAAATAAAAGAGAAACAGAATGATATATTAAATTTTGTGAATTGTGGAACTTTACTGAGAAAAAAGAAAATTTGGTCTATGATGACTATACCAGAAATGAATATATGCAAAAGTAATGTGTGCTCCCACCATTTAGTTCAAATTAACTTACTGATAAAGGAAGATTAATCAAGTTTCTTCATATCTTACATGTTATTAAAAATTAATGAGAGTAGAACCTTTAGGAAAGTTTTTCATCAATGTAGAACTGGATCAAAATGAACACATATTTGCCTGTCTAAAGAAAAAAATGTTTTTCCACTGATTAGAATTCCTTTCTGAAGTTTGCTAGCTCTTAAAAAAGCATTACATTTAGAGGAAGGATGAAACATTTAACTTTTTACAATTTAGCTAAGAAAAGCTTCCCCCAAAGTGCATAATTCACATTTGTCAAAAGGAAGGAACTTAAATGATATCAGAACACATTAACCCTAATTGCCAAAAGAGAAAATATAAGGGAATAAAAATTCTTGGCTCAACTCATAATAAAGTCCTTTACTAACCAAAAACCAAGACAGAACATTCAGATCAGCAGTCAGTTAATTGTGCACCAGGTTTGGGGCTCATAATTAAATATAATAAAGATAGTTTTGATTTCACATATATGGCAAATCTACTATTCAGGTAGGGGATGTTAAAATACTATGTTACAAAAGCTACTGAATAAATTTTAACCTGAATAATGCAAAAATCACAATGCACATATTTTATTGTTTGGAAACTGAAAAGTATTTAAATTTGTTTTCATTCTGGTTGCTGGAAAATATCAAAACTCAATTCTCATACACTTATTAATGCGATCTTCATGTACACAGATAGTATATATTGAGATACTCTTAGCAAAAACATTCAATATTATGGGTGGGTTGTATTTGAAACAATAGATTTCAGTTTGGGTTGATACAGTCATGCTTTTTGTTTGTTTGTTTTGATTGGGGATGGAATGGGGTAGAACTTATTCCTGTTGTAAATAGTGACATTCATTTCCTGATCAGTTAACTAAGGTTACAAGTGCATAAATGATATTTCTTTAAAATAAACCTTTCCCATATCTCTATGAAAAGTTTATCTTCAATTGTTTCAGCAGTGCCATTTTCTACATGATTGGAATATAAATGCAATCCAAATTTTACCCTTCTCATTTCTTATTTAAAGAGGCTCTTTTGTTGGATGTCGACCCAGATACTCAGCTGAACTATATTTGTTTGTTTTGATTGAAAGAAATTGCAGTTACCCTAAGAAAAAGAGCAGAGTTATCTTGTTGCTTTGAAGCTAAATTGGGCAGGATCATCATTCCAATGATTTTCTCTTCTATGTCACAGAACTGGAGAAAGGTTCTTTGCCAAATCTTTTCCTTATCACCAGCAATCATCTACTGAACTTACAGGTATTCTCTTGCCCAATGGGAAGAATCACTTAGACCATTTGTGAAGCAGAGAAGAATAGGATTATAAAATTACATTAAAAATATAGAACTACTTAATAAATTTTCATCAATTCTAAAGGGCTATTTTGGACAGTTATCAATTCTGTGTGTTTTCTGCAAACTTTCATATATATAAGTTGTGATGGCACACTTTGAAAGTATTAGAAGATTCATGCCAATGTTAAACAAGTCAGCAATAATTCAGTGCAATAGATGACAGTATAACAAAAGACAATATTTATAAAAACATCCAAAATTGTAAATTATTCCTTATTCATCCTTTTGTACTTTTTGGCTATTGGAATAAAACTGTTTGCTGCCTTTACCTGAACTACAGTGTATTCAGGAGAAAAAGTTACCATTTCAATAAACATCCCATCTTCCTTTGCTTTTGGCTCGATCTTATACATGTTTCTGACCTCTTATTCATGGTACATTTTACCCCACCCCAACCAGTGCCACAATCCTCACTCAGGGCCATGTTCTACCTGTCACTCACTGCCATAACAATAGGAATGCTCAATGTAGCAAAAATGACATTTAATCATTGATTGGAATCTGGTGGCATGCTTGTAAAGTATTCATGGTCTCCGTCACAGCATCCCAATTAAGATAAACTTTTCTGCACTGTCAAGAAATAATTCTAAAAGTTTCAAAATTGATATATATATATGATCTTCAATTGATATTTAGGTTAATTACATTGTTTTATTTAAAACAAGAACACTTTTGAAAACATCATTAAAATATAGCATGTACTTTAACATATACAATTAAAGTATATTTTGAATAAAACAAGTAAAAACTTTATATATATATAGAATTGATGTTGACCCTGGCATAAAACATGCTCTTATATTTGTTATTAAATAAATATGGAAATAAGAAAGCTGAATACTTGCCCTTAAAAGTATCATAAAATATATGAATTTATCAAATAACCAAAATATAGAGTTCTCCATTATCCACAGTGTGAACAGAAATATTTAAATTGAAAAATTTCAATCATTGTTTCTACGAATAAAGAAACACACTTTTCTTCAGTCAAAATTAATAACCCATATGTCTACTCGAGGGTTTGACTAAATAAGTTTTGACTTGGTAGGTTTCAGTATTTAGAATAGAGGACATGATGCCTGATTTGCAATGTGGTATACTAAGTGGTGCAAAAACAATACTGTCTTGCTACAATTTTACTATAGGAGTATTGCTAGATTTTCTGGTTTCAAGTTAAAATATGCATTCTGTGAATAAAAGATGACTATTATTTCTTCATTTATTCAACAATTACTGATCAATTATTCTACTATGTACAAACCAGGGTGTCAGGCATTGAGGAGGATACTAAGATGAACAAGATAAAATGACGCAAAGGACAATTCTTTAGGAAGAGAACGTCAGATAACTTGGGAAATGAAAATCGGGCAATTGTGTCATGGGCAATTTACTGCAACTATTTTATGACTCATGGTTTAGTGGGCAAGAGGGGGTGATTGTAATTGCCAGTATTTTGGTTCCCTGAGTAGTGGTTATCTAGATCCTGCTGTGTTATTGCCACTCCGAGGTAAGGCAGACAAATCAGGGACAGAATTGGTAAACTTGGATCTCTGAGGCCCTCCCAAAATTCCCAAATCAAAGGATGAGAGAGAGAAGAGAGAAAACATTGAGAGAGACCTTCTAGCATGGTAGTGATGGTGTAGCCTGGCTGGACGCAACATCCTTCTCTAAATTTCCTTTTATCTTGAGCAACAAATACTGCAATACTTGAATCTCTGTGAGAGGATTGCTTTGGCTTCCTTTACATTCTCTTCCCTCGGCAAGCTTCACAACCATTTCTGTTTATTGTGAATCAACCCTTTGTAAGACACAATCTACATATTATATTGTAGGTATAAGGCCTAAATACATGATTCACATAGGAAACTGCTGTTTAGAGAAGCTAAGTGACTTGCTCTAAGGCACACAGGTTCTGAAGAGTGAATAAGGTCCGAATTTGTTTGCCCCTTTCTCCATGGTCAGGCCCCTCCAGTTGGTCCCGATGGTGCTCCCACTGCTGCTCCAGATGCAGGCAGTGAGCCAAAATTTAAATCAACAGAAAAGAATCCAGATTTTATTTTGAAAACTTAAAAAAGTTGCCAATAGCATTTAAGTTAAAAAAAAACATTAAACTGGTATAGTCCATTAAAAAAAGTAATATTCTTTTATTAAACTGTTGGTAAAGCTCATCTAAGAGCTATTTTTTCCTCCAAACAATAATGCGTTTTTATTACACAGTTTTCAAGCAATAACTTCATTCTGTATGAGATTAATAAAGAGATGTGGATTTAGATTTCAACAAGCACATAAAGTAAGATGGTTTAAAAAATAGAGTAGATGATGTACCAAAAATCATATTCTTTTTTCAACTTATTTGTTCAGTAATTACAGAGGGAAAAATCAGTGTGCATTTCTACTCGAAAAATATAGATAGCAAAAAGCATCAGAAAACAATAGAAGTTTTAGGAAGGTTATTTATCTTTATTTCAGTTATATCCCAGGGTATCAGAAACAGCCTATAGTAAAACAAAACTATGTTGATTTACTTATTTAACACTCATTTTGTAATAAGCAGAGTTCATTTCTTGGCAATGACTTTGTATCATCTATCTAAAAACCTCACAAAGGGAAAGTCTACCATATCTTAGAAAGTAGTAAATCTTACTCATGAACCAATATTGAATGATAATCATTATATTTAATAAAAATACAAATATGTGAATTATTGAATTACAACTGAAGCAAGAATTTCAAGTTTCTAATTGTTATTGTGAAAGGTAACAGCTGTTCACTTTCCTAAATCAATTGGATTCATATTTCTCATCTACTTTTCTCCCAACAGTTTGTTTAGTTTTCAGTTCTGCCTTCATCTTGGATTAGATTCTCTCAACATGTTTCTTCCTATAACAGTCTCAACACTTATTTCGAATGGAGTTTTATCAGGAATTATATCCAAAAAGTAAAAAAAAGAGATGGTACTGGTTTCTTAATGGTAATTAAAGTAGAATTCCATTAAAACAGCCTATTTTGCAATTTTATATAGACCATGAATCAAATAATGGTTCCTTCTAGACAACCATGGAATATGCTATATATCATTTATTAGTGTTTTTCACAATACCAGTCCAATAAAGAGATTTGCAGTGGTTGCATTGGGGCAACAGAAATGACTAAAAGATTTTATAAATATTCCTAAGCATTTAGTAAGCTATAGAAACTTTGATAAAATACGTTTATAGCAAATTTAAATCAAATTATAGCTATTTCAATAGAAATTGTTTTAAACTGTTTGCTTCCCAGGGAACATTTGAAATTGTAGAAGTGGCCATATAACCTCACAATACAATGTATCATCTTTGCCATTTCTTTTTTTTGAATGTATTTTCGTTTTACATAATGTTATGGAAATTCACTCCATGTATAAAAGAGTATACCAAATTTTCTTATAAGGAAACATAATCTAAGAATTTCCCCAGAATTGATATTTATTTTTTTCAATTAAAATTTTATGCTCATTTCACTAATTTTAAAAAGTAGTAAATGAAGTCCATGTATAACTCAATAGTGTTAGTTGAAGCCATGTCATTATATCGCCAACATTTTTTTTTAATTAAAAATGTACAACAATTTAACAAACATAGTTTTATCTCTGCAAGACTAGTGATGAGTAGAATTGCTCCCATTGAAAATGTTTTATATCTGCTGTTCTTTTTCCCTAGGATTACTCTTCCTCCTGAACTTCACATTATTTTAATCACTAAAATGTGAATGCAAACACCACCTCTTCACAAAGGCTTTCCACGACCAACTTAGTTGAAGAGGACCCTACTCTCATCTCATCCTGTTTTCTTTATAGCAATTACTTCTCTTATCCATTCATTTGTTTAGGTATTTATTGCCTGTCTCCCTCCACCAGACTGGAAAGTCATTGAAGGGTAGAGAATCTGTCTATACTGTTCATTGTTATATCCTAGGACCTAGAAACTATTCTAGGTCTGACACATATTACACACATTGCAGGTGCTCAATTAACTTTACTTTTTAATTGACATTCACTATATGAAGTAAGACCTTATCAGTAAATATACTGAGGCACAAACCTACATTCATGTTTAGGGTGTTAAGTAGGGAGTGTTAAGAAAGGGAAGGTAGAAGCCAGATTGTCAAGTGTTTGAGTGTCTTGCTTAGAGGCTTGGATTTTATTGGTATGATCGAAGGGAAACTAAAGATTTTCATTTTACAGTCTCTCTTAAATAGAGCCTTTAGGTATGAGATTTTTCTTTTATTAAACTGAATTATGTAAATATAGTTTAAAATGTATATGCATTTAGATGGATATAATAAAGAGATGCAGTTTAAGATCTACCTAGTAAAATTAAAATGATTTTCCTTTCTTTTGGAAATTGTATGAAATATTTTAGCAAAATTATGTTTTTGCTTTTAGAAAATTATTTAATTTAAAAATATTTCTATATACTATAAGAGTCAATAGTCTAAATAATGGTTTAAATAAAACAGTTAAAATAATTCATTTATCTAAAATGCCACTGAATATTTTCTAAATAGAAAATGTCTTATTCTTACCTTTTATCAAATTCATGGAGGGTGATATTTTCCTCTCCTTTTTTAAGTGGGCATAAATCTAAACAGTGAATGCTTTATATGAGTCACACCATCTTAATCTGATTACTTTTATTTCCAATATTGCTCATAAAATTATAGGACATTTTTAACTAGAAAAGATTTTTAAAGTTATTATATTCTAAAAAAGGGAAGTCTTTTAAAAATAGTGAGTAAAGTACAAATTTAAAGAGAAGAAGAAATAGAACTGGGATGCAATTGGGTAAAGTTTGGGGTCCTTTTGAATGTAAATAAAACTAAACAATGGAATAAGTAGTTTGGCAAGGAAAAAAATCATTGTACTTAAAGCTATGAAAGGACAAACTGAAATTTCATGTTACTAAAAGGAGAGATAAAATATGCATCCAAGGAAATTAAAGTCAGGAAGCTAATAGCTTACGTGAATTTTTATTTTTAATATTGCTCAGGCACTGAATCCTAAATGTCAGGGAAACTATAGCCATTTAGGAATATTCCCCTTGCGTCTGCTCAATGGAAAATCAAGCCTTTTCTGGATGTGTACTGAAAGACTTGAATTAACCCTGACTTAGTATAAAGGAGAGTAGAGACATGAAAAGAGCAGACAATCTATTGAGAGTTAGATAAATTTCTTCTGTTTTAGTGTGTCATAGTTTACCAAAGGGCTGCCGATCAAAAGTAACAGAAATCTGCTGGCTTTTATAATGGGGATTTATTCGGGGTTAAATCTTATCATTCCAAGGCCATAAAATGTCCAAATCAAGTGAGCAACAGAGATGTTTTCTCATCAAAGTCAGAGCAACTGTTGATTTGGGCATTGTTGCCATTGGTGAAGCAAGATGGCTGCTGATCTCTGAGGAGGTCTCTGCTTCCCCTGGAGAATCTACTTTCTCTTGGAGCTCAGCTGTGAGCAATCAGGCATAGGGCTTGTCTCTTTCTGGGCCTCAGCTCTTTGAGCCTCTCAGGTGCTTCTGTTTTCCAGCAGTCCTTTCTCTTACTCGGCAGATTCAAACATGGCTGCTCCCTTTTCCTGTATCTGTCTAAGTGAGACTTTCTCTATATTTCCATTTATGTCAGACCTGGAGATGGGCAGAGTCTAACCCTGAGTCATGCCTCACTGATGCAGTCCAATCAAAAGTTCTAAATTGATCTTATCAAGTAATCTAATGAAAGGATCCTCAACTGAATTTAATGCCATTAAAAGGCATCATACTCGCAGGAACAGATTAGTTGAAAACCACAGTATTTCTCTTTTTGAGATTCATAAAATAATTTAAAACTGCACATAGTGTGTCTTATTAAACCAACTGTCAGTAATAGGGTTGTTTGTGGCTTACTCACAAATAATGTTTTTTAATGATGTGGTATTTTTGTTACAATTGATGACATTATTATTAAATAATATAATTATGCTATTAACTTTAGCCCACAGTTTACGTTAGGGTTCAGCTTTTTGTGTTGCCCAATTTCTTGTGTGTGTGTCAGCTTATATACAACCTAAAATTTCCCCCTTTTTAATCTCTTTTCAAATATACAATTCATTGATGTTAATTGCATACGCAAAGTTATACCTCCATGACCATCACGTATACCAAAACTTTTCCACCACCCCAAACTGAAACTCAGGCCCTGGTAGCCTGAATTCTAGTTTCTGACTTTATAAATATGCATATTCTGCTTACTTCTTATAAGTGAAATTATATAGTATTTGTCTTTTTATGTCTGACTGATTTCACTCAACATGATGTCTTATAGGTTCATCCATGTTGTAGCATGTTTCAGAACATCATTCTTTTTAATGGCTAAATAATATTCTTCATTGTGTATATATATATATATATATATATATATATATATATATATATCACATTTTGTTTATCCATTCATTTGTTAATGGGTATTTGGATTGCTTCCACCTTTGGGCAATGCCATGAACATCAGTATGGAAATACCTGTTTGAGTCCCTGCTTTCAATTCTTTGGGGAGATATATCTAGAAGTGAGATTGCTAGGTCATATGGTATTCCTCTCCCTAACTTCCTGAGGAATAGCCAAACTGATTTTTACAGTGGCTGCACCATTTTACATTCCCATCAACCATGTACAAGGGTTCCTATTTCTCTACATTCTTTCCAACACAGGCTAGTTTCTGTTTTGTTTTGTTTTTTAATCAGTAGCATTCTAGTGAGTGTGAAACTATCTCATTGTGATTTTGATTTGCTTACCCAGATGGCTAATAATGATGAAGTCTTTTTATGTATTTATTGGCCAACTGTATATCTTCTTGGAGAAATGTTTATTCAAGTCTTTTGCCCTTGTTTTAATTGGGTTATCTGACTTTTTGTTCTTGAGTTGAAGAATTTCTTCATATATTCTAGAAATTAAACCATTATTAGATATGTGGTTTCCAAATTTTTTTTTCCATTTGGTATATACTGTTTGTCTATTTACCTTCTCAAAAAAGCCTTTGATGTGCAAAGTTTTTAATTTTGATGAAGTCCCATTTATCTATTTTTTTTTCTTTTGTTGTTTGTACTTTTGGTGTAAACTCTAAAAATCTACTGCCTATTTCAAGGTCCTGAAGGTATTTCCCAATGTTTTCTTCTAGGGCTTTTATAGTTTTGGTTCTTATATTTGTGTCTTCAATACATTTCAAGTTAACTTTTGTATATGCTGTGAGTTAGGAGTTCACTTACATTCTTTTGTACATGGTTATTCATTTCTCCAAGAAACATTTGTTCAAAAAACTATTCTTTCCCCACTGAGTGGTCTTGGCACCCCTGTCAATGATCAGTAGACCAGAAGTGTGAGAACTTATTACTGAACTCTCAATTTCATTGCATGGAGCTATATGTCTGTTTTTGTGCAAGTACCAAGTGGCTCTGATTACTGCAGCTTTGTAATAAGTTTTAAAATTGAGAAGTGTGTGTCCTTCAACTTTTTTTTCAGGTGTTTTTGTCTATTCAGGGATACTTACCCTTCCATGTAAATTTGATGATTGACCTTTCCATTTCTGCAAAGAAGTCTGTTGTAATTTTGATTGGGAAATGACATCTGTGGTGATTTGGAGATATATGAACCCAGATTAAGTTTAAATTAGTAAAAGTAGTCAATTCCTGAGGGTTTGAACTCATTTTGAAGAAGTTACTTCATTTAAGGTGTGGCCAACCCCAATCAGGATGGGTCTTAATCCTGTTACTTGAGTCCTTTGTATGTGGAATGAAATTCAGACACAGAGAGAAAAAGCCAAGGAGACAAGAAGCTGAAGGTCACCAGAACACAGAAGAGAAAGGAGAGGTCAGGAGAGTGTGCCATATGCATTGCCGTGTGTCAGAGGAGCCAAGGGCCGAGGATCTTTGTCAGCCAACCCCAGAATGCTATCATTTCTGAGGAGAAAGCATTGTATTTTCCAGTTCTCTCTCTGTTATTGATTTCTAGCTTTATTCCATTGTGTTCAGAGAAGATCTGTGTATAATTTCAGTCAATTTAAATTTATTGAAACCAGTTGTGTGACCTAACATGTGGTCTATCCTAGAGAATGATCCATATGCACTTGAGAAGAATGTGCATTCTGCTGCTTTTGGGTGTGTACGTCTGTTAGGGCTAATTCATTTATAGTATTGTTCAAGTTCAGCAATCAGGCAAACCTGGATTGTAATTCAGGACTTGATGCCCGTTTATGAGTTATTTAACTTCTCTAAACCTCAGTTTCCTATGTGTCAAATGTATGGAATACCATGATGTTATTTGGCTTTTGTGTTCTTTCCCTAGTTCTGCACAAGATTCGACACAATGTTCACTGCCCATATTTTTCTCAATCTTAATTATAAATTGAAATTATAGAAGGTTAAAAAATGCAATTGATTTAAAAGACAGAGTCTTTACTTTTGTAAATCTTGGAAAACACAAGCTTGATATTTTGGAAGGAAATATAGCAATTATATTCTTACCATGTATTATAATTTGGAGTGCTTTTAAATATATAGTGTCATAATTATCACCTTTGAATTAAAAATATAGCACCAGGTGAGAAGTAAAGAAAATACCTGATTCTAAGTATACTTCTCTAAAACCAGAAAGCATAAATATGGTCACTCTTGGTTAGTTAGCTTGTAATACTGTCACTTTTCATAAAGATAATCTAGAATATGAATGTGGCCATGGGTTCTACAAACTGACCATGCTGTATAAATTGATAATAGCATAAAGATATCTGATCATAAAAATACAATGTATCAGTGATATATTACAGTCAGAACGACAGAGTTAAATGAAACGTCATAAAGCTACTCTGTAAACTATGCCTGACAAGGGAAATTTTTGTCACACTAGCACTAGGAACCTATTGCCATATTTCGTTGAAATAACAAGTAGAGTACCACAATGACAAATGAGATAAATTCATTAATAAGACACTGATGAGAATAGAAAATGAGCTAGTCATACCTGTCCAGTTCAGGATACACATCAATTTATGAATTGTTCTTTATTATATTAACAGTGATAACTGGTAGTAATATAGATAACAAAGGGAGGCAGATGGGAAAAAAAACAACATTAAAAGTGTATTACACCGTGCTCACTTTAGCAGCACATATACTAAAATTGGAATGATAGGGAAGATTAGCATGGCCCCTGCACAAAGATGATGCACAAATTTGTGAAACATTCCATATTTTTTCAAAAAAGACCTAAATATTTGGAAATATATTCTATATACATGGATTGGAAGACTAAATATCGTTAAGATGTCAATTCTACCCAAATTCATATACAGATTAAATGCAATCCCAATAAAAATTCCACCAGCATTTTTTAAACAAATAGAAAACACAATTATCAAATTAATTTGGAGGGAAAAGGGACCCTGAATAATCACAAATATCTTAAAAAGGAAAAGGGAAGTTGGAGGACTCTCACTTCCAGACTTTAAATCATATACCTTGCTACAGTGGTAAAAACAGCACTTTACTGACATGAAGATAGACACATAGACCAATGGGACCAAATTCAGAAACAGACTCTCACATCCATGACCAAGTGATTTTTGAAAAGCCCGTCAAACCCACCCAGCTGGGACAGAAAAGCTATTCAATAAATGGTGCTGGGAGAAGTGGATATCCATATCCAAAAGAAAGAAATAAGACCCCTATCTCACACGTTATACAAAGATTAACTCAAAATGGATCAAAGACTTAAAAATAAAGACTAGAACCATAAAACTCCTAGAAGAAAGTGTAGGAAAAAATCTTTAAGACCTGTGGTAAGTGTTGCATTCTTAAAACTTTCACTGAAAGCACAAGCAATCAAAGAAACATGGATGAATGGGATGTCCTCAAATTTAAACACTTTTGTGATTCAAAGGACTTCATCAAGAAGGTGAAAAGGCAGTCCATTCAATGTGAGAAAATGGAAACCACATATCCAACAAGGGTTTGCTTTACATTCTATATAAAGAGATCATACAACACAACAATAAAAGACCAAGCAATCCAATTTTTAAAAATGGGTAATAGACTTAAACAGATGTTTCTCCAAAGGGGAAATACAAATGCCCAAAAAGCACATGAAAGAATGTTCAACATCACTTGCTATTACAGAAATGCAAATCAAAATGACAATGAGATAACACCTCACGCTAGGTAGAAAGGCCATTGTTAAAGAAAAAAAACAGAAAACAATAAGTGCTGGAGAGATGTGGAAAAATAGGAACACTCTTTCACTACTGGTGGGACAGTTCGTGGACAGTTCGGTGGCTCCTTAGGAAGCTAAATAAATATAGAACTGCCATATGATTCAGCAATTCCTCTTCTAGGAACATATCCAGAAGAACTGAAAACTATGACGCAAACAGACATCTGCACACCAATGTTCAAAGCGGGTTTATTCACAATTGCCAAAAGATAGAAACAACTCAATTGTACATCAACCAATGAATGGATAAACAAAATGTGGTTTATACATATGATGGAATACTATGCTGCAGTAGGAAGAAATGAAATCGAGACACATAATAACATAGATGAATCTTGAAGATACTACACTAAATGATATAAACCAGACACGAAAGGACAAATATTGCATGGTCTCACTAATATGAACTAAATTCAAAGAATAAACTCATGGAGTTAAAACCTAGGAGATAAGAGGATGGCTGTGAAGGACTACTGATGCTTAATATATATAGAAGTTTTAACTAATTTGATTGTAAAAGTGTGGAAATGGATAGAGTTGATGGTAGGTAACACATTATAGTGAGTAGTAGTTGGTTTATAAATGGGATTGTGACTGAAAAGGGTAGTCTAGGGATATAAATGTCAACTGAAAGAAAGCTAGAGAATAATCTAGGGACTAGATAACACAGTGAACCCAGAGGTCAATGAGAATTGTGGTTAATAGTACAAATGCAAGAATGTCCTTCTGTGAACTAGAACAGATGTTTGTTACTATTGCATGATACAGAGATGGGAATGTGGAGAAGCATGGGAAAAATACAATTAATGTTACCTATGGACTATAGTTAACAGCAATACTATAATATTCTTGCATCAAGGCCAAAGATGTACAGTGTTAATAATAGGGAGTATGGAAAAAATATGCCAAATGACGCTAAGGACCACAGTTAGGTAATAGTCTGATGACATTATCTTATAATCTGTAACAAGTGCTCCACAATGCTGCGGTATGTTGGTGATAGGGCGCTGTATGGGAATTCTACACATGTGCATGACAGTTTTGTAAGTTCACAATTTCTGTAATAAAAATATATTTAAAAGGTACATATTTCAGATGAGTCTACCCATACAGTAAACTTACTTAAAAAGAATAAACAAATTTATATGGAAATTAAAAACATGTTATTTGGAAATGAATACTTTAGAAATATGAGTGGTAATTATGTTTATTGAGTATTAATTGCCACTAAAGGTAGGTCAGAAAATACATATATCACTCATATATATATATATACACACACACAACATTTTGCACAGAAATGCTGACTTTTATAAATATTAAGCCTTTTAGCACATAAATGCAAATTCTTCTCACTCTCAATATCTCTAAGTATTTCAGAACTGAAAATAAGTTTCCCTTTGTTAAGAATGATTTTTATTAAGGATGTATCTTTGAAAATAGCTTTAGCTTTCCAAAATAAGTTTTTATACTGGTAAAAAAAATTTGCAAGGACTAAACAAATAATTTTGGTTTTTGTAACCATTGGAGAGAAAATTTCGAACTTGATGCCCCTTCACCTCCAAATAATGTATGTATATTTCATGCAAACAATGACATTCTCTTACATAACCATAATATAACCATTCAAATCAGGAAATTAATACTGATAGGTTAAGGCCATTTATTTCTCAAATGCTATTCAAGTTTTGCCTGTTACTCCAATAAAGTCTTTTATGCCAAAAGATGCAGTTTAAAATCACATTGATCTTAGTTTTCGTCTCTATAGCCTTCAACTCACAGTAGCCCCTCAGTCATTTCTTGGCTTTCCTGACTTAATTAGTCTCTCATTAATAATGCTTTAAGGTAGCTCTGGTTTATTTATATCTATAATTCAAGAAAAATTTTTCTTTTTTAAAGAGGATTCCACATAAGGTAAGCTGTACTGGTGCTGTGTGTGTGTGTGTGTGTGTGTGTGTGTGTGTGTGTGTTCAGCTCCTTAGGCATTCACAGAGGGAAGTACTATAGAGGTTTGGAATCTTTGCTTACAGGGGAAATCACCTTAGTAAAAGCAATGATGTCTAAAGAATAAAGTCATGCAAATAAGTGATATACTACTAACTAGTTCTCAAAAATACTTATTTTAGTATTTTCAAAATATCACATATGCTTGTACTTGAGAAATTTTCCTTTAAATTATTCCTTAATGATTTTTTATTAAGGAGAGTTCAAAAATCTTTACAGATGATAATAAAATATAATTCTACTAATAACCCAAAGGGACTTCTGCTCAATAAAATGTTCTCTTCTTGAATGAACACACAAGAAACAATTTTATGATTACCATTATCCATTTGAAAAATTTGGTTTCCTAAGTTTGGGAAAGGGCCTCTCTTTTTTGGTATCCTTTCATAGCATACTAGGTATTTTAATGTGGCTTATGTTATATAAAGAGCAAAATATTCCACTTCTAGGTAAAAATAAAATAGTGAAAAATCACAATAGGCCATGAATATATTGGAAATGGATAAAATTAGAAGTTTAAAATGAATACATTTCTATATTCCATAGCTTTTTGCAGAATCTCAAAAGTGTCCATGACCCCAAGAGTCACTACCTTAGACTTAATTTTATCTCAATAGTTTGAATCCCTTTTCCCAACCACTTATAGTACCTTACCCACCAAGCTCATGTTTCCCCCCTTTTGGGATTTCTATTTTCTGATATTTCCCCAGCAAATCTGCTGGACCATGTTTGAAATATTCCTTTTTCAGTCAATATTTTATGTCAGCAGGCTGAGGAATCATACTTCATGCCTTGTGCATCCCAGGCAGACATGAATATTGGCCTGGTCTATTTTATTCTCCTATTACTTCCTATTTTCACAGATACATTTTACATAATATCATAGTTTATCTCAAGTTGAAATAAAGTTCCTCATAGCCTTAATAAATTATTAGTGGATAAGACCATTGCTTAACTTTAAAGTACCAGACAAATTCTCATAAATATAGAACAGTTTTATTTTAAAATCAAACCCACCATTATTGCCTACTATTTACATGCTATTGCATTACTTCTGTAGAAATGGATCCTCAATTTCACTATAAAAAATTTTCATCTTTTTATTTTATTTTGTAATATAGTTTGTTCTTGACTAAATGTATCACAAAGCAAAGAAATAATTTATGCTACTTTTGGATTTTCTTCAGTTGTTAATAATAATTTCTCTGATTCAGAATTAATTTTTCTCCCCTGTCATTCCTTGTTATGTGTAACTTGAGATCATTTGAGTATTTGTGTGTCTAGATTTAAAACTCAAGGTTGGGTTATCAGCCAGGAACAATGCCAATGATTTTTCTTAATCTGATTCCATTGCTCAACAAAGACTCAACTGATTATAATAATTGTCTTCCCATATAATTTTGCATGAGGAAAAATTATCAAGTGTCACAAAATATCCAGGTAACATTATAGCATTTCGCAAAGTGAATCAATAAATTCATATTCTTATTTGTTTACGGAGTGTCTCCTATGTACCAGGCACTCTTTTAGACACTTGAGATACAGTAGTGACAAAAAGGAAAAAACCCTCTTAATAATGGAACTTACATTCTCCAAGTAATCTCCAAGTAAGTAGAGTCAACATAATTCAGAGAGCTGTAAGTGCTATGAAGAAAATTAAGTGGTATAATGAAATGGTGTAAAGGCCAAGGGGAAACTAATTTTACATAGCACTATCAGGGAAGGCCTCTTAGTAATGTCTGAAGTAAAGTTTGAATCAAAAGGAAAATGTAGCTACACAAAGAACTGTGGTTAAGAGCCACAGGCAGAGAAACAGCAGTACAAAGTATCTTAAACAGAGGTTCTTAACATTTTTTGTTCCACAGCCCCTTTGCCAGTCAGGTGAAAACCACGGACCCCTTAGTAAGTCCACACTACACTGTATACTATTTAATAAATATATCACCCCTGCAAAAACATGTCACCACAAGAATAATGTTTTATTTTGAGTTTCAATTCAAGCTCATGGACCCCTTGTTAAGAACCCCTGCTCTAAAAGGAAGACAAACTTGTGTTCAGGAGGAAGATCAATATAGCTAAAGAATTCTGGAAAAGGGGGAGAGTTGTTCTAAGATAAGGACTCGTGTGAATTTGATTCATGTGAGTCAGTCTCCTGAAGCTGAGGCATTCTGGTGCAGTGTCTAAATGGAATTTCTGGACCTGCCAGACTGAGGACCAGACCTGGTGTAGCTAGGAATCCTCTCTGACATCCCCAGTGATCCCTGCCTCCAGGTAATCACACTCCTCCTACACCTACCATGTTTGGTCTGTGCCCAGTGACATGAGAGGACTGTGTTATGTTACTTCTGATGTTAAAAAAGCCCACAACTTTTGTCTTTTGTGCTCTTTTTCTCTCAGATCACTAATGCTCAGTTTTACCTTAACCTAGCATTCATTTGAACTCTCTCTATTATCTCCACATTTTATGACTACCCCTAAAAAAGACATAGTTAAGAGGATAATTCTAATATAAGCAAAAATTGTATCATGGAATCTAAAGGTTTTTCTTTTTGGTTGTCTAGTATTTCAGATACTCAATGTCTTCAGTTATGACAAATAATCAAGACCTGGCTGTTTCAATGATTTTTAAGCAAATGAGTATTAATTTTCTAATTCATTCATATATCAAGAGGAATAATTAAAAGAAATTTATAATACTAATTTCTATTTTGTAACAAAGAATTGATCCTAGAATCTGCTTACATCAAAATGTCTCTCTCACTCTGCTTAACGAATTCACATTTTATTTTAATACATGTTCAACTATAATTCTTATGTTGTTTTGACTTTTTGCACAGGCTGTCAGGCATACAGATTTTAAGACGGAAAATGAAAACAAAAAAATCACTGAAGACCACAGCATCCTGTTTGTATCCCTGAGGAAACCATGAAGTATCTTGTCTAAGTACAGATAAATTTAAAATTGCTTTTCCTAAAACTTCGTATCTTCCTCTATTTTCTTTGGAAGAACAAAATAAAGGATACTGGAAAGCTCTCACAGAGCTCTAAGTTGTAGGTCTTGATTGGTGATCAAAAGGTACTATGTATTAGGGAATTACCTTGTGAAAACACACTTTATTATTAAGACAGAACTTATTTCTGCAATTCTCGTTCTACAGACAACAAAAATAAAATAGAGTTCTTCACTTTTTATGTCAGTTCTTAGTTTTTCAGAATTTTGTCTATAAGTTATGACATGAACATACCATATGTTAAAAATGACTTTGAAATTGTTCCTTAAATTATAAAAGTTGTAGAGATACACAAGTTATATATGCATAAACGTCTATTAAGGAGACCCAGTGTCATATCTGTAGATCTTTAGAAGATTTTGATGCCAAACATGGTTTATACATTTTATTCTATTTATTTTATTCCCACTGAAGGTCACACTATCAAAGCTTACAGAACACCCATGCACAAATTATGAGCATTATCCCTCATTATTCTGAATTATTCACAAAGCTATCTCATAGTAAGCCCATATTACCAATTTATGCCAGGCCCAATTTTATTTTGACATCAGAGCCACTCTTAGAGAACAGAGCGAAAAAGGATATTTCCTCATACACTCAATATATTTTCCTTGACTCACGCATATTTAGATGAAGGGGACAATTGCCCTTCACCATGGTTTAGCTTCTACTCAGGCATGTTTCCATCTACTTTAAACGCAGCTAACAAAAGCTTTGTTGATGGAAATGGTGGCACTAGCTGCTTTTGCATGAGATTAATACTTGAACAAGTAACAGTCTTAACCTTGTTCCCACATCTGTTTATGTCCCCAACCTGGGTGAGGCATAGGCTCATGCATAATGCTTTGTCTTAAAGAAAGGCATTGCTCAAAAGGGCAGGTGCTGAGATATGGAGATATTTCCTCCTTCCTATGTTTTTTCTTTGTCTTCCACTTATGGAGGAATGAATAAATGTTTTCTTTCTGTGTATATATTTAAATGGAATCTATATAAATAATGAAAGATATATATTTTATTGATAGACTTTTCATACACAGAGTCTACTGAAGGTATTTTTATTGATACATTGGTAAAAAAACAAAACAAATTCTATCTAGTTTGCTTAGGAAAATAATTTAAAAAGTAAAAATTAAAATTTAGTTTTGGTTCAACAAAGGGTAGATCTCTATAAGTCCTGCTGATAGATTTGAAAAATCAACCATTGTACTCAATAAGCTTCTGCCATATTTCAGGAGGCTAAGAATAGCCATATGGTGCTTTCAATTTTTAAATTATGATATATACAAGCTAGATTGATTTATATGAGTAAAAACAACAAACAACTCTCCATCTTAAAAAATATATTGATTCTAAAAAACTAATGATTCTGTATAACATATATTAATTGCTACACAAGAATAATGCAATGTGAAGTGAAACAAAGCATTTTATTAAACATTGCACAAATTTGGAGGGAGTGTTTTTTCTTGATTTTTTTAATAATTAGAGAAGTTGTATGCTTACAGAAATATCAAGCATAAAATATAGAGTTCCCCTCTGTATTGGATTAGTTTTTATTTTTGATAAATTTATTCTGATCTTCTATACAAATCAAATTTTGAACAGACTAGTAAAAAGGGACAGTTGGAAAGAAAGTATAAATATATCTTTTTCTCAAACCATTTTAGGATCTCTTTGAAGCACGAATCTCTGATTTGTGTTATTTTTTTTTTCTGAAAAATTCTGGCATATTCTTGTTTTAGAAACTGAAAAATATCACAATCCATAAATTAGCTTGATGTATTAAACATCCTTTTAGGTTGAACCATTTGAAAATTTGAAATTATCATTCACTTTGAAGTGTAAAGGTTGCAAGTTTCTATGTTTCAATGCAATAATTTCATAGTGTGCATATATAGCTATGAGAAGAACCTTAAATGGACACCCACCTTTACTTGTTTTATAAGTTTTACAAGGCAGAATTCATTCTTATTTAATATGCAACTCTTATTATATACTCTACTTTTCAGTCTCTAGCAAAAATAAAAAAAAGTAGTCATTTTGAATCACAATTCGAAATTTATAAAATATACAGTCACTTACTTTGGTAGAGTTTTCAAGTGATTTTCTCTTAACTCCAGGATCCTTAATTTGACAAGTCTACAGAAATAAATTTAAAAGTTGTTTCGAATATCAGTGAATTATCATTATTATCCAAACAACTATGAACCATGGTTAAATATTTTAGATAAATATACAGATTGATTATGAGGAGGGTTGTATCAACATTGTGTAAAAACAAAATATCACTTTCCTAAAAATAATTAATACCTTTCAAATAATATCATTGATTCCATGTGTTCTAAATTTTCATATAATTTACAAAATATTTTCACTACTATTTCATTTCATTCATTCAAAAGGCATTTATTGAGTATCTACCAAATAACGGGTGCTATGTTCACTGGAACATGCAAAAGTTTCCCTCAATAACATTTAAATGATCTTGTAAAGCAAATAGTATAGCATAGCAGTAAAAATCTTGGGTTTTGTGGTCAGACAGATCTGGATGAAATCCAGACTCTCTTATATTCTGTCTTTGTGACAGAGGTTAAATGAATTAATCCCTCCTAACTTCAATTTCCTCATCTATAATAAGTACAAAACAGTACCAAATTTATGGGGTTTTGAATATTAAATGATGTAACACATGTAAATTATAATGCTTGGCACATGATAAATAGCAATAAATGTTACCTGTTAATATTATTATTCATTACCTTAGTGGAGAAATACGATAATATACCATATTTCATCAACTCTAAGATGTACATTTTAACATTTCTGAAGTTGGTATGCATTTATAAATCTATGGCATCAATTGTGCTGTGATAATACTGGAATTGGGTAAATCATGTGATAAGGATGAAAGATGATCATAGTTTCTGTTGCCTAGGTAAAGTTGTGATTAGGAATGTATTTTACATTTAACAATTTGTTAAGGTTTGCAGTCTGGGACATACTCTTATTATTCATGTCTATACTGAGCTTTAAAATGTACTGGGCTGAAGCTATTTAGATTAAATATTAATTTGATTTTCCAAATTCCTAATGTTTTGGGGATATTTCACTATTTGAACTATTTTACCTACAATCTCTTATATTTACTGTGTTTTTAGGTATTCACCTAGGTATCTTTCCCTTTCCTCTGTTTTGCCTTCTATCAAGTTTTCAATTAATTTTAACCTACATTTCATAGTCTAACTCCATAAATCTACTCATGTTATTTAGTTCTTATCAGGAAGACCATACAATATTCGTCTTTCTGTGTCTTGCTTATTTCACTCCACATAATATCCTCAATATTCCTCCATGTTGTCGTGTGCTTCCCAAATGATTTCTCCTTACAGATGAGTAATATTCCATTATATAAATATATCATATCTTGATTATATTCATCAATATATGGACATTTAGATTGTTTCCATCTTTTAGTGTTTGTGAATAATGCCACTATGAACATGGTGTGCAAATATCTGTTTGCGTTTCTGCTTTCAGTTCTTCTGAATATATTCTTAGTAGTGGGAATTTTTTCTAAATATATATTTTTAATTACAGAAGTTGTGAACTTACAAAACAACAATGCATATGTGTAGAATTCCCATAAAACACTTCACCACCACACCACACCATTGAGGAACATTTGTTACCAATTATGAGATATCATCAGACTACTACCATTACTATGGCCCATAGCATATATTTCCATATGTTTTCCATACCCTTCTAATGTTAACACAGTACATCTTTGGCTTTGTTACAAGAATATTACAGTATTGCTGTTAACTATAGTTCATAGGTTACATTAATTGGATTTTTCACGTTTCTCCACATCCTCACCATCCTGCAATAGGGATGAACATCCACTCTATTAATAGTTCACAGAAGGACATTCTTGCAGTTGTACTATTAACCACAATTCTCATCCACCTCTGGGTTCACTGTGTGATTCAGTCCCTAGATTATTCTCTAGCTCTCTTTCAATTGATATTTACATGCCTTGACACCAAAGGACAAATACTGCTTGGCTCACTAATATGAACTAAATATGAAGAATAAACCCCATGGAGTTAAAACCTAGAATATAGGTTTTCAGGAGATAAGTGGAGGACTGTGAGGGAGTACTGATGCTTAAAGTATGCAGAAGTTTTAATTAACTTGACTGGAAATGTGTGGAAATGGATAGTTAATGATAACACATTATAGTGAGTAGCAGCTGGTTTATAAATGGAAGTAGTGGGAATTTTTTAATGTGATTTTGAATTTGGTTAGTGAGTATTTTGTTGAAGATTTTTGCATCAATATTCATTAGAGAAACTGGTCAGCCATTTTCTTTTTTCATAATATCTTTATTTAACTTTGATATTAGGGTGATGTTGGCTTCATGTCAAATCTGGGAGGGTTAGGGCTCCCAAACAGCCAAAAATTTCTTAAAAAAGAACAAAGTTTGAGGACTCTCACTTCCTGACTTTAAGGCATATTACCTAGCTACAGTGGTAAAAAACAGCATAGTACTAGAATAAAAATAGATTGACCAATAGAATCGAACTAAGTACTTACCAAATCCAATGGATGTGTCATGATGATGGGAACAAGTGTTGTTGGGGGGGGGGGAGAGGGGGGGTGGGGGGGTGGGGTTGAATGGGACCTCACATATATATTTTTAATGTAATATTATTACAAAGTCAATAAAAAATAAAAAAATTAAAAAAAAAAAAAAAAAAAAAAAAAAGAGTTTGGAAATAGACCCTCACATCTATGGTCAGGTAATTTTTGATAAGGCTAGCAAACCCATTCAGTCAGGTCAGAACAGTCTATTCTACAAATGGTGTTGGGAAAACTGGACATCTACATCTAGCATAAAAAAAGAGGATCCCTATCTCACACTTTATACAAAAATTAGTTAAAAATGGATCAAAGGACCTAAATATAAAAACTAAAACCATAAAACCCCTAGAAAAAAATGTAGGGAAACATCTTCAAGATCTTGTAGTAGGTGATGGTTTCTTGGCCCTTACATCCAAAGCACAAGGAACAACAACAACAAAAAAATAGATAAATGGGACTTCCTCAGGATTAAGCACTTTTGTATTTCAAATGATTTTGTTAACAAGGTGAAAAGACAGCCAACTCAATGGGAAAAAGATTTCAGAAACCAAATATCTGACAAGGGTTTGATTTCCATGTTATATAAAGAGATCACACAATTTAATGACAAAATGAAACGCAACCTAATTAAAAATTGGGCAAAAGCCTTGAAAAGACATTTTTCCAAAGAGGAAATACAAATTGCTGAAAGGTACCTGAAAAGATGCTCAACATCACTTGCTATTATAGAAAAGCAAATTGAAACTACAAGGAAATATCATTTAACACCATACAGAATGACCATCATTAAAAAGAAACAGAAACTGCACGTGGTAGAGAGGATCCAGAGAAATAGGAACACTCCTTCACTGTTGGTGGGAGTGTAAAATGGTTCAGCCTCTGTGGAAGATGGTTTGGCAGTTCCTCAGGAAACTAAATATAGAACTGCTGTGTGTTCTGATAATCCTGCTACTAGGAATATTCACAAGAACTGAAAGCAAGGACAAACAGATACTTGCACACCAATGTTCATAGCAGCATTATTCACAATCACTAAAAGATGAAAATAACCTAAGTGTTGATAAACCAATGAATGGATAAACAAAATGTGATGTATACATATGAAAGAATACTATTCAGCTGTAAGTAAGAAGAAATGAATTGGAGAAGCATATGACAACATGGAGGAACATTGAAGGTATTATGCTGAATAAAATAAGCCAAATACAAAAGGATGAATATTGTATGGTCTCACTGATGTGAACTTAATACAATGAGTAGACTTATGGAGCTGGACACGGAGTGTAGGTTGGTGGGAGATGGAATGTGGGTTGAGAAAGGGGAGCAGATGTTGGATGTGTGTAGAATGTTTAATAAGGTCAATTGTAAATATGTGGTAATGGATGAGTTGATGGTAGCACACTAATGACTGTAACAAACACTGTTGATTTATGGATGTGATTATGGCTGCAGTGTAGTCTAGGGAGGTTAATGCTAGTTGGAGAATAACTGGACGACAACAGGGAATGTATAACAGTGATTTTGGTGAAAGGTGAGAATAATGGTTAGTAACATAAATACAAGAATGTTCTACTACAAGGTGTTAAGGATGTGGTAATACATGGGAAAGTATTAAAAATAATAATGGAGAAAGTGTATGTGTTAGGGGGATATATTGGAACTATGTACTAATTGCATGTTTCCTTTTCTGTAAGCCTACAATTGCTTTAATAAAAAATAATTGAAAAGAAAAAAAAGACATGACATAAAAACCAAAAGACAAACTGGCTATATAAGTACTGACTTTATAGTAATAACACTGAATGTTAAGGGGACAAACCCCCCAATCAAAAGACAGAGATTGGCAGAATGGATTAAAAAAAGCATGATCCAACTATAGTTGTTTATAAGAGACTCACCTTAGACCCAAAGACATAAATAGATTGAACATGAAAGAATGGAAAAAGATATTTAAAAGGAAATAGTAACCAAAAAAGATCTGGGGTTGCTATAGATTAGACAAAATAGACTTTAAGTCAAAAGCTGTTATAAGAGACAAAGAAGGACATTGTATATTAATAAAAGGGACAATTTATCAAGAAGAAATAACAATCATAAATATTTATGCACCTAACCACAGTGCCCCAAAATATAAGGGGCAAACTCTGGTGAAAATGAAGGGAGAAATAGACACCTCTAAAATAATAGTTGGAGACTTCAATAACTACTGGTAATCAATAGATAGAACATATAGACAGATGATCAATAAGGCAAGAGAAATTGAATAATATGATAAATTAAGTAGAACTAGACCTAACAGACAAAGATGGAGCATTGCCACCCAAAGCAGTAGGCTAGATATTCTTCATGAGTGGACATGGATCATTCTTCAGGAGAGACCACTTTTTGAGTCAAAAATCAAGTCTCAAGAAATTTAAAAAGATTGAAATTATACAAAGCATCTTCTCTGCATAATTGAATGAACCTGGGAATCAATAACAGGTGGAAAATTGGAAAATCTGCAAATATATGGATATTATTAATAAGTGATACACTCTTAAACAATCAGAAGAAATTGCAAGGGAAATCAGTAAATAGCTTGAGAAAAATGAAAATGATAACACAACATATCAAAACTTATAGGTTGCAGTGGAGGGGAAATTTATAGCCCTAAATACTTACATTAAAATGAAGAAAGAGCTAAAATCAAAGACCTAACTGCACACCTGGAGGAACTAGATAAAGAACAGCAAACTAATCCCAAAGTAAGCAGGAGGAGAGAAATAACAAAGATTAAAATAGAAATAAATGAAAGTCAGAATAAAAAACAAAACCAAAGGAGAATTAACAAAACCAAAAGCTGGCTCTTTACAAATATCAATAAAATTGACAAACCCTTGGCTAGGCTGACAAAGAACAAAATAGAGAAGACACAAATAAATAAAATCAGAAATGAGAAGGGAACATTATTATTGATCCTACAGAAATAAAAAAAAGATCATGAGAGGATAATATGAACAAATATATACCAACAAATTAGAAAATTAGATGAAATTTCCTAGAAACACACAAACAACCTACACTGACCTTAGAAGAATTCAAAGACCTTGTGAAACCAATCTCTAGAGACTAAGTCAATCATCAAATACCTCCAAACAAAGAAAAGTCCAGGAACAGATGGCTTCGCAGATGAATTCTACCAATCTTCCCAAGAAGATTTAATACCAATCTTGCTCAAAGTCTTCCACAAAATTGAACAAGAAGGAACACTACATAACTCACTCTATGAGGTCAATATCACTCTAATACCAAAGTCAGATAAAGATCCTACAAGAAAAGAAAATTAAATTATAGACCGATTTCTCTTATGAATATAGATATAAAAATCCTCAATAAAATACTTGCAAATTGAATCCAACAGCACATTAAAAAAATTATACACCATGATCAAGTGGATTTTATTCAAGGAAGGTTAAACATATGAAAGTCAATTAATGTAATGCACCACAAAAATAAAACAAAAGAAAAAACCACATGATCATCTTGATTGATACAGAAAAGGCATTTGACAAAATTCAGCATCCTTTCTTAATAAAACATTTGGAAAAATAGGAATAAAAGGAAACTTTCTCAACATGATAAAGGATATACGAAACCCTCAGGTACATCATACTGAATGGTGAAAGACTGAAAACTTTCCCTCTAAGATTGGAACAAGGATGTTCACTCTCACAAATATTATTCAACATTGTACTGGAAGTTCTAGCTAGAGCAACTAGGCAAGAAAAAAGAAATAAAAGGTATCCTTACTATTTGCAGATGGCATGATCCTATATATAGAAAGTCCTGAAAAATCTACAACAAAACTACTAGAATTGGTAAACAAATTCAGCAAAGTGATAGGATTCAAGAAAGACATGTGAAAATCAGTAGTGTTTCTATACACAAGTAATGAGCAAGCTGAAGAGGAAATCAAGAAAAAAATTCCATTGTGACAATCTGAATTTCTTTTATGAATCCCAAAAAGAAAAAGATTATGCTTTTGAACTAATCCATTTCTGTGGGTGTGAGACACTGTGGATTGGACTACATCAGAGGTATGATTCAGGTTGAGTGTGTGCCCTCTTGTTGGGTTTGATACAAACAGAGACACAGAGAGAGACACACACATACACGCACAGAGAAAGGAAGCTTCCATGTTGATCCTGCCACGTAAGAAAGAGGACTGCAGAAAACAAAGAATCCCTAAGAGGCTAAGAGAGGTCCTGAGTCTGGAACTAACAGAGCAAAGAGGCATGGATAGAGTCCCCTGAGGGGCTGGACCCATGGAGCAGTTCAAGGCTAAGGAGATGAGCCCTGCCATATGCCTGATCGCTATGTGACAGGACACCAGGATCAACAGTAGCTGATTTTGGTGAGAAAGCATCTCTGATGGTGCTTGATTTGGACATTTAAAGGCCTCAGAATTGTAAGCTTTTTTCCTAATAAAATTCCCATTAGGAAAGCCAACCCATTTATGGTACTTTGTATTGGCAGCTCTATGGCAAACTAAGACATCCATTTACAATAGCAAAGAAAGGAATCAAATATCTAGGAATAAATTTAACCAAGGTTATAAAGACTTGAACACAGAAAACTACAAAATACTGCTAAAAGAAATCAAAGACTTAAATAAATAGAAAGACATTCCATGTTCATGGATTGGAAGACTAAATATCATTAAGATGTCAATTCTATTCAAAATGATTTACAGGTTCAATTAAATCCTAGTAGAAATTCCAAAAGCCTACTTTGCAGAAATGGAAAAGCCAATTATAAAATTTCTTTGGAAGGGCAAGGGGTCCTAAATAGCCAAAATCATCTTGAAAAAGAAGAAGTCAGATGACTCATACTTCCTGACTTAAAAATATTTTACCAAACTACAGTTGTCAAAACAGCATGGTACTGGCACACTGATAGATACATAAGCCAATGGAATCAAAATGAGAATTCAGAAATAGATCTATATATCTATGGCCAATTGATTTTTGAAAAGACTATCCAGTCCATTCAATTGGGAAAGAATAATGTCTACAACAAATGGTGCTGGGAGAATTGGATAACCATATGCAAAAGAATGAAAGAGGACGACTATCTTACATCACACACAAAATTTACTCAAATTGGATCAAAGGTCTAAATATAAAAAACCAGGACTATAAAACTCCTAGAAGAAAATGTAGAGAAACACCTTCAGTATCTTGTCTTAGGCAATGGTTTCTTAACTCTACACCCAAAGCTAGCTAAAGCAATGGAAGAGAAAAAAGAAATATAAATGGGACATCAAAATGAAAAACTTCTGTGCATCAAGGGGCTTTGTCACAAAAGTGATGAGACAACCTACTCAATGGCAGAAAATATTGGAAAAACACATATCTAATAAGGGTTTAATATCCAGAATACATAAAGAAATCCTACAACTCAACAATAAAAAGAAACAACCCAATTTAAAAAATGGGCAAAAGACTGGTACAGACATTTCTCCAAAGGAGTTATACATATTGCTAAAAAGCATATGAAAAGATGCTCAATATCACTAGCTATTAGGGAAATGCAAAAAGCACTATGAAATACTGTTTAATACCCACTAGAATGACTACTATTAAGAAAACAGAAGGGAAGCGGACTTGGCCCAGTGGTTAGGGCATCTGTCTACCACATGGGAGGTCCACGATTCAAACCCCAGGCCTCCTTGATCTGTGTGAAGCTGGCCCGTGCACAGTGCTGATACATGCAAAGGAGTGCTCTGCCATGCAGGGGCGTCCCCCGCCTAGAGGAGCCCCAAGCACAAGGAGTGCACCCCATAAGGAGAGCCGCCCAGCACAAAAGAAAGTGCAGCCTGCTCAGGAATGGCGCTGCACACATGGAGAGCTGACACAAGATGATGCCACGAAAAGAAATACAGATTCCCGTGTTGCTGACAACAACAGAAGCGGACAAAGAAGAACACACAGCAAATAGACACAGAGAACAGACAACTGGGGGGGTAGGGAGGGAAGGGTAGAGAAATAAATAAATAAATAAATAAATATTAAAAAAAAAAGAAAACAGAAAATTACAAGTGTGGTAGAATGTGGAGAAATAGGAACACTCATTTATTGCTGGTGGAAATGTAAAATGGCACAGCCACTGTGGAAGACAATTTGGCAGTTCCTCAGGAAAATATAAATAAATATAGTGTTACCATAGAACCTGGCAGTTCTGCTACTAGGTATATACCCAAAAGTATTGAAAGTACTTGAACAGATAATTGCACACTCATGTTCATAGTGGCATTATTCATAATTGCTAAAAGATGAAAACAACCCAAGTGCCTACCAGTTGATGAAAGGATAAACAAAATGTGTACAAACAATGGAATATTATTCAGCATTAAAAAAATGAAGTTATGGTTCATGTGATAACATGGATGACTCTTGAGGACATTATGCTGAATGTAATAGCAATATGATCTCAGTCATACAAACTAATTTCAATAAGCAAACTCAGAGTTATAATCTAGAATATAAATTAACAGGGGATAGATTGGGGTTAGAGAATGGGCATTTGATGCCTAATTTATACAAAATTTCTGATTAGGTTGATTGCAAACTTTTGGAAATATATAGTGATGATTGTAGATTATTGTGAGTGTAATTAATATCACTGAATTATATAGGTATATGTGGTTAAATGGGGAAACTTTAGGTCACATATGTTACCTGAATAAACATTAAAATATAAAACATAGGACTGTATAACACAGTGGACCCTATTATAGATAAGGGCTATAGTTAATAGTAAAAGTATAAGAACCTTCTTTCATGAGTTATAACAAATGTATGATACTAATACAAGGTATTAATAATAGGGTGGTATAAGGGTAAAAATACATCTAGTGTAAACTATAGCTGATAGCTAATACTATTATTTTATATAATAATCTTCATCAATTGTAACAAAGGTAGCTACTGTTAAAGTAGTACAATTACAAAAAAAAGTGCTATCATCAATTATAACAAACGTTCCACACCAATGCAAGGTGTTGGTGGTGGGGTGGTATATGGGAATCCTGTATTTTATGTATGATTGATCTATAAACCTACAACTTCTCTAATAAAAAAAGAGAAAAAAGAAAAAAGTCTGCTGAATTTTAAATGGTTACATTATTCAATTGAGTTATAATACTAGGACACAAATAGCTGTAACTCAATGCCCATTTTATTTGAATAATTTCAAAGATAATCATTTAGAAAAAAATGCAGTTGACAAAAAAATGAACCTAAATTTTCCTATTTTCCTAGCTTTTAAGATATATTTTGATGTAAAAATTATAATTCACTGTAGAAAAGATGGAAAATATTGAAAAATATAAAGATGAAAATAAAAATCATCCATATTTCTACTTCCCAGGGAACCAGATTTTTAACTTGTTCATATTCATATCCATATTGGAAACACAGTATATATACTTTGATATAATATTCTCTTAAAGATAATATATCATAAGAATTGGAAAACATATTTCCCTAAAGCAAATCATAAACCACTTCATAGTATTGTCTTATGGATGTACCATAATACATCTAACGAATCTCTTAGACTGATGCATGTGCTTCCAGTTTTGCACATTATAAGTAATGTTCTGATAAATATCCTTGTCCATGAATTCTAGCATTATCTTTGATGATGGTTTGATATGTTTCTAGAAATGAATTATAAAGGCAATGGGTATAAAACTTTTCAAAGCATAGTGTTCTGCACAAAGGTCTTGTCATTCTGTAACCGCATAGCATTACGTGAACTCTTCCCTCATGCTCCTATAAAAGTTTTTTGCCAATATAGTAGGAGACAAAGCCCCTTTTTTTGGGTTTTAATTTGTATTATTTTTATTTTTGTGAGAATAAACATTTTCATCTGTTATTAGCCATTTGTATGTTTTATTTTAAATTGCTTATGCATGTCATTTTTTCCTAATGAGAATTTTGTCTTCATATTAATTTGATATTCATATTAATTTGTCTTCATTTTAATTTAAATGTTAAGAATATTAATCATTTGTATTTCATATATATTGTGAATATTTTCCCAGTCTATTGTTTCACCTCAACTTTTAAAGTTTTCTGATATTTTATTTTAAAATATTTATGTAACCAATCCTAAATAACCTAGGCAGAAATAAAGTATTTGCATTCTGTAAAGTGCTAAACAAAGCTCTAATGATATTGATCCACATGTTTTAGAGAGAGGAAAAAAAATATTTATGTAATCAAATCTACTCCTTTACAATATTTACTTTTATGTCTACGCCTATAAAGTTCTTTCCCAACTCTATAGCCAGAACTATTCATCTCTTTTCTGTTTCAGATGATTTTTTTTTGTTTTAGTTTTTCTATTTAACTCTTTAATTCATCTAGAATTTATTTGGTTATTAGTGCACCATAAAGAGCTAATTTTACTTTATTTCTGGCAAAAAGTTTTATCAATTAGCAGAGATCCATTTATTGAATAATAATGAGACCTGTCATCATAACTGTCAGTATTGAAGAGTCACCAGCTGGAGCTGGTAATGTACTCATCAAAAGTGAAATGAATTTGTGCCATTTAAATTTCTTATTCTTACCTTCCAAAATTAGCTGGAAGAAATTCCAGAAAGGCGTCATTCAGGTAGAGCTGAGCCAAGTTTAGAAGCTGTGTGAAGCCATCGGGGAGTCTAGAAAGGAGTTAAAGGTTTAGTCACTGCATTTATGTTGCTATAGAAACAGAACAGAAATATATATCTCTAAGGAGGAAAAATAGAAGTGAAATATATTTTTTAACTATACTTCGGTTTAACAATAATGAAAGAATTTACTGAGCATGTTGTTATAGCTTGAAAATTTTGCCTGTTATTAAAATAAATGGCATTCACCAAATGGCTGAGGTTGATATCACTGCCATGTGGCATCATCTCTTACTGCTGCCCTAACATTGTGCACATCAGTTGAGTCATTTTTTTTTAATGGAAATTTCAAGTTGTATGCAACATGTTCTCATTTTCAAATTAATGCTATTTCTCAATAGAAATATATATATATTGTCAGGTAAGAATATATATATAGATAGATAGATAGATAGATAGATAGATAGATAGATATAGATATAGTCAGGCAAGAATATTTACTTACTACTTCACCAAATCATTAAATCTATCTAAATTTGTTACAATGATGTTGAAAGCCGCCCAGTGTGAAAAGGCAAGGGGTATTTAATCCTCATAACTAATAATTCCTTTTATGCAGGCACAACATGTATGTTCATAATGATCACAACTGGCCCAATTCATGTTTATTGAGAATTAGAAAACGTTGATACAATAATGAAACAGGATTCCCAAGGTTGTAAGAGACATTAAAACTTTGGGGAAATCCTGCAGGTGAATTTTACAAGTTAAATAAAACAATTATTTGAAATATTTAAATTTTTTTTACCAAAAATATTTAACAAACGGATTTTCCAAGACAGTTTTTCCGAGGAGGATATTGAATATTTTCCCTATGATTAAATTTCTATTGAAACATTTGTAAATGTCTTTATCTATGGCCTGACCCAGACTACAATATTTTATGAAATACTTCAAAATAACTTTCAAATTTATTTCTCCTCAAGTTACAAACTATTTCCTTCTTTATATTTACTGCCCAAATTATTTAAAGAGTTGTCTATACTCACTGCTTTTTACTCCTCCTCAAGTCACTGCTTTCTGGCATCTACCGCAACTCTATTGCTGCAACTACACTACCAAAGTCTCCAAAGACATCTCAATTCCAGTAGCGTCATTTCATTTTGAATCCATACTGCAAAGCAACAGTTGCCATCACTGACTTTTCCCTTCTTGACTTCTAGTATACCACCTTTGCCTGCTTCTCCTATTCCTGAGACAGTATATCTGAGTTTCATTCCATGACTTCTCTTCTGCCCACTTTACTGTTATAAAATCTTTTATACATATGAAAGAATATATTTGTACTCATCATAAAATTTAAGAAAGGGAACCAGTACCTTTGAAACTGAGAACCCCTCCCTGACTGCAACCTCCTATTTGCTAATTTCTGAATGATGTTTATATTCTGCTTCTCAAAGAGTTTTACCTCACCTACTTGAATACTATAAAAATGATAGCAAAATATTCATTCACATTGCTAGAGTTCATTATAGCATAGTATTACATTATATGAAAAAATCACAATATAGTTACCATTCTTTCAGTCAACATTACAGTTGTTTCTAGTTTTTTGTTTGTTGTGCTATTACAAGCATTGATTATGTGAACATTTTTGAACACATATCCTGGTGTATATACATACAAGAGACTATTTAAATTTTATCTCTAGGAATGACATATATGGTATGCAAGTCTAAGTTTACTGGAAGTAACCAAATTCAAAGTAGTTTCACATATTTGTAATTAAACCATCAGAATTTCTCTGTTCCATACCTTCTCTAGCCCTTGGTTTTAGCCTTTTTTCACCTTTGTCAATTAGGTATGTGTAAAATAATAATAATTTTCAATTTCCTAATTAGCTATGAGCAATATTTTATGTTTATTAGCAATTTTCCATTTCTCTCCTCTGAAATACCTGCTTATATTTTTCACATATTTTTCTATTGGTGCCTTGGATATTAGTGCCCCACTTATATTCCCCTGGCCTTTATCATTTTGGTGCACACGAGACCAGCAGACCAACCGCTGCCTGCCATCACCTTCTTCCTTGCCTGAATGCTTTCTCCAGATGTTGAAGTCTGCTCTGTTCATGCACATGGTGTGCCAGAACTCCAAGGAATTAACATCCTTCAGGAGGAACCATTAGCTAATAACTAGCAGGAGTATAAATGCCTCAGCTCCCTTACCTCTTATGCTGGTAACTCTGTGGAATGTGTTTTGTACTGTTTCCCAGAGTTTCCCAGAGAGATTAAGGTTCATTTGTCTATAGTAGCATATAGGTTGATAACACATCCTTTAAAATGTTTCCTGGGATCATCTCCCAAATACAGTCCTTGATTTTTTTTTTTTCTAAGCATCTGCTTATGGAGGAATCCAAACAAACACACTTAATGTTTTTATATTGATTTGTAGGAATTCTTAGGATCTCAATCTTACTGTATTAGAAAGCCAAAGAGGTGCTGATGCAAAGTACCAGAACTCTGTTGGCTTTTATAAAGGGTATTTATTTGGAGTAGAAGCTTATAGTCACAAGGCCCTAAAGAGTTCAACTGGAAGTACCGAAAGAGGTACTTTCTCACCCAAAGTCATTGGCCATGTGTTGGAGCAAGATGGCAGGCAATGTCTTCGAGGATTCAGCCTTCCTTCTTCTCCTTAAGGTTCTGTGGTCCCAGCTTCTTCCAGTCTCAGCTGTAGACTGGCATAAGGCTCGTTTCTCTCCCTGGGGCTCACTTCTTTCCAGGTTCACATGCTCAGGTCTCTTCACAAGGTCAGCTGTAGACTCTATCAGTTTCTCTCTTCCGGGGGCCTCTGCAGTGTCTAATGAGCTGTCTGTCTTCCTCTATGTTCTTCTCTGTGTCTGCTTCTCTGTATGTTTACTTCTGTGTGAACATTTGTTTTATCCACAAGGGGGCTGGGAATCAATGCTAAGTTGCAGTCTAATGATGTGGTTGGATCAAAGCCTTAATATCAACATAATTTAATCAGACATTTCAGCTGAATCTAATACAATCAAAGGGTTATCATGCCAGAGGAACTGACCAGTTTACAAGCATAATCTATATTTTCTTTTGGAATTCATAATAATATCAAACTGCCACATTTGTACTGTTTATTTTTTCTAAAAATGTCTTCCTCCAGTTTATATTTTGGAGTTGGATAGTTTAGATATGGTTTCATAGAGGATGTTTCCATAAGATTGTTTTTAAAGAGAGGTAGTTTTCATGAACGTAGAAAAGGAGAAGGGAGGCACGAGAAGAGTAAGGGTTGTTATAATACAAAGGTAAGAAGGCCTCTGGCATAGAGAGAATATGAGTTTTAGGGGAAATTCTTCATGTATGAGAGTATTGAAAGTTAAGATTTGGGAATATCAGTTGAGGACAAATTTTAGGGGGGTTTGAATTAATGCTCACCTCAAAGGTTTGAAGTTAATCCCATATGATTAAAAAATAATCTATAATAAGAGAACATTGTTTTTGTTTTATTATAGCTAACAATCTGATAATATGATAGTTTTTATGATAATGGCACAAATATTAAATAGGTTTTAATCCAAGTATAACTACTACTCTACTTTCATGTCTTGTTTAGTCCCTGTAGTCACTCAAAAGAAGGAATTATTTACAAATTTTCAAAAAGTAAGATGAATTTGAGACATGTAAAATTGGAAAAATGCTAAAGCTATTGATGGATAATTTGCTTTAAAACTGCCACTATTAATAAGTAAAAAGGATTTTAAAACACTAATTTTTACTTATAGGAACAGTTTGAGCTATTCAGCTTCCCCCAGTCCTCAGTTTCTCATATGATTATACTAAATGGTATAACATTATATTATTTATTTTATCAGAAAGTATTTCTTTATTGATGCTTTTTCAGCAATGGTTACACTGTGGGAGAATTTGACTTATTATATGGAATATTTCTCTAAGGATTTAAGAATTGACCGTGTTTTGCATATTCCAATTGCAAAATTGGACTGCCAAAAATAAATTACATGAAGAACAAGAATACAAAGTAAGATAAAAATTTTCTGACCTGGTTATAAACAAAGATGTTCTGACATTTTATATTGAGCTTTTCTTTTAAAAAATTGTAGACTTAAGGTTATATTTATATAGTATGTCTTATTTAATAGCATCCATATTTTTTATTTTAATTTACTTTAGCAAGAATTTATTGAGTGGCTGTTTTGCAATCAGATTAAAAATTAATGTCTTCTTCCCCCTTTCCTCATAGGATTTTGTGCAATGATTTAATAGAATGCTTATACTAGTTCTGTTGTACACAAATATTGGTCATTTTCTACTCCTACACTTTCTACTCTTGGGATAAATTATAAATTCTTTGAGGACAAATACTATTTTTAGCATTTGTAGCATTTTACTTTGAAGACGAAAGGTGATAAAAAATGGATTGGATATTACTTGAACAAAACCAGTCAGATGTCTCCTAAAGAATATCGTCAACCTTCTATCTTATTAATTTTGTGGAACAATTTTGTGGTTTCTTCTAGGGACAGTGGTCTCACTTGTCAATATCACCATTTCTAGAAGAACATACTAGGAGCTGTAAAGAAGACATTTCCTAGCAAGCCAGATCAACTTGGTGAAGATGAAAATCATGAGTTGTCTTTATCCTCTTCCATATTATTATTAAGTAAACCCAATATTTTACAATAAGAAAGGGAGTACTCAATAATGAAATGATATTATTATTCTAAAATAACTGGAGGTGTTCTACATTTGTCTGGTTTATTTAAAATATTTAAAAAATGTCTTATATATTGTTAAATATTCTCCTATTACATATACTCTAATTTTATTACATTCTTAAATTAAAAGAGATATACTAATACATCAAAGAAAGATGATAATAGAATGAGAAACCCATGCATTATAATGATTAAGCCCATGGTCATTGATATCAGAAGACCTGGATTAGATCAGAGTCCTTCCAGTTATTTTCTATGTAAACTATGCAAATTAATCTCTGTAAGACTAAGTTTCTTTATTTGTAAAATGGAGATGCTAATATCCACTTCTCAGAGTTGCTCCAGTGATTAAATAACTACTTGTCACATAGTAAGAACTCAGTAAATAGGATCAATTCTATTTCTTTTCTGTGGTTTAGTTTTTATTCTGACCTTTCAATATTAACTAGAATATTATTTAAAATACTTTTATTATTGCTAATTTCAATGTTGGAAAAGGCAAATTAGGATTGGCTGTAGGCACCCATATTTCAATGTTTTTCTTTTCTAATTGTGTTTACTTTAGAAGTTAAATAAAATGTTATAAGCATCTGACCTAAAATAGAATAATTAAACCACATACAATTAGAGATTTAATAAGTTGTGAGTAAGAAACGAATTGTAAAAGTTTCTACTCTAAATGGAAGGGCATTTTACATCAAAATTTTAATTTAGAGAAATTAAAATATAAATGAATATAGCAATATTGTAGAACATTTGGAAAACAAAGAGAAAAGAAAAATATAGTTCATAATTCCATCCCATTAACACAACTATGATTAACATTTCATGTATTTATTTCTAATCTGAATTCCTATTAATTTTTAACATCACTACATACTGGCATCATAATTTTTCACTTTATGTATAATTATCTTTCAATTTTGCTATATAACTAGAGTGGCTGTATAATCTATCATTCATACGTGGACACTTTTGAAAGTTAAAGACCTATTATTAATTATGACACATCAGGAGGTGTAAACTGGGATAACTTGGGCAAAAGGAGACATATATTCAATCTATATATAACCTTCATATCCATCCAGTAGCTAAAAAATAATTAGTAATTTTCTTATTGTTGAGCATTAGAAATGTTTCAAGTTTTTTCAAAATGAATTTTTCAGTTTTAAAAAAATCAAAATACTTCTTCAGAATTAGTGCTGTTTAGTGAAAGAAACCCAGGTATTCAAATAACATCTTTGTGAATTACATTTATCTACATCATAAGGCTTCTGTGAATATTAAAATGAAATCGTGTATCTTAAAAGCTTGGGAAATGGATTTTTAAAAAGCCTTGGAAATGGGAGGTTCTCAATAAATGTTGGTCCTTGCTTTTCACATTGAGTATAGGCATAAGTCAGAGATATTGTGGGTTTGGTTCCAGACTACTGCAATAAACTGAATATTGCAATAAAGTGAGTCACATGAATTCTTTGGTTTCCCAGTGCATATAAAAATTATGTTTACAGTATACTGTAGTTTATTGTGTGTAATAGCATTATATATAATAAAACAATGTGCATATCTTAAAATGTGACAGGGACAACCAGCAAGATGGTGGTAGAGTCAGAAGCACCTAGGGTCAGCTCGTGCTACAGGCCAGTTAGTAATCAGCCAGAACTATCTAAAGCACCCATTAGGGCTCTCCAGGACACCAGAAGAGCATCCTGCAACATCCTTGAAGGAATGGAAGGAGGAGTCTCCTTCCCATCACACAGAAGATTCCCAAGTAAAGCACTCCACACCATGGAGACTGGTGCTCATCCTCCACTGGAGGCACAAACTGGCTCGGAAGCTGTTCCATGGCTGGAATTGAAAGCTCTAATTCCCAAAAATGGGGGAGGAAGAGATGGTTGGGCACCAACTTCAGCTAATGATTAGTAAATTAAGCAGGCTAAAATAAAATCCTAAGAACAGCTAAAATGTGAACCTGTCCCATCAGAAAGAGGCTGGGAGCCACCATTTTAACTCTGCCCCTGACACAAGGGAAAGCCGGGCAGACTGAAAATCCCAGTGCTGGCAGGGACCAGCTTCTTTCAATTCAGATCAGACTGTAGTTCTAGCAAAAGCCCCAGCCCTACCTCTGGCAGGGAGGAAGCTGGGGGGGACCTGCACCAGCCTCTCCAGGAAAATACAGGCCACACCGTGGAGACTGGTGATCATTCTATTCTGGAGGCACAAGGCATACCAGGAACTGTTCTGTGACTAGAATTGGAAGCTCCATTTCCTAAAAATAGGAGAGGGAGACACAGTGGCTACTCACTTCAGGTACAGTTAGCCAATGGGGTGCTGATGCAAAATATCAAAAATTGTCTGGTTTTTATAAAGGGTATTTATTTGGGGAAGGAACTTACAGATACCAAGCCATAAGCATAAGTTACTTCCTCACCAAAGTCTATTTTCACATGTTGGAGCAAGATGGCTGCCCATGGCTATGAGGGTTCAGGTTGCCTGGGTTCCTCTTTTCCAGGGTCTTGCTTCTCTGGGTTCAGGGTTCCTCTCTTCCCAAGGCTTGCTTCTTCCTGGGCTCAGTGTTCCTCTCTTCCTGAGGCTAGCTTCTCTTCCTCTGTGAGCTTACTTCCTGGGACTTTAGCTTAAGGCTTCAGCATCAAACTCTAACATCAAAAACCCTCCAACTCTGTCCTTTGCCATGCCTTTTATCTCAATGCCCTACTGGTATAAGAGGTTTACATAATCAATATAATCTAATATGCCCAGAGGAAAAGATTAGTTTACAAACATAATCCAATATTTCTTTTTGAAATTCATCAATAATATCAAACTGCTACAGCTACTGATTAGTAAATTCATCTGACTAAAGCATAACCCTAAGAACAGCTAAAGTTTGAAAATGTTAAAGTTGGAAAGAGGCCAGTAGTCTCCATATTGACTCCACCCCCAGCATGAGGGGTAGCTGGGCTGACTGAAAATCGCAGTGATGGCAGAGACACCTTTGTTTCACCCAGATTTGACTGCAGCCCTAGCCTAGGCTTAAGTCTCACCTATAGCAGGGAGAAGGATGTGAGCCCTACACCAGCCTCTCTGGGTAACTACAGGAATATTTGGCTGGCACAGACTGAACAGTCAGAAATCTACCAAGGTAACTGTGATCATTTTGGACCTGCACTGAATAGATTGCTGCTCACACCTGCAGCTCTATCCCTGCCCCAGGTAGGGAAGAAAGGGGAGTGAAGCTTCATCAGTCTCTCTGGGCAACTACAGTCTAGGCCTGCACTGCTTGGATTATTACACACAGTTGTAGCTCTGTCCCTACCCTTGATAAAGGAGAAAGTTGGTAGAAGTTTCATTGGTTCCTAGGGCAATGAGGGCAGCTTGAGGCTCCACAGCTTACAGCACCAACTACTATAGCTCTACTATACAACAAGTAAGAGAGAAAGGGCAAGAAAGCCCTAAATTAAAGAAAAACACTGCATCCAGAATAAATACATCTAGTAAGCTGATGCCAAGACACCAACAAAAAATTACAACCCATCCCAAGAAACAGGAAGATATGACACAGTTAATGGAATAAGATAAGCTTCCAGATGATACAAAAGAGTTGAGACAACTAATCATAGATGTTCAAACAAATCTCCTTAATAGATTCAATGAGATGGCTAAAGAGACTAGGGATATTAAGAAGACATTGGAAGGAAGTGGATATCACTCAAGAAACTGGGCTCTGTCTACCATATAGGATGTCCAGAGTTCGATACCCAGGGCCTCCTGGTGAAGGCAAGCTGGCCTTTGTGGTGAGCTGGCCCACACGGAGTGCTGCCCTGCATGGGAGTACCGACACAGGAGTGCTGTCCTGTGCAGGAGTGCTTCCCCATGCAGGAGAGCTGCCCTGCGCAGGAGTGCTGGCCCATGTGGAGAGCTGCTACAGCAAGATGATGCAAAAAAAACAAACACAGAGAGGAGATAATAAAAGATGCAGCAGACCAGGAAGCTGAGGTGGCACAAGAAAATAATCACCTCTCTCCCACTATGGAAGGTCCCAGGATTGCTTCCCAGAGCTGCCTAATGAGAATAGAAGCAGAAACAGAAGAATACACAGCAAGTGGACACAGACAGCAAACAAGGGAGGAAGGGGGAAGAAATAAATAAATAAATCTTTTTAAAAAAGAAGACACTGGATAAGCACAAACAGGAATTTGAAAGCATACATAGAGAAATAGCAGAACTTACAGGAATTAAAGGTGCAATAAATAAAATTAAAAATACACTGGAATTATATAATACAGATTTGAAGAGGCAGAAGAAAGAATTGGTGATCTTGAAGAAATAGCCTCTGAAAGCAAACATACAAAAGAGCAGATGAATAATGGAAAAAATGGAACAAGTTCTCAGGGAACTAAACGACAGTAAGATATGTGCAAACATATGTGTCATGTGTGTCCCAGGAGGAGAAGAGAAGGGTAAAAGGAGCAGAAGGAATAATGAAGAAATAATGGTAGAAAATTTCTCAACCCTATTAAAGGATGTAGATATCCATGCCCAAGAAGCACAACATACTCTCATCTGAATAAATCGAAATAGACACCAAGATTTACTAATCAGAATGTCAAATTCCAAAGACAAAAAGAATTCTGAGAACAGCAAGAGAAAAGCAATGCCTAACATATAAGGGATACCCAATAAGATTAAGTGCCAATTTCTCATCAGAAACCATGGAGGCAAAAGACAGTGGTGTGATACATTTAAAATACTGAAGAGGAAAACTTCCAGCCAAGAATCTTATCTCTGGCAAGATTGTCTTTCAAAAATGAGGGTGAGTTTAGAATTCTAAAAGGAGATAAGAGGAGGAATGAGATGGACTACTGATATTGAATGTATGTAGAAATTTTAATTAACTTTACTGTGTAAGTGTTGAAATGTATAGAGTTAATGGAAAACAGCTGGTTTATAAATGGGGCTGTAGCAGAAAAGGGTAGTCTAAGGATATAAATACCAGTTTGAAAGAAAGCTAGAAAATAATCTAGGGACTGACTAAGACTATAAATCCAGAGGTGGATGAGAATTGTGGTTGATGGTGCAGATGCAAGAGTGTCCTTTGTGGGCTACAGCAGATGTACATCACTATTGCAGAGTGGTGGGAATATGTGGAGAAGCATGGGAAAAATACAGCTGGAGTGACCTATCGACTGTGGCTAGGAGTAATACTGTAATATTCATGCATCTATGCCAAAGATGTACTGTGTTGATAATGGGGGAGTATCTAAAAGGTATGCCAAACATACACTATGGACCTGGTGATAGTGTGATGATATTATCTCATTATCTGTAACAAATGTTCTACCATGGTTTGGTGTGTTGGTAGAGGGGTGTTGAATGGTCATTTTGTACACGTACATGATTGTTTTGTAAATTTACAACTTCTGTCATAAAAATATATTTAAAAAATAATAAGAGGGTGGGTTGGGAGGAAAATACACCAAATGTAAGATAAGAACTATAGTTAGTAGTAAGATTTTTGAAAATATTATTTCATAATTTGTAACAAATGTAACACAACAATGAAAGGTATTGGTGGAAGGCTGATGTATGGGAGCCCTGTATGATGTTATGTGTGTTTGCTTTATAAGTTTACAACTTTTACAATAAACTAATTGTTTATGTATGCTCATGTATAAATGATATAGTAATAATAATAATAAATAGGCTGGGTTGGGGGAAAAACACACCAAATCTAAGAGAGTTTGATTAGTAGTAATATTTTCAGGATGCTCTTTAATTATTAGTCAAAAACATTTCACAACAATGCAAAGTATTGGCTGTAGGGTGAGGTGAGATATGAGAGTCTTGTATGATGGTATGTATGTTTGTTTTATAAGTTTGCAACTATTACTATACAATTATTGTTTATGTATGTTTATGTATGAGTGATATACTTCAATAAATTTTTAAAAAGTTACACAGAGACATGAAGTGACCATGAGCTGTTGGAAAAATGACACTGACATCTGCTAATGGCATAGTATCTGAAAAATGCAATAACACATACCTTGTTAACAGCATGTGCTCACTTTGTGTTTTTTGTCACATTTTGGCAATTCTCACAATATTTAAAATTTTTCATTATTATTATATCTCTTATGTGATCTACACTCTTTGATGCTACTATTGTAATGTTTTGGGCCGTCATGAACTGCACCCATATAAGACAGTGAACTTATTTTTTAAATGTTGGGTATGTTCTGATTGCTCCTCAGATCATCTGTTCTGTGTCTGTTCTCCTCTCCTTAGGCTTCCCTATTCCCTGGGGTAAAACATTTTTGAAAGTAGGCCAGTTAATAATCCTACAATGGTCTCTAAGTGCAAGAAAAAGTCACACATCTCTCCCTTTAAGGAAAGAAGCCATCATCATAACATAAAATACAAGGTGAAACAGCAAGGCCTGCTGTAGAAGTTGTAGCAAGTTATCCAGAAGATCTAAGCAAGATAATTGATGAAAGTGACTACACTAAACAACAGATTTTCATTATAGATCAAACAGGCTCCTATTGAAAGAAGATGCCATTTAGGACTTTCATAGCTATGAAGCAGAAGGCAATGCCTGGCTTCAAAGTTTCAAAGGAGAGGCTGATTCTATTGTTAGGGGTTAATGCAGCTGGTGACTTTAAGTTGAGGTCAATACTTATTTACCATTTCAAATTTCCTAGGGACCTTCAGAATTATTCTAAACCTACTCTGCCTGTGCTCTATAAATAGAATAACAAAGCCTAGATAACAGTACATTGGTTTATAACATAGTTTACTGAGTATTTTATGCCCAATGTTGAGATCTACTGCTTAGAACAAAGGTTCCTTTAAAATATTCTGCTCATTGACAACAAACTTGGTCACCCAAGAGCTCTGATGGAGATGTACAATGATACTACTGTTTTCATGCCTACTCACACATCTTCCATCCTGCAGCCCATGGATCAAGGAATACTTTTGACTGTTAAGTATTATTATTTAAGAAATATATTTTTTAAGATTATAGTTGTCATAGAGAGTGATTGCTCTGATGGATCTGGGAAAAGTCAGTTGAATATATTCTGGGAAGGATTCACCATTCTAGAAGCCATTAAGAACATTCATGATTCATGGGAGGAGGTCAAAATATCAATATTAACAGGAGTTTGGAAAAAGGTGACTCCAAGCCTCACAGATGACTTTAAGGGGTTCAAGACATAAGTGAGGGCAGTAACTGCAGATGTGGTGGAAACAGCAAGAGAACTAGAATTATAAGTGGAGTCTGACCTGAGGGCTCTGGAGACATCCAGACACAATAGTCAGGGCAGATAGCCCAGGAGTTTGGTTACTTGCTAGTGGGCCCTACTTTTGAATTTATGCTCTGCAGTGTGACAGAGTTGGACTCAGATGTGGTATCTCTACACATGGCTCTTCTGTCCTACCTGAACTTATAATTAATACTAAATTTGGTAGGCGTACATTCAAGAGACTTAAATCTTTGAGCTGGCCATGTGCCAGCTGGGCCCTGAATCTCAAAGGAGTTGCAACCCCTACTCTCCAGTTCATTGGCCTCACCCAGGACAACTATCAAGGAGGTAAGCATGGACAGCAACCATCCCTAGCAACTGAGAGTGGCTATAACAGCAAGCAAGAGAGTTCCATCCATTGGCCATATGGGATTGAAGTACTCCTTCAATTAAAGGTGGAGTGGGCATCACCATCCCAGAATCTTCAGGATTGGGGAATGAACTACGAACTAAAGTAGACTTACTGGTATTCAATTATAGATATAATGATACTAACAATGGAAGAAATATCACTGATGTGGAGACAGTGGTCACTGGTGGTTCTGAGGGTAGGAAGAATGAAAAACAGGTGTAATATGGGGACATTTTCAGGACTTGGGAATCATCCTGAATGACAGTACAATGACAAATACAGGTCATTATATATCTTGCCATAATCTACAGAATTGTGTGGGAGAGAGTGTAAACTGTATTGCAAGCTATAATCCATGCTTAGGGGTAGTGCTCCAAAATGTGTTTATCAATTGCAACAAATATACCACACTAATGAAAGATGTTGCTAATGTGGGAAAATGTGGGAGGTGTCGGGAGGGAGCAGGGAATAAGGGAATCCCCTATATGTTCTCTGTAACATTTATGTAATCTAAAGTATCTTTTAAAAAATAAAAAAAAAGGAAAAAAAAAATGGAGCCCGAAAATGTGAATTGATTGTTGTTGCAAGGACATGATAAAACTTGAATGGATGAGGAGTTGCTTCTTTGGAGGAACAAAGAAAGTGGGTCCATGATATGGAAACTACTCCTGGTGAAGATGCAGTGAACACTGATGAAATGACAAGAAAGGATTTAGAATGCTAAATAAGCCTTGTTGATAAAATAGCAGCAAGGTTTAAAAGGATTGACTCCAATTTTGAAAGAAGTTCTACAATGGGAAAATTGCTATCAAACAGCATTGTGGGCTACAGAGAATTCTTTTGTGAAAGGAAGAGTCAATTGATGCAGCAAATTTCACCGTTGTCTTATTTTAAGAAATTGCCATAGCTACCCCAACCTTCAGCAACCACCATCCTGTTCAGTCAGCAGCCATCAACATCAAAGTAAGGCCCTCTGTCAGCAAAAGTTATGACTTGCAGAAGGCTCAGATGATGGTTAGCAGTTTTTAGCAATAAAGTATACTTACGATATATACCTTGTTTTTTCAGACATAATGTTATTGTATATCAAATAGACTACAGTATAGTTTAAACATAACTTTCATATATTATATAAAACTTTTGGGTTGCTTTATTGCAGTAGTTTGGACAATCCTACAAAAATCTCTGTAGTATGTCTGATCTGTTTTTTTTGTTGTCATTTTTTTCGTTTTTGAGAAAAGCAATAAAATTGAAAACCCTCTGGTCAGAATGATGAGGGAAAAAAGAGAGAAGTAAAAAAATACTAATTTTAGGAAGACTAAAGAAAAAACCTATATGATCATATCAATAGATGTTAAAAAAATTCAACAAATTGTAATATTTAGTAATAATAAAAACTCTCAGCAAACCAGATACAGTGTGTAGCATACAGAATCTAAGGTGGCTTCCATGACCCTCACCTCCTGAGGTTTATCCCTTGTATAGTACTTTCCCCCTTGAATAATGGTGGTAACTGTGACTTGTGCCTAACCAATGGAATGTGGCAAACATTATATGATGTCACTCATTCTGACTCTTCAGCTGTCCTCGAAGAAGAAAACTGCTATTCTGTGAATTGCCTATGGAGAGCACATTGTGGCAAAGCACTGCAGGCGACCTCTAAAACCTGGGAGCAGCCTCTCATGGACAGCCAGCAAAAAGTCAACATCTTCAGCCCTTTAGCTGCAAGGAAATGAATTCTGCCGACAACCCCAGTGAGCCTGAAAGTATATTCTTCTGCAGTTGAGACTTCAGATGGCAATATGGCTGATAAATGCCTTAATTTTAGCCTGGTGAAACCCAGAAACAGGGAACCCAGATTCCTAGATTCCTGACCCACAGAAACTACAGGATGTATGTGTGTTATTTTAAGCTGCTGAATTTGTGGTAATTTGTTACTCAGCATTAGAAAATTAACAAGGCTTTTGGTACCTGGAAGTACAGCTCTACTGCAACAAATATCTAAAAAAGTGGAAAGGCTTTGGAAACAGGCAGTGGTCAGAAACTAGATGAATATTAAAGACCATTATGTAGAAAATCAAACTTTCCTTGCAAAGATTGTTAATAGGAATCTAGATTGAAGGATGCTGCTCACGAGGGCTTAAAAGGAGATGTAACTCCTATCTTCTGGTTTATTGGACTTACCCTGGCCAGCTAACAGGGACGTGAAGAAGGTCAACCACCATACCAGGGAGCCAAGAGTGCCTACAACTGCAAGCAGGAGAATTGCATCCATCATCCACGTGGAATCTAAGCCCCATCTCAATAGCGAGATGGAGTGGACATAACCATCCTAGGGTCCACAGGATAGAGGAATAGAGCATGGACTAGAGTGGACTTACTGATATTCTACTATGGAATTATTGTGATTAGTAATGGAAGAAATTGTAGCACTGATGTGGAGAAAGTGGCCACGGTAGCTGCTGAGGGAAGGGAGAGGGAAGAAGAGATACGATGTGGGGGCATTTTCAGGACTTGGAGTTGTCCTGGGTGGTACTGCAGGGATAGATGCTGGACATTGTATGTCTTGCCATGGCCCACTGGATGGAATGGGGGACAGTGTAAATTACAATGTAAACGATTATCCATGTGGTGCAGCAGTGCTCCAAAATGTATTCACCAAATGCAATGAATGCCCCAATATGATGAAAGAGGTTGTTGATGTGGGAGGAATGGAGTGAGGGAGGTGGGGAGTACATGGAGACCACTTATATTTTTTGAATATAACATTTAAAAAACTTAAAGAGAGAATAAAAAAGGAGATGAGGACTATGTTATTGGAAACTTGGTCATATTGTGGTAGACTGAATCGTATACCCCAACAAAGGACATATTCTTAATCTTAATCAGCATTCTTGTGGGTGTGAACCCGTTTGTAAATAAGACCATTTTAAAGATGTATTCTTAGTTAAAGTATGGAGTTATTTGTGAATAGGACCTTCTAAGATTCTACATATGTGTACCTAAGTAGGGTGGTTCTCAATCTGTATTGCTAGAAGCCTTATAAAGAGAAGAAATTCAGATGAGGTCATTTAGAGAAAGCCAGAGAAGGAGACCAAGAACATTGCCAAGTGATGGAGGACTTCCATCACTAGAACATTACTAACTCTGGGAGAAAACATGGCTTTGCCAATGCCTTGATTTTCAACTTCTAGCATCTAAACTATGAGCCAATAAATTCTTTTCCAGCCAACTCTTTGTATGCAATTTATCACAGCAGCCTTGAAAAAATAAGACACATGAAAAAAACAGGAGTTAACAATCATACTGAATGGTGAGCTTCTGCTTCTGAATACTTTTCTCCCTATGGGGAAGAAGCAATGTTTCCTTTTACGCCTTCTATTCATCATTGCAAAACAGGTCCTAGGCTGGACAATAGGGCAAGAAAGAGAAGTAAAAGACATACAAATTGAAAAGGATGAAGTAAACTGTCTTTATTCAGATAGCATAAGAGGTATATAGAAAGTTTCCCCAAAATTTACAGAAAAAGATACAGAGCTAATAAGTAAGTTTAGCAAGTTTCAGGAAATAAGGACAATGGACAACAATAAATTGTATTTCTATATACCAATAATAAACAATTGGAACAACGAAACAAATCCTGTACAATTATACAAATATATTTCAAAATAAAATTAACACAACATGTGCAAGATTTATATGCCAACATCTACAAACAATTGATATAAGAAATTTTAAGACCTAAAAAAGTATTGTGATATGCTCATAGACAGAAACACTAAATGTTAAGATATCAATTCTCTTCAAATTGATTCAGTGCAATTCCTATGAAAATTTCTTTCTTTCTTTCTCTCTTTCTCTCTTTTTCTCTTTCTCGCTTTCTCTCTTTCTTTCTTTCTTTCTCTTTCTCTTTCTCTTTTTTCTTTTTGTAGAAATTGGCACCCTTTCTTGATTAAAAACACCAGAAGATAGGAATAGAAGGAAACTTTCTCAATATGACAAAGTGAATATATAAAAAGCCTACATCTAGCGTTATACTCAATCTTGAAATACTGAAAGATTTCTTGCTGAGATCAGGAACAAGACAAGGATGCCCACTGTCAAAATTATTATTCAAAATTGTGCTAGAATTTCTAGCTACAGCAATTAGGCTAGACAAAGACATAAAAGGCATCCAAATAAGAAAGGAAGAAGTAGAACTTTCACTAAATGCTGATGACATGATCCTATATCTAGAAAATCTGAAAAATCCACACAAAGCTACTAGAATTAATAGACAAGTTCAGCAAAGTGGCAGGATACAAGATTAATACACAAAAATCAATGGCGTTTCTACATACTACTGATGTGCAATCTGAGGAGGAAATCAGAAAAAATGTCCATTTATAATAGCAACTAAAACAATCAATATTTAGTAATAAACTTAACTAAGGACATAAAGGACATGTATTCAGAAAACTACAAAACACTGCTAAAAGAAACCAAAGAAGACTTAAATAAATGGAAGGACATTCCATGTTCATGGATTGGAAGACCAAATATTATTAAGATGTCAATTCTACCTAAACTAATTTACAGATTCAATGTAATCACAATAAAAATCCTAACAGCCTTTTTTGCCGAAACTGAAAAGCCAACAATCAAATTAATTTGAAATGGTAAGGGGACCTGAATAGCCAAAAATGAAAATGGGAGGATTGCATCCAGCATCCAGGTGGAATCTGAGCCTCCTCTTGACATAAAGGTGCAATGGACACAACCAATCCAGTGTCCACATAGAAGAGGTGGTATTGGATTGGGAAAAGTGGACATAATGGACAAAGGGTATGGGGAAAGGCAGGAAGAGATGAGAGGTGGAGGCGTCTTCGGGACATGGAGCTGCCCTGGATGGTGCTTCAGAGGTAATCACCGGACATTGTAAATCCTCACAGGGCCTACATGATGGAATAGAGGAGAGTATGGGCCATGATGTGAACCAATGTATATGAGGTGCAGAGGTGCCCAAAGATGTACTTACCAAATCCAATGGATGTGTCATGATGATGGGAACGAGTGTTGTTGGGGGTGGGGGGAGAGGGGGGGTGGGGGGGTGGGGTTGAATGGGACCTCACATATATATTTTTAATGTAATATTATTACAAAGTCAATAAAAAATAAAAAAATTAAAAAAAAAAAAAAAAAAAAAAAAAAAGAAAAACAAAGTTGGAGGACTTTCACTTCCTGACTTTAAAGCATATTCCTTAGCTACAGTGGTAAAGCAAGGCACTAGCATAAGGACAGACAGATTGAGTAATGGAACTGAATTGAGAAATGAGAAATTGACCCTTATAAAATTCAAGTGATTTTTGGCCAAGTTGGGCCAGAACAGTCTATTCAACAAATGCTGCTGGGTGAACTGAAGAGCCATATCCAAAAGAAAGAAAGGAGACCCCTATCTCATACCTTATACAAAAACTAACTCAAAATGGATCAAGGACCTAAATATAAAAATAACAACCATAAAATTCCTAGAAGAAAATGTAGGAAAACATCTTCAAGATCTTGGGGTAGGTGATAGTTTCTTAAACCTTGCCCAAAGCATGAGCAATAAAAGAAAACAGAGATAAATGGAACCTCCTCAGAATTCAACACTCTTGCAACTGAAAGGACTTTGTCAAAAGGGTGAAAAGGCAGCCAACTCAATGGAAGAAAATATTTGGCAATGACATATCCATAAGGGTTTAATATCCATGATATGTAAGGAGATCATACAACTCAACAATAATAAGCCAAAGTATCTAATTAAAAAATGGGCAAAAGATTTGAAAAGACAATGGTCCAAAGACGAAATACAAATGGCAAAGAAACACATGGAAAATGTTCAACATCACTAGTGATTAAGGAAATGCAAATCAAAACTAAAACGAGGTATCATTTCATACCTATTAGACTGGCTGCTATCAAAAGTTGGAAAACTATAAATGTTGGAGAGGGTGTGGGGAGATAGGAACACTTATTCACTGTTGGTGGGAATGTAGAATGGTATAGCTACTGTGAAAGACTGTTTGGCAGTTCCTAAGGAAGTTGAATATAGACTTGAATATAGACCAGCAATACCATTGCTAGGTATATACCTAGAAGAACTGAGAGAAGTGACACGAACAGACATCTGCATACTGGTGTTCACAGCAGCATTATTCATAATAGCTGATATTTGGAAACAACTCAGGTGTCCATCAACTGATGAATGATAAATTGTGGAATATACACATGATGGAATATTATGCAGTGGCAAGACCAAATGAAGATGTGAAACATATGACAATATGGATGAACCTGGAGGACATTATGTTGAGTGAATCAAGCCAGACACAAAAAATCATACAAATACTGCATGATTGCCCTATCATAAACTAAATATATTATGTGAAATATGAATTTGGGTAGAATTACATATATAAGACTTTTTCTTTGAAGCTAAACATATATAAGTTAATACTATAAAATATTAATATCAGACAAAAAATTATACTAAGTGAAGGAGACCAGACACAGAGTAAAACATATTACATGATTCCATTTATATAAAATGTAAATATAAATCAATTTATAAAGATTAACTTAGATTAGTATTTATGTACGTCTGAGGAAGGAATGCTAAGGGTTTGGAGTCTTTATTTTTAGAGTAATGAAATTGTTCTAAAATTTTTGATATGCTGAATGTACATTGTGATTATACTAAAAGCCATTGCTTATACACTTCGGATAGAAACAGCAGCTATGTACAGTGGGGGAAGCATAGAGAGATTGAGAGGTGAGGAATTTTCTTGTTTGTTTGCCTGTTTTTCATTTATTATTATTACTGAAATAATAAAATACTCTAATAATGACTGAAGTGATGAATGCTTATCTATGTGATTATAACAAATGTCATTGATTGTACACTTTGGATGAACTGTATACTTTATTAGTATGTATCAATAAAACTGACTTGTTAAAAAAAAAACTACCATAAGATGCCACCATGAGATACTACATCTATTAGATTGGCTAAAAACATATATTTAAAAAACTCAAAACCAATGGTACCAAATTTTGAAAAGGATGAGGAATAATTTCTTATAAATTGCAAGTGGGAGTACAAAATGGAACATCTATTTTGGAAAAGAGTTTGGAAGTTTCCTATAAAGTTAAAAATACATTTACTATACTAACCAGAAAATCATTCTTAGGAAAAGAAAACATATGTTCACAGAAAGACTACTTAAATATTTATATCAACTTTATTCATAACAGCAAAAATGGGAACCAACATAATGCCCATCAATTGGTGAATGGATAAACAAATTCTGACATACCCATACAATGGATTATTACTGAGCAATAAAAGTGAATGAAGTACTGATTCATGAAGCAAAATGGATGAAATTCAAAATCATCGTGTTAAGTAAAAGAAGTAAGATGTAAAAGTATGATCCATTTATACGACATTTTGGAAGGGGCAAAACTATGCGAACAGAAATTTGATCAGTAGATAAAAGGGACTGAGAGAACATTTGGGGGTGATGGAATTAGTGTATATCTTGACTATGGTGGTGGTTGCCTGACTGTAAACATTTGCCAAAACTCATTGAACTATATACCTAAAAAGAGTGAATTTAACTGCATATAAATTACATCCTCAAAACCACCCAACTTAAAAAAATTAGAGTATCATTTAAATTGATTTTCTGTCATGTGATTTTTTAAATTTCAAAGCACTGTTTAATGCTTTCAGCATTTAGCAAATTTTTATTACATTAGTAATTTTTATTCATATATTTAAAAGTTAAAAAAATGACAAAAATTCAGAGATATATCCAATAAAACTAGACTTTAAATTTCTTAATATAATTATTTGGCTTCTTCTTCCAAAGGCCATAATTCCTAAACAAGGTAAGCTATTAGAATTAAATAATTAGAAATCAAGAATATTCATCATCACTCTCCTAGATGGTAAGACTCAAATCAAGGACATGGTTGTTAAGAGGTTAGAAACATATATTTCTTTGTTAAGAAACTGACATTAGGGCCTTAGAATTTGGGAAAAGCTCCTATGTGTTTTTTCACTTTTTTCCTCTTCTATCTACTACATTAAAATAGAAAAGTTATAACTTTCAAACATATTTTATTGCTTGATGTTCCACTCCTTTCTACTAAAGACCTCATACTATTCACAAACTCTTTACCACACGGATCTCTATCTAAACATGTATCTCATTCTTTTATATTTTCTTCTATTCTTAGTCTCATCTTTAACATCTTTTCACTATCCATAGAGAAATCATCCTCACTACTACTCTCCTCATCTCTATTGCAGAAAAATTTTCCTTTAACTGTCCTTTGACAAATTTCCTTTTGTGTCTGGAAACATTCCTAAATGTCTTTTCAAGGAGCTTCAGTTTCTTCCAGTCTCCCAAGGTCCATGTGGACAAAGGACTGAGAGATTTTTCTCAAATGCTTGTGTTTGTCATGTATAATTAAAATACTATCTTACTCATTATCTGCATTCCAATATCACAAATTTGTTTCAACCTCTTTCAAATATCATGACAACTGTCAAATAGCCTTTCTAGATTTCGCTTCCACTTCCACTATAATATTTAAGTTCATGACTCATTCAGTCCATTCACTCTATGTTTTTTTGACCCATTCGATTCCACAAATGTCTGTCACTACAACATATTAGCAATCCACTATCATGGCCACATGGTGGATCTCGTTTTCCCATGGCATTTATCTCTTAACAGATCTTGAACCCCAAATACCTTTTTCTGATCACAGCATCTTTACTGTTCATGTCTTCCATTCCGTTGTCCTCCTAGGGGTTGTCCTGTTGTTCCTCCTGTAATCTCTGATAAACACATACTCTCTATTTCTGGCTATACTTAATTCCTTTTCCATTTTGAACTATATGATCAGCTTTTTAAATGTACCTACCAATGCCTTAAACTCTTGTAATCTAATTTCTCTCAGGTCCTTGGTGCTAATTTCCCACCATGACCATAACTGATAACTATTTTCTTAGTTCCTTCTTGCTCTCTACCATGGAATGTTGCCTGATAGCCACAGAAAAATGATAACATATTTTGCTTCAGAGTAATCCTATCTTATACCAATTCAGCCTTCACTGATACTCAGCAATGCTTTAATCATCCTTTTTAACTATTTTGATTTGACTATTTCTTTGCCATCATTATATAAAAGTGAATTTTAAATGTAACATTTAACATTTTATTAATGTCCTCTATATTGGTACATTATTATCCAATGGAAGCATAAATAAAAATTTTAATCACTAATACTCACTTAGAAATAGGATTGACACTGGCTTCAATAATTGTTAAACACTTACAGCACTTTATGTTTTCTGGAAATTCTTGTACACCTAAAATGAAAAAACAAAAAAAAAGTACATGAAATTGTTCTAGCAAACAGTCTCTAAATTAGAGTTCTAAATATAAAGAGTGCAAACAACATTAAGATAATCTTTTATGTAAGAGTAGGAACTCAATAAAATTATATAATATATACATTTCTAATACAATTTGGATCTTAGATAACATTTTATGATAGTAATAGTTGGAAAATGAATATAAAATTGAAGATTATATATACATTTAGCATAAGCTAGATCTTGGTCCTTTACTAATCTAAAAAAATAATAATATTGTGAGTTATTTAGTCAATAATATTAGAGTGTCAGTACTGTGGGATGGGAAGAAGTATGGTCAGCAGATATAAAGAAAATAGAAGATAAAAATCTTGGCCCACAGGAAGACTTCAATCAACTGGGAAGATCGAATATGTACATGTAAAAAAATACCTAAGGGCACATCAAAAAAATGATTTATGGTTCCAAACTAATAAGCAACTCCAAGAAATTTTATGAAATTCTTCCTTGTCGGCTCCACAGAGTGAAGCTCTACTTCTGCCTGAAAGTGGGAAGTAATGAACAGCCTGTTTTTGAGTCATTCCTCCCTGAGGTAGCTGCCTGGCTGACTGCCCTTGGAAAATCGCTCATCTGGTGCCCCAGCTGTACTATTAGCGACATGACAGAAAAACACAGGTTTTTCAATGAAACTGAAAATCAGCAAGCTTCAAACCTGATTCAGAAATATGTGGGGTCAGAGAAATAAATGATGTGGGGGACATTTTAACAACTGATACAAATAAATAAAAAAGTTAGAAGACAGCTACGATGCCATTTCTACATGACTGCAGTACTACCTACGTCTTCTCAAATTTTGAAACTATTATAAAGGATGTAAAAATTTCTGTAAAGTACCAATTCTGACCAGTGCTTCAAAACTGACAGAAGAATAAGGAATATTTTGTAGCAATAGATATTGGAACTTTCTGATTATAAAAACTCAAGAAACTCCAACTTCCTAAATTCTGTTAACCTGGACCACGATGTCATAGGTAACCAAGGAAGCAACAGGTTCCTCGCTAAAGCCTTGAGATTTTATTCACCCACTGCGAAGTAAGGATGTAGAGGAGCCTATGGGAATATATCGCACTGCATTTCACCCTGTGTGAATTTTCATTAGAGATGATGCTGTCTTAAAATTATTGTTGAAATATTTCTTAATAAGAACTCAAAGAAGTTTAGAAGCTCCATTATGCATGAATTTAATGAGAAAGGCTGATTCTTTCTCTTGGAAAGTCTGTAACATCTAAAACTGCCCTCATAAACTAGTTATTAACAAAATGGCAAACATTTAACCAACCCAAGGCAAGTCCCTCCCATGGGGGAAGCAGACACTCAACTGCTTGAGCCACATTCATGCCCCAAGAAGCTTTTGTATATTTGACAGTGAAATGATGTAGTGAAACAAGAAATGTGATAACCAGGAACCAGCTGGTCAAACATACATGATAAAGGGAATTTCAGATTGATGATGAAGGTGTCACAAGACAACAGCTCCCAGCAGGCCTATGGAGGAGACAGTCTCAATTGGATCATGCTGGAAAGCTCCTAGAGAGTTTTTCAATGAAGATATAAGTGACAGAACAACTGATATGCTTGAACATAATGATAGGAACTTTACACAACTTAAAGTGCTGGATTGAACTGATGATAAACACACAAAAGCACTGAGCAAATAAGACAATTATTAAATTCTGGAAAAAACCAAAATTTGACAGCAAAGGAAAAGTATGCTGTGTGTATCCATCAATTATATGGAGTTTACACTCAGCAATATTTTTGCTGAGGTTTTAATAGTGATCTTATTTTTTCTGTGAGCTGGGACACATTTGGAAAAACGGGTTGCCAAGGGAACAGTACTACGTACTCTAATACATGGGCTCTAGAGTTTAGAATATGTTCTTAGAGCACACCTTCAACTTGTAGTTTAACCCAAACATCAAGAACAACTGAGTAAGTGGTTGGAGTTAGAGGAGAGAAAAGAGCCTGAAAAAGAACTTTTCAGGAGTAATATTTCTGTAACTTGTTGAGTTGCCTTTTTCTGGTCTTTAATTTTTGTGAATTTGACATAAAGTTATTAAAAGTAAAGAATTTAAAAAATTAAAAAAGAAATAAAATTTCTTCATTCTGAACTCAAAATATCATATAAAGTTTTTAATGCAATGGAATTAATCGAAATTGTGCTAATAAAATTAATATAGCCTGTACATGTATATGCTTGTATTAAAACTTATCTAAATCTGTATCCAAGTTTGCCTAGTTTCTGGAGAGCCAATTAAGTGATATAAACTCTATAGGCTTTATGTGTTCAGGAAGGATGTAAACTGAATGTGTATTGGAGCTTTCATCCAGATGGAATGTGGGTGGTATGTTAATACAAGCTTACCTGGTTTCCGAACAAATCCCTGAACCCTAAAAAAAAACTAACAAAGAAAGTCTTTGACGCCAAAACCTCTCCTGGCCCAACCCTGTGTGTCTCTTATATAAAAATAACCTAAAGGCCCTACTCTGGACTCGGTTTCTTGGACAGGAGTCTGCTGGGCCTGGCTGGTCTTAATAAATCTTCCTTCTCAGAGAATTCCCGTGTCCTAGCCTTCAATACGTGATCATCAACTTCTCTCTGCCGCCACTACAAAATGTTGAGTCCGCTGGGCCTGGCTGGTCTTAATAAATCTTCCTTCTCAGAGAATTCCCGTGTCCTAGCCTTCAATACGTAATCATCGTCTTCTCTCTGCCGCCACTAAAAAATGTTGATACCTTGAAATAGAAAGGATGTAATAGACTACTTTATCTGTTACAATTGTGTTCTTTGCCCTTTCCCTTTATTTAAAATAAGGTGTGATCATTTAAAAAGTTGCTGCTCAACTTTTAATTATTCAAGGACTAATTACTTTCTTTGTGGATTATTCTTGTTCTCTTTCCTGCAGCCTTCCATTTGACCACTTTACTGATCATTAATTCTTCTATGAGAGGATGTGCAGAAAAAGGGAGAAGGGAGAAATCTCAAATTAATCAATATGTATCATTCTTCCTGGCATGGGAGAAGTTGAAATTCATGGCTAAATTTAGGTTTTAGCATACTCAATTAATTATTTTTATTTGGGCTACTCTGTTGTTAGCACAGAGAACCAAATCTTGACAGAAGGGTCTTACACCTGTAATTAATATAGTTTAACTTTATAAAATTATAAAAAAGATTATTGATGTCAGAATGAAAGCAAAAACTGAAGTGTCACTGAAATGTTTTTTTAAAGATTTATTTTATTATTTATTTATTTCTCCCCACCCCCCTTATTGTTTGCAATTGCTCTGTCTGTTTTCCATGTTTCTTTCTTTTAGGAGGCACCGATAACTGAACCTGGGACCTCCAATGTGGAAGGGAGGTGCGTAATTGTTTGAGCCACCTCCATTCACTGCTTTGTTGTGTCTCTCATATTTTTTTTTCCTCTTGTGTCTCTTGTTTTGTCATCATGGTACGTCAGCTTGCCGTGGCTGCCTGTTGCATCAGCTTGCTCTCTTGCTTGTCTTCTTTAGGAAGCAGTGAGAACCTCTGCTCCCTGCTTTGTTGTATCTCTCATTATGTTTTTCTTTTTTTCTTGTCTCTCTTTTGCGTAATCTTATTGTATCAGCTTGCTGCTCCTGCAGTCATACCAGCTTGCTGTCTTCTTTAGGAGGTACCAGGAACCAAACCAAGGACCTCCCACGTGGTAGGCATGGTAGGCAGGAGTCAATCACTTGAGTCACATCTGCTTCTCTCATTAAAAATTATGCAAGGAAGTAAGGAGGGAGATGAGGTGAAAAGGGAAGGGAGGAAGGAAGGGGGAAGAGAATGGAAGACAAAGGAAAGGAAGGGAAGGAAGGGAAGGAGAGGAAAGAGAAAGGTAGAGAAGGTCAAGGAAGGGAAAGCAAGGAGAGAAGATGTGCGTGGGATGGCGATGTATTTGTCTTCTTGTTTGATTTCAGCACTTGAAGCAAACCCCATAGGGATTCTTTTGGATTCTTGACCTAAGAAGATGTATTGGAGTCTACACCAGGATGTTTATGAGAGAAAGCAGGTATATTAACTCCAGTGGAAGGACAGGAGATGGGGGTGCCTCAAATCTGCCTTCCCTGAACCAGGGGAGCAGGAGTTTTTCTGGATTCAAACAGGGGAAGGTACAGTGGTTATCATCACAATGGCAAGTATACACAAGGGTAAGCCTAGCTCTGAAATAACCATAAACAAAGGTGAATTAAGTCTAGAATTGCCACAATAGTAAGTATACACAAAGGTGAGGCAAAGTCTAGACTAACCATAAACAGGGTGAAATCTGTTTAGAATGACCTTTACAAGAGCAGGTCTAGACCAAATCCAGCCAGTTTCAGCAGTTTCAGATATTAGCCTTTTGCTATTTTATAATATAAAGGTAACTATATAATGATTTTGTAGTCAAAATTATTAGTTAATTCTTAGCTCTTGGTTACAGTTTCAGGCTTCATTTTTCACTTCAAAACAAACTGGGCACTTTGATCAACTAAGCAACTAAAACTATTTTAATGTTAGTTTATGGAAGACAGAACTGCCTCAGTCAAGACCCTGGTGTTTGGAGAAACCAAGGTGGGCTGGATTTAAGTTGTGGTTCACACCAAGTACTGGGAAGAAAGAACTTCCTGGTCTTTTCTGCATAAGTGGAAAGAGATATAAAGGAGGTATATTTGCATCTCGATTCTTTTTCCAGTGACTTGCTGATGATTAGGCTGAACGAATCACCATTTGAAAAGAAGGCAGCCTAAGTAAATAAAAACTCCAGGGATGCAGACAATATACTTTAGGAACTGGAGCCCTTCTTTCAAAGCAGAGTCAACCAAATTCAAAAGGCAAATCTGAAACTGATGATTCGGAATCGTTCTCTACAATGGCTATTTTTTTGATCAGTAAGCAAATGAGTCTAGATGAAAACTCTGTTGCCATGTAGATGGCTGTAAAAATTCCACCCAGGGATTAAGAGTTTTCCATAGAATTCAATTGCATGAACCACAGCTTTGACCACAGTCAATTCCCCTACTAACAGTCCAGATGCATAAGTTTTCCAAGTTAATGGAAGAGATATTCTCTTGTAACCTGAAGGGTGCAATGAACAGGTCAGGACCTTACTCCTCATAACTCCTTCTGACCTCAAATCCTCCTCTCGATTCAAGTCTCAGCTCCTGTCACCATCTTCTATGGTAATAATGAGAGCAGACTAGCGAAACTAAGCAGCCTAGCAGGATTCTCTCAAATAGTAGAGTTTCAATAAATATTTGTTAAATGGCAAAAAAATCTTATGCTAAGTTTTAACTTGGTTTTAAATTGATTTTGTATATGAAAATAAATACTTTTCTTTAATGTAATAGATAATTATAGAATCTAAACGTAGAAACAATTTTTGTCATTGTCAAATATAGAGCCTAAGAATAACAATAGCAATGCAGATTCCTAGTGTTAAGTGGAAGATTCTTGAAAGACAAGCTTGAGTAAGACATTTCTATAACATGTAACCTGTTTTATAATCCCCCTATCTGAATAGATTTATTTAAGGTATTGTAACATTTACTTGTCCCCACCCACTCTCTTGCCTTGAGTGGCTTTTTTTCTCTAACTCTTCAGTCTATATACCATGCATTCCTCCAGGTCTAATTTAAATTCTATTATTTCCATCAAAATTTATTCAACAATTTTAATTCCCATGGCTCTCTCTCCTTACTGCCTAGTGTTTTAGATTTTATTATTGTTGGAATGAAAAAATCCACACTATAATAAGACATCATAAATGGTTATGAGGTGAGGAATCACTCCTTTACCATCTTGTCTTTTGTAGTTGTCTGATTTTTGAGTTACTAGCTTTAACTATATGATCTTTGAGAGGATAGAGCCATCCATGCATGCAGCAGATATTTATTGAGTTCTTATTCTATGCTAGGAACGATACTAAATATTAGGGAGACAGTGTGAAAAAAAATGGATCTGTCTCTTCATTTGTGACACTCACATTTGAGCAAGGGAATATGTACAATAAACCAAAGAGATAATTAATTAAGTACAAATACATAAAACCATATAGTATTTTAGGAAGGAGAAGTGCTATGGAAAAAAGATAATTATAACAGAGAAAGGGGAATTAGTAATGCTAGTAGACTGTAAATTTAAATAGGGTGATTAGGGTAGCCTCATTGGGAAGATAGTTATGTGGGCTGTGGGTGGGAGGCTCTTTGTCTCTTAGGAGATATCCTAAGCTGTCTGTCCTGACTTGGTTTGGGACAGTAAGAGGCTGCAGTCCTGCCCTTGGTAACCATGGCAACAACTCCAGTCCAGGGAAGCAATTCAGCAGTGCAAAATATATACACACCAGTCAGTCCAGGGAAACTCTGGTGGTGGTGATGCCAAAACTTAATGCAACTTGGACTTGGCCTTAAATGGGAAATATAATATAGCTTGTGCATAAATTCAAAATCATCTAATTCTGTATCCAAGTATACCTAGTCTTTAGAAATCCAGTAAAGTGACAGGGGTTTGAATGTTCAGAAAAGATGTAAGACTGAATATGTATTCAGAGTTGCATCCAGACAGAATGTGGGCAAGATGCTAATTCAAGCTCACCTGAAATGTGGGCGATATGTTAATTCAAAACCTACCTGGTACTCAGGCAAAAATTTAACTAATAAAGAAAGTAGTCTTCTTTGATAAAAGCACCATTTGACTCCCCACCACGTATAAAAGGAACTTGAAAATCTTGTTTGAGGCTCAGGTTTGAAACAGAAAACTCCTGAGTCCGTCCATCCATCAATAAATCATTTTTCCTTCTCAAAATCATTCCTGAGTCCTGGCCTTTCTATACGCAAATAATTGAACCTCTCTCAAATTCTATAACAATAGCATTTGAGCAAAGACTTGAAGGAAGTGAGGGAGTAAGGGATATGACTGTCTGAATGTTTGGTGGTGGGAAATAAAAATATTTCAGGCAGAGGAAATAGATCTTGAAGATAAGGCAGACATGTGCCCACTGTTTCAGGAATAGCAAAGAGGCCAGTGTGGCTACAACAAAGGCAACAATAGCAATAAATTAGAGGTAATAAGTGCATGTTTTGGAGGTGGATGTTAATCCATGTAGGGCTTTGAAGCCATTTTAAAGACTTTGGCTTTTACAATGAATGAAATAGAGATTCATAGAAGGACATAAGTGTGGTATGGTCTGATTTATAATTCAAGAGGATCACTGGCTACTGAATTGGTGGCAAAGGTAGAATAGAGCCAATTAGAACTTATTATAGTAAGCCATAAAGAGAGTTGATAGTGGCTTACAACTGAGTAGAAGCAGTGATGCTTCTACTTACAGCAGAGGAAGTGAGAAGTGAATGGTTGCTGGATGTTTTGTGAATGTAAAGCTAACAAGATTTACTGATCAATTGGATGTAAAAGAAAAAGAGGAATCAAGGATGATTATAGGTTTTTTGCCCTGATCAACTGGAATGATGGAGTTGCCTTATCTTAGGTGGGAAAAGCTGTATGCAGAATAGGTTTGGGGAAGACAGAGTTCAATTATGTACATGAGTGATTTCAGATGATTGTTAGACTTCTAAAAAGAGATGTCAGGTAGGCAGTTTGATAATATGAACCTAGAGTTTGGGACAGTGTCTAGAATAGATTTTTTTTTTTAAATGGGAGGTGTTAGCAGATAGTATTTAAACCATGAGAAAACATGTAAGCCTTAATTAATATGGCCTGTGCATGAATTTGAACTTATCTAATCCTATATCCAAGTATGCCTAGTTCCTGGAAAGCCAATTAAGTGATACAGGCTCCATAGGCTTTGAATATTCAGGGAGGATGCAGACTGAATGTGTATTCAAATGTACATCCAGACAGAATGTGGACAGTATGTTAATTCAAGCTTACCTGGAATGTGGGTGATATGTTATTTCAAGCTTACTCAGAGTGTGAACTATATGTTAATTCAAACCTACCTGGTATCCAAACAAACCCTTAAAACTCTAAGAAACTAACAAAGTCCTTTTTGCATAAAAGCACCATTTTACTCCTGCTCCTATATCCTCTGTATAAAAGGGACCTAGAAATCCTATTCAGGGCTTGGTTTTTTTGGACAGAAGTCCACCAGGCCTGGCCAGCTGTTAATAAATCTTTCTTCTCAGAGATTTCTCACATCCTGGCCTTCAATAACATGATCAGCCAACTTCTCTCTGCCATAACATCTCTGGGGGCTTGTTCAGGATGGCTGAGAAGGCCAGAGATAGCAATAGTTGATTGCCTCTCTCGGACACTTCAGAGAAGGCTGGGAGGGCCCAAGTGAATCCCAGCCCTGGGTGCTCCTGAACCCCTTTTAGTCCAGAAAGAGGTTGTGGACTCTGCCAGAGCCCTCCCAGAAGAAACTGGAGGCACTTGGGGGTTTGAAAGAGACCCTTAGAATGAAGCAAGGAGCTCCACACACCAGATGGGTAAGACCCCCAGGGCCATAGTGCAGGAAAAGCCTAATTCTGAAAAGTCGGGAGGGGAGCCTGATCAGCTTTTGAGAAGACCCTAGTATTCCAGAGGAGAAAGGAGGAAGCCGTCTTCTCTAGATCCAAGAAAGGAAAGGAAGGAGGGTGGTTGTGTATATGTGACTGTGGAGACTGAGTGAGATGCAGACCCACTTCTGCAGGTTGAGTGCCATGTCCCAATCCGTGGTTGTGGTGTGGTGACTTCATCTGGTCAGGGGTGGTCTGGGAGGCCTCTCTGCAAAGGGACCCTCTTCCGAGTTGGGGGTTTATGCTGACCCACTAAGGCTAAGAGGTGCCCTAAATTCCTATGAGGGACGTGGCTGGAGATAGATGAAGCGAAAGGCTGAGTGAGTGTTGTACTGTGCCGACATAGGGTGGAAACATGGGGAACACACAAAGTAGGACCCCATTAGGCTGTATACTGAAAAACTTTCCCCAAGTGTTCCATGGAGATGTATATGGCCTAAAGTTCCAGCCAAGAAAGCTTAGAATGCTTTGTGAATTAGAATGGCTGACTTTTGGCATAGGCCGGCCCCAGGAGGGCACCTTTGACCCCTGGATCATCCATAAAGTCCATGACAGGGCACCCTGACCAGTTCCCATACATCAATGCCTGGCAGAACACTGTGAGTCAAAGTCTACCATGGTTAAGGAAATGTACAACTAAAGAAACCAGGATTTGCCTGATACAAAAGCCCAGAGGTGCTGTCTAAGGAACAAGGTCAAACAAGCCCCTTGCAAAGGATCCAGAAGAAGTGAGTCCCAAATCTAGTGCCGACCCACCCATTCTAGAAGGACCAGATGAAAATGACCTCCTGCCACCCTATGCAGCTGCTCCAACCATGCCAGTACTGAGGAATAGGCATGTGCCACCTTCCCTGAGCAGTGCGACCTTGGCATTCGCAGAGCTGCACTCACCAGCCCATCCCCTGAGCAGCGCGACCTTAGTGTTCCTGGTGCCGCACCTGCTGGCGTGTCCCCTGAGCAGTGTGACCTTGCCTTTCCCACAGCCATTTTCTCCAAGCAATGAAGTCTTTTCACCCCTGCAACTGCTGTCTCTGCCAATCTCAGCCCCCAGCAGCGTAGTGCCATGCTCCCAGGTACAAGTGCTGATGATCAATCAGGAAGAAGCCCCTGAAAGCTGGCAACTCAGGCCATAGGGAGCCCTGGGGACATGTGGAGCAGGGAGAGGTGCCACCCTACAGCTATCTCTTCATGAAGCCCGAGCTCCGATTTATTATGATACTGATGGCCATATCCTAGGAGGAAACCAAACATTCATGTACCAACCCTTCACTACCACTGACCTCTTTAACTGGAAAAGTCACACCCCACCATATTTAGAGAAGCCTCAGGTCATGTCAGACCTCTTCCAGTCCATCATACAAACCCACAAACCCACCTGGGCTAACTATAAACAACTCCTCAGGACCTTACTCAACTTTGAGGAGAGGATGCGAGTCACACAAGGGGCTCCAAACTAGTTCAAAGAGCACTCACCTTAGGAACCCTGGACAGTGACCAATATGCTTGTACATAGTTCCCAGATGCAGACTCCCAATGGGATCCCAATGACACAACTGGGCTCAACCGACTAGAAACTTTCCATAGGACCTTAGTCGAAAGGTTCAGGGCTGGGAGTTGAAAGGAGTAAACATGGCGAAGACCACCCAAATCCTACAGACTCTCAATGGAAGTCTGGCTCAATTTCATGAGTGAGTCGTGTGAGGTGTTTCATGTATATGTGCCCTTTCACGTGGATGCTCCCAAAAGCCAAACAATGGTCAATGCAGCATTCATTGCCCAATCACAGGCTGACATCTGAAGAAAGTTACAGAAGTTTGCTGCTATGAACATTTCCCAGCTCATGAAGGTAGCCACCAAGGTTTACATCAACCATGATGTAGAAACCAGGAGAGAGGAAAACCAGAAAATGAAAAAGAAAGTAGACTTTCTTGCAGCAGCAATAGTCGAAAGAAGCAACCCCATGTCAAGGAAAGTAAACTGGGATGCCCCTGCCCCTAAGGAGGGGAGCCCACCCCTAGGGCAAAATCAGTGCACATACTGCAAGGAGGAAGGGCACTGGAAGCATGAGTGTCCCAGCAGACCACTCGACCCCATCAACCCCAAGAAGGTGGCCAAAGCATTAACTAGGAGAGCAAATGGGGCAACGCAAACTAAACCCTGGGTTGGCAAAAATTCAGATGGAAATCTTGCAAATCAGTTCACTGGACTTGCAGAAATAGAGGGTTCTGATGGGGACTATTAGGATAGACTGGGCTCCTATTCTCTTGGCCCTGTGGAGCCTATGGTTGGAGTCCAAATTGGGGGCTGCATCACACATATGATGGTCAACACTGGGGCTCAACATTCTGTAATGTCAGTCAGGCCGTTATCAAAAAGACAAGCTACTATCGTAGGGGCAACTGGTAAAAGCACCCAGTGGCCCTTCCTTCAAGCCAGGACCTATAGCATTGGGGGTAAAGATGTCTTTCATGAGTTCCTGTATCTCCCAGAATGCCCAGTCCCCCTCCTGGGTCAGGACCTGCTGTCTAAACTACAAGCTCAGATTACATTTGACATCATGGGGCATTAACACTGAGACCAACAAAGCCTCCAACAGGAGCATTAACCCTCCCTCTGCAGGAAGAATGGAGACTGTTCTGCCTCAGTGAAGCTGGCCAATCTGTGGCCATACAGCTCCTCTCTGAAGATGTGCCCAAAGTATGGTCAGAGGGCAACCCAATGGGAATGGCACATGATATTACTCCAATTATTGTTGAAATAAAGCCCACAGCCAGCCCAATGAGCATAAAGCAATATCTAGTTCCACATGAAGTGCAAGAAAGAATCCAGTAACATATTCAGAGATTGCTGAAAGAAGGCATACTGAAGCTGTGCCAGTCTCCATGGAATAGCCCACTCTTTCTAGTTAAAAAGGCCGATGCGGGCTATCGCCCAGTCCAGGACTTGCGAGCAGTCAACTCAGCAGTAGTAGCTCTATACCCAGTGGTCCCCAACCCTTACATCCTCTTCAGCTTGATACCCTCATTGGCAGTCTATTTTTCATGCCTAGATCTCAAAGATGCCTTCTTTTGCATTCAGATAGCGCCCCAGAGTCAATTGATCTTTGCCTTTACATGGGACAATCCGAGCTCCGGCGAAAAGCAACAGCTAACCTGGACTTGGATTCCTCAGGGATTCAAAAATGCCCTCACTGTTTTTGGACAAGACCTGGCCAGTGATCTCAAGTCTTTTAAACCAGAAAATCATAACTGTTTCTTTTCCAATATGTAGATGACTTCATCCTCGGAAGTCCCATCTACTAAGACTGTGCTAGCAGAACCCATGCCCTCTTAAAACATCTATAACAGGGAAGCGGACTTGGCCCAATGGATAGGGAATCCGCCTACCACATGGGAGGTCCGCAGTTCAAACCCCGGGCCTCCTTGACCTGTGTGGAGCTGGCCCATGTGCAGTGCTGATGTGCGCAAAGAGTGCTGTGCCACACAGGGGTGTCCCCCACGTAGGGGAGCCCCACCTGCAAGGAGTGCGCCCCATAAGAAGAGCCACCCAGTGCGAAAGAAAATGAAGCCTACCCAAAAATGGCACCACACACATGGAGAGCTGTCACAACAAGATGATGCAACAAAAAGAAACACAGATGCCCGGTGCTGCTGATAAGGATAGAAGCGGTCACAGAAGAACACAGCGAATAGACACAGAGAGCAGACAACTGGAGGGAAAAGGGGGGAAAGGAGAGAAATAAATAAATAAATCTTAAAAAAACCTACAACAAAAGGGTTATTGGGTGTCTAAAAAGAAAGCACAAATCTGTCTACCTCAGGTCAAATATCTAGGTTATAAAATAGCACAGGGGCTCCGTGAATTAGGACTTGAAAGAAAAGAAGCAATCTGTAGCCTCCTGAGCCCAGCATTCGCTGAAAGTTGAGAGAATTCCTCAGAGCAGCTGGATTCTGCCGCATTTGGATCTCCAAATTTGGGATCTTCACGTGTCCTTTGTATGAAGCCGGAAAGGGGGGAGATTGTGAATCCCTGCTCTGGGAAAGCCCACATAAAGACGATTTCACCACTCTCAAGCAGGCTCTGATGGAAGCACTGAGCCTCTCATTTCCAGATCTCAATAACCCATTCTATCTCTATGTCTATAATCGCCAAGGCATCGCAGAAGGAGTACTCACTCAGTACCTGGGTTCCTGGCAAAGCCCTGTAGCTTATCTATCCAAACAACTGGACACTGTAGCACAGTGGAGGCCTAGCGTCTCCCAGATAACACATCAGCAAAAAAAGCTGAACTCATTGATCATACCCGAGCCCTACAACTTGTCGCTGGGGCCAAAGTTAACATCTACACAGACTCCAAATATGCCTTCCTTACCCTGCATGTGCATGGCTACTTACACAAACAAAAAAGACTCACTAACTCGGGAGGAAAGGACATTAAATATGGCATATAGATTCTGGAACTGCTAGAAGCAGATTGGGAGCCCATCAAAGTGACCGTGATGCACTGCAAGGGACAACAGGCAAGCCACAGCCTGTTGCTCAAAGAAATCGGAGGGCAGATGCCGAAGCATTAAGTGGCATGGGAGGGATCCCTATCTGAGGACCTGGCTGCTGCCCTCATTCCCCAACCACTTAATTATCAAAAACTCCACTATACACTACCTGCTCTTGTCCTGCAGCCTCTGAATCACCGGGAGCCACAGTATACTCAAGCTGAAAGAGTGGATACTCTCTGAGAGTGGGACACAAGGAGCAAACAAGTGGTAGACATTGCCTGATCACAGAATAGTTGTGCCTCAAATAAACATAAAATATTAGCCACAACTGTAGTTCAGGACTACCATGAAAACACCCACTTGGGGAAAACTTATCTTAAGAAATGTTAGAAAGATTCTTCTACATCCCAAGTCTAGCTGCTATCACCCATGTTAGATGCTAGAGGTGCATGACATGTGCAAAGAATAACCCTTCTAGGGACCCCCAGAGGCCCTAGGAGTCCAAGAAATCTGCAGTATGCCTCTTGAAGATCGAGTAGTTGATTTCATCAAAATGCCACAGTCCGGAGGCTAAAAATATCTCCTAGTCCTCATTTGTACCTTTTCTGGCTGGGTGGAAGCCTTCCCCACTCAGACTGAAAGGTTGAAGAAGTGGTCAAAGTTCTGCTCAGAGAAATCATTCCTTGATATAGGCTACCCCTCTCAATTGACTCTGACAAAGAACCTACCTTCATCTCCGAAATCATTCAAAAAATTGCCAAAGGGAAGTGGCTGTGGTTCAATTGATTGGGCTCCTGTCTAGCATATGGGAAGCCCTGGGTTCACCTCCCAGGGCTTCCTTGTCAGGGCCTCCTTGTGAAGGCAAGCTGGCCCATGCCATGCGGAGAATTTACGGCCCACACCATGCAGAGAGCTAGTGCAGCAAGATGACATAACAAAAGGGAGACAAGCAAACACAGAAGAACATACAGCAAATGGACACAGAAAGCAGACAGAAAAACAAGTCACAAGAGGGGGAAAAAAACAAAAGATTGCCAAAGCACTGTGCATCCAATGGAAACTGCACACCACTCACCGTCTTCAAAGCTCAGGGAAAGTAGAGTGAATGAACTGTACAATAAAGACGTATATTGCCAAGATTTGCCAAGAAACTGGGCTAATATGGATGCAAGTACTCTCAAGTGCTCTCCTCCAAATTCAAGCCAGCCCAAGTCGAAAGCTAAGCCTAATCCCTTATGAAATCCTCTTTGGGAGGCACCTCCCCCTTAATCTGAAATATAGAAGGGGAGCTCAGGAAAAGAGGAAACTTATCAATAGCTCAGCAAATGATCAGCTTAGGAAAAACCCTACAAAACCTGCATCACTGGGTCCAAGAAAGGGCCCCCATTAGCTTAAACAGCTTCATATGTCCATACAAACCGGGAGATGCAGTCTGGGTCAAAGACTGGAAATCTGCTCCACTAACCCCTTGATAACAAGGACCCTATCTTGTCATTTTATCCACCTCCACCCTCCCCCCGCCCCGCCCCCAGTTAAGGTACCTGAAATCACCCTGTGTATACACCATAGCCGGGTCAAGCAAGCAGTTCCAGAGACCTGGACTTGTATTCCAGATACCCACAACTCAACCAAACTCATCTTCTGAAAGAACAAAATGCCAAGCCCTGCTTCAGTCACACATGGCTAAAGGTTGAGGATGGAACACGGAACTCTGCTCCAGTCACATCCTGGAAGCTGAATGGTCTACCCATAGCTGAAGAGTAGGAATCTGGTTTAAGACCAGTTACAATGTTCCTTCGGTTATTTTCCCTACTCCTAGCCCTAACCCTCCCCGGTCCCAGGTTGGCACCATAGAGCATGAGCCATATATCTGAGAAGTGCGAATGGGGGTCCATGCCAATACTACATTAATATATCATAGCCATTACACCTGCAAGGGCCACATAACCACCTTCCAGTTTCAGGGAATCTCCTATAGTGTCTGTAACATATCTGGCCAAATAACCTACTATGACCTCAAGCCACCAACAGTCTCCCATAAATGGGAAATAAGAGTATTTAATAAAGATGGGAGCTACTTAACTCCACCCCAGTCACTGGCAGGAACCAATGAGTGTCCCTCCTATCTGGCGCATGTCAGGTCATAGACTCTGGGGTACCATGGAACACCGACTATGGAGGGCTCAGCTGGGAGCAGGAATATACTCATAACAATAAGTATTTGTGTGCTCCAGAAATGAAAAGAGCAGCCCAAGGGGGGTGCTTCTGGTGCAAATACATAGGTGCATACTACTGCCCCTACTGGTCCTGTGCCACCTGGGCCACCTGGGACACAGACACAACTAGAAAAACACCTGTCCTCACCAAAGGAATGGCCCCAAATAACTGTTCATGCGGTCAATTAACCCCTTAAACCTCACCTTCCTAAACCTGAATCCTGGCAGACCCATGGAGTCCAAATGGGCTTCTGCACTGATGGTAAAGGACTAGACCCAGGAGCCTACATCGAGGTTGGGTATGAGGAACATCCACTCACAAGTAGTGCCCACTCTGTGTTCCACTTCTTCTATGAAGAAATTGAAAGATCCTTTTCCATTCTGCAAGTAGCAAAAAACCTCTTTATAAACCTAGTTGAGGAAGTAGGGGCAGCTTTAAAAGTCTCTTCATGCTTTGTATGTGAAGGTACTAATATGGGAGACCAATGCCCCTGGGAAACTAGAGAATACAATTACAGCCAACCATATAATGAAACTGGCCTCCCGGCCATCCCCCGAGATGGTATATGGCCCTTGCAAACTTTTGCCATAGGAAAATATTGTGCTTCAAGGGTATGCCTAAACTCCTCTTTATCTTTTGGAAAACTAACATGTATGGGGGGAAGATTCCAAAATCACACCACCAATACAATGGAGCCTTGGGGAACACAGAATGAATCTGAACTAATTCTTATAACTCATATTTTCCCCAAATTAATCAGTGTGGAACTCCACTGCACAGGGCACTTTTACTGCCCTAAATGGTCTATACTGGATTTGTGGGAAAGTCACATTCTGAGAACTTCCCCAAAATTGGTGTGGTACTTGTATGCTTGGTACAATAAAACCCTCCTTCTTCCTCATTCCCTTAGCAGAAGGGAAAGAGCTGAGGCAACCACTATATCAAAACATAAGAGAAAAAAGGGCTATCATTACCTGGGGAGATGATGAATGGCCCCTGAGCAAACAGTCTAGTACTAAGGGCCAGCAACTTGGGCAGAGCATGGCATGCGGGGTTATCAAACCCCTATCTATATGGTAAACCGAATCATCCACTTACAAGTCATGGTAGAAATAATAACTAATGGAATTGCCCATGCTCTAAATGTACTAGTCCAACAGCAAACTTAATTCAGAAATGCTATCTATCAAAACTGTCTCACCTAGACTATCTACTGGCAGCTGAAGAGGGAGTTTGTGGAAAGTTCAATCTCTCTAATTGCTGCTTTGAACTAGACAACACTGGAAAGGTTATCAATGAAATTATAAGCAAAATGGTAAAAATTGCTCATGTTCCAGTGCAAACCTGGAATGGTTGGAATTTAAGTAATCCCTTTGGAAATTGGCAGTCAATAGCAGATAATTCCAAACTTCTGGTGGGAATAATTGCCTTTCTTATAGGAGGATGTACTATACTTCCTTGCCCCTTCCCTTTCATCTCAAGCAGGATACATACCCTAATGAATGGTATAGTAAAAACACAGACAGCTGCCCATCTCATGGCTCTATATACATACCAGTCAGACCAGAGAGACTCCAACAATAGTGATGCCTAAGCTTAACAACCTTAAGCATGCATCAAAGGGGGGAAGTAATATGGCCTGTGCATGAATTCAAACTTATCTAATTCTATATCCAAAGTATGCCTAGTTCCCAGAAAGTCAATTAAGTGATATAGGCTCGAAAGGCTTTGAATATTCAGGGAGGATGCAGATTGAATGTATATTCAAACTTACATCCAGATGGAATGTGGGTGACATGTTAATTCAAGCTTACTTGGAATGTGAGTGATATATTAATTCAAACCTACCTGGTATCCAAACAAACCCTTAAAAGTCTAAGAAAAAGTCCTTTTTGCATAAAAGTACTGCTTCACTCCCCACTCCTACATCTTCTGTATAAAAGGGACCTAGAAATCCTATTCAGGGCTCATTTTTTTTTTGGACAAAGTCCATTGGGTCTGGCCAGCTGTTAATAAATCTTCCTTCTCAGAGATTTCTCATATCCTGGCCTTCAATACCACGATCACCTGACTTCTCTCTGCCACAACAAATGAAATGGGTGTAGATAAAGTAACAAAGAAGACAGGATTGAACCATGAACTACTCCAAAATGAGGATGACAAAGAAGAGGAAGAATCAGCACAGGAGACTGAACAAGAACAAGCAGCGAAGAAAGAAAAAAATGAAAGATTGTTGAGTTCTAGCAATTAAGTGAAGAAAATGCATCACATAGGAGGAAGTGATCAGTTGATTTATATGGTACTGATAGATCAAGTGTGAATATAATTAAGAGGATAACCAAGAATTATCATTGGATTAAGCCATTGGGAAGTCATTTTGACCTAAATTCAGAATCATAACAGATGTGAAGTACAGCATTAATGTTTCCCCCTGAATACTATTTTCCCTGAATAGTATGTATGTATGTATGTTGATTAGAATAATCAATTAGAGATGATGCAGTAGAGTAGGGTTGCTGGAGTGTTATTTGGCAAAAGGGAAGGTTATCCCGTAAAGAGAATTGCTTTAGAAAGGATCAGGAATAATACATCTGTGCTGATAGGCAAGAAGCAAAGAATATGGGTACAGATGCTGGTAGGTGGGTAGATATAATGTTGAGAGACTGGGAGTTTTCCTTTGAGAGCTTCAAAATTTTCTCAGAGAAATCAGATCAATAGCCATAAAATGAGAGAAGTGTGAGAGGTTTGTTTAAAAACAGAGGACATGTGAGTTAATCCCCTGGGACAGTAGAAGAGTCAATGGAGTATAGAATTTGTGTGGGAAGCATTAACACTGCACTTCATATATGTTATTATTCTGAATTTCAAATGAGACCAGTCAAAGTGGTTGTCTATGTTTTTACAGATCCTTCCAGCATTAGGGAGAGGGTTGGATCCAGTCAAGATTTCAATTCTCCTGAGCAAGTACAGTGAGTTGAGAAATGATCAAGGATGTCAAGCAGTCTACAGGGGGTGATTTTAAAGATTGATCATGGAATTCAAGCTGAGTAAAGAGTGGAAAAAACATCAAGGGTGGAGGCAAGAGGATGTGAGTTGGTGTTGGTTTTAATGGATTAGAGGTTGTGATTGGGTCAGTGGATAGTTGTAGTTGGAATATAAAAGGAAAGATAGGATGGAGATATCAGAGTGGGATTTATGCAGTTGATATTCCCCACATTTTCTTGATATTCCCCACAGTGCCTAGGTCAAGCCTAGGAAAACAGTGGAAACTCAAATAAGTGTTAAATTGCATCTAATTTTATTTGGGCATCAATACACTGAAGCAATGAACAAACATGGAAAGAAACATGATTTTAGAACAGAGGCTATAGGTCCTAATTAAATATTCTAAGCTGGAAAAGGTAGTATCTTTTTCATACAAAGATAATACAAAAGACTTTCTATAATAAAACAATGAGTTAAAAGTTCACATTTTGAATGATTATTTTTTAAATGTTTAAAACTTTATATGTATTCCTTACAAATTTCTGCATAAATCAGAACATACAACAATAGTTATAGACAGTGCATGTTGAAATGTTTGTTTTTAGGAATTTCACAAATATCAACAGCCCAAATTGTTTACTTGTGACAGGAAAGTCATATCGTGATAAAAGATTAAAATCCCTTCTATTATATCCGATATAAAATAAAGAAGATAAAACATTTATGAAGTTTTAACATTTTCATCTGATGCTTTAATTGAGATCCCCAAACTTGTAAATGTATTTTTCAATACTTAGAAGGCAAACAGGTCATTTGTACATCTAAGAACTGAATTAGCTCAGGATAAGAAATAATGGAATTTTTTGAGAAATTATTATATGTACTTTGCTTTATTTAATCCACACAATAACCTTATAAGGTGGTTTATTATTTTCATTTTATTAATGGAAAAACTGATGTTCAAGGGCTAGCTAGGATTTGATACCAGGCTAAAATGATTCTAAATTCTATCTTATTTTACTTATGTAAGTTGCCTGCCACCATTAAAATGGGTTATAAGATACTTTGGTGTGTAAGTTTTCGCTATCCAAGATTGGCAATGCAGCATCTATTAAGGGGCATGATATATGGCATTTATTCCATAATTCTTCCCAAGTTAAATACCAAACAACCTCAATTTTCTGAACTCTGAGTTTAACGCACACTCAAGATTGGCCATGCACAATTTTTAGAAGGGCATTATAAACTGAATTTGTTCTATATTATCTTCTGTCACATTTCAAATAATATCAACTTTCTGGAATTCTGAGTGTAATGCTCAGATAATAAAGCCTTTAGTTCTCAATTTAATGCATTGACAACATGGAGTACAAGCCTAGTTCAGAATTTTTGTACTCTTGCTTTATATACTATTCAACCTATATCTATCAAAGTAGCAAATGGGAAAAAGGGACTATTCAAAATAGACATGATATTGAATGAAAAAATTACAATTGATGGTCTAATAATAAAGATGAGATGGGAAAAACTACAAACTTGACACCAGAACTCATCTACTATTCTTATTTTTCATAGAGACAGACAGCTACACATACTAAATGAAAGTTCAGTAACACATAAACCCAAAGTGAATTCAAGTCAACATGGGAAAAGTAAATAGCATTGACTATACTCATTTAAGAAAGATATGGTGATATGAAACTTTTAAAAAAATAATTTCCATCCAGAATGACTATTATATAAAATTTAGAATTTTAAAATATAAAAGATAAACTCTAATCTTACTTTGGAAAATAAGTCATATTTCCCAAGGATATTCGATAAATAGGGCATTACTCTGTTGGGTGGGAAATAATGATTAGAGGCAGATTCCAGTGTAGGAAGCTATTGTACTGGAGAGAAAAAAAAAGTCCAGCTATTAAGTTGGTACATTCAGGAGAAATTATACATGTCAATCAGAATTTAAGGAGAGCGTGAGAGAAAAATATAACAAGAGCAAAGAGACTGAGATGATTTGCTATACCTCCAACCACTGAAGCAAGGGAATACAGGAAATGAGGAGGAATTAGAGCAAGAAATAAAAGGCTCCTGCAAGACTCTGTGTATTCCCTTGGCATTATAAGAAAAAAAAAACAAATGCTGGTAAAGTAAGTCAGTAATTAGAGGGAGTCAAGCAAATATGCCCTAGGGACATGTTTTGGAAAGAATTTATGACCTTGACCAACACTGAGTTCATACGAGAATGAATCTTAGTATAAACAAAAAAATTTGGGTGATACCTAATACAACCCCCCCACCCCACCCCCAGTCAACAACATACATTTATTGAGTTATTATTTGTGAAATGTGCTGGTCAATAAACTCATTTCATAATTGATTAATATATTTTGCTTTCATTAACAATCAAACAATGTTTATTGAGCACTTACTATGTCTATTCATTGCTAGATTCTGTTGGAGATCTAGAAACAATATAAAATGGAATTCTTGTATCATATAGTTATAATGAAGCTGGGAGGGAACATAACATAGTAGAGAGAGGGCCCACAAAGCTATTTAAACTTTTTTCTCTTACAATTGTTTCAGGATTTAAAAGCTCAAAGAAGAATCTGCTATGGCTCAAGGAAAATTTAGCAGTCTAGATGACAGAAGCCAACACAGACTTCAGAAAGGTGAAGAGGTGAGAGCAGTTCCTTTCTTCCTTAAATTTAGGTATATAATCAGATTGTAAGTTCCTTGAGGGCAAACACAGTATCTTATATTGATTCTCTATCCCCCAAGGGCTAAGTGCTGGTAACACACACATAGGCATATTTGTTGTTTTTATTTTCTAGTGTAGACACTTGACAGAGTTAAAAGTCCTGGCAGCAGCAGAGACAATGACAGGAGAAAGCAAATACTGGTTTTTCTTGTCATCACATTTCTTTAATGGAAATGAAGGGATTCAACCCTCAGTTCATTTTAATACTATAAACCTAGACAGAAATATATTCTGTAGAAAGAGAAGGTAGTTTTATAGTAGGGAAATGCTATTGATTTTCAGATAAATAACACATGAAGAGTTTTGGAAGTAAGAGCGACATCATCAACATGGTGATATATTCCCTTGAGGGACCCCTCAGAATCAAATAATAAAAGGACAAATTCCACTTGCTTGGAACACTGGAGGATGACAGGTAGGAGAAGGACTCCACAAACAATGATTCAAAGAAAAAGGAAAGCAATCTACAAGATCACATAGATATTATTCCCATACAACACAGTCCAGATGCCACCTCACTTGGTTCCAAGCAGTTTGGGAGTCACAAAAAGGCAGCACAGCCCAGGTTCCTCCTGCCACAAATGCAGACCATTGAGCCACTCAAAGCACATATCTGTGCCTGGATATGTTTTGGAACCCCATATATCCAGGCAGAGGGATTTGGGACTGCAGAGACCCAGGGTGGAGCACAAACAGATGAAGAATGCTGCATACAAAATGGGGGGGACTGAGTGAGGGAGAGAATTTAAACAAATCATAGGAGCGGAGGAGAAAACTCTGCACTAAAACAACAGACAAAAAAATTCCAGAGAAGGAAAAGAAGAAAGGAAGCTTTCTCCTAGAGGTGAAACAATTGTACAAAAAGTGCAATCTTAAAAATTGTACTGTGGTTCCAAGGAAAGAATCTGATGAAGAAGAGCTGAGAAATACTGAATAGTTAAAGATGGGCTACTCTAAACATCCAGGATAGGTTGGATCAAGCATAAAAGAAGAGCCCTAACACAAAGCCAATCAATAATAAAACCCCAGGGAAGCTGATTTGGCTCAACTGATAGAGCATCCACCTACCACATAGGAAGTCCAGGGTTCAAACCCAGGGCCTCCTGACCCATGTGGTGAGCTGGCCCATGTACAGTGCTGATGCATGCAAGGAGTGCCATGCCATGCAGGGGTGTCCCCCACATAGGGGAGCCCCATGTGCAAGAAGTGCACCCTGCAAGGAGAGCCACCCCACGTGAAAAAAGTGTAGCCTGCCAGGAATCGCACATAGAGAGCTGATGCAGCAAGATGATGCAACAAAAAGAGACACAGATTCCCAGTGCCACTGACAAGAATGCAAGTGGACACAGAAGAACACACAGTGAATGGACACAGAGAGCAGACTACAGGGTGAGGGGAAAGGGAGAGAAATAAATAAAAAATAAATCTTTAAAAAAACAAAAAGAATAAAGCCCTAGATGAGAGGGAGAAAATGACCATCAGAGTTAACTTATCAAAATAATCAGATGCCCAGATATCAACAAAAAATACAATGCATAATAAGAAACAGGAAGATATGGCTCAATAACGGAAAAAATAAAAGTTTCAGAGAAGACCCAGAATTTGGAAGAACTAAGCAAAGAAGTTCAAACAAATCTAAATCAATTTAACAGATGAAGGGAAATATGGATATACAGCTAAAGGATATTAAAAAGAAAATGTGTGAGTTTAAAAAAAATGAAAATTTAAAAAGAAACATAAGAGAACTATAGGAATGAAAAGCTCAACACGGAGATTAAAAACACACTAGAGTCATACAACAGAGGTTTGAAGACAGAGAAGAAAGAATCAGTGAACTAGAAGACAGGATGAATGAAATCATGTAGCCAGAAGAGGAAAGAGAATAGAAAAAATTGAGCATTGTCTTTGGGATTTGAGTGACAGCTAACCAAAACAGTTAGATAGGAAACAGAACCATTACAGTTCAACCCATGTCAACTTGGCATCACCTTAAACCATACCTAATTTCTAAATAGAAACAGAAAGACATTTTTTTTCACCTAACAGTAGTCAGTGGTCCTGCATAAAACTGACAAAGCACTAAATCCTTCCAGATTATAGTGCTAGTTTTTGCATAATATTCACTTTTAAACTTGACATTCTGTAACTTAAATAGTATGACCTGAAACCAATACAACTTATGTCATATGATAAGGGAAAAGCATGGAAAGAAAACAAAGATATTCTTTTTATGTACATATACATACACATAACAAAGGAAGAAATATTCAAGACTATTACACTCCTCATTTCTGTACCTGGTCACATGGTCATAGTTCATATTTATCACTACCTTCTATTACCCATTCCATGTTCCCATTACCCTCAACAAGCACCTCAACTGGTTATGGTTCTTTGCCTGGTTTGGTAACTGTTAGAGGCTTGCAACAATTACCAAGCTGTAGCTCAGTTTCTCCTGATATGCACTGGGGAAAGGTTAACCCCATCCCCCATAAGCCTATGTATCCAAGGGCATGGCACTCTCCACAGGTTAAACAAAGAAACCACATAGAGATGAGAGTAAAGGGAAATGGAAACTTTCCCTACCTGCCTATCAGAGGGAGATAAAATCCCTACAGATCAAAGAAACATCTGCTCCTGCAGCATGCCAAGAAACCATAACTCCCTAACCCACTATCTTCTAGTCACTATCAGGGAAAATTTTCTCCTCTAGGGCTTCCTATTGGTCCCTGGACTTCATTCAGACCCCCAACCCCCTCCTACCATCATTCCCCTGCCTGGGAAAGTCCTGTACAAATTCAAGTCTCCTCCTTCCAGGAGTGGGCTGAAGTCTCTCTTCAGACCCCTGTTGGGAGAGTTTCCCAATAAATTCTTTCTCTGCCTGTGGTCATATCAGTCTCCATGTCCCAGTAAGCACAATTTTTCTCCAACATGTGGTGCCAAAAACCCAGGACTGGGGTCATGTTGAGACTGATTGACTAGTGAGGAATCTCCCCTCTGCCATGGCCGAATGCCCATCCAATACCGGACATTGAATCTCAGCTGGATGAGTTAAGGATTTTTCCACTGGAGGATCCTGCTGTCTCTCTCTCTCCCCTTTTCTGTTGTCCAGAACAACAACCCACTGGGAAAACCTAGCACTAGGTCAGGATCCTCACTGGTCCCCAAGGGCCAAGGCAGGTAGTATACCTGCATCCTTGTGGAAAGAAATCCCTTGGCTCCAGAGACATCTGCTCCAAGAGTGGTTTCCCATTTCCTTGGAGATATCTGACTAATTTGGGGATGCCTGTCTGACTCAGAATCTCCCCATCCTAGAGATCCTTAGTCTCACCCCAGCCACCTAAAATGGGGGCTCAATTTCGCACCCCCTCCCCCAATTCATGCCTCTGGGCTGTCTCCTTCATAACCTTAAAACTCTGTACTCAGAAGGAGACATCAGACCTAAAAAACTAATTTTCTATTCAACCTCTGTGTGGCCGCAATACAAATTGAACAATGCAAGTCAATGGTCAAAAAATGGCACTTTTGATTTCTACATTCTCCAAAACTTAGAGAACTTTATCCAGTGCCATGGCAGATGGCCAGAGATCCCTCACATTCAGGCATTTTTCAATATTCGAAATCGCCCCTCCCTCTGCCAATCCTGTTCTTCCTACCAAACTCTTCTTTTGTACCAGAAATCTCCTCAGAAATCTTTCTCTTCATCACTTCCACCCCCTAAAACTTCTGAAAACTCCAACTTTGATCCCTCAGATCATCCCCTCTCCCCCCATACCTCCTCCATATAATCCTCCAGGGTTATCTCTGGACTCACCCTGCATCCCTTTTTCCTACCCCCCTTCATTGCTGCTGCCTTCTCCTCTCCTCATAGGTGCTTACAGAAGCTACCCCCTCCTTCTGTGCTGCAGCCCTCCACCTCCATTAGCATGCAGGCTCCTAACTCCACACACTACCAGCTCCTCTCTCATCCCTTTGGGAGCTGAAAAAATAGCCAGAGTACACGTTGCTTTCTCACTTTCAAATTTAAGCCAGACAGAGAACTGGTTAATATCTTTCTCTTGCAACCTCTACATCATTCTTTCCACCTGTCTATCCCCAGAAGAAAAAGAATGTATTTGGTTTGAAGCCCAAACCCTTGCAAATACCCTAAACCAAAAAAACGCTGCCAACAGCCTTGTCAGAGCCACAGCAGTCCCCCCCCCGCCCCCAAACAAAACAAAACAAAACAAAACACCTAGCTGTAAATCTTCCACCCTCCAGAGTTCCCAACAGACACTCCACTCCAGGCAAATACAAAAAACCCCACCAATGTCATACTTCAAAGGCAAAAAGCCTGGGTACTGAGACAAGCAGTGCCCAAACCCACAACTTCCTCCAAGACCATTCCTGCTGTGCAAGCAAAAAATCCACTGAAAGTCTGACTGTCCCCAGGCCTCTCAAGGCAAAAGGGCATAAGTTACCCAGTCAAACCCAACCCTGACTTCAACCTCTGGAACCAGCAACAGATGATTAAAGGTACCCCAGAAACTGTGCAGACCCCCAAACCAATCTCCAAAGCAGAATCTCAAGTAATTCTGATGGTTGCAGATAAGCCTATTTCATTTCTTATTAATATGAAAACCACTTACTCTATCCTTCCCCAAATCCCTAAACCCTTAACTCACTCCTCAGTCTCAATGGTAAAAGTCAATATTTTCACAAGCCATCTTTTACTGTACCCAGTAAAAAGCCACCTGTTCACTCCCTCCCTCCTCTGTTTCCCCTTTTCCATCAGACTGTGTCAGTCCTAAAATCTAAAATACTCTGCCCATCACAAACCAGTCACAGTTCAACTAAAAAATCCCTGCCCACATTCCATTCACACCCCAATATTCTGTCCTTCTTGATAACCTGCAAAGTATCAAACCTATAATTACTCGCCTCTTACAAATAAACCTTTAGCTTACTCCTGAACTTTAAATCTATCTAAGTGTACTCCTAAAAAAAGTAATAAAAAATAAAAAGTAATAAAAAAAGTAATAAAAAAATAAAAAAAGTAATAATCCAAAATATATGTGCTAAATATCTGTCTACCTAAACTCTTTTATTAAAGTTTAACTGCATTTATCATGCTCAAATATTCCTAACTGTTGCTGTTACTAGTAAATGTGTTTCCAAAAACAAGATTGCATGTTACAAGCAACACTGATTCCAAAAAAATCTTGGAAGCAGTAAAAATAGCCATACCAAAGGAGTAAAACTTATAAGTCGAATTAATAAACTTATGCTTCTGTCCCCATGCCATAACTCTTTTTGTGTTTGTCTGTTTATTCACTGGCAGTATATATTTTAATACCTCCAGATGGTAATATTAATTCCTAAATAAACTCTGTTTTTTTGGCCAAAAATTAAATAAGCACTTATATTAATAAATAGGTATAAGCAATGAAAATTATAAGTCTTGACTGATAAAATTGGTACAAATCTCTTAAAAAAAATGGTCCTTGCCTAAATTAAAATGAAGTTTATTTTTCTTCACAGAATGAAATGTAAAATATTGAAAGAAGTGAAAAGTTTGTAAGAGTGCTGACTGAAATTTAACAAGTTTGTTCAAGAAAGTGTGTTTCGTTCTAAGATAAAATGGCTGGTTTTCGTAAAATCAGAATGAAAGTATGTAAAACAAAACTTAAATGCATGAGGCAAGTTGTAGAAGGTATTGTGGTAGCATTAAGTAAGGAAATATGTTCTGTGAAGGCAGAGTTTGACTTAAAATAAAATATACTCTATGCGGTTATGAATAGTTATAAAAAGTTCATAAAAACATTGCTTAAACAGAAATAATCAAATAGGTAATTATAAAAATCATGATTAAACAGAAACTGAATTGATGATTAAAAGCCACCTCAATCTGCTATTACAGTGGTAATAGGGAAAAATAATTTAAATTCCATTAAAAACCTTAAATCATAAAATAATAAAAAAGTAGTTTTTTCTGCACTGCTAAAATAAAATACCTGTTAATTAATGTAATCATGATAATTATATGTTCTAAAAAATTTACTTTGAGACAGTTTCCAAAATCATTTTAGTAACTTATATATGTAGGATATATAGAATGTATTTTATTGCTAAGGATCTTAAGAGCCTAAAATAGTCTAACAATTAAAACAAACTACAAAGTCCTGTCTATCACATTCTTAAACGGTGTTTAGTTAAGTAAAACAAAAAAATTGTGCCCTCTGTTGTAACTGATGAAATATAATGTTTTCTCATATTATTAAGGTACTGAAAATACTTCATCCCTCATTTAGCTCAGATATTAAAACCATTATATGTGTTCATCAGAAAAAATTGTGCATGGAAATGAAAGCCGCCCCTCCCCAGCAGGCTGCTTTTAAAACAATAACACAGGCTTAAGCAGTAAGGGGATGGGTCTTGACCTACCCTGTGAATTGGATGTGGCCAGTACCAACACTGGCTTTGGGTGGAGTTTGTGGCAAAGGCAACTTTCTAAACAAATACCACTTGAGTTTTAGTCACAATTATGAGAAGAAAACAAAGTGCCAAACAAGAACAGTGAACTGTTGTAAACTGCCCTCTGTGGAGAAGAAAAAATTGTGAAAGAACATCTGGAATGCCAGCAAGCAGTAACAGGTAACAGTCTACCATGTCCCTGCCTCCTCCTCTAACATCTCCTGAGACTGTTAAGGCAGATGACCTCATGAAAGTCCAGAGCCATACTATTGAAACCCAAAAAGCAGCAGAGTGTCTCCACCAAAAAAAGCAAATATCATGGATACCAGATATATATACTATCTACTATGTATCAGATATGGATACTAGGCATGTAGTGCCTAGGCCAGCAATTCCAACTGCCTGTCAGTCACCAGTAGCTCATGAACACCCACGAGTGTCCACTGTGCTCACTCCAATGACTGTGACAGTTACCTCACTGGATGAAACATACTGGCCGAGCACAGACTCCAGCAGCACGTGGATGGCAAGTGGATTACATCGGTCCCTCCCTCTCTCAGAAGGGGCAAGGTATGCTTTCCTGCTGCAAACGCTGCAAAGGGACTCCTGTAACCAAATCCTTACAACAATAAACTAAGTTTAACCTACAAGTTGAAGTGCCTGCAGCTCCAAGCCCCAAAGGGAAAGTAATAATAATTTGTTGTTGACTATGCTTCAAACTATATAAAGAGGGGAAAATGTGGTCATTTTGATCACCGTACTGGTCTATACAGCTCTGCTGGTTGGATCTCTTAAATTCATTAAAAAATCACTCAAAAATACTGTTATGAAACCACAGTTAATAATCTAAAGTCTTTTATTTCAACTGAAACTCTATGTGGATAAGCCCATCAAATCATGTAATTTCACTGTCAATCATTAATGCCATTAATGTTTAATGTTGAATGCATAATCTTATTATTCCTTCTCCTCAGACTCCTGGAGGCAACAACCTCACAGACCACCCTAAATTTCTTAATTAATTTCTATCCTTACCACAATTTTAACTCTCATTCTCCTCCTATCAGCAGGTCCATACATCTTCCATGCAATAACTCAGTTTATCCAGACAGCCATCCAAGATGTCACCCATGATCATTTTCTTGTCTGATTCATACACCGAATCATACATCCAACAACCCAGGAATATGTAAATGGTGTCTTTCTGCTGCGTAAATGATATCAACCCTTGCAACTACAGCCCACTATACAGGATGGAAGGGAACTTCTTTTCTCCATCCCTTGACAGCAGGAAGTAGCTGGACTCAAACCGACGTCCCCAATTTCCTCACCCTTCCATCCTGCCCCGTGCCATATACCCCAATACCCAAGTCCCCATATATATATATATGAACAAAGAGTTAGGAATGTTAGAGGCTTGTAATAATTACCAAGCTGTAGCTCAGTTTCCCCTGATATGCACTGGGGAAAGGTTAACCCCATCCCCCATAAGCCTATGTGTTCAAGGGCATGGCACTTCCCCACAGGTTAAACAAAGAAACCACATAGAGATGAGAGTAAAGGGAAATGGAAACATTCCCTACCTGCATATCAGAGGGAGATAAAATCCCTACAGATCAAAGAAACATCTGCTCCTGCAGTAGGCCAAGAAACCACAACTTCCTAACCCACTATCTTCTAGTCACTATCAGGGAAAATTTTCACCTCTAGGGCTTCTTATTGGTCCCTGCAACTCACTTGGACCCTCAACCCCCTCCCACCAACTATCATTTCCTTGCGTAGGAAAGTCCTGTATAAATTCAAGTCCCCCACTTCCAGGAGTGGGCTGAAGTCTCTCTTCAGACCCCCTCTGTTGGGAGAGCTTCCCAATAAATTCTTTCTCTGCCTATGGTCATATCAGTCTCCATGTCCCAGTAAGCACCGTTTTTCTCCAACAGTAACCAAAACCTTTATTCATGAAGATTCTGGGCTTTTGTTAGTCCTGCCTGGATAGTTTGTTGCAGTTTTCCATTGACTTTAATCATAGGGCATGGTAGTACTAAGAGATGACCTGAGAGATCTCCTATATGCCAAACAAACTCTTCTTTATGTCCATTGTGTAGTTGTAGTCCTATTTCCCCTTGATGGGATCAATCACCCCAGGCAGGAGTCCCAAGTGTACAGGTGGCAGGCTTAACTTCTATTTTAATGGAATTTTTGTTGTGGCTTCTGCTGGAAGCACTCCTCCATTTGGAAATAAGAACTATAGACTAGCAAAGTTTAAGGTTGAAGGGACAGGAAGCAAACATTTTCTTAGTGGATCACTAGAGGTAATAGTGAGTGGTATACTCCCATTTCTATCCCTTAATTCCTGGACACATGAATCCTGGCTATGGGAAAAACAGCGCCATAGAGTGGATGTTGTTTTAGAGCATACTCAGTCCCCTGGAGAACACTGCCCTAGTCCTGCAAGGTATTGCTATCTAGTTGGTACCAAAATTGAGTCTTCAAAATGTCATTCTACTGTTCTCTCAAACAGGCCGCTTCAGGATGATGGGAAACATTGCAAGACCATTGCAATGCCACGAGCATGTGCCCATTCCCATACATCATTTGCTGTGAAGTGGGTTCCTTGATCAGAAGCAATAATGTGTGGAATGCCATGACAGTGGGTAAGACATTTGGCAAGTCCATGAATGGTAGTTCTGGCAGAAGCACTGTGTACAGGGTAGGCAAACAGCCCAGATAACAGGCTGATCACCTCAGAGAATGGTGCCATATTGGGGACTGAGTGTTTGTGCTGCTCTCAAAGGGGGCACTCAGCAGTGGCTGTGACCAGGTCATCCTTGGTGAGGGAAGTCCATGTTACTGAGCTCCTGCATAACCTCCATCTCTATGACCATCGCCACTTTGTTCATGAGCCTATTGGGCAATGACAGGAGTCACTGGGGGGAAAGGCTGACTGGTATCCACAGAATAGGTCATCTTACCTACTTCATTATTAAAATCTTCCACTGCTGAAGTAACTCACTGATGAGCATTCATGTGGGACACATATATTTTTATTTATTTTTTGCCCACTCAGAAAGTCTATCCACATACCACTTTCCTAAACCTCTTTGTCACCTATTTTCTAATCATGTTCCTTCCAGGTCCTTGACCATCCATCCAAACCATTAGCAGTAGTCCATGAATCAGTGTACAAATGCACCTCTGGCCATTTCTCCTTCCAAGAAAAATGAACAACTAGGTGCACTGCTCAAAGTTCCACCCACTGGGAGGTTGTTCCATCATCACTGTCCTTCAGGGGCATCCCAGACAGGGCTGTAGTGCTACATTTCTCCACTGTGTATTGAGCAGAACCATCTGTATACCAGGCCCAAGCTTTCTCTTCCTCAGTCAATTGATTGCAAGGAACTCCTTAAGAGGCCACAGATGTGGGATGGGAAAGTGAAGGTAGTGTGGCAGGATGGATGACCATAGGCATTTTGGCCACTTTCTCATGTAACTTACTTGTGTTTTCAGGACCTGTTCGAGCCCTATCTCATATATACCACTTACATTTAAAGATGCAGTGATGTTGTGCATGCCTAAATTTATGGTTTGGTTGGTCCAAAAGCATCCAGCTCACAATAGGCAACTCAGGTCTCACGGTAACTTGGTGGCCCATGGTTAAGTGTTCGGGCTCTAGTAGGGTCTAGTATTAGGTCAAAAGCTGTTTTTCGAAAGGAAAGTATTTACCTGCAGAAGATGGCAAGGCTTTAATCCTAAATCCTAAGGATCTGCATTGTGATTCCCCTATAAAGGCCTGCCAAAGGTACCAGACAGTCTCTGTATTTGCTACTGACACTTCTAGTACCATTGGATCTGCTGATCATATGGCCCAAGTGGCAGACAATCTTGCACAGTAGCTTGGACCCGTTACAGAGCTTCCTCTTGTTCTGGTGCCAATTCAAAACTAGCAGCTGTTCTGGTCCCTTTGTAAATGGACTGGAGTAATATACCCAGATAAGGAATGTGTGGTATCCAAAGAGATCACCTAGGTGTTGTGCCTCTTTTTTGATCATAGAAGGGGCCAGATACAATAGTTCATCATTCACTTTAGAAAGGATATTTTGACAGGCCACACACACACTGGATACCTGGAAATTTCAGCAAGGTGAAATCTCCTGTATTTTTGTTGGATTTATCTTCCATCCTCTGACAAGCAAATGTCTTACCAATAAGTCTAGCATAGTTGATACTTCTTACTCACAATGTCTAATCAACATGAAATCATCATATAATGGACCCGTGTGATGTCTTGTGGGAGGGAGAGAAGATCAAGGTTCCTGTGGACTAGATTATGACATAGGACTGGAGAGTTAATATACCCCTGAAGTAGGTCAGTGAAGGTACATTGATGGCCTTGACAGCTGAAAGTAAACTGTTTCTCGTGGTTATTATTAACAACAATTGAGAAAAAATCATTACCCAGATCAATAGCTGCATTCCCAATACCCGGGGATGTGTTGGTTTGATCAAGCAATGATATCGTATTCGTAACAGCTGTAATTGGAGTCATCACCTGCCTATGTTAACAACAATTCATTGTCATCTTCCAAGATCCATCTGTTTTCCCCATAGGTCAAATAGGAGAGTTGAATGGGGATGTGGTGGGTTTTACTACCCCTACCTATTTCAAGTCCTTGAGAGTGGTACTGATCTCTGAAATCCCTCTGGGAATCTGGTATTGTTTCTGATCATTTTGCTAGCTAGAAGTTCTAGTGCCTTCCACTTGGCCTTTCCTAAAATAGCCAAAACTATGTTCAAAAAGAAGAATGAAGTTGGATGACTCACACTTCCTGTCATTAAAGCTTATTACAAAGCTATAGTGGTCAAAACAACATGGTACTTGCATGGTACTGACAGACCTGTGAAATTGAATCGAGAGTTCAGAAATAGATTTTCACATCTATGGCTGTGATGGTTAGCCTAATATGTCAACTTGGCTAGGTAATTGTGCCCCATTGTTTGGTCAAGCACATACTGGGCTAACTGTGATACAAAGACATTTATGAACTTTAGTCATCAGTGAGTTTACTGCATAGATGGCTGATTACATCTACAATCAACCAAGGAGATTGCCATCACAATGAGTGACATTTTATCCAATCAGCTGGATTTCTTAAAAGGGGAAGTGATTTCAGTATTCAGGGAGAATTTTCCAGCTCATCTTTGGAGAGTCAACATCTTCTGGAAACTAATCAAGGACCTTTCATTGGACCTTCGTCAGAGCCCCTGGTTTGCAGTCTGCTTGTGAAATTTGGACTTGTGCATCTCCAGGGTCATGTGAGAGAATTTTATAAAATCTCATACAATTTACAGATATCTCCTGTTGTTTCTGTTTCCCTAGAGAACCCTTACTAATATAACGGACAAATGATTTTTCCCAGAGTGGCCAAGTCCACTCAATTAGGAAAGAACTATTTCTTCAACACATAATACAGGGAGAGCAGGATACCCAAATGCAAAAGTATGAAGCAGAACCCTTATCTCACACCATATATAAAAATTAACTCATAATGGATCAAAAACCTTAAAATAAGAGCTAGCACTATGAATTTACTAAAGGAAAATACCGGGAAGCATCTTCAGGCTCTTTTGTTAGGTAATGGTTTCTTAGACTTTACACAGAAAGCACAAGTAAGAAAAAAAATAGATAAATGGGAATTCATCAAAGTTAAAAACTTTTGCATATCTAAGAACTTAGTCACTAAAGTGAAAAGATAATCTACTCAATGGGAGAAAATATTTGGAAACCACATATCTGCTAAGGGTTTAAGAGCCAGAATACATAAAGAAATCCTACAATTCAACAATAAAAAAGACATATTACTGAATTAAAATATGGGCAAATTGGAATAGACATTTCTCCAAAGAGGATATACAAGTAGCTTTAAAAGCACATGATCAAGCAATGAGCCCTTGATGCCCTTGATGACTATGCTTGTGAGCCTGTGCACCTGAAATAAGAACAGGGCCTAGAGCTGCAGGTGCCTAAGAGTTACCTCCTGAGAGCCTCAATGTTGCTCAAATGTGGCCAGTCTTGAAGCCAAACTCAGCATGTGTATGTGTTGCCTTCCCCCCAGTGTGGGACATGACTCCCGGGGATGAGCCTCCCTGGAGCCAAGGGATTACTACCAAGTACCAGTTGATGATGTAATTAGAAAATGACCTTGAATAAAAGGGTCAACTCGAACAAGCAGGATATCTCAATCTATATATTATACCAGGAGTTAAAAATGCTTTTTGACCTGAATCAAAGGGGGAAATGGAAAGGATAAATGAGTTTATATAGCTATGAGTCTCCAGAAAGAGCTGGGAGGTTATCAGAGGGGTTGTCCGTACGCACATTTCAGCAGAGTCCCAGAGACAGATAAAGTAGATACTACCCCAGGTATTGGTTCTTCTGAGGGCTACAGAGACCCACAGGTCCTGTGGTCATGGCAGAAGGAGTTCAGTGTCATGTCAGTTGGCCCTACTTTGGAGTTTGTGTTTCTGTGTGATGGAGCTGGACTCAGATGTGATCTTTGTCCACAAGTCTCTCCTGCTACTTTTACCAGAACTGTGGTTGTTGCTGGGGTTTAATGTATACCCAGGGAACCTGAATCTCTGGACTGACCATGTGATAGCCAGGCCCCGAGCCTCAACAGACTTGCAACTTCTATACTCTGGTTTATTGGACTTACTCCACTCAGCTAACATGGAGGTGAAGAGGGTCAACCACCACACCAGGAAGCCAAGAGTGCCTACAGCTGAAAGCAGGAGAATTGCCTCCAGCATCCATGTGGAATCTAAGCCCCCTCTTGATATAGATGTGGAGTGGATGCAGCCAATCTAGGGTTCACAGGATGGAGGAATAGAGTATTGATTAGAGTGGACTTACTGATATTCTATTCATGAACTATTGTGATTAATAATCGAGGAAAATATGGCATTGATGTGGAGAAGGTGGCCAGGTGGCTGCTGGGGGTAGGGAGTGGGAGGAGGAGATGTGATATGGGGGCGTTTTCGGGACTTGGAGTTGTCCTGGGTGGTGTTGCAGGGACAGTTACTGGACATTGTATGTCCTCCCATGGCCCATTGGGTGGACTGTGGGAGAGTGTGGGCTATGATGTGGACCATTGACCATGAGGTGCGGCGGTGCTCAGAGATGTATTCACCAAATGCAATGAATGTCTCCTGATGATGGAGGAGGTTGTTGTTATGGGGGGAGGAGTGGGGTGAGGGGGGTGGGGGGCATATGGGGACCTCATATTTTTTGAATGTAACATTAAAAAATAAAGACAAAAAATAAAAGAAAAATAAAAAATATATATATATCATGGATATTAAATGGCTATTAAATTTTAAAAAAGCGCATGATGCTCAACATCACTAGCTATTAGGGAAGTGCATATCAAAAGTACAATGAGATACCATTTGACACTCACTGGAATACTGACTAATAAAAAAATATTAAAGTGTTGTAGAATGTAGAGAAATAGAAACATTCATTGTTGGTGGAAATTTAAAAGGGTGCAGCCACTGTGGAAGACAGTTTGGCAGTTCCCCAGAAAGCTAAATATAGAATTACCCTATGACTCAGCAAACCTGCTACTAGTTACATACATAGAAATACTGAAAGCAAATAATTGAACAGATATTTGCACACCCATGTTCATAATGTCATTATTCACAATTGCCAAAAAAATGGATTTAACCTAAGTGTGTGTTAGCTGCTGAATGGATAAACAAAATATGGTATATACATACCATGGAATATTATTCAGCATTAAAAAGAATTAAGTGACAATATGGGTGAAACTTGAAGACATTACACTGAATGAAATAAATCAGAAACAAAAGCACACATATTGCATTATGTCACTGATATGAAATAAATACAATAAGGAAACTCATATAGATAGGATCTAGAATATAGGTTACCAGGATCTGTGTTGGGGGTAAGGAATGGGAAGTTAATATTTAATTTTTACAGAATTTCTATTTAGGGTGACTGTAAAGTTTTAGAAATGGATGGTGGTGATGGTAGCACCATTGTGAGCACTGAATTATACACAGAATCTGGTTAAAAGGGGAAATATTAGGCCATATATATTTTATTAGAATAAAAATTAAAAGATAAAACATAGGACTGTACAACATAGTGAGCCCTATTATAAACAATGGACTATAGTTAATCATACAATTCTTAAAATATTTTTTAATGAATTATAACAAATGCACCACACTAATGCAAGGTGTTGATAATAGGGTGATATATGGAAAAATACACCCTAACATAAACTATAGACAATAATTAATAATACAGTTTTAATATTCTTTCCTTGATTGTCACAAAGGTACTGCACTAATGCAAAGTATTAATAATACTTTACATGATTTTTTTGTAAACCCACAACTTCTCTAATCAAAAAAAATTTTAAAAGACTTTTGGAAGTGAGACATTTAATAGAGCAAAAGAATAAGCTATACTCTACACAAATGGTCTTCATGACTTTCCAAGCATCAAAAAGTATATTTATTGCTAACTGAGAACTACAGTATGGTAAAAATTTTCTCTCCAACCCATATAAGGCTTATAAAATAGACTTCCCTAAAAATATATAATATGCTAAAACACAGTCTCTCCCTTTCTCTTAATAAGTTCAAAATGTTAAAGCTTTCTATCATTTAGCTGGTTACTAATATCTGCTTTCTCGAATGTGTTTGGGAAAGGCATCCTCTTTTTTCATTGCAACTTGAAGATACTGTCTTTAGTGTTTTTGCATGTATTTGGGGAAGGGGTGGAATAATTGGCAAGTCAGTAAACCACATAATAATGTCTTCAACTCTGATTGCATTTCATTAAGACTAACAATAGTGATTTTGCCTTCTATGATGCTGTTCAAATCCATTCTTGTATAGAAATGTTTTAGAGGATGAGAGAAAAAAATGACTTAATTGCTACAGAATTAGGAAGAGCTTTTCAATTAATTCACTTAAATTATAGTATCATAGTCTCTAGGAAACTCTGACAAATCAACATTCAGACTTGAAACTGAATCACTGCCTAATTAAACCTTATCATACATTATCTTGCTTTACCATATGAAGCAATTTACCCAGTATAACCATGTATCAACTCTCCAAACAGGCACAGATTATTTATTAAAGAACCACGAAATCTGATGGACATTGGATTTTTTATTTTATTAGTGAATTAAGATGTGAGTAAAGAAGGATAAAAGATGCATTGGTGTGGAAAATCGATGCACAGGATGCAAACTCAACTATGGAATGTTGCCCAAAACTGAGGGAGCAGAAAGATTTAAAAGAGGAAGTGCTATTTAAATGGTAAATACAATATGGGTATTTATTTTTCTAGACTTTTCTAACAACCACATTTCATCAAATTGACTGAAATTCTTTAGAAAAATCAAGGTTATATACTTATTTTAAGACAGGATAACAGGATCTTTATTAAACAGAAGAGTCTAAAACTTCATTTTCCAGTTCGTGCTTTCCTAGTTCACCAAGTGCTTTCAATGTTCCAAGTTTGTAAATATTTCAAGAGTTGTGTGCTTTCAATTTTCCAAGTTTTCAAAATCACTGAGATATGATATATGTCCTAGAGAATCTTATAATATGACAGAGGATAAAGATACATAATGAATATATCCCTAGCCTGGATGTGATAATCAGAGAACATGCATTTTCATTAAAGGCAACAAGAAATATTTTAAAAATTGGCCATATTCTTGGCCACAAGAGGAAAGTCAATGAATTATAAGTAATCAGTAACATTCAGACCAAGTAGTCCTACAACATATCATAATAATAACAAAAAGATGACTAAAAAAGTAGCAAATATATTAGAAAGCTGAAAATAAAACAATCCTATCGAAAACAAAACAATTGCAGATAAAGTAATATTCACAGGGAATTTATAACATTAACTTATTAGAAAATAATGAAATTAGGAGCTAATCAGTCACATCCAGAAGCCAGATAAAAAACAAACAAAACAAAACAAAAACAAAGTAAGCTGTAAGAAAGCAGATGTGTATAATAAAAATAAAGATAGAAATTAATGAATTGGGAAAAAATTGGTAATATAAAATAGCCAAATAGATAAAACCAGCAGGTCAAAATAGACTTAATCGAAAGAGCAATACATTTTAAAAATACCTGGAAGGATTGACTGTAAAGACAAATGGCCCAATTAAACAATGTTAGGAATGCACAGGGGAAAATAGCCACAGATATGGTAGAAATTTATAAAACAACCTATGGGCAATATATGCCAATAAAATTGAAAATCAATCTGGATGATTAAATAGTGATTTACTGAAAAATTGTAATGTATAAAAAGTAACTTAAGAAAATGGTATAAAGACTAGAAAGAAAGATAAAATTGTCATTATTTGCAGATGATATGATTTTCTACATAAAAAGAATTTACCAGATACATATTAGAACTTATAATTCAGCACTTTGACTGAATGTAAGATCAAGATATCAAATTTAACAATGTTTCTCTACAGTATCAACCAAAATTAGAAAATGTATTTTTAAGAAAGAGATATGATTTATAAAATACTTAGAGATAATTCTAACAAAATATATACAAGACCTTCATGAAGGAAATCACAAAATTTTATTGAAAGACACAAAATAAGACCCAAATAAAGGGAAGAGCTATACCATGTGCATGGATCACAAAGATTCAGTTCTTCCCAAATTAATCTTTAGGTTAATTTAAAAAATCCTATTAGACTATTTGTAAATATCAACAAGTTGAACCTAAAATTCATATGGAAGAACAGAGTACTGAAAAACTCAAGACACATTTGAAGAGAATAAAGAAAAGTGCTTGTCTTACAGATATTAAAACAATATTAAGCTACAATGATTAGAACAATGTGATATTGGCACAGGAAAAGACAAAAAAGCCAGTGGAGTAGAGAGTTTAAAAAAAAGTTTTTTTATATATATAAAAAAGGGAATTTACAAATCAGTGGGAAAACAAGGGATTATTAAAGACATGTTACTGGAACAATTAATTATCTATTCATATGGAAAAGATGCATTTTGATCATTCAAAGCATCATACAAAAATAAATTGCAAGTGGGCAAAAGGTCTAAATGTGAAAGTTTCTCAGAATAAATGAAATCTGAAATGCCTTTTTAAAGGTGGCAAGGACTTTGATAGTTGATAGGGGTGGAACATTGGTGAGGAAGTTATATTTGGGCAGAGAAAACAGCATAGTTTCATGTGTCACAGGAACAAGCCTGATGAATCTGGGAATGACAATTTGGCATTACTTGAAGATGAAAGGGAAAGGCAAAGTTGCAAATGTGATTGGAGAAGTAGGTGAAAGCTATACATCCAAATTGTGCAAATATCTTTAGGCACAAAACAGCTCACTTACCTAAAGTTTTTAATATAAATTTGTACCTTTCAATTACGGAGGGGAAATTGGGTGTCAGGATGACAAATGGAATATCTGGACATGAAAAGTAAAGACTGGAGGCCACATGGACAACCAAGGTCAGATTAGCCCAGCCTCTGAGAGAATTGGTATTACTAAGTGGTCACTATGTAATTCTAGCACATTCCAGGGAAATATTTTTTCTAATTGACTAGTACTTGGGTGAATCCCTGTCTCAAAATAAATATTCTATGTTTTGTCCCTAAATACCAATAGTGCTTATATTCTCCCATGCCTTGCCTCTTTTCCATGAGGGCTATTCCAGGCTTGTCAAATGCAATACTGGTACTACATTTAACTTTTGCTAGATGCTTTTTCTTCACTTGACAGATTCCCAAAGGACAAATTATACTTCTTAAGTAACTGTCTAAGTCTTGGTCACATAATTCAGTGACATACTTTTTCTAGGTATGATGTTCTGAAAAGGCTGATATAATTAAAATGTTTTACTGGGTTATTTCTAGCAATGGCTAATATGTCATTAAACAATCCTTTCATACTATACTAACTTTGCAAAGTAGTTTACTATCTCTTGCATGTCTTTTTGCATAAATACTTCCAGAATAGAGAATCATAAGCATAGCTAAAAGTTCCTAAATGATAGTCTCAAGGACTTCTAAGGATGCTTATATACTTACTTCTAATCTGAAGAAGTAAGAAGTGACTGGCAATGCACTTCCTGGCAACAAAAATTTCTTGATGCAAAAGGGCCACTGGAAGATTATTTAATTCTCACAAAAATATCATTTCTCAGTTGTTTTACATTCATATCTGGTCATGAATTTTTTTTTGATCCTCTTCAAAATTTGGATAAATTTCATTTACTTGAAATACCCAGCCAAACCTTTTTGAAGGTCAAGGAAGTTAGAATTTGGCCTTATGATATTTCTCAGAAATTCAATTTGAAAATAGAATTTGATGTGTGAATGAGAACAGAAGTAGCATTAATTGTTATTAAACTACAGAAATATGAATCCATACAAATATGTGGTTTATAATACTATTCTTAACAAATAAAGCTAGACCTAATGCCATCTTTCAATGGGTTTAAATTTAGTTGTTATGTAATCTCTAGGTCTGCATATGATCCTTTTAGGATTGTTTTTCTGAAAACCCTTGGAGTGGTAAGTGAAATTGGTGTAGGAAGATGTTTGTGCCCCCTATTTCACTTTGTCTCCTACAAATGAAATGCTGTCCTTTTTCAAATGCTACTGTGCTTCATGAAAATTGTCAAGCTGTACACTTGACTTGAACTCTTCCCTATAAACACTAGATTCTTAATTAATATGGTAGATTGAATAATGTTCCCAACAAAGATATGTTCAAATCTTAATCTCTGGTCCTGCGAGTATGTACTCATTTGTAAATATGACTATCAAAGATCCTAGTAAGATGAGGTCAAGTTGAATCAGGAGAGGCCTTAATCCATATAGCTGGAATCCTTATAAGAAGAGGAAATTTAGACAGACACAGGCAACTGAGCAGTACTAGAAGCCAGAGGAGAAAAGACGCAAGAGATTGACATGTTACATGAGAGACTGATTACCAGCAAGCCACCACCAGAATGCTACAGACTTCAGAGAGGGCACAGAGCCTGCAGATACCTTGGTTTTGGATTTCTAATCTCTAAAATGTGAGACAATAATTTTTGTTTAAGTCAAACAGTTGGTGGTATTTTGTTACAGCAGCCCTGGCAAATTAGCCATTCACAATGGTACATTTCAACAAGTGTTCCATGTTACAAAAGGACCATTTATTCACTAACTCACTAAAAAATATTTATTGAGCCCTTCAATGTTTCAGACACTATTTTAGATAATGGGGCTATACCAGTAAACAAACAAAAAATTGTGACATCTCTGAATTTTAATTCTTGTAAAAGGAGTCAGACAGCAAATAAACAATTAAAATATATATGTTGGTTTCTTATAAATGCTAAGAAAAAATAAAATATCAAAGTGGGATAGATAGGCTTCCAGTGGAGGTGATAGTAGGAGGACTATAATTTTAAACACAATGATTAGGGTAGGTCCTACTGATGGCTGTGATAGTTAGGTTAATGTGTCGACTTGGCCAGATAATGGTGCCCAGTTGTCTGGTCAAGCAGGCACTGAGCTAATTGTAATACAAGGGCATTTCCTGGACTTTAATCATCAGTGAGTTGATTGCATAGAGGGCTGATTACATCTACAATCAACTAAGGAGATGGTTGTCAGCAGTGAGTGACACATTATCCAATCAGTTGAAGGCCTTAAAATGGGAAGTGATTTCAGCATTCAGAGAGAGAATTTCCAGCTCTACTTTTGACAGCCAACATTTCCTGGGAACTCATCAAGGACATTCATTGAAGCCCCTGGTTTGCAGCCTGCCCGGCAGAATTTGGACTTGGATATCCATGGTCATGTGAGAGAAGTTTTATAAAATCTCATACTATTTATAGGTATCGCATGTCAGTTCTGTTTCCTTAGAGAACCCTGATTAATACAAGGGCATAGTTGAACAAGGATCTGAAAATAGAGGAAGAGTAATTCAGTTATCTGGGGAGGAGAATTCCTAGCAGAGTGATCAGAGACAAGGTTACTGGGATATAGACATAGAGCCCTACAAAGTATCTTATTTCTTTGGTATGTCATTTATTTGTGACCAAGAGATTTTTCTGGAGGTCTTTTAAAATTATACAGATCCTTATTTATCAATCCAGTCTCATCTAATTTCAATTTTTCCTCTCTGAGCTTGGTTAGAGTACTGTGCTCTAACCACACCAATTGGATTATGTCCTCCTTACACGCACATCCTTCACATGCCATGTAGCCTCATGCATTTGAAGTTATTTAGTCATGTATAAGCATTTGTTTAATGTCTAGAGCACCTACTAGAATGTAAGGTTGACATGGTTTGTTCATGCAATGTTTTGTTTTTGTAAGGGAACTGTTTTGTTTACACCCATCCCTTTGCCACCAACCATATTGCCTGAAATAACCAAAGCACCACACACAGGCAAATTTAACCACATTGATTTTAAAGGGGACATGTTTTATGTCCTCTTACTGCTCAGACATAACCTTTTTTGACAGATTGTTGATTTAGTCTAATAAAATGGAAAGTGAAAGGCATTTTGAAGGAAATGAAGATTTAATAAATGAATAAAGATGCAGGAAACTTTCTGAAGATCTTAATATCACTCCCACAAAATCTCAAAGGGAAAAACATCAATATCACCATCAACATCAGCGACACTTCAACAAAAAGCACCAGCAATAAAAATTTGTCAAGAAATATAACAATTACTACTGAGCACCTATTATTTACCAAACTCACTTATTATAGCTACTGATATTTGGTTTACATCATGACTAAAACAAAGAAAAATCTCTTCCTATCACATATGGTGAAGATGTCCAAAGCAATGGGGGAAAAATGAAGCAAAGAAAGGGGAATTGGGGGTGCAGTTTCAAATTGGGTGGACCAGTAGGTCTCCTTGAGAAGTTGACTTTTGAGACATGTCTGAGAATAAGGAGAATAAGAGATTGTAAAGGATATAGAATATTCTAGAAATTATTAGATCACATTTATTAGTGCAAAGGGCAATAAGGCCATTATGAGTCAAGGTGAGAGAATGGCTGAGAAGTTTTCTGTCTTTGACTTATTATGATTTCACTTTTCAACAAAATAAATTTATAGTTCTAGCAAAGTAAAGAAAAATAGTTATATCATTTTCAAAGAGAAAACTTTAAAACACATTTTAACTAAAAACTTTCAAGCTATTTGGTGATGAGAATCTTACCATTTTTGCTTATGTCCAGTTCTTTAAGATTAACTAAACTAGCAATAGTAGTTGGCAGACTTGAAAGGTCATTGTCAGGAATACTTAGTTTTCGTAGAGCTTGACAGTTGAACAATTGCTGCAATAGAAAATAACCATTAATTAGATCTCAGTTTGGTTTAATTCCATCACATATAAACTCAAATAGCAAAATTCAGTTCACATGTAAACTCAGTAACAAACTTTAATTTACCATCCTTATAAACTTAACAGTAAAAGGGCAAGCTATAAAACCTTCCCTTCTCCTTACCCATATTCTTAATTTTTTTCCAGAATGTTTTTATATTCCATTGCCTCACTATTCTCTGCCACCCAGACTCCAAACTTAAGAGTCATATTCTTTTTTTCCCTCCCTTCTATTTATTTACTTCATCCCATCAAAGAATTGTTTAGATGACGGGCAAGAATTGAAATATATTCTGAGTATACATTTCCTTTGTGTTCCTCCATACTGCTTAATAAAAATCTAGTAAATGAAATATTTAATTTCTGATATTTGGTGAAAATAATCACTAATAATTGACTTATTCCTGCCATCAGTCCAAAGTAGTATATGGAAAAGAGCCAAAATTAATGCATTGGTGTTCAAATCTAATGTTCTTAAAAATCACTTGTAGACGGAGATTCTTTTTAAAATGTGGATTAATGGACTCTGCCCAAAGAGGCACTGTTATAGTAGGTCTGGAATGGGGGTAAAGAATTTGCATTTTTAATAAGCAGTCCAATGAGCCAGTAATTCTAGTACCATATTTTGAGAAACATTAAATTAGATTTTTAGCTCTGTCCATCTCATCTTGACTATTGTAAGACATGAACAGCTGGGACAGAATTTTTGATTCATTTATGGAAGAATTATCTTAATGAGATCTTTTCTTTTTGACATTTCTAATTCTGTTTTGCTGTTTTTCCACAGATGAAGTCTTGGGTATTCCATGACTATGCATTTGGCCCACAGTACATTTAACTACCACTTGTTCTTACATGAAATTCATTATTTATAGGCAAAAGCAATGTAATACATGGTTGTTATTTTTTTTTTCACTGATTAGCTTTTTCAAGAAATAGATTTTGCTGATTATTACCAAAGATGAAATATGTAGTTTCTTGCTTTTGGTTAGTCATTTTGTCTCCTTACAAAGATTATTCACAACACTTCATATAGTGTTAGAATTAATTTTCAATGTGCCACACAGAAATGCTGCAACTTCTTTTTATAAAACCTCAAAAAGAGAACTTGATGGATTGTTCTCACCAACTACTAATTTTCCCTTTAAAGGAACAGGAAAACAGATGTCTACATTCTGGGTAAAAGTTGTTAGATTTTTTTTTTTCCAGTTCCTTTCATTCTGTTAGGACTATTACATCTACATGCAATATAGTTAAAGATTTATAGACTGAAAACATCAATCGTTTCATAACTGACTTTGCAAAGATTACTAACTACTCTTTAGTCTGGTTAATACAACCATTTGAAGCAATACTCAGGCTAATAATTTTCAAGATAGTTTTTTAAATTTAAGTCTGATCAACTGAACTAAATTCTCAATTGTTCTCAGAATTAATAGAGCTCCCTGTATTCTTCAATTTCAAATGAAGCCACATTAGAAAGAAAAAATATGGACACTCCTGGAGTTATACTAATGTGGGTTCAATCCCAGTGCCTCTATTTACAAAGCTGTGTGATTTTGTGCGAGTTACTTAACATTTCTGTACGCTATCTGTTTCCTTGCCTGTGTTATGGGAGCAATAACATTACCTAACTTCAAGGATTGTTGATAAGATTAAATAATTAAATTTGCCAATTATAAGTACAATACTTTTTCACATATTGACATCTCCAATATTTGGTTGGATTTTATAATCAGGAGTAAGTTATGATTCATAATGAGTATATATTTTTTTATCGTGGTACTAAAATAATGGTACATCTTATACTCAGTGACTTTGGATTTGATGAAATGAATTAGCTCACGTAAAACTGGGTTTGGCACATGGTAAGTGTTTGATATAGCTGTTAACCATTACTGATATTTATATACACAGATACAAAGGCATATCCATGTAAAAATCTATGCTTTTCTTTCTTCTTCCTAGATGATAAAGTGTCTTTGAAGGCAGGAGTCATACCTGAATCACGCTGGTTTCAAACTTTTTCACCTTTCTATAAACCGAAGAGACTAGGACCATTCTAACACATAGTATTTGCTGGATAAATATTTTGGAAAATACATACAAATAATTAAGAGAAAATGAGGACAATGCTAGTTCCAGCCATGAATGGTACTTCACTACATTGAAAACTTCAGATAGGTAAACAGTTTCTGTGGAACATAAATTTCATAAACAAAACAATGGACTCCTGAATGTGATATGATGTCAATAAATTGGCAAAGAAATTAGGAAGGCATTTTAATGATTCTTTCAAGATTCAAGCTTTGAATGAAAATGAAGTGAAGAACGACTATAAAACAGCTATAATTCTTCAAGGCAGTAGAAAATGGCAAATATAATTAATACCAAATTAGAGTTAGGCTGTTAATGATCATGGTTATTCTGCCTTTCATTTTCTAATATTTCACATTTCAAAAATAATAAAATTATTTCGAGGTTTAAAATATTTGTGTGCTCAAGTGTAATTTAGCTGTGACAGAAATTGGTTTAAGGAGATTATCCAATTTAATACCTATTCCAGAAAAGTAAAGATAGAGAACTGAAGCACAAATGGTTTAATGTTTTCAATAAGAGCTAACACATGAGAAGAAGGCCCAAAAGTTAAAAATAAAAATATATTTATGGAGAAAAATACACATTCTAATAGGTATTATTTTATTCATTCATCCATGGAAAACCATTTCTTAATACCCACTATAAACCAGACTTGATTTTATGTGCAGGGGACATAAAGTAAATAAGACAAATACCAAATGACCTTGAGTACTTGCATTTTAATGTTTAGACAAATTGAAATTAGCATGAAAAAACTATCCTGGGATAAACATCAGATGTGATGGAAACACAGTTAGCTCTCTGCAGATCTTGTTTGTGATGGGTAGAGTTGACTCATGAAAATATCCTAGATGGGGTGATGGAAAATGGATCACCCAAGGGCCAGCACGAATTAGCCAGATGAAGGCTAAGGAAGAGCATAGTGTTGCATCATTCTTGTAGTTAGTTTCTAATGGCACACCCAATTCAAAGAATGCATAACTCAAAGAAAGTATAAGTTTCAGATATTTGCTTAATAGAAAGCAAAAGGAAGGAAGCAACAAGAGAAGAAAGGAAAAGAAGGAAGGAAAGAGGGGAGGAAAGAAGGGAAGAAGAAAGAGAAGGAGCGAAGAAAGAAAAAGAACAAAGGAAAGAAAAAAGGAAAGTAAAGGAAGAAATAAAGTGACAGAATAAAAAAGAAAATTTCATTCTTGGAATTACCAACCACAAAATTAACTGTCCTTGATTTGGGGCCTAGAATTCACATCTATGAAGCATTCACAATCCAATCCAGAATTGCAAATGACCCTGAGTTAGTATGTTAGTATTGCCCCCAACAGCCTGACAGAAGCAAATACAATCTGGTAGAACCAAACTGATATCTCTGAAGGAATCTATTATAAGTCTCGATGTATTCTCACAGATAAAGTTCCAGTGAATATAGGGTTATTTAAAAAAACAACACTAAACGTGTGATGAAATAATCTATCATGAGTGAGATTTTGTAGAAAAACAAAGAATCATACCTACAAAGGATACAGATGTTAGAGTTATAAAACACAAAATATAAAACAAGTATGTTTAATACATTTAAATAAATAAAAGTGGGATTTGAAAGCATGATGATAAAATAGCATATTTATTATCAAAGAGAATTTAATAAATCAGCAGATTATTCCAGAAAGTTTCTTGAGAAAAATAGGGTGAGGTGGCCAAGAATTCTGGAACTGTTGAAAGACACCAGATTAAAAAAACTGTCTAAAAAAGGTAAATAAAAAGGAATCTGCACCTACATTTACCATATGAAACCAAAGAATACCAAAGAGTATATTAGATCTTAAAGTTAGAGAGAGATTACCTACAAAAGCCTGGGAATTAGAAAGACAAAGGCCTTAACAACAATAACAACTGAAAGAGTGGTTGGTTAGATATTAGCTCTAAAGTACTGAGAATAAATAATCTAATATTTGCAGCTGTCTTTTAAAAAAATAGGGCAAAGTAGCAATACATTAAGACAAAGAAAAGCTGAGTTTACCACCAAGACACTTTTACTAACTCCCTCTCTCTATATGTATATACATAAAGTTGTGCATTTACAGAACAATCAGGCATAAAATATATATACCATCTTATTACTGACACCTTGCATTCATGTGGTACATTTATTACAATGGATAAAAGCATCCTTTTTAAATCATACTATTAATAATTGTCCATGGCTTAACTTAGGATTCACTGTGTGGTGACGTTTCAAGAGTTCCAAGATACTAAAAATTTTTTTTTAAATCCCAGTAATATATTTTTATATATAAAACCTAAAATTTATCCTTTTACCACATTCAAATATATGCTGTTAACTGCATTAAAAATGTTATGTTACCATCACCACTATCCATTACTAAAACTTTTCCATTGTGAAACATAGAAACTGTGTATCTTTTACCTCTCTATTCCTTACCTTCACCCCATCCCTGATGCCATTATTCTAGATTCTGACTCTATGAGTTTGCTTGTTCTAATTATTCCATATCAATGAGATTATACCATATTTGTCCTTTTGTATCTGTTTTATTTCATTCAATATGATGTCTTCAAGGTTCACATCCATTTTCAAATGTATCAGGACTTCATTACTTGTTATGTCTGAATAATATTCCATTGTGTGTATAGACCACATTTTATTTATCCATTTATTGGTTGATGGGCATTTGGATTGCTTCTGTCTTTTGGCAATTGTGAATAATGTCATTATAACATCAGTATGCAAATATCTTTTCAAGGCCCTGATTTCCAATCTTTTGGGTATATATGAGGAGTGGAATTGCCAGGACATATGGTAATTCTATATATATATCTTTCTGAGAAAGAAACAAACTGCCTTCCAAAGAGGTGGTACCAATGTACATTCCCACCAGCAATGAATATTTCTGTTTTTCTACATCCTTTCCAGTACTTGAACACTTGCAATTTTGTTTTATTATTTTTTTAATAGCAGCTATTATAGTGGGATGAAATGGTATCTCAATGTGGTTTTGGTTTGCATTTTCCAATAGTTAATGAAATTGAGTATCTTTTCACGAGCTTTTGGCCATTTTAAGAAATTAAATTTTTTTGCCAATTTTTTATTTAGGTTGTTTGTCTTTTTGCTGTTGAGTAGATGAATTTCTTTATATATTCTGGATATTAAGCCATTATCAGGTATATCATTTTCAAATATTTTCTCCCATTATATAGGTTGTGGTTTTCTTTTCATGATGAAGTCCTCTGAGGTAAAAAAGATTTAATTTTGTTATAGTCCCATTTATCTCTTTTTGTTGTTGTTGTTATTGCTTATTCTTTTGCATGTGACATCTAAGAAACTATTGCATAACACAGGTCCTGAAGATGCTTACCTACATTTTCTTCTAGGAGTTTGAAAGTTTTGGTTATTATAATTAGTTTTATGATCCATTTTGAGTTGATTTTAAAAATATGGTGTGAGGTAGGGTCCACCTTCATTCTTTTGCAAATAGACATTCCCAGTTTTCCCAGCACCATTTGCTGAAGAGAATATTTTTTCCCGTGTCTTTTCCCCTTTTTCAAATATCAGCTGGCCATAAAAATGACAGTTGGTTTTTGAGCTTTCAGTTCAATCCCATTAGTCTGTCTGTCTTTCCTTGTGCCAGTGCCATGCAGTTTTGATTACTGTGGTTGTGCAAAAAGTTTTAGGCCCCATCGTGTGAGTCCTCCTTGTCAGATGCAAGATTGGGGAATGGGCACTGGTAGCCACTGCATGGAGAGTAAAATTCACTGGTATTTACCACAATTTACTAAACACTTTCTCCAGCTCTTCCCTGGGTACTGCACAATGCTCTACTGGACTCTAGAGTGTTGAAATAGTTGATTCATATAGTTCCTGCCTGCTATTTGTCAAAAGGGCTTTGGCTATTTAAATTTGATGACTGGCTTTTCCATTTCTAAAAACAAGGTTGGTGGAATTTTGATTGGGATTGCATTGAATTTGTAAATCACTTTGGAGAGAATGAACATCTTAACAATATTTAGTCTTCCAATCCATGAACATGGAATGTTCTTCCATTTATTTAGGTCTTCCTTGTTATCTTTTAGCAATGTTTTGTAGTTTTCTATGTAAAAGTCCTTTACACACTTGTTAGATTTACTTCTAAATATTTGATTCTTTTAGTTGTTATTGGAAATGGATTTTTTTTCTTTCTCTCTTCTTCTGACTATTCATTACTGTGTTTAGAAACATTAAGGATTTTGGGGGGTTGATCTTGTACCCTGACACATTGAGGTATTTATTTGCATTAGGACTGTTGGTGTGGATTTTTCAGGATTTTCTATATATAGAACCATGCCATCTACAAATAGAGAAAGTTTTACCTCTTCCCTTCCAATCTGGATGCCTTTTATTTCTTAATCATGCCTAATTGCTCTGGCTAGAACTTCCAGTAAATTGTTGAGTAACAATAGTGACCAGGACTTATTATCGATCTTAGAGGGAAAGCTTTTAATCTTTCACCATTGAGCATGATGTTAGCTGTGGGTTTTTCAAATAGACCTTTTATCATGTTGAGGAATGAAATTTCCTTCTATTCCTAGTTTTCTAAGTGTTTTATGAAGAAGGATGTTGGATTTTGTCAAATGCCTTTTCTACATCAATTGAGATGATATGTACATTTTTTTCCCCTGTCATTCTTTTAATGTGGTATATTGCATTAATTGATTTTCTTGTACCAAACCACCCTTGTATACCTGAGAAAAGTCTTACTTGACCAAGGTATATAATTATTTTAGTATGCAGTTGGATTCAGTTTGCTGGTGTTTCACTGAGGATTTTTGCATCTATATTCATGAGAGAGATTTGTCTGTATTTTATTTTTTCCTTGTGGTATCTTTATCTGACTTGGCCTCAAGAATGCATTCACTCCTTTTCAATTTTTTGGAAGAGTCTGAGTAGGAGTGGTGTTACTTCTTCTTGGAATGTTTAATAAAATTCCCCTACAAGGCCACGAGGTCCTGGGCTTTTCTTTGCCGTAAAATTTGTGATTATTGATTCAATCACATTACTAGTTATTGGTTTTTTGAGATCTTCTATTTCTTCTTGAGAAAGGGTTGGCAGTTTACGCATTTCTAGAAATTTATCTATTTCATCAATGCTTTCTTATATTTCCTCTTATAATCATTTTTATTTCACTGAGACTGGTAGCAATGTCTCCTTTTTCAATTCTAGTTTTAGTTGTTTGCGTCTTCTCTCTTTTTTTCCTTCATCAGTCTAGCTAAAGGTTTGTCAATTTCACTGACCTGTTTAAAGAACCAACTTCTAGTTTTGTTGATTTTCTCTATTTTTTTTCAAGATTTTTTATTTTTTATTTCTCTTCCCTTCCCCGCTCCACCCCGCCCTCCCCCCCAGTTGTCTGCTCTCTGTGTCCATTCGCTGTGTGTTCTTCTGTGTCCACCTGTATTCTTGTCAGCGGCACCAGGAATCTGTGTGTCTCTTTTTTTGTTGTGTCATCTTGCTGCGTCAGCTCTCCTTGTGTGCAGCACCACCCTGGGCAGCCTGCACTTTTTTCATGCTGGATGGCTCTCCTTACGGGGCACACTCCTTCTGTGTGGAGCTCCCCAATGCTGGGGACAACCCTGTGTGGCCCGGCACTCCTTGTGCACATCAGCACTGCTCGTGGGCCAGCTAATCACACAGGTCAGGAGGCGCTGGGTTTGAACCCTGGACCTCTCATGTGGTAGGTGGATGCTCTATCCATTGAGCCATATCTGCTTCCCTTCTCTATTGTTTTTTAATGTTTCATTTATCTCTGTTCTAATCTTTGTTATTTCCTTCATTCTCCTTGCTTTGGGTTTGTTCTTTTTTTGTTCTCCATGTTTTAAGGTTGGTCTGTGATTTTAGACCTTTTTAATGTAAACATTTGGAGATATAAACTTGCCTCTCAGCACTGCCTTTGCTGTATCCCATAAGTCATACCATTTTGTATTTTCATTTTCTTTCAACTCAAGATGTTTACCAATTTCCCTTTGATATCGTCTTTAACCTATTATTTCTTTAGGAGTATATTGTTCAATTTTCACGTAGTATAAAATCTGTATTTGTTCTTCTGTTATTGATTTCTAGCTTCATTCTATTGTGGTTGGTGAAGATACACTGTATGATTTCAACCTTTTTTAATATATTGAGACTTGTTTTGTGACCATACATATGGTCTATCCTGAAGAATGATCCATGTGAACTTGAGAAGAATGTGTATGCATTTGTTGTTGAGCAAAGTGTTCTATATGTGTCTGTAAGGTCTAGTTGGTTTTAGAGTATTGTTCAAGTCTCATATGCCCTTACTGATGTTCTGTATATATGTTGTACCCATTATTGAAAGTGGTGTATTAATGTATTATATTATTGTAAAAACAAAAACAAACAAATAAACAAAAACCCCAAAATGTATTATTATTGTAGAACCACCAGTTTCTCCCTTCACATCTGTTTGCTTCATAAATTTTAGGGCTCTGCATAAGATGCATACATATTTGTAATTGTTATATCTTCTTGCTGAACTGACCTCTTTATTATATATAATGACTGCCTTTTTGCCTAGTAACATTTTTTGACTTAAGGTCTATTTGACTTTATACTAGTATAGCTACCCTAGCACCTTTTTGGCTATAAGTTGCATGGAGTATTTTTCTCTTTTCACTTTCAGTCTATTATGTGTGTAAAATTTAAGGTGAGCCCTTTAACAGGAGAGTTTAATCCTTTTACATTTAAAGTATGTACTGATAATGCAGGGCTTTCTTCTGCCATTTTGCTGTTTCCTAATTATTGTTTTCCTCTTGCAGCTTTCAGAGCTCTATACTTGTCCTTTAACAGTTTGATTGGTATGTGTTGGGGCATATTTCTCTTCAGGTTTATCTTATTTGTTTTTTTCTAGATTTTGGATGTGCATATTCATGTCTTTGCCAAGTTTGGGGAGTTTTCTGTCATTATTTCTTTGAATATCCCTTTTGCCCTCTTTTATGTCTCTTCTCCTTCTGGGACTCCCATTATATGTATATTTGAATGCTTGATGGAGTTCCACAGGGTTCTTTGGCTATTTTCACTTTTTGAAGTGCTTTTTGTCTTCTGTTTTTCAGCCTGACTCATTTTAATTGTCTTGTCTTAGAATTCATTGATTCTTTCTTTTGTCAGTTTCAATTCACTGTTGAAACCCTCCTGGGAAATTTTTCATTTAAGTTACTTTGGTCTTCAACTACCATAGTTCTGTTTTGTTCCTTTTAAAAATTCCTGTCTCTTTATTGTGATTCTCATATTGTTCATTCGTTGTTCCCTGATATCTTTTTGTTCTTTTTCTATATTTTCCTTCATCTCCTTGAGCATGCTGAAGCTTACTTTTTAAAATCTTTGTACAGTATGTCCACAATCTGGTCTTTTTCATTGATATTTTTTCCATTTTTACTCTCCTGCTTTGGGTGTGCCATCATGTCCTGTTTCTTTGTCTTATAATCTTTTATTGTACACTGTTCTTTTTAATATTTTAAATGTTAGCTCTGGGATTTACAACCTGGGATGTCTGTTTCTTGAGTTTGTATGCAGTTAATGCTACAACAGAGATTTTCTTGAGGGTCAGGAGCTAATAAAACTAAGCAATCCTAAGTAAAAAACACCTTTCACAGTATTTGCAAATTGGCTTTGAGTTGGCAGGTGCTCTCCCCTTTAGAGTTCAACTTTTCTATCAAGAAGGTTAGTCAAAAGTGAATGCAAAGTGCAGGGTCCTTCCTGTCTTTTCCTGACCTGTGCCTTGTCTTGGATTTATGCTTTGTAGTGGCCTGAGGGGTTATCCCACTTATAGGAATTTGAATGTCCCATCTACTTCCCAAGAAACAGATCTTCTCCCTCTCTGGGATGTTCCTCTGCAGGTCTTAAAGTTGGAAAGCCTTTGTCTCTGCCTGACTTGATTGTTTCTTACTCTGTTTTTGCTCACTTAAGCTGCTTTTACTTAGAAGACCAATCCTTAAAAAGGGGGCTGGCCAGAGAGGAGTTTCTCAAGTCAGTCTTCTAGATAGAACAAGGTCAGGAATCTGCAAAGGGAACACAGGGCAGCTCCTGTGAGTGGATAAGGGATGGCCAGGGAGGGTACCAGGACTTCTCCCATGGATCTCCAAACTGGTACACTTTTTACTTGTCACTTGCCCAGCAAATGCAGCCTTTCACATTCCTCCATAGCTTTGAGGCAATGTACAACCTTTAGGTCTCCTCTACTGCCTTTGTCCAGGAAAAATAATTGTCCTCAGAACTGGGTCCCATTTATCTGATTTAGCTAATTAATCTTAGTCATCAGTGGTCAGATCATACTCATCTGGATCATGTTTATGGCCCATTCAGACACCAGTCACTGGGTTTGAGTACCTCACTTTCTGTCAGCTGCAAGACTGGGGGATGGGCAATGGAAGCCACTTCATGGAGAGTGAAATTCATTGGTATTTACTGCAATTTACCAAACTCTTTCCCCATTCTTCTCTGTTCTTCTGGACTCTGCAGTTTCAAAATAGTTGATTCAGGTAGTTCCAGCTTGTGTAATAACTGTTTTGGTGGGGGAATTGATTCCTGGAACTTCCTACTTTGCTAACTTCCCACAACCCTCCCTCAAAACTGTGTTAGTCTGCCAAAGGGGAGCCAATGCAAAGTACCAGAAATCTGTTGGCTTTGGGGTAAAAGCTCACAGTTACAAGGTCAAAAAGAGTCCAACTCAAGGTTGCTTTCTCACCAAAGTCAGTTGCCACATGTTGAAGCAAGATGGTCGCTGATCTCTGCCTGTTCTCTCCCTTCCCTCTAGGCTTCCAGTCCTCTCTCTTCCTCATTAGTGCTTTCTATATCAGTCCTGGCACTCTTCCCAACAGTCTTGGTAAGTTATCAAGCGAATGGCTCATCCCTGGGGCCCCAGGATCAAACACAACAAAGTTCTCTTCTTGGGTGAGTGTCTGTTTATATCAGCCCACCAAGGGAGTGGAGACTCAACCTGAGCCATGCCATACTGATGTGGCTGAATCAAAAGCCCTAAATTTATTTTAATGAGTAAACTTAAATTCTTCAATTTAATACAATCAAAGGGTATCATACCCAGAGGAAGAGATAGTTTGTAAACATAGTCCTTCTCTTTTTGGGATTCATAAATAATCTCAAAATGCCTCATGATGTTATTCATGTTGATATACATATAATGTATTCATTCACTTTCACTGCTTTATGTTTCATATAACACATACTTATACATTTTACTATTTATAAACTTTTGGGCTGCTTCTTGTTCTTTCTAATATGAACAATGTTTATATATATATATATATACACATACACACATACATATATCTGATGATGCACATGTACAAAGATTTATCTGGGTAAGCAGGCATATGTTCAAATTTGCCAAGTAATAGAAATTGTTACAAAGTGGTTGTAACAATTTAAATTCCTTACAACAAGGTTATGAATTCCTATTTTTCCTTATCATTGCCAAAATTTGATATTTTCATGCCATTTAACTTTCTAATCTGTGGTTTGAAATGTTAACACATTTCACCTAATTACTAATGAAGTTGAGCAACTTTTCTTGTGGTATTGTTTTGGAAGAGTTCTTCACATTTTCTTGGGTATGAATTCTTTGACAGTTCTCCCAACACATGACTGTTTTCCTATTCTTTTTTATAGTGTTTTTGATTAAGAAAAGTCTTGTACAGTAGTCAAATTTATTTTTATTTCATTTTTATTTTGTGCACATATTGCCCTCCCCCCTTTATTTTTGGTTTTAAAATTTGCAATGCTTTCCATTGACCCATTTGGAACAGTTTGTTTCAAATGTTCTGAGGTCAGGATCCTGTCTTTTCCACTTAGAAATAATTTGTCCTAGCACCATTTAAAAATAATCCATTATTTTTCCAATGATTTACAATAATGGTTCTGCTTTACATCTGATATTTACATAAATAGGGGTCTATCCCTAGACTTCCTGTTTCTAGTCTATTCTTCCAGGCTGGGTCACTGGGATTTGTGCTTGTGGTGGAAAAGAATGGGGGAGAAGACAAAGACAACTCATTTAGATATTGAGAGGTGGGTAGTTCTCCAGGCAGAAAGTGGGGTGGGAGGTTGTGGTGTGACTGGGAAGAGCTGGGCAGTCTAGGAAGCCACGGCAGGAAGAAAGCTCAAAGGTAAATAGGGAAAGGAAAAAAATTCCAAGCTGGTTATAGTCTAAAATGTGGGGAGAGAAATGAAAAAACAGGCTTTTAGCCAGTTGAGAAAGGCTATAAAATGCCAATCTAAAGGGTCTTGGTTTTATCCTGCCAGAGGTGTTGAGACAGTCATTTTAATCATTTTTGAGTAACCCTTAGAGAAGCTAACACCAGCAAAATGTGTATGAGAACATGTGCACACATGCATGCACACACACACACACACACACACAATTGTTCGAATCCAATTTCTGGGAAGTTGCAAATCATCTGAAGCCCATCCATGGACCTGTCGCCTAGGTTAAGAGCCTTTTTTTCTAACAAAGCAAATGTGCAAATTGATCAAATCTTCCTGCTTAAATTTTTCAGTAGTTCTCTGCTTGCTTCAGGATAAAGTCCAAATTTCTTGATGTGGTTTCTAGGCCCTTCACCACCACAGCTTCAGCTTTCTCATCTTGCCATTTCCCATTGCCCCTTTCCTTTCTTCACATCTTCCCCTTTGCTGTCTTGCATTACCACATCTCCAGCCACACTCAGTAGCTGTCAGTTTTTTGCACCCAGTATGCTGTCTTGCCTTTGCAAATGCCAGGTCTCTGCCTAAGGCTCTTTTCCACCCTAAGCTATCCCAACTCCCCTCTACCCTTTTTGCCAAACTCAGGCCTTCCATCTTTCAGGTCACAGCTTAGAGTGGTTTACATGCTCCCCCTGTGCACTTTCATAATTGAAGCAGGGTTGGCCCTGTTTTGTGATTACTAGACTACAAGCTTCTCTAGTTCCCAGAGTATATACAGGGTATAAAGTGTGCCTGGCACGCTGTACTTTCTCAGTATACACTTGTTCTCTCATAAATATGCTTATGCAGGGGAGTGACATAATAACATGAGAGCTGCCATTTCTTGAGTCTCTATTGTGTACAAGTCACTAAAGTCGACTTTTAAATATATTATCTCTACTTCTTACAACCTTTCACAGTAGCTATTATTATCCCTATATTACAGATAAGAAAACTCAGCAAGTTAACTTTTACAAGGTCACATAGATAGAAATTCTGGTCAACGCCAATTTCCAAACCCAGTTTTGTCTGGGTACAGAGCTGTTTCCTCTGCAGCTCACTGCCTCCTCAGCAATCTGTGCTTTGGAAAGATAATACGGATAACTGATAAGTGTGGCAATTGCCTGGGAGGAAGAGTGAATGAGGCAAGGGAGCCAGTGAGCCCATCACCATCATCCCAGGGGGATTAGGGAAGGAGATGCAGATCCAAAGTATCTATTGAGAGTGAGGATCTAAATTAGACTAAATGAGAATATACATAGCATTTTGATAACCCTAAAGTGCTATATAAATGCAAATTATTATAATTTGGATGAAAATTTTATCATTACCTTTATATTCATACATGGAAAATTAAGAACACTATAAAAATGTCCTGAATGTGAATGATTGTATCTAAAAATGCACTTCCTTAGAATAAAACAAGATAACTGCCTGCTTATTTTTCCATCATAAATTAAAAGGCATTGTTTGTGAATTGTAGAAAGACAAACCCTTTCCTGAAAAGTTTCATATAAAATCATAAATATTCAGTGAGAATCTTATTGATGGCATGTGTTGGCATGAGTAAATTTAACAAGGTAGAAAGGCTGATTGCCTAATGAGATGGCACTGTTGAATGGCCTGTTTCTTAGAAGTTTTTCTCTTGCACGTCTTTAGTAGTGTTGAGGCTACAGAACTTCTAAGTTCCTTTGAAAGCTGTTTCTAAGAAATAATTATTTCACGCACATTGTAATAAAATGTTTTAAGAGTCTTTAGTTTAATATGTGCTAATAATTACTTTTAATTATAAAAGAGTCAAATTTTGAATAAGCAAAAAAAAAAAAAAAAGGTTTTATGTATGTACTTAAACTGCAAGTCTCTAATTATGATAATTCCCTTCCCTTCCCTTCAAGTTTTATAAGCAGGAAGTGACTTACTAAGATTTTTTGTTTTCAGGAAACTGGTAATTATGACCAAAAGCAGGCAAGTGACAGATTACAAAAAACACTCAGATGAAAAATAATGAGTCTTATTTAATATATGGGGTGAGGTACGACATACATTTAAGAGGAGGAATCATTAAGACTTAGTTCCACTAGTACAAGGACAGTCAAAGAAGGGAAGATTTTATGGTCAAACCAGACTTTGTGACTGATGTGGGATGGTATTTGTGGCATCAGATAAAATTGGAACTTATAGGAAAAGGGAAAAATTATAATTTTTTCTAGTGCATTTTAGCAATACAGACTGCACTGCAAGGAAGAGCTCTTCTCTTCCCTGTGGAAAGATGACAACTACAATAAATAGCCAGGCATTTTATCATAAAAAAACAGCAAATATCCCTATTGTTGTTTTTAAAATACAGATCCTTTCAGCAACAACTTGTACAAGGCATTGTTGAATCATTTTTCCCTTAGGAACAACAGGCTTATTTTAGCATTTGTCATTGTCTTAGAAGGAAAGGAATCTATCTGTTTTATAGGAATAGCAGCTGTCAATTTGAATATACAAGGTACATTGTTATGCCTATTGTATTTGATAAAAGCTGGCCTCTTAAAAATGCAAAATGAAAATATTCTTTAACTGACACATCAATGATTATTTCACTTGATGATAGCAGCTGGTAACACTCAAAACATAGGAAAGAAGGGGAAGCTAATATAACTGCAGTTTAAATGGTCTTTAATTTTGACCTAGATTCATTGTTTCTAGGCAATAGGGGAAAATTCCTCATATCTCTATTATACTCAAAACAAATGATGTGTGTTTGTATGAGTATATTGTACTTGTTTCCTTTTGTTGCTCTTTTATTAACTACTGGTTGGTAAAAATTTTGCATAGTTGACATTTATGAATATATTGGTTTTGTTTGTAGCGTATATTCAATGTGGTATGTAAACAACTGGGATGAATGGCTTTAATCTACACTTTTGTACTAGCATAAACTGGTAGATTTTTGCCTGTCTCATCCCTAATCAGTTGTGAAGTTCCTTCTCCACAATCTTTTTCCTAATGGAAAGATTATAATCTCTAGAATCAGACAGACCTGAATTTGAATTCTAGCTGCACATGTGCTATTGAGCAAGTTACATAAATTTTCTCTAATGTTTAGTTATATAATTTAAAAAGTTCAGTAAGATTGTTTCCTACTCTTACCTTCAGCAGTGCACTTCTGCCAGGCAGACTTCCTTGAATTCCTAGCAAAGCAGAATTAGCTGTCTCTTTTCCATGTACTTATTTCTATAATCCACTATTTTTTCATCTAATTCTTTGTATATATTGCTATAATCCACTTCACAATATCCTATTATAAATACTTATGCAAAAAATATTTAATGAAAGTCACTTTGGACAAAACACTCTGTTAATTCCTTTTGAAACAAAGATGAATTAGACATAGCTCCATAGTCTAGTAGGGGGCCGGGGCAGAAATATAACAGTGTCTTTTTTCACTGTTTCCTTGGAATAGAGTAGGCACTCAAAAATACTTATTTAATAAAACATAATAATAGGTTTGGTAAGTGCAATTATAGAATTGTGTACATGGTAATATGGAGGCATGGAGGAGAGTTAGATAACTGTGCCACTGAGTGTTAAATAAAGGCTATAAGAAGACATGACAGCCAAGATGAATTTTAAGGTAGCATACCAGGCAAAGGAAACAGCATGAGCCTAGAGGCAAGAATGAGTTTTGTGTTTCAGGAGAAGTAGGCCAGTCAAGATAAGCCTCTTCTCAACATTGCATGTTAAGTAATGAAGGAGAGAGAAAGATCTTACCTTAGGTTGTGGTCTGGTTATATTTACTGTGGCTAGATCACTGCTGACTAGATCACCATTGGCTATGTGAAGAACTGGGGTGGGGAGGGGGCTGGTTTAAGGGATATCAATTAGCAGACTGTTCCAATATTCCCATCAAAAGATGATGGAGAGATGAGGTGAGAATTCAGAAACATTTACGAGGCAAAACTGACATGACTTGGTCTTAGATTTGAAATATCAGGTGAGCAGACAGGAGAGTAAAGGATGAGGCCCAGGGCCATACTCAGGGCCCTGGTGTGGGGACTGAATACTTGGTCACCAACTGAGACAGAGAGTAATAGAGGATGGTAGACATGTTTCAAGGGGAGAATTAGACTTGTTGAGTGACTATGCAAGTAAATCCAGAAAGCATGCACAAGTCTGAAGATTGAGGGATAGGGTTGAGGTAGCATAATAGATCTGTGGACCTTCAGAGTAATAGCTGAGAACCTAAGAATGGAGGAATGCAATAACCCAGGAAGAATGGGAAGATCAAGAAACTCCCCTTCTTCCTCTAAAGTTGTTCTTGTGAAAGTCATTAATGAAACTTTATTGCTTAGTCTAAGAGATTATTCAGTTGTTGCCTTACTTGGCCTTGCTATTCCATTTAGCAAGGTCATTACCCACTCCTTAGATTTCTCCAATCTCTATTCCCATGATTTCCTTCTTCTAAATAGTGACTTTCTCTTTCTGTCTATTAGCATCCCCAGCCCTGCCTCTGTTGGCCTAGGCCATGTTCTATTTCTTTCCAGATTTAGGATTTCTCTGCAGGCCTGGTGGCAATGCTTCACTAGCAATGACAGAAACTGCCATCTTTAATGTTACTTGATAAGTTAATGTGGTGACCCGACATTACAAGTAGTCCACTATGAATTATTTAGACAAGAAAGAGAGACTTTATTCTTATTAAAGGCCACTGACATGCAGAAAGGAATCAGTTGAAGGCCACAGGAGCTAAATTCAACGTAATTAACTTTTATTGACACTTCAGATAAAAAGGAACAAAACCTTTTTATTCATCCACTTAAAACAGAAAAGTTAACTCTCTAGCCAATAAATACCAAAAATACACACATACATACACATGAACAAAATGAATGATCAACAGCAAGGTTACATCTTTGACAAGGAAGGTGGAAGCAGTAGAAATGTTCTTAGGAGAGAGAGAATATTGCGATTTCCTCCAATCTCTGACTGGTCAAGACAATTCTGGTAGTGCTCTTTTGGGTTCATTATGGAAACAACAGCAGCATATCTGCACAAACAGGATAAATATCTCTAATATTTTATTAAAAACTAATTTCCAGATAAATTTTGGAGAATAGGTATCTGTGAAAGATTTTCTCTCTTTTTATCTCACTATTAATGAGAAAAGAAGGCAACCTCCTATGGTGGACTGAATTATTTGCCCCAGTTTGGACGTATGATTGGACTTGGTTCACATTCTGGTGGGTATGAAGCCAATGTAAATAAAATCTCTTTAAGGTGTTACTTCTGTTAAGGTGTGGCCCAAATGAATCAGGTTAGGTTTTAATCCGGATTACTAGAGTCCTTTATAGGCAGAGTGAATGTTAGATGGAGAGAGAAGCCAGGAGAGACCATCATGTGCATTTCCATGTGATAAAAAAGCCGAGTACCAAGGATCACCAGTAGCCAGCCCCAGAACACCACCATTTTCTGGGAGAAAGCATCAATTTGCTGATGCCTTGGTTTTGGACTTCTACCTCAAAACTGTGAACCAATAAATTCCTGTGGGTTAAGCCAACACATTGTATGGTATGTGTTTTAGCAGTTGAGATACTAAAACATCTCCTTTTAGAAAGTTGGACTACCATTCTCTTTTTATAGAAGACGGTCTACTTTTTTTTTTTTTTTTTGGAATTGCATTATGGAATTGCAGCTAATGACAAATAGTGTCATTTGTTGAAAGTTTGTTTTCCTAGGCCCCATACTCACAGTTGACATATATTGCCATTTAATCCATAAAATGAAGAAGAATTACTATAAGGTCAGTAGATGCAAAACTAAAATATAGGTAAAATAATTCTGCAGGAGAGGTATTATCATCACTATTTTATATGGGGAGAAACAAGGTTGAGAAACTTCCCCAAAGTGGGATTCAAACATAAGTATGTCTGACTAGAAAGCTTTAGCACTTTCCACTACACTAGATATTTAATTCACTTCTAATTCCTCATCATTTCTGCAACTAGAGGCTCTCTTAGACGTTTGAAGCTGACCTTATTGCTAGCAGGCAATAAGTGTGAGCTTATATTATATGCTTCCCTTTTTCCCCACTGTTTCTCAACACCTGAGAAACTGTTCATTCTCTCTGAAGACTGACTAGCCCAGGGCCTCTTAATTTTTACACTAAAGTATCTCTAACAACAGAATAGAATGAATTTGATTTTTTATATCATTGCAATTCAGATGAATTTTGCATTTGATCCCATAACATATTCATGTTTATCTCTTAGAACTTTTAAAATTAATTGTCATTCTAGAAAGATGTACAACCTGTATGCTAGAGTATGTCCAAACTCATGGTCTCATAGAGTTCTACTAATCTTTAGAAGCAAATGTTCATGGAAATGATAAGTCTTGCATATGACTAGAAGCCAGTTTTGTGGAAGGTCAACCTCATAATCACTCTGAAGTAATCCCATGTTGTTATAACAAGTTGAGAAGGGTCTCACATCTTAGGAATCCCTAGTCAAGAATCGGATCTTGAAATTTTTCTGCAAAAGGGAGGACATTCCACTAAGGCAGCAATTTAGATTAACTTCTAGAATGAAACCAAGCTTTAGGGAATTGATGGAGGCTTATTTCTCCAGAGTGTAATACACATTCAAGTCACACACTAACACTAATCTAGGAAATAAATTACATTAAAATATTTGTACACTGTGTTTGTTTTTTACTCACAAAACAGTTTTTTCCCCCTTGAGGATGCTTCATTTTATATTTGCTTGGTGTATTAGTCAGCCAAAGGGGTGCTGATGCAAAATACCAGAAATTGGTTGGTTTTTATAAAGGGTAATTATTTGGGTAGGAACTTACAGATACCAGGCCATAAAGCATAAGTTACTTCCCTCACCAAAATCTATTTTCACGTGTTGGAGCAAGAGGGCTGCCAACATCTGTAAAAGTTCAGGCTTCCTGGGTTCCGCTGGGCTCACTTCCTCTGTTTTCTCCACAAGGTCAGCTATAGACTGTGAGACTCTCTAGGCTTTGCCTCCTCCCCAAGGTCAGCTGTAGACTATCAGACAAACAAACGGCTCTGTCTCTCTTCCTAGGACTCCAGCGTCAGCGTCAAACTCCAACATGAAAACTCCAATATTAAGAACCCTCAACTCTGTTCTTTGCCATGCCTTTTATCTGTGAGTCCCCACTCACCAAAGGGCAGGGCTGCAATGCCCTACTGACACAAGAAGTTTACTTGATTAAGTAATCAAGAAATCAATCCAATATAATTTCATAGGAAAAGATCAGTTTACAAACATAACCCAATATTTCTTTTTTGAATTCATCAATTATATCAAACTGCTACACTTGGTTTTATTAATTTCTCCAAATGCTCCAACACCTCTGTCAAATGCTCAGCAGTTATATTGCCAAATGCTTAAGCACTTCAGATAAATTGCTAGTTCCACATCTTACCATGGAGGACCTCACTCCTGTGGTCCTCCAGTATGGACAGGATGCTCTCAGGGTGATGCACACCTACCTTCCAGAGACACTCCTTCGCCATTCCCCAAACTGGGCTCTAGTTTCCTGGATTTTTTGTCTTCCTCCTTTTGATTTACTCTCATATCCATTAGTAGAAATCTGGGATTCACCTCTGACACATTCTGCTCCTTCCTCCAACATCCTACAGATACCAAATTCAACGAATTTTGCTTCCTGAAAGCATCTTCAGTCTGTGCCCTTCACCACTTAGCCCCAGGGTCACTACCCTAGATCAGGTCACCATCACCTCTCACAGATATATACAAGCTCCTCTTAACTGGCTTCTTTGTCTCTGTATTTATTCCTTTATAATATTCTTATTGTGGCCAGAACTATTTTTCTAAAATACATATCTGGTCTTGCTGTTACCAAGATAAGCCCTTAAATGACTTTATACAGATTTCAGGAAAACATCACACTCCTTAGCTTAGCACAAGAAGGCCTTTATAATTTCTCCAGCCTCATTTCTTCCATTCTATTCCTTGCACAATTTATTAAGCAATATGGAGCTTATTTTGATTCCTTAGATATACCACTGTCATACTCTCTTTGGAAATACTGCCCACTCTTCTTCTGGTGAAATCTTACTTATCCTTAAGACTTAATGACATTCCTCAGGGTGACCTACACTCTCCCTTGTATGGTTAAATTGCACTACTGAACATTTCTAAAGCATACACTGTTTTCCTATTCATCATAATAGACGGCATTACCGACTGCAATCACTTATTTAATATGTTTTTCATGCTAAAGGGTACAAAGGTCTGTTGATACTTTTCCAAGCAGCTAAATATTAGGGATTCATTTTTTTTCATGAATAAATTAATGAATAGACCTATTGGGTGGCAAATTCAGTTTCCTGCAGGAGCTAGATAACTTAAATATATAAGGGAGGTTCAGTGGAATATGTGACAAACTAGAGAATATATATTCCATTAAAAGACCCTAGCAGCTACTCAGTTCTTAGTAGTTACCAACTGGGAATTTGGACTCTGCCAGACTGTCCACTTTAAAAAAAAAAGAGAGAGAGAAACCAGAATTTGACATGGTTTTTTATTAAATTTATTAAATCTGATATTTATAATTTGGTTACTAACCCATTAAATACAACAAATCCAGGCAGCCTAACCAAAACACAGCTGCAGCTCAAAAGGACCACAGGTCTTGATTCTGATCTCTGGATGAAAGTTAGATTTATATTGACAGTCCTGATATGAGGTTCAGTTCAAGACCTTTCACTACTTTTTAGTATCTTTATGAGGATGTTTGGGAGATATCTCATAGTTTGTATCTAAAACAGAATTTTTTATGTTTCACAAATAGCCCCTTTTAAATATTTATCTTAATCGTATAATTTTCCACGTCCTCTAGGATGGAAATCTTGAAGTCATCCTTCATTTCATCTTTTTTTCAACCCCAAGTCTAATAAAACACTAAATTCTAGAATTGTTCCCTCAGATTGGTAAAGTTAAAAAGCCATGGAATTAGGAGTAAAATAGGCCTAAATTTGCATCTTGAGAACTGTGTTATTTCCTAGATGCATAACCTTTGGTAAATTCTTTAGCCTCATTGTGTTTCATGTCCTTAGATTTTAAATGAAGATAACAATATTCAATGGTCAGCATTATTTGGAGGAAAAAAGAACTATTGCATATAATAGTCCCTAATATACAGTAGATGTTCAATAAATATTTGTTGCATTTCCTGACTTCCGCTCTTCTTTTTTTAAAAGTTTTAACAAATTCATTATTTATTTATTTTTAAATGTTATATTCAAAAAATATGAGGTCCCCATATACCCCCCACCCCCCTCACCCCACTCCTCCCATAACAAGAACCATCTCCATCATCATGGGACATTCATTTCACTTGGGGAATACACCTCTGAGCACTGCTGCACCACATGGTCAATGGTCCACATTATCGTTTACACTCTCCCAGAGTCCACCCGGTGGGCCATGGGAGGACATACAATGTCCAGTAACTGTCCCTGCAGTACCACCCAGTACAACTCCAAGTACTGAAAATGCCCCCACATCACATCTCTTCTTCCCACTCCCCACCCTCAGCAGCTACCATGGCCACTTTCTCCATCTCAATGCTACATTTACTTCCATTACTAATCACAATAGTTCCAGAATAGAGTACTAGTAAGTCCACTCTAATCCATACTCTATTCCTCCATTTTGTGGACCCTGGGATGGTTATATTCGCCCTACCTCTGTGTCAAGAGTATGCTTAGATTCCACTTGGATGATGATGCAATTCTCCTGTTTGCAGTTGTAGGCACTCTTGGCTCCCTAGTATGGTGGTTGACCTTCTTCATCTCCCTTATCTTTCTTTTTCTTCTCAGTTTCTACTACTAATGCACTGGTCCGGGGATGTTAGGCAGTATTATTTTAGATTACTTCAAACTTCCCTTTGGTATCTGTTTTTCAACTACCCACCACTTCAAGAAGAAATTTTTCAAGATATAGTTAATCTATACATACACATAGATATGCAAAAACCCCCACATTCATAAAAAACCCTTCATTACCTTTTCCTTATAGATTCTTGTTGGCCCCTCATTGCTTTCTAATACCATTTAAGGCCCTCAATTTCTTTTGTAAATTATATTCCTCTTAAACCCTAAATTTCAAGCACCCACTCTCAAACCCATCACTTCTCATTCTCTCACTCACTGATTCCATCATTTCTTCAACATACTGAGACCTCTATTATTTGAACCTAGTTTTACTATCCCTCAAGTCCTCATTAGTTCCATCAAGTCTCTAAAGTTCTACCAGCCATCATCATTTGCACCCATATTTTCTCCTTTCTCTCCCATTACAATGGGTAAAGGATATTTGTTCCTCTCAAAGGCTATTTCATCGTGCATTTTATGAATTCCACGCATTTTGCCTAAAGGATTTTTCTCCTAAAACTGTCCTATCACTCTCCTGAATCTAGTTTTTCTCCCTTTCTTCTAGCTCATTTCCATTACTATACAAATAACTTTTAACATCATTCACCTGTTAAAAACAAACAAACAAAAACTCTCTTCTCAACCTCAAACTCCTCTCCAGCTTGTTTCATTTCTCTGCTTTCACCAACAGCAAAACTTAAGAAATATGTTGTGATAGTTAAGTTCAGGTATCAACTTGGCCAGGTTTTGGTGTCCAGTTGTTTGGTCAAGCAAGCATTGGCCTGAGTGTTTCTGTGAGGACATTTTATGCATTTAAATAATCGGTGAGTTTATTGCACCTATTGTTGATTATATCTATAGTCAACTGAGGAAACAAGGAGAGAAGCCTCATGCAATCAGCTGACAGCCTTAAAAGGGAAAGTGATCACTTCTTTCCATTAAGAGAGAATTTCTGTCTTTACTTCAGGCAGCCAGCTTCTCTTACGGAATTCATTGAAAACCTTCATCAGAGTTTCCAGCTTTCAGGAATGGAATTTGGATTTGTGCATCCCCACATTTGTGTAAAACAATTCTTATAAAAATTGCATAATATTTATGGATATCTCCTCTCAGTTCTGTTTCCCTAGAAAACCCTGAGTAATATAGCTTTGGTTCAGGGAGTAGTTTTGAAAGTGAAACTAGCTGAGATTTCTGAATTTTTTCTGCGGATTTTGTGATTGGTTCTTTAATCTGATTAGACTCAAAGGTACTAATAACTTTATTTCCAATAATCGAGATGGCACTGATAAGACCATGCCATGAATTGGCAATAGAGAAATACTAAATAATACCACTGGATACAGCTGCTTAAATGCTTTTAAGTGGCAAAGCTCTGGGTGAGAGTGTTTCTGACACCTTAACAGAGTTTTGTAGAATTAAAAGTTATAATGATGTTGGCTGGTTGCTCCTAAATATGTTGCATATAGTTATAGAAGAAGGGATGAAGAGATATTTGCAGACTGATGTTCATAACAGCATTATTCACAATTGCCAAAAAATGGAAGCAAACCAAATGTCCATCAATTGATGAGTGGATAAATAAAATGTGGTGAATACATACAATGGAATATTATTCACCCATGAAAAGTAAGGAGTCCTGACACATGCAGCAATATGGTTGAACCTTGAAGACATCATGGTAAGTGAAAAAAAAACCAAACCAAAAAAGACAAATATTGTGTAATATCACTGATGTAAACAATTAGAATAAGCAAATTTACAGAGTCGGAATCTAGAATATAGGTTACCAGGGGATGGAGAGAAGGATAGTGAATTGGAAGTTAAGGTTTAAAATGTACAGAGCTCCTATTTGGATTGATGGAAATATTTTGATAATGGATGGTGGTGATGGTAGTACAACATTGTGAGTATAATTAACAACATTGATATATAAATCTGAATATTATTAAAAAAAGAAATGTTGGACTGTATATATGATCAAATAAAATATACATGGAACTGTACTGCACATACAGTGAACTCCCACCAAATAAAGAAAGGGACAAGCTCAAGGCTTCAAATTCCCAACTTAAGTGCTAATCAAAGGATATAAAAAGTTTCTATGTGTGCCCTGAAGTAAAATCTTATTTTGTGTAGCTGCAGATTTGAGATTTCTGAAAACCAGACCCAGAGTCTCCTTGTATGAGTGACTGAATTACAGCATAAATTAAATTCCCAACCTTGCAGGGTTCCTGCTATTAAAGTGAAGGCATGGATTGGAATGGAATGAGATCCAGAAAATTGGAATGGGGACATATTCCATGTTGTAATGATGAGTATGGAGACATTGTAATCCTAGATTCTGCTGAGTCTTGGCCAGAAAAATCTGTAATAGTCTTCCCTGAGGAAACAGCCACCCAACCATCAACCTTCCTTGAATGAGTAACCAGCCTCTGCACCTCCAGTCCCCTGAGAAATTTGCCAACAAATCTCCAACAGAAGAAATTAATCCTGTATTCACATCCCCTGAGCAAACAAACTTCAGTTCTCTGTCTAAAGTGATTAATCATATTTCACCATATGAATCTGCAATGGAATGCCCTGAGATAGTTGGCTTGCAAGGCACTTTTAATTTTTTTTGTTACCTACCCACATTATCCCTGTTTCCTTCCAGACTGAAGTCCCAACAGACACTGAAATGTGAAGTACAAAGTGTGACCCATGAGGAGGTGCAGTATACTCTAAAAGAACTGCATGATTTGTTCAAATTATAAAAACAAAAACCAATTGAATATGTGGGGAATGGATATTAAGGGTAGGGGGTATGGTGAAAGGAATATAAAGTTGGATCACACTAAGCAAGGATTCTTGGTTCAGTGTTTGTAACTCAAGAGGTTAGTAAGGGATCTTGTCATTTGATTGGGTGTTTGTCTAAAACATGGATCAAAGGTGACCTATAGTAACATGAGTGAAATGGCAGAACTGCTCTCCTATAATATAGATAAGGGGATACAAATGCTTAGAGAGACTGGAATGTTAGAGTGGATTTATCATGAAAGAACTGCCAACTCAAAGAAGGAATGTCCAGAGGACACTCTCTCAGCTAGACTGTGAGGAATAAATTTGTGAGACTAAATCCATCGTCCCTGATGAGCTCTGTGGTTGTTCTTCTCTGTGGATCAGATATTACCATGGAAACTGCTATTACTGAACTGGAATCTTTATACATGATGGGGATGATCAAATCCTGGGTTGGCAGAAGCCAAGTAGTAGCACTTAACTCCCAAAGACAAAGCAGACATAACTAACGTAATGGACAGCACACTCAAAGCAGTCATCAAAATAGTTTGTCATAGAGACCTATGGTTTGGCTAGTTTTTAGATCATGGGGTACCTAGAAGTAAAATAGATGGATAGTCTACTAAATTCTTATGTGAGGTATATAAGCAGAAGAGTTCAAGTGAACATTTTAACTTGAATTACAAAAGCAGAGTCAGGATTCTTTAATCAATTCCCAGACTTGAGACAGTTTACAAACACAGAGCCCCTTGAATAAAGGAACGTTAGGTCTCCTTAGGAAAGGACGCTGTTACACTGCCAAAATTTATACTTTTAATCTTCTTTCCAGCCTTCTCCAAAGAGACTTATGGTCTTTTAAAAGGGTAGCTGTGTATTGGGGAAAAAGAAATGATCTACTAGAAAAAATATGTTTCCTTTTCTTGCAACTTTAAGCTCTGTTGTTCTACAGGTATTAGTTCCAAAAGGAGGAGTGTTTCAATGAGTTGACCCAATAATGATTTCATCAAACTGGAAGTGACATCTGGCAACTTTGGGCTCCTCATGCCTCTGAATCAACAGGCAAAGAAGGGAATTACTATACTGGCTTGGGTGATTGTTCTTAGCTATGAAGTGGAAATAGGTCTGTGGACTGGTTTGAGTTTTGTGTGGATCCTAGAAAATCCTATTCTTAAAGTGAACCCATTCCTTTGTTTGTAAACCCATTGTAGATGGAAACTTTTGATTAGATTGCTTCAGATAAGGGCTGTTGATTAGATTGAGGGACCCAGGATAGGTCCTCTTACTGGAGTCCTTTATTAAAAAAAAAAAAAGTCACAGAGACCCACAGAAAGAGGTGCAGAAACAGGGAAGCCCCTATAGGCACTGAGAGTGGTCCCAGAGGCCAGAGGCCAGATGCCAGATACTGGAATCAGCAGAACAAAGAGGCTTGGAAAGAGGCCCTAAAGAGGATAAAAGAGATGAGGTCCATAGGGAAGAGATGAGCCATATGTCTGATTGCCTACAGCTTAGCTCAGGAGAAAGTAAGCCTGTAGAAGGCAGAAACCACAGAGTCATCACTATGTTTTGCATGTGGCAGCAGTGCAGGATCAACAGTAGCCAATCTTCAGTGAGAAGGTATCTCTAATGATGCCTTGATATGCACATTTTCACAGCCTCAGAATTCTAAGGTTTTAACCTAATAAATTACCATTACAAAAGCCAATCCATTTTTGGTAGATTGCTCCCAACAACTTTTAGCAAACTGAAACAGACTGCAACTACACAATGGAGTAAAGAAGAGTTTTCTTGGAATATAGGAGATCCCCTAGGTCACTTCTTAGTATTATCATGCCTGGTCATTAAAGTCAATGGAAAACTGCAACAACCCATTACAGGCAGGACTAACAATGGCCCAGAAATTTTAGGAATATAAGTTTGGGTCACCCCACCAGGCAAAGAAACATAGCCAGTTGAGGTGTTTGCTGAGAGTAAAGGGAGCATGGCATAGGTAGTGGAAGAAGGTAGTTATAAACACAAGCTAAACCAAGTGCCCCGTTATAGAAACAAGGAATAGCATTGGTTATGATTATTCTCATTATGAGTATGTATGTATACATATAGCAAACATCTTTGTTTTCTTCCCTGTCTTATCACATTATCATAAGTCATAAATTGTATGAGTATCATGTTATAGTATTTAAGTTATGAAATACCAGGTTTAAGAGTGAATATCACCTAAATGCTTGAACCCTACCCTGAGGAAAGTTAGTGCATTTGCAGTTGTACACAGGACAGTTGATTATTTTTAGGCAAAATATTACTGTCTGTTTTTTTTTTAAGATTTATTTTTTATTTACTTTTTCTTTATTTATCCTTCCCTCCCCCAGATGCTTCTCTCATCTGTTCGTTCATTGTTTGCTCACTTTTTCCAGGAGGCACCGGGACTGGAACATGGAACCTCCCACATGAGAGGGGAGTGCCCAATAGCCTGAGCCACATCTGTTCCCCGTGGGCTGCTGCATCTGCTGGCTTTTAGCATCTGTATGTTGCGGTGTGGACAGAGTGTAGTCCATTGTAGTGGGAGGTGGCATCTAAGCTCCTTGCAGGGTGAGGTGGCATCTAAGCTCGTTGCAGCAGTGCAGAGTCTAGTTCACTGAGGTGGGAGGCAGCATCTACTCATCTTTTAGGAGGCACCAGGATCTGAACCTGGGACCTCCATGTGAGAGGTGGGCACCAAAGGGATTGAGCCACATCTACTTCTCCTGTTATTGTTTTTACTTAGAGATTAAGTATGGTTTCAGGAGATGTGTATGGCTGTCAAGCTGACAAGGGGTGGACTGTGATGGTTAAATTGATGTGTCAACTTAGTCAGGTTTTGGTGTCTTGTCGTTTGGTCAAGCAAGCACTGGCCTAATTGTTGCTGTGAGGACATTTTGTAGACTTAAATATTCAGTTAATTGATTGCATCTCTTGCTGATTACATCTGTAATCAAGGAAGGAAAGTGCCTTCAACAATGAGAGCAGTTTCATCCAATCAGTTGAAGACCTTAAAAGGAGAAGTGATGATTTCAGCTGTCAGAAGTGAGAATTTCCTTCTCTATTTCAGCAAGCCAGCTTCTCCTGTGGAATTTGTCAAAAACTTCCATCAGAGTTCCCAGGCTGCAGCCTGCCTTACAGAATTTGGACTTCACAATCACTTGAGATAAAAATCTTATAATATTTAAAGATATTTCCTGTTAGTTATTTTCCCCTGGAGAACCCTGACTAATACAGGTCTATATTCACATTGTCTCCTCAACTCAGTTCAACTGGTGTTTTCCCTACTACTCTTAACAAGATCACCCATTACTTCCCTGTCTGTAAATACAATTTAGTCAATCTCTTAGTCTGCCACTCCTTTTCTTAAAACTCTTTTCTTTTCTATTCATGGTTTCATGACAATACCTCCTATATATCTCCATTGTAATCCTTTCTCCCGTTTACTGCTCCTACCATCAACAATCTTTTAAATCTCCTTTCAAGTTCCAGTTCTTCTACCTCCCAAATCCAATCCTTTAACAAATTCTGTTAACTTTATCTACAGAACATAATCTGAAACACTTTTCTCTCTTTTCACTATCAACCTAGTTAAAGCCACTAACCTCTCACTTCAACAGCTGCAATAGTCTTTAATCTCTTTGCCTCTACTCTTTATTTGCTATTCTGGAATCACAGTGGTGTTTTAAAATATATGAATTATTTCATATTACTCTTTTTTTTCTTAAAATCCTTCAAAGGGTTTTCATCTTAGAATAAAACTTAGATATAAAGTTAGATTGAACTTAAAATAAATCTTAAGGCCTTGTGTGGTTGCTTGAATGTACATGCTTTAGCCTCACTGTCTACCTTCCTATCCTACTGTGTCTTTTTTTTTTGAAAGATTTATTTATTTATATTTCCCCCACCCCTCATTGTCTGCTCTCTATGTCCATTCACTGTGTATTCTTCTGTGTCTGCTTGTCTTCTCTTTATGTGGCACTGAAAACCAATTCTGGGACCTTCTGGAGTGGGAGAGAAGTACTCAATCTTTTGAGTTACCTCAACAACCTGGTCTGCTGTGTCTCTTATTGTCTCTCCTCTGTGTCTCTCTTTGTTGCATCATCTTGCTGCACCAGCTCTTTGCTCAGGCCAGATTGCCATGTGGGCCAGCACTCCTGTGTGGGCCAGCACTCCACCTAGTGGGCAGGCTCTCCACTCGAGCCAGCCTGCCTTCACCAGGAGGCCCCGGGAATCAAACCCTGGACCTCCTATATAGTAGACAGGAGCCCAGTCGCTTGAGCCACATCTGCTTCCCTCCTACTGTGTCTTGTATCACTCTTCTTCTCTTTATGACATTCAGGGCACACAGGTCTTTCTGTTTTTTCCACTTACCCCTACTTTAGAATATTACTTCTAACCTGGAATATTCTTCCTAAATCAGCATGGTTGATTGCTCCCTATCATTCAGAATCCAACACAAAAGATCACTCCTCAGAGAGGAATTTACTGGCTTTCCAATTTAAAGTAGTCTCCCAGTAATTCCCAGTTATATCACCTTGCTTCCTTTTCATCATGGCACTTGCTTCTTTGTAATTTGTTTATTTTCTTTCTCTTCCTGGAGCAATAAAGATTATATGAGAGTAAGAACTTGTTGGTTTTGCTCAATACTGTGTCTCCAGCACCTAGAATAGTGTCTGCACATAATCAGTTTGCAAGAAATGTTTGCTGCATGAATGAAAAAAAAAAAGAATGTGTTTTACCTAAATTTGGCATTTATTATACCATTTTCCAAGAAGTGTTAGTAAAAATTTGCACCTGAGTTTTTCAATTAGATTTTAATAAGTTTTTATATTTGGGTAAAGCTTAGAGCTATATGATGGCATGAGTAAGTCTTCAGTTCACAAACTACAATAATCCAAAGAATGGCTGGTATTCTACAGATGTCCCAGGTTCTCATTGACACAGATATTAAGTTTTTTAATCTATAAATTTTTAAAATAGTAAAATTTTAAAGCAAATTTGGGAACCTGAGTAAGGAAAAATTATTTAATATTTTCTACAGATAAACTTCTGTGTTTTTACTAATTTGAGCTTCATCTAACTTTTTACCTGGGCCTCTAGACAGTCTACCAACATTATTTATTTCTTGAAAAGCAACCTGTTCATTTGAATGCTGTAACAATTGCAACAAAGGAACAGATTTGGAGAAAGGTGCTTTAGGAAAGGGATTAAACAGAGTCAACTTTTATTATTTAGGTATCATAAATATATATGATATATATATGATAGTTTTATTCTGGACATGGTGTGGTGGTTTGAAACTGTACGTACCCCAGAAAAACATGTCCTTAAACCTAATCCGTTCCTGTGGGTATGAACCCATGGTAGCTAAGACCTTTTGATGAGGTTACTTCAGTTAAGGTGTGACCCACCTCAATCAGGACAGGTTTTAATCCTATTACAGGAGTCTTTTATAGACAGAATGAAATTCAGACAGATAGAAAGCCAGAGGAAACTCCAGAACCCAGAAAAGAAGGGAGAGACAAGGAGATACGTCCATGTGCCTTGCCATGTGACAAGCTAAGGACCAAGGATTGCCAGAACACCACAGTCTTCAGGGAAAAAGCATCGCCTTAATGAGACCTTCATTTGGGCTTTCTATTTTCCTTGAAACCTTGAGTGAATAAATTCCCATTGTTTAAGCCAACCCATTGCACAGTATTTACTTGAGCAGTCAAGGAAACAAAAATACATGGTTTTATGTATTCAAATGAATGGTGTACTTTGGGTACTGGTGGACAGAATCACGTAATCTAGATATCTATGAGGGGGTAGGAGTATTTAAAAGGTATTTATTTTCACCTAGAATCTAAGGAGAACTCTCAGTAGATTATTTGTGGGGTTATTCATATGATATGCCAAAATTATGGACAATTCAATGTCTCTAGAAGACAAATGCTTAAGGGAATTATATATCAATATGAAATGAAAAGAAATAAGGCAACTTTATTAAAACAAGTAGCAGTTTTTGTGCTTTACCTTTGCAAATTTAGGTCATGTTTAATTAAGGGCAAAGCATTCCATTTTTCTCAATCATGACAATTGTTTAATCAGCAACTATAATGATACAAGCAGTTTCTTTCAGTTAAAAAGTTCCTTTTGAGTAGAAAAAGTAATCAATGTTCATTCAACTCTGAGAAACTAAAAATCACAACTATGAATTATCTCAAAATCTGTCACCCTACAGTCCTTCTATGAGCTCCTCTGATGTAATTAGACATCTCACAAAATAAGCATTGTCCTTGATTTCAAATAATTTTATTTAAAGGGTAAGAAAAACATAGCCTTGGATTGCTAAATTCTAAGTAGAAAATACCAGTGAATGAAAGGAAGAAAGAATCAATAAAACTGAAGATATGGAGCATATTGGAAGACACTTTGTTTTTGCTTGTCTATCATCCATTCCACTTTCTCCAGTAGAACCTCAACCTTCCTTTCAAGGACACCCTTCGTTGTATATTATTTTGGTAGTAGCTGGAGTTTAAACTTTGAACAATCATCCTTGTTACACAGGTGTGACTAGAGGTGGAATTCATCACAAGAACAGCCATGTGTGTGGTTCAGGCTGTCCTATGCTGTAAATATTGTACAGCAATCCAGAGTTTCCTTGGTTCCCTTCTTTTTCCCATGTAAGGGTCTACAGGTTTCTATTAATTTTATGAGTTTCAGATTTATTTCCAAAAATGTTCATCTTTATCTAAAATGGTTAGTGAGTTTTTGTGGCCTACAATGAAAAAAACCTGAAAATCATAATTGTGAATCCATATTAAACAATAAAATCCATAGCTATTATTTAACCAACTTAAACATGTTTTCTTATTGTAGTGCTGTATTTGGCTTCATATTAAAGAAATAAATCAAATTCATTAAGTATGTCTCTTTTTTATCAAAACAGTCATTTCTTGTAACTCAAAAGTTGTAGATCACTTTGTTGTTTTTAAAGGGCTTTCATATATATTTCCTATTATTTGATTCTCATAGCAACCCTACGAGATAGACATGAACACACATATTAGCATCTACTGAAGATGAAGAAGCTAAAGTTGAAAGGGGTTGAATACTCTGCCTGAGGACACATGACTTCTACATGCTAGAACGTATGTTAAACCCAAATTTTCTCACTTCAGTACTTTTTATATTGTATTATAGTGATTCTGTGATAATAGCCAGTAATTGTAATTGTTACTCTTGTCATCAGAATTTTTCCTTCATTATACCAATCTTGTAAATTTAACAATTCTTAAACTAGTCAATCATAAAACATTAAATTTGGAAGGAACTTTAGAGAACTTATCCCCCTCTCCACTTCTAACACATGTAAAAGTATGTTCTATGACATCTTTCATTTGACTATTTCTAGTGCCAGAAAGCACATTTCTTTACTTAAGAAACTATTACTGGACAAATCTACTTTATATGGAAAAGTGCTGAGGGTTTGAGAGAAAGAAAAAGTGTGAAGAGTATATTGTACTAGGTAATATATTATGGAAGAACTATAAAAAGTATCCCACTTCAACTCAATCTCCAATATCAACATAAAACAACAACAAGGACAACAACAAAAACCCTGTTAAATGAGGGAGTTTTCTTTTTCTGTGTCCTATGCAGATCTTCCCCAACTCTTCTCCCTGTCCTTTCTCACTCTCTGCATTGTGAAACACCACACACTTTGTAAAATAATAGCATATCAGAGGGAGCCTTATAGGATAATGTTTTACAGCAATGATAAAGTATTTAGACAGTATCTAAACAAAATTGCATTGCAATACAAATCTTCTAGAGACATAATTAAGTCTAAATTTTGGGGATGAAGTAAGTGGTGGTGGTGGGGTATTATTTTATTTTGTATAAGATAATGGGGAAAAGCTTCTCTGATAAGTTTATGTTCGATCAGACCCCTGAAAGCAATAAAGGAGCAAGTTCTGAGAAAAAATGAAGGATTTCATCTACAGTCCTTCCCTGATGAAAGAGCAAGGACAAAGTCTCTGAGGAGAAAGCTTTCTTGGCATTTACACATACACTCAGCTCAGCCCCAAAGGCTCCAACACAGTTGTCATAGCCCATTTGCTGGTCATTAACTTGGAGCTCTATTTTAGCTGCTGGCTCCTGGCATGATTCAGGCCCATTTTGGCTGCTCATTTATTTTCTAAAAGTCAGTGAGGATTTCTGCTATTTCATGGGCCAGTGACTGGAGCCAAGTCACGACAAAATTTTCACTAGTCTAAAATCTCTCTCTTTGATAGATTTCTGACTGCTTCACTTTGGATGGCCAGTGTTTCAGCTATAGAACCTTATATGAGAGACCAACATAGAGTAGTGAACACCCTGTAACTGACTCTCTTCAGCCCTCAATAACTTGACATCTGGCTTCCCAATGTCTGCTTTCTTCACAGGAGAAACAGCTGTGGGCCTGATATAGGTATTACGCCTTTTCTTTTTTTTTTTTTACCTCTCAGATTAGTGAGGATACACTGAATTTAAAGAAATACTATTAAGAATTTTATTTCATTACAAAATTTGCATTAAATTCCATTTTCAACAATGGCTCCCCCAAGAGCAAAATTCTGAAGGAAGCTGAGTACTGGAGTTCAACTCCATGTGTACTATAGACTACAAGAGACCTAAACTATTGGACTTGTACTAAGAAAACAATTACTTATATGCGCTATAAAAAATAACACATTTTATAGTAATTTTTCTGCACTTTAAAACCTGTCAAATTCTGTATTAGTTAGCCAAAGGGGTCCTGATGCAAAATACCAGAAATTTGTTGGTTTTTATAAAGGATATTTATTTGGAGTAGGAGTTTACAGTTACCAGGTCATAAAGAATAAGGTACTTCCCTCACCAAAGTCTATTTCCACATGTTGGGGCAAGATGACTGCTGACATCTGCCAAGAGTTCAGGCTTCCTAGGTTTCTCTCTTCCTGGGATGCCATTTCTCTCTGGCCTCAGCTGCTGTGCTTTCTCCACAAAGCCAGATGTACACTATCAAGTGAACGGCTCTGTCTCTCTCCCTGGGGCTTTTGCCATATCTCAGGAGTCATCTCAATTCCTCTGTGCTCTCCTATGTCCACTTACTGGGCTCCAGCTCAAAAACTCCAGCATCAAAACTCCAGCTAACTCCTCTGCTCTGCCATGTAGTTTTCTCTATGAGTCCCTGCCCCCTTGGTAGCCCAATCAAAGCCTTAATCATTATTTAATCAAGTAAAGGTAAATATATTCTAATATGCCCAGAGGAAAAGACCAGTTTACAAACACAATCCAGTTTTTCTTTTTGAAACTCATCGATGGTATCAAACTGCTACATATCCTATTTTAAAAAGTAGACTATGGTATTTCCTTAAAATGAAATATTATTTCACAATAGAAAGGAATGAAGTACCGATATATGATACAACATAGATGAACCTTGCAAACATTATGCTCAGTGAAAGATGTCAGACACAAAAGACTCTTTATTGTATGAGCCCATTTATTTGCAGTGTCTGGAATAGGAAAATCCATGGAGACAGAGATTACAATGGGCAAGAGGAAGGGTGGGGGAATGTGGAGACTGATAATGAATATGGGTTTTTTGGAGAAGAATGATGAAAATGGTCTAGAATTACATGGTAGTGATGGTTATACAACTGTGGATTTAATAGAACAATTTTATTGTACATTATATAGGGGTGAATTTTATAGTATGTGAATTATACGTCAATAAAGATATTATTTAAAAATGGGGGGTATGTAAGTTTGCTGCCTATCCTTCCTTGTAAAGGAACACCTTTTACTCTGAGATTACAAGTATTTTCCACTTTGGGCTCTTAAGATGTCCTTTTTAAAATAAAACAATACAAGTAATATATGAGAGTGTTTAAACATTTCCTTAGCAATAGAAAGAATTATCCGGTCTACATCAGTTCCAACATTTTGTTGGTTTTTGAAATCTGAAGTCTGGGATAAAGTGATCCAGGTCATACCAAGGCACAAGAACCCAAATAAAGACAACATCTATATGCCTCAAGAAATGAGCAATTTTTAAGAATATGCAGCTTAATATTCAAATATTTATTTTTGTGCTTTTGATTTTCTTGCTAATTACTAAAAAATACCTGTGTAACTTCTCTACATTTCACTTGTTTTATATCCCTCTGATATTTCATAGAACTTTGATAGGAAATTAGAACCTCACCTATGTCATATATAAAATGGTCCATTTAAGATCTTTAAAAGTGAAAATCTCATGACCTTAAAACTCAATTGTCTTAGGAGAGAGGAAACATCCAGAATTAGCCTTGAAAGTGCTGCACAGTAAAGGCTATCTCCTTTTCTTCTAGTCAAAATGATCCAGTGGGTTTGGTGAACTATAGAAACCTAGATCAATTGGGATGTCACATTCCTCTCACTCAATCTTTTGGCTTCATGAGCACAATAAAATTTCCCAATTTTACCCTTATATACAAATTTGCCATTGCTATGGGGGGGGGGAGGTAGACCACTGGGACTTCTAAGTAAGTACCAGCAATGAGTTTGTATTATTGGAATTCCTTTTAAAAGTTGCTTATTTTTTCCTCTTCAATTTTCTTCCTCCTTTCCCTTTTTGGGGCATTATCTTGTCTCCTGGTTTTAACTCTCACTTTCAGGAGAATAATTTAAATATTCTTCTGGAACTCTGACTTCTATCCTGAGCCTCTTTACATTTTTAAAAGGTAGTCTTAGTGAGACAGAGTTCAAATATGACACAATTCACCCATTTAAAATGTACAATTTAATGGTTATCATATTCACGTATATGTGCAAACATCACCACATTCAATTTAGAACATTTTCATCACCTCAAAAAGAAAACCCATATACCTTTAAGCTATCACTCCCATAACAATCCCCTGAGACCTAGGCAACCACAAATTTACTTTCTGCTTCCACAGATTTCCTTTCTGGACATTTCAAATGAATGGAATCACATAATATTTGGTCTTTTGTGATGGCTTCTTACACTTAGTATAATGTTCTCAAGGTTCATCCAAGTTGAAGCCTGTATCATCAGTATTTCAAAGTTTTTATGGCTAAATAATGTTCTCATTTATGGATATGCCACATTTTATTTATCCATTAATCAATTGGCTATTAGGAATAATACTGCTACAGATATTGGTATACAATTGGTCTGCCAAAGAGATGCTAATGCAAAGCACCAGATCAGTTGGCTTTTATAAAGGGTCTTTATTTGGGGTAAAACCTTACAATTATAAGGTTGTAATGAGTCCAATTCCAGGCTGTTTTCTCAACAAAGTCAGGTGCACAGGTTGAAGCAAGATGGTCACTGATCTCTTCTTGGCCTCTCCTTTCTCTCTGGGTTTTCAGTCCTCTCTCTCTCTCCTGATTAGGGTCCATCTCTCAGGACTTCCTACATCAGTCTTGGCTCTCTTCCCAAAGTCAGCAGTGGCTATCAGACAAATGGTCCATCTCTCCCCAAGGCTTTAGCAGTTTGAGCCTTTTCCTTTCTGTCATATGGCAGGATCAAAATTGACAAATTTGTTCCTCTGTGTGTCTTGAGTTATTGTCTGTTTTATATTGGCCCACTGAGGGGACAGAGACTGAACCTGAGTCACACTTCACTGATGTGGTTGAATAAAAGCCCTAATCTTAATATGTAATTTAATCAAATGCCCCTCCAATGAATTCAGTATAATTAAAAGGTATCACACCTTGAAGAATAGACTACTTTACAAATGTAATCTTTCTTTTTGGGGGATTCACAAAAATCTCAAACTGTCACACAAAGATTTTTTTTCTTTTTGTGAAAAATAAAGCTTTATTCAATCAAGTAAATGATTATGTTTGTTTTGTAAGAAGGACAATTGCAAAGGATTTGGTGGAAAGAATAGTGTATTCAGGTAGGGGTTTGTTGGGGTTTGCTGGGTAGTTGGAAGATAATCAGCTTCTTTTCTTTATGCTGTTTGTTCCTTGCTGCAACTTCAGTTTTGAATTGATGCCTGGACTCCCAGCCACATCTTTTGTTCCAGACTCACCCAAAGGAGGACAGCCAGCTTGTACTGGTTCTAAAGTTGTGATCAGATTTGGCCCCAACACAGTCAGTGGGTAGGTTCTTCAGTTTATATTTTTCGTTTTCTTTAAGAAGTTCTTGATAGGATGGTACTATTTCTTGGCTCCCAGAACTGTGCTCCTCATCTTGGATCATCCAGGAAGGTGTGGCACCTGACTGGATGTTACCAACTCCAGGTATATCCTGGTGGCCAATGAATGTCAGGGGTTGTCCTGTCTCCATCCAGTCAAGCTCTGGGGTTTGCAGCAGGTCCAAATATGAAAGCTTTTGGGAGCTGGCAGCTACTTGGCTGTTCTTCCTCTCCCAGCTTCTAGGAACCAAAGAGCCTTCTTCTGGGTCTGGCACTGCCTGAGGCTCTAAGACAGACCCAACCACCTCCTGCCAGCTGTGCTCCACCTGATGGATCTGTGCAGCCATTTCTTTGATCACCTCATCCTCTTTTTCCTCATAGGAATCCAAACCTCTCGCTATGGATTTCTTGAATTGCACATCATCCTGGGGGGATTCCATCTAGCCCTTGGCCTTATTCTCCCACCAGGATTTGTTGGTTGCTTTCTTGTGCTCTGGGCTAGTCAGATGCTCCAGGAGCACCCCCGCGAAGTGAGGTCTGGTTTCCGAGGCTCAGATGTTTGCACACCTCACATCTGCAGCAGCAAAACACTCAATATCCTGTGACTCTGACTTGTAGGAGGCGGGGAGAACCTAGCTGCTCACCGACCCCAGCGATCTACAGGCGCCACTGCAAGCCCGTCTGTGGTTGTGCGGATCCTTCTCCAGGCTCTCTCTAGCCTGGGTTCAACTCAGTAGAGTCACTGCTATCCCCAAATGCTTACTCGCTAGAAAGGTGGTCACCAGTACAGTGCACATATGTGGAAAAGTGCGCAGGCAACAAAGGTAGGTGAAAACTGCAGGACCACACACACACATCTCTGGGTACTGGCAAGGACCTTCAATGTGGTCATTCCTGAAGATAATTCCTTCTCCTCCTTTCACTCCGAATTTAAGTAATCAACATCTGCCTGCTACTGGATGCTTTGCTGTTGACCAGTGGTTTTCAAAGTGTGGTATACAAGGTTTTGAGTAATAACGTTTTCATTTTTCTTGGGCACATACCTAGAAGTGGAATTTCTGCATTATATGGTACATTTATAATCATTTGAGGAAGAATTTGGGGATTGTTTTTGAAAGCAACTGCACCATTGTACATTCCCACTAACAGTGGATAGTTCTGATTTCTCCACATCCTCACCAACACTTTGATTATCTGACTTTTTAATTCTTTGTTTCCTGGCAGATGTGAAATGTTATCTCATTGTCACTTTTGACCTGCATTTCCCCAATTACTAATGATATCAAATATCTTTTTATGTGCTTATTGTCCATTTGTATATCTTCCTTGGAGAAATGTTGATTCAGATACTTTGTTTTTTAAAATTGTATTAGTTTTCTCTTTATTAATGAGTTGTAAGTGTTTATATATTCAGGACACACGTCCTTTATCAGATACATGGTTTGTAAGTATTTTCCCACATTTTGTAAGTTGTCTTTTTATTTTCCAGTTGGTATCCTTTGAAGCACAAAGGTTTTTAATTTTGATGAAGTTCTATTTGTTTATTTTTTCTTCCTCTTGCTTTTAGTGTCATATGTAGGAATCCTTTGCCAAATTCAAGGTCAAGTAGGCTTAACTCCTATGTCTTCTAAGAGTTTTATAGCTTGAGCTCTTATATTTAGGTCTTTGATCCACTTTGAGCTAATTTTTATATTTGCCTGAGGCAAGGGTCCTACTTCATTCTTTTGTATGTGGCTATCCAGTTGTCCCAGCACCAACTGATGAAAAGATTACCTTCCTCATGGGATGGTCTTGGCATCCTTATCAAAAATTAATCAGCTACCATTGTATGGGTTTATTTATGGACCCTCAATTTTATTGCATTGATTTATATGTCTATCTTGGTGCCCATACTACACTTTTTTGGTTTTGTGGGGTTTTTTTTAGGGAGTGGGGATTGAACCAGAAACCTCATATGTGGGAAGCCGGCACTCAATCACTGAGCCACATTGGCTTCCCTAGGTTTTTTGGTTTGTTTTGCTTGTTGTTTGTTTTACTTCAGGAGGCACTGGGAACTGAACCCAGGACTTCCTGTGTGGGAGGCAGGCACTCAACTGCTTGAGCCACATCTGCTCCCATACCACACTTTTTCCCCCCACACTTTTTTGATTGACTTGTTTTGTAATAAGTTTTGAAATCAGAAAGTGTTAGTCCTTCTACTCTTTTTTGGCAGGGAGAGGAGCTATTTTGGATCTCCTGCAATTCCATATGAAATTTAGAATCAGCTTTCAATTTCTACAAATAAGTCACCTGGGGTCTAATAGGGATTGTGTTAAACATGTGAAGCAGTTTGGGCAGTAATAGCCACCTGGGCTGCTCAAGCAAATACCATACAACAGATTGGCTTAAAAAATGGGAATTTTAAAAGCTCATGGTTTTGAGACCAGGAAAAAGTTCAAATCAAGGTGTCATGAAGGAGATGGTTTCTTCCCAGAGAATGGGATTCTGGGGCTGGCTGCCAGTAATTATTGGTTCTTGGCAACTCTATCACTTGGCAGCCTCTCTGGCCTCTCTGTTCTCTTATGGTTTACGGGTTCTATTTAATTTCAGCTTCTTGCTTCTGCGGCTTTCTCTCTCTTTGAGCCTAAATTTCATTCCACTTATAAAGAACTCCAGTAATAGAATTAAGAACCATCTTGATGGGTTGGGCCACACCTTAACTGAAGAAACCTCTTCAAAAGGGCCTACTTACTATGGGTTCATACACACAGGAATGGATTAAGTTTAAGAACATGTTTTTCTGTGTTACAGATAGTTACAAACCACCACATCTTCTTAACAATGTTATCCATGATTATGAGATGTTTTTCCAATTCCAAAATCTTTAATTTCTTTCAAAATTATTTTGTAGTATTCAAAGTACAAGTTTTACAATTCTTCTGTTAAACTTATTCCTAAGTGTCCTATTCTTTTTAATGCCATTGTAAATGGAATTGTTTTCATAATTTAATTTTTTGAATGTTCAATTACATTTTGTTCACTGTTCTATTTGATACTTCCACTTGGAAAAAATATTTTTCCTTGATAAATCTGCATCAAAAGCTAATATTTCAGAGTAGGATGTAAATTTTTAAATGGAGAAAATTTTGAAAGTATGGTGTTTAAGATTTAGTTCTACATTTTACATATGTTTAAATTAGCTTCATCTACCAAATTCACTCTCTATGCCTTTCAAATTTAGTCACATATTAGCTTTTCCAAAATTTCTATTTTCTTCTTTAAATTTCTCTTCTGTTTCAAGAAGTTTCAATGCAGTTTTTCTCTGTATTGCTTTTTTCATGATTGCCTTCCCACACTAAAATATGCAATATACATCAGTTATGGTCTAATAATACTTTGTCTATATTTAAAGTTCCCGATTCAAAAAAATAAGCAAAACAGTGTTAAATTTTAAGCTTTGTGGGTTTCTGTCACATGAGAAGGGCATGTTATTTTGTATTTTTGTCTTTTACTACAGAAAATTAAGCAATATTTATTGAACTGTTCTTCATCTCTATTTTTGCATGTTTTCTGACACACTCTTGACATATATTTTCATAATGCCATTAACTTTGACTTTTTGTTTCTACCTACGGTATAACATCTTACAGTATAGATTCATGGCCAGTGAGAATATTCTTTATGTACAGTAACAGAAAGAAAATAATAAAAATATTTAGAAAATCTAATTCTTGGTATTTTATATCATGAATATAAAAGGCTATATTATATTTCAACATATCTGAAATCACAGTAGTAACAAAGTTAAAGGAATACAAAGAAAATGATAAAAGATGGCAGCAAAAACCACTTTATCTAACTTTGAATTTCTAAATCTGTGAGGGGCTCAGTATTTTGCTCACAAGTCTTTAAAAATTGTATAAAGTCTTTGGTTAGTAGCAACTTTTCCTCATGAAACAGTCATTTTATAACATCTCGGTTTTACTGTCCATTGTGGTAATCTCCACAACAGTCCTTTCAGCCTTTCCCCTTGTATTGCTGCCAGCAATCACAACTCCAGAGTTGCCCCATCATTGTTTAACCTAATCAGGCAATACTATTTTCTTTCCATAGTGATTTATTCTGTAATCCCATAGCCAAAGGAATTGATCCAGTAATGGACATGTGACATAATTAAGACCAAGAGACACAAGGACAAATTATCTGAGGAATTCTGGGATGGTGCTTTATTGTTCTTCTGCAAAAGAGAGTTTTCACGTGCCAGCTATTTTTCTTTTTGGCTGCTTTGAAAATGAACTCTGGAATTGTTACAGCCATTGTGCCACCATAAGAGAAGCCAGCCTCAGAAAAAAGTTAATCCTACATAAGACAGAATAGAGAGATGTAAGCAAATCAACTTTGGAGCCTGTCTTGTAAATGGGTCATCCATTTTATGAGTCAGTCAAGCTTATTTATTGTTAAAATCAGTTTGAACTTGGTGTCTATTACTATTACCTGAAACACACAAAATGAATTCTAAATAATGCATCATTCCTTTTATTTCTTAATTTCATATTTTGCTAATAATATGCAAATATATCCAGGTACTATTATCATCATTTTTCAATATCCAATACTTAATAAGAAGCTAACTTATAGGGATGTTTTATGAAAGAAGCAAAACTGAGTTTGGGAACTCAAAGAAATCATAAGAGAGTATGTGAAATATCTTTGAACTATAGAAAGCAAAACAATAATAAAATAATTAATAGGTTCTCCTTAATTCTAATATACTGGGAAACTGTAATGAGATTTTGGTTTATTTGTATTATTTTTATTTATTGTCAATCCATTGTTTTCAATAATGAAACAATCAAAATAGCTTTAAAGATTTCTCCTGTATACAAATTTAGGGTTTATTGACTTATTTGATGGATAAGATTCTAATGACATTAGCTGCCTAATGCATTAATCAAACATTGTTGTGTGACTTTCAAGGCCTTTTATAATCTGGGTCTTTCTTTGCCTACATATTGTTGGAACTCATCCACATGTACCTGCCTCTCTATACTTCACATTTTGGATCCTCCTCTCACCCCCCTCTCCATATATACAATTTTCACTTCTACATTGTGATTTTTGGTCAATCTCCTTTCCCAAGTATGGAACTCTTCTCTATACATAAGTCCTGCCACAGTACTTGGATTTTTGGCTCTGATACTTTGCCATGTACTCCACTCTAATGCTTCTCTGTTTCTCTATAATTAGGTTGCTAGGCCCTTGAGAACGGGGATTGAGATTTATTTCTCTTATAATCCCCTAAAGCATCAAACTCAGTGTAGTAGAAAACATATGAAATAAACACTTGTTTGATTAATCATGTTTTTAGTATTTATCTCATGAAATCCATTATGAAACAGATGCTAGAAAAATATTTTAAATGACTCAACTGGCCTAGGGTTGCCAGATTTAGCATCCAGTTAAATTTGAATTTTAGATAAACATTTTTTTCAGTAGATGTTTATCTCATCTAATATTTGGGACATATTTCCACCAAAAAAAGTTTATTGTTTATCTAAATTTCAAATTTAACTGGACATACTATATTTTATCTGTCAACCTTAGGTTGGCCTAGTCTTAAAATTTTATTTACTTAAAATACTTGTGCTTATTTTTGTTAAATTAGAGTTATATGCCACATTTATGAATTTTTTAACCTTATATATAATTTTGCTTTTCAAATCCTATAATACGTGAAGTTCTCTACATATTTCTACCACTCAGTAACAACAAACAAACTGAGGATCTGTTATGTGAAAGACACCATGCATGCCATGTACATGGGATGCCATGATGAACAAGATACCATTCCTTTCCTGGAATCGTTCAAAATCTGGTTGGAGAGATAGTACATTTTAGTTCAGTTTCTGTTTGGTGTATAATACTGGAACTAACCTATGTGTCTAATAATTTTCTCAGGCCTCATGAAGTCCTCATGAGAAAAGCTCCAAGATGACAGTATACATTTTGGTCAAAAATTAAATATGTTTTTTTGAAATACACATTAAATAGTTCTTGCTTTTGAAGATGTGTATATACACCATAATTCATACTTCTAAAATGAAAACAATTATTCATAATCTGTTTTGATTAACATATTAAAATCTCCTATATTGATAATAAAGTTTTTATTTTGACAGATTCTTTTTCCGATTATAGAACTATAGTGACTCTAGCAATGGAAGAAATTGTATCATTGATATGGAGACTGTGGCCACAGTAGTTGCTGAGGGCAGGGAAGGGAAGAAGAGGTATGATGTAGGGGCATTTTCTGGACTTGGAGTTGTCCTAAATGATATTGCAGGGACAGATGCTGGACATTATATATCCTGCCATAACCCACTGAGTGGACTGGGGGAGAGTGTAAACTACAATGTAAACTAAAATCCATGTGGTACAGCAGTCTCCAAAATGTATTCACCAAATATAATGAATATGCCACAATGATGAAAGAGGTTGTTGATGTGGGAGGAGTGGGGAGTTGGGGTGTGGGGTATATGGGAACCTCGCATTTTTTAGTGTAACATTTTTTGTGATCTATATATCTTAAAAAAAAAAAGACAATTAAAAATTTTTTTTAAAGTACATATTTTTAAAAACATAAGCACTAGAACTATACTGCATGACATTTTCTCCACACACCCCCTGGGCCATTATGTAAGTTCTTCACAGGTAAATACCATGTAAGCTACTTAAACTGAGTCATGTATTTGGTGATCACTAGGATTCAGTGGCTTATTTTTATTTATTTATTTTAATTTTTAGGGTCCAGTGGTTTAGAGTTTGAACCTCTCTGCTGTGTGTCCTTGCTCTATTTTAGCTAATCATTTATCATCCCATCTTTTTTGCACTGGAGACAAGGTCAGAGAAGACACTTTCTTTGTAAAGTATAATGTTACAAAGGCAGTGTGTGTATGTGTGGGAGCAAAGTTTATAATATTAGTAAAATTTTTAGTTAAATTTTATTAGTTATATCCCACACGAATTCAGTGATAATTGTAATAAACAGATATTTCCAATTCTATAAATAGCAGCCATGACTGCCATAATAGTATTGATGGTAAGGGTTCTGTGTGTGTGTGTGCATTTCTTAAACTTAGAATATTTAATTCAACCTTTAAATGTAGGCTGAGTAGGAAGCTCCAGGAATCAGTCCATGTACTCGGACAACTATTAAATAAGCAGGGATTGTCTGAATCAACTATTTTGAAACTCTGTAGTCCAGCAGGACACTGTGCATCATCTGGGGAACAGCAGGAGGAAGAGGCTGCTATACTTTAGTAAATATCAATGAACTGCACTTTCCTTGCAGTGGAAACCATCGCCCATGCCACAACTTCACAGCAGGCAGGAGGAAGATATGGGTGTAGCTTGCTGGTGCTAGAGTGGGAGATAAAAACCCAGCTCCCCACCCTAATTTAAACCACTGGCTATAGTTAATAAAATTATAAAAATGTGCTATCACCAATTGTAACATGTTCTACACCAATGCAAGTTATTACTAATAGGGTGATATATGGGAATCCTGTATTTTATGCATGATGACTATAAACCCACAACTTCTCTAAGAAAGAAAAATAATAATAAAAAAATAAAAATTGAAAAATGCCCCCCAAACACCCAGTTTCCTAAGATACAGAGGTATACAATTTGAGCACTGATTACTGTTTTTGATTAGTTACTTTGGATCTCTAGGGGCCTGGCTCTAGGGCTTGCCGTTGTTCCAAACCAACAACAAAAATGTCAGCAGAGGAGACTTAAAGGCAGTATTCTTTCTCAGAGATGCAGAAGAGAGCTGAAAGGCTGTATTTTCTGGGCAGGTGCCCAGACAAGAAAGCACAAATTTGGGAGGTAATGGTGGAAGCCCCTGGCATCCTTTCTGGCCCCTCCCACATCCCCTTCTCAGGGCAATTTGGAGCTGGCTCATGCTCCCTTTGGGAGTCCCTGGCCTTAGTTTGATGGGAAAGACTGACTTGGGAAACTCCTCTCCAGTGTGTCCTGCCTCTTAGAATTTGCAAAAGCAGATTGAGACAGTGAAGGCATAATAAAAAGGAATGGAATTGGGAAGTCTGGGACAAAAGCTTACCTTCTTAAGTCCTGAAGAGGATCACTCAGGAGAGGGAGAAGGTCTGGGATCTGTTTTCTTAGGATTCCCATAGTCAGAGGAAATCCTAAGGCCGCTAGCAAGCACAGGACAGAACAGGACACAAGCCCAGAAAAAAACAGGGAGGGCCCTGACTTTGCCTTCAAATTGAACTGTTCTCCTTTATAAGGCTGAACTCTGACGGCAAGCACTAGCCAGTGCAAAGGACATTTGCAAAGACTGTGAAAGGTGTTTTTTTCCTTAAGTGTGCTTAGTTTTATAAGCTTCTGACACTCAAGAAGATCTGTCATAGCACTAGCTGAATACAAATTCAAGAAACAGACATCTCCAGGAATTAATCCCAGAGTTGATATTTTAAAATATGCCGCAAAAAATTCAAGAAATGTAATTTTTTTTTTGCAGGAAATGATGGCACATGCAAAGGAAGAGGATGAAAATCGAGAATTGAGAAAACGTCAACAAAGAAGACCAGACTGTGGACATACCTGTGATGACATAAAAAAAGATATATATATATTCAGTAAGCTCAAGGAGACGAAGGAAAGTACAGAGAAACAACTAAAAGACAGCAAGAAAACAATAAATATGCTCAAGGAGAAGAAGGTAAATACAGAGAAAGGACTAAAAGATATTAAGAAAACAGTGAATGAACAACATGAGAATCTCAACAAATGGAGAGAAATTTTAAAAAGGAACCAAAGAGTTGAAGACTACAATAACTGAAATGAAAAATTCTAAAGAGGGTTTCAACAGCAGATTGGAGCTGGCAGGAAAAAGAATCAATAAACACAAAGACAAGGCAATTGAAATGAGTCAGGCTGAGGGTCAGAAAGAAAGAATAATTATAAAAAGCTAAAATAGCCTAAGATACCGTTTGGGACAACATCAACATATCTATATATGCATTATGGGAGTCCCATAAGAAGAAGAAAAAAGAGAAAGAGGCAGAAGGAATATGCAAAGAAACACAGGCAGAAAACTTCCCAAATTTAGCAAAACACAACATGTACATCCAAAAAGCACACAAGAACACCAAACAGGATAAACTTGAAGAGAAATACACACCACCACATACTGTTCAAACTGTCAAATACAAAGGATAAGGAGAGAGTTCTGAAAGTTGCAAAAGAAAGGCAATGTGTTATATACCAGGGAGTCCCAATTAGATTAAGTGCCAGTTTCTCATTAGAAACCATAGAGGCTAGAAGGCAGTGGGTTGAAATACTAAGTGCTGAGAGAAAATGACTGCCAACTAATGATTTTTTCCAGCAGGACTTTCTTTCAAAAAATGAAAGGAGGGATTAAGACATTCCCAGAAAAACAAAAACTGAGGGAGTCAATTACCACTAGATATGCCCTACAAACAATGCAAAAATAGTTCTTCACACTGAAGGGAAAATATACTATATTGTAGAAAAAAGCAGCATAAAGAAATAAAGACCTCTGACAAAGGTAACCATACGGGTAATTATGAATTCCAGTACTACTGTATTGAATTTTTGGTAGACAACTCCACTTATTTCCTACAGATGCTAAAATGCAAATGCATAAAAAGTCATGATAAATCTATGGTTTGGGACATGCAGTATACAAAGATATAATCTGTTATAAGTACAACAAAAGTGATGGAATAAAATAACAGTGAATGTGTAAGCTGTTGAAGTGAAGTTGGTATCGTATTAGTCAGCCAAAGGGGTGTTGATGCAAAATACCAGAAATTGGTTGGTTTTATAAAGGATATTCATTTGGGGTAGGGGTTTATAGATACCAGGGCATAAAGCATAAGTTACTTTCCTCACCAAAGTCTATTTTCACATGTTGGAGCAAGATGGCTTCCAATCTCTGTGAGGGTTCAGGCTTCCTGGGTTCCTCTCTTCCCAGGGTCTTGCTTCTCTCTGGGTTCAGGGTTCCTCTCTTCCCAGGACTTGCTTCTTCCTGGGCTCAGGGATCCTCTCTTCCTGGGGCTAGCTTCTCTTTCCTCTGTGAACTTACTTCCCAGGGCTCTAGGTTAAGGCTTCAGCATCAAACTCCAACATCAAAAACCCTCCAACTCTGTCCTTTGCCATGTCTTTTATCTGTGAGTCCCCACCCACCAAAGGGTGGGGACTGAATGTCCTACTGGCACAAGAAGTTTACCTGATTACTTAATCAACTAAACCTCTGAATCCAATATAATCTAATATGTCCAGAGGAAAAGATCAGTTTACAAACATAATCCAATATTTCTTTTTGGAATTCATCAATAATATTAAAGTGCTACAATATCAAATCGAATATGTTTTTTATATATTAAGGATGTTAAATTTTAATCCCATGGTGATCACAAGGAAAACATGAAAAATATAGCCAGATAGAAATGAGAAAGGGCTCATTATGGTACAATACAAAAAAAATTATGAAAGTAGGTATTAATGATTGGACATAAGGCTTGAGGAACAAAAAAAGTATAAAACTTACAAAGACTAAATTGCAAATGGAAGAATAAAAATATGCATTATCATTAGTTACTTCAAATGTAAATGATTAATCTCAGTAGTGAAAAATCAGAGATTGGCAGAATGGGTGATGAAGTATGAACCAACTATATTCTGTTTCACAAGAGACTCATCTTAAATTCCAAGACATAAAGAGGTTGAAAGTGAAACGATGGAAAAAATATTTCATGCAAATTTTAGCCAAAAGATATATGGGGTAGCAGTATTAATATGAGATAAAATAGACTTTATGGGGAAGCTGATTTGGCTTGACTGATAGAGCATCTGCCTACCATATAGGAGGCCCAGGATTCAAACCCAGGGTCTCTTGACCCATGTGGTGATGCACGCAAGGACTGCCGTGTCATGCAGGGGCGTCCCCTGTGTGAGGGAGCCCCACATGCAAGGAGTACACCCCGCATGGAGAGCTGCCCCACATGAAAAAATCGCAGCCTGCACAGGAGTGGTGCTGCACACATGGAGGGCTGATGCAGCAAGGTGACACAACAAAAAGAGACACAGATTCTTGGTGCTGCTGACAAGAATGCAAGCAGACACAGGAAGAACACACAGCAAATGGACACAGAGAGCAGACAACAGGGGGTGGGGAGTAGAGAGAAATAAATAAAAAAGAAATCTTAAAAAAAAAAAAGACCTTATGTCAAAAACTGCTACAAAGGACAATGAAAGTCATTATATACTGTTAAAGGGGTCAATTCAAGAAGACATACAATTATAAATACATATTGACTTAACAACATTCCCAAATTATGTGAAGCAAATACTGATGGATTTGAAGGGAGAAATTAATAGCTCTACATTGATAGTAGGAGACTTTATACACCTCTTTCAATAATGGATAAAACACCTAGACAGAAGATCAATAATTAAATAGAAGACTTGAACAATACTCTGACCCAGGTAGACCTAATATATATATATATATATATATATATATATAAACTTCATCCAACAACAAATGACTATACATTCATTTGTGTGTGTGTGTGTATATATATGTATATATATTCATGTTTATCATCCATCAACAAATCCAACAAAAAATGAATATACATTCTTCTCAAGTGCACACGGATCATTCTGCAATATAGACCATATGTTAGGTCAGAAAACAAGTCTCAATAAATTAAAAAATATTGAAATCATACAATGTATCTTTTCTGACTATAGCAGAATGAAGGAAGAAAAGAATGGGGGAGAAATGGAAAACTACAAATTTGTCAAAATTAAACAATGTACTCTTAAAAAATCAATGGGTAAAGAGGAAATCACTTGGGAAATTAGGAAATATTTTGAAGCAAATGAAAATGGAAACACAGAATACAAAATTTACCTGCAGAAGGCAGAGCTGACAGGTTAAATTTATAGATTGAAATGCTTATATTAAAAAAGAAAGTTTTGAAATCAGAGACCTAATCTCATAATTGGAAAGAACTAGAAAAAGAAGAACAAACTAAACCCAATGCAAGGAAAAGGAAGGAAATAAAACTTAGAGCACAGAGAAAGAAAAAAAAAACAATAACAGAGAGACTCAGCAAAACCAAAAGATGCTTGTTTGAAAATATTAATAAAACTGACAACATTTAGCTAGGCTGAAGAAGAAAAAAAGAGAGATGACACAAATAACTAAAATCAAAAGTGAAAAGGGGAACATCGTTTTTTATTTTTATTATTACTTTAGGAGGCACTGGGGATTGAACTTATGACCTCATACATGGGAAGTAGGCACTCAACCAACTGAGCTACACCTGCTCTCCAGAAATAAAAACTCCACAGTAATGAAAAGAAATAAAAGCACTATAAGAGGATACAATGTTCAATTGTATGCCAAAAAAAATCAGATAGCATAGATGAAATGAACAAATTACTAGAAACAAAGTGACTCAAGAAGAAATACATATTCTCAACAAACCAATAAATAGCCAAAAGATTAAATTAAAAAAAAAAGATTTAATCAGTAATCAAAAACCTCCCCTAAAACGAAATGCCCACAACCAGATGCCTTCTCATAGGGGAATTTTCACAAACACTCAAGAAGAATTAGCACCAATACTGCTCAAATGCTTCTGAAAAATTTAAAAGTAGGAACACTCCCTAATTCATTCTATGACATTGTCATAGAAAAGCCAGGTAAAGGTAATGCAAGAAACAAAAATTAGAGACCAATATCTCTTATGAATATAGATGTAAAAATTCTCAACAAAATGCTAGCAAAATGAAATCAATAGTACATTAAAAGAATAATACACTATGCCGATATGATTTATCCCAGTTATGCAAAGATGGTTCAACATAAGAAAATCAAGGCATGTAATACACCATATTAAGAGAATAAAGAATAAAATAACTACCAGATTTCTCAATTGATACAGAAAAAGCATTTGATAAAATCCAGCATCCCTTCTTGATAAAAAAACTTCGAACAATCAAGTTGGGAAGGAAATAGAAGGAAATTTCCTCAAAATGAAAAAGGGAATATATGAAAAATCCACAGTTAACATCATACTTAATGGTATAAAGACTGATATATTCCTATAATATCAAGAAAAGACAAGGAAAACCACTTTTACAACTGTTATTCACATTGTGCTGGGCATTCTAGCTAGAGTAATTAGGCAAGAAAAAGAAATAAAAGGCACCCAGGGGATGGGTGTAGCTCCTGGTTGAGTGCCTGCTTCCCATGAATAAGGGACCAGGTTCAGTCTCTGGTGCCTCCTAAAATAATAATGATAATTTAAAAATTAAAAAAATAAACAGATGGTATACAAAAAATATGCGTGCCTTTTTAAAAAGGCATCCAGATTGGAAAGAAAGAGGTAAAACTTTTCCTCTCTGCAGTTGACACAATCCTAAATATAGAAAATCCTGAAAAATCTCTAACATATCTACTAGCAGTAATAACTTCAGCAATGTGGTCGGGTACAAAATCAATCCCCTAAGTCATACCCTATACCCTAGTAGTGAAGAATCAGAAGAAAAACAGTAAGAAAAATATTACATTTACAATAACAGCTAAAAGAATCAAATATCTAGAAATAAATCTAACCAAGGATGTAAAGGACTTATAGACAAAAATCTATAAAACATTGCTAAAAGAAATCAAAGAGGACCTAAATAAATGGAAGGACATTCCATGTTCAGGACTGGTAAACTAAATATTGTTAAGATGTCAAGTCTACAGATTTAATGCAATCCCAATCAAAATTCCAACAGCCCTCTTTGCAGACATGGAAAAGTCAATCACAAATTTATATGGGAAGGTAATGGGCCCTGTATTACCAAAGAGAGTAAGGACAATGAAATTGCAGGACTCGCACCTCCTGGTTTTAAAACTTATTATAAAGCCATAGTCGTAATAATAGCATGGTATAGGTACAAGAGCAGATGTATTGAATTGAGAGTACAGAAATCAACCCTCATATGTATGGCCAACTTTTTAACAAGGGGACAAAGACCATTACATTGGAAAAGTATAAAAACAGTTTCCTCAACAAATTAGACACCCATATGTAAAAAAATGGAAGTGGACCCTCTATCTCACACCATATACAAACTTCAACTTGAAAGGAATCAAACACCTAAATGTAAGAGCCAGTACTGTAAAATTCCTAGAAGAAAATATAGGGAAGCATCTTCAGGACCTTACGTTATGCAATGTTTTCTTAGATTTACACCCAAAAGAACAAGGGACAAAAGAAAAAATAGGTAAATGGGACCTTATCAAAATTAAATCTTATGTACCTCAAAGGACTTTATCATGAAAATTAAATAACAACCTACACAATGGGAGAAAATATTTGAAAACCACATTCAAATAGGGCTTAATAGCCAGAATACATAATAAAATCCTACAACTCAACAACAAAAAGACAAACAACACATTTAAAAAATGGCAAAAAACAAACACTTGAATATCTTCTCCAAAGAAGAAACACAAATGGTCAAAAAGCTCATGAAAAGATGATCAGTATCATTAGCCATTAGGGCAATGAAAATCAAACCACAATAATATACGACTTTACACATACTAGTATGGCTACTGTTTAAAAAAAAAAACCCAGAAAATTATGTTGGAGAGGATGTGGTGAAATGGGGACTTTCATTCATTGTTCATGGTAATGTAAAATGCAGCTCCAGTGGAAAACAGTTCCTTCGAAAGTTAAGTACAGAATTACCATATGACTCGGTGATCCCACCTCTAGGTGTATACCCAAAAGAATTGAAAGCAGGGACTCAAACATATTTGGACACCAGTGTTCATAGAGGCATTATTCACATTTGCCAAAAGATGGAAGCAACCCATGTGTTCTTCAACTGATGAATGAATAAACAAAATACGGTATACACACTCAATGGAATAGTATTCAGTCACAAAAATGAAAGAAGTTCTGATAAATGTGTCCACATGGATGAAACTTGAAAAATATTTTTGAGTAAAATAAGTGAGTCACAAAAGGACAAATATTGTATAATCTCATCAAAATGAAATAAGTGAAATAAGCAAATTCTTAGAATTATAATCTAGAACATTGGATGTTGTAGGGTAGGAAATATGGAATTAATACTTAAATTGTACCAAGTTTATTTGGGATGATAAAAAATTTTGGTCATGGATGGTGGTTTTGGTAGTACTATATTGTGGATGTAATTAATAGCACTGAATTATATGTTCAAATGTGTTTAAAGGGAAAATTTACATTGTATATAGTTAATAGAATATATTTTAAAAAATAATAATCCATAGAACTGTACAACACAGTAAACCCTAAGGTAAACCATGATCTATAGATAATAACACAGTTTTAAAAATGTGCTTCCATCAATTGTTGCAAATTTATTACAGTAATGCAAGGTGTTAATAATAGGGAGATATAAAGGAAACCTGTTTTATGCATGATTTTTCTGTAAACCCACAAATTTCCTGTAAAAGAAACACATAAAAAATGTCATCTTAACATACACGACCTATACTGTTTCATTTCTGGAATAGAGAGCATCATATTTTTCCTTCCTTTTTTAAACATAAGCTATTATCTCAACCCCCTAATCTGCATTTTCATGGAGGCTGTTTTAAATGAAAATAACTAGACATAATCCATACAACAATGATTTTCATAATGGGCAATTTGTTACCAACATATCACATGAAGATATGAAATGAGTAGTATTAAAAGGTAATGAGAATATTGGGGGGAGTTATATCAATATGAATGATTTGTCTATTACCCAGATAAAAGGCTACATTTAGCATTATCATTGTATCAAGTTTTGAAATTATGAAATACTTATTTCCAGTATATATATATTTGTTTGTCAAAAAATTACCTTGGGTAGCTCTTCAATTTGGTTGGCATCTAGGTAAAGCTCCTCTAATGTCCGTTCAAAGTTAAAGACCTCCTTTGGCACCTGCTGAAGACTGCAGTGGGAGTAATCTAAAACTGAGATGATTTCTTCTTCACCACGGAAACATCGGCACGGCACCAGACGGCCGATGATTTTCCGTTTGGTGGTCATCTCCAGGCACTGCACTAAAGAAAAACAGGAAAAAACAATTGCTTAATTTAATGTCTTGTAAAGGCATCAATGAAATATTTAAAACTGGGAAATTTAATTTTGATTCATATTGTATTCTATAATACTTCAAAATTTGTGTAAGTCGTGTAATCCTTATGCAGCTTTGCAAGGTATTTGAAATAGGATTTATTCCCATTTTACAAATAAAGAATAGGATTCTGAGAGGCTAGATTTCCTGTTATCACCTAGCTTTGGAATGGCAAAATTGGGCCAAAATACAATCTTGAGTCTTAGTTCAAAGCTATTTTCAATATACAATACTGATACTCTCACTAAAAATGTGAATCTATACCACGTATTTTTTAAAAGTTACACAGATTACAGAGCAGAACAGAAACATCCAGAATTTGTTGAAAGGAAAATATATTCTTCCATTTGTGCAAAAATATTCAAGTTTCACCCATAAGGTTTATAATGTCACCTCTATGACCCACATATTAATTCCATCAGCCAAGAGGTATTTATTGAAAACCCATTACGTTTCAGTCACTGATATAGGTGTTAGGACTGGAGCGATGAACTGAACAAGCCCGTTTTCATGGGCTTTACATTCTACTGAAGCTAGAGATTAGAATTAGACTGATTATTTGCTTCAAAATAAGGGTCTAGCTTTATGAATCCTTTGATGTAGATAGGAGAAATTAACATAACCATGATAGAAATTTCCTTGATATCCCAAACACACCTTTCTTCTCTTCCTCTAGGTTAAATTGATCAAATTCCTTTGAAACTCTTCATAAACTTATTTCATGGAACAACACTTTATTAAAATTTAATGGTTTTCATCTCATTATCCTATGCTGTAACCTCTTGAGGGAAGGAGCTCGTGTTTTGTTCATCTTTGTGTTGTCTTGGTACTTGACATGTAGTAAATATTCAATAATAAGTTTAGAATAAACAAATGAATCCATGGATGAATAACTCAGCATGTTTGCATCCTCCCTTATAACTCCCTCCACCTGCTGCTAATTGTCTTGAAAAACTTTTCATTCCAACTCAAAGGTCCCTGTTACTGTGAGTACTATCCTCAAGAAGGAGTAGCATCTTCTGAGTTTTCAGAGCACTAATCATATTGCTTCCTAAATGAGTGAATTATTTCCCAAGATACTAGAAGTTCATGTCTTAAGTCATCTTTGATTCATAGCATCCAGTACAGTTTGCCAACTAGACCACAGAATTAGTATTAATTGAATGAACACTAATTTGAAACTTGCATTTTACTCACTGATTTTCACCCACCAACACTGTTGCTGAAACAAATTAATAAGTCTATAAAAATAATATGTGTTTTGCTTTTTAAATTATTAATACTTAGGTTGAATAAAATTTGAAGGCAAATGAATACAGTATGCTTAGGGGCTGTCCAGTGTTCAGCCTGAAGTCTTCCTTATTGCCTCCTCTAACTTCTGAAATCACCAGTTTGTGAGTGAGCACTTATAGAAACTTCCAGAATTTGCACAATCTGTGGAAGGTTGACAAAATACTGTTTAAAATAGGACCATTCTTCACCATTCCCTTCTATTTCTTGAACCCTACACTTCTGATTTATGGGAGCCTGAATTACAAAGTTTTGTAACTCTTGTTTTACTTGACCTTACTTGAAATCCTTGATTGTGGGGTTGGTGCGTTTGTCTCTCCCTGGTGTTAGATTAACTGGGAGATGAAAGAGAGCTGTCTTGAAAGACTCCCAGGTTTTCAGTTTGAGTGACTAGTAGCTACAATGACCACCCAGCAGCAATGTGTTAGGGTGGACTTAAGACATATACCCTGTCTGCCTCTGACTTACAAGTGAGTTAGTCCATTGTTCATGCTTCCTCTTGCCCAGTGCCTGCCACTCACCCTTATGTGTTGGACTGTGTGGTTGTTTTTTGAAATCTGTCTGTTACTGCCCCTATCCATTTTAATTATGAACCAAAAGGAAATGAGGATACTCTGACCTGCACCTGAACCACACTGGTCAGAGGGTCCACTGTCCATGAAAACTTACGGAATTTAATTCACTTAGAAATGCTTTCAGTGAATCAAAGTGTAGGCTCTTCCAATCATTTTTTCTGTCCCTTCTCTAATCCCCACAATGTGCTGATCTTTCTCCCTGACCCAACTGGTCCATGGCTTCTCTCTTGATCTTAACTCCTTCTATCTTTGATTTCTACTCCCTACACAGCATAATATTCACCTTTTAAAGCACTCTCCCCATTTCAGTTTGCTAAAGGCAATATACTATAAATGAGTTAGCTTCTGTAATGGGGTTTATTAACTTATAAGCTAACATTTCTGAGCCTGGGAAGCCTACCCAAATCCAGGCAGCGGGTGAAGCTCTCCCTAAAGGTCGGCTGCTGATGATCCTGGACTCCTGTCACATGACAAGGCAGCTCTGCCAGTCTCTGCCTTTTCCTCTAGGCTCACTTTCTCCCCTAGCCCAGCTGTGGGCAATCAGGCACATGGCAGTATCTGCTAGTCTCTCCCTTCTCCTCCAGGTCTCATTGCTTCAGCTGTGTTTTTTCTTTCTCTCAGGTTCATAAAGTTATTGAGTCTTCTCTATCTCTGAAACTTTTTTCTGTGTCTGTGGTTTTTTTTCTCTCCATTTATAGAGAAATCCAGTGAGGGGGATCATGCCCTACTGAAGTGATCTAATCAAAAGGAAGGTCTCTTAACTGAATCTAATCAAAGGGTCCCATCTACAGTTGGTTTACGTGCACAGGAATGGATTAGCTCTAAGGATATGGTCTTCTGGAGTCCACTCAGCTTCAAACTGTCACACTTCCCATTTTAGTTTGCTAGATGCTGTCAATGCAATATATCAGAAATGAGCTGGCTTTTACAATGGAAATTTATTAACTTATATAAAGCTTACAATTCTGAGGCTGTGGAAGTGTCTAAATCAAGGCATCATCAGAGATGCTTTCTCACTGAGTTGCAGTTCTGGGCAATCAGGCAAATGCAGGGCACAGTGGCAGCACCAGCTTGTCTCTCCCCTCTCTTCCAGGCCTCACTGATATTAGCTTCTGGCTAAAGTGGCTTCATCTCAGCTTCTAGTTCCCAGGGCCATCTCTCTCAGGTTCTGGGTTCCTCTCTGTCTCTGCAGTTTTTTCACTGTCTCTGGCTTTTCAGTCCTCTTTTCATAAAGGACTGCAGTAAGAGGATTAAGACCCACCCTGGGTTGTACCTTACTGAAGAGAACTAATCAAAAAGAATGTCCTTTAACTGAATCTAATGAAAAGTTCCCATCAATCGTACATAAGTTTACACACAGTAATGTGTTAGCTTTAAGGACAGGATTTTCTGGGGTCCACGAAAGACTCAAAGTGCCACACATACACACTAGTATTTTCCTTTATATTTCTAAAGTTGCTTGTAATACTACTCCTTGATAGTTCAATTGTAGGTTCCTAGCATGTAACATGGTGATTTATCTTTCTTCTGCCAAGTTCCTACATATGTCTGACCAACAAAAATAGATATATCACAAATTTATTTTAAATCAATAGTATTTTTATTATGGTTATATACCATCATGTTGATCACATTTTATTTCTTGTGCAACTTTTTGTTTCCTTGGAGTTAAAAACTGCCTCGTTGCTTTCTTTACTTGGTCCTTCTATGTACCTGTCACTAATTCACAAGCAAATATGTTATTTTTTCTTCATATGGTCAAACACATGATTTTCTTTCTCTTTCTCTAGCCTCTTTCATTCCTTATTTCTTTCTTCTTCCGTCCTTTCCTGCTTCTTTCTTCTCTTCCTTTCTTCTTCCTTCCTTCTTTTCTTATCCCTCCCTCCCTCCCTCCATTCCTTCCTTCTCCCATCTGGAACAGTTTATTTTCTTAACCTCATACATAGCTATCAACTTGGAATTTCTTTTCACTACCATCCTGTGAATTTTATTTTCATTCCCACGATCTCCTATTTTCTGAATTTTATGTGTTTTTTTTTCTCCTGTATTTATTCCTTTAGGTTGGTGCAATAAACTGTCAACTTGCTGAGAAAAGGCCTATGGTAGATACGATTTTTTGAGAACTTGTATGTCTTAAAATGGCTTATACAAACCACAAATGATTGATAGTTTGGCTAGATTTAGAGTTGGCCAGAAATCATTTTCCTTCATAAGTGTGAAGGCACAGTCTATCATTTTCTAGCTTCTAGAGTTGTTGAATGGAAACCCAATTCCATTCCTCAAAACCTTGTTGCACATCTACCTTCCTCTACTCCAGAAAACTTTAGGATTTTTTGCTTTATCATCCTCTTTTGAAATTTCTTGACAATGAGCTTCATTTTGTGTTTGTGTGTGTGTTTCTTCTCATCCAATACACTGGCTACTTTCACTTTGGAGATATTATGCTTACAATTTTGTTAAATTTTCTGGTATTATGTAATTGATTGCACTTTTATCTATTCTTTTTCTCTGGAATCCATATAAGCCAGATGTAGTACCTACCTCCTATTTTATCCTATAATTTGATTATCTTCTCTCCTATAACTTGTATGTCTTTGTCTTTTTATTCTATTTCCTGGAAGATGTTCTGAACTTTATCTTCTAAATCATCTACTGACTTATCTTTTATCTGATAATATAATTTTACTTTCTAAGAACTATTTATTGTTTCTTGAATGTACTTTCTCATAGAATCCTATTTGTTTCAGGATGCATTTTCTTTTCTCTCAGGAGACAATATATAAATAGGACTTTTGTCTTTTTTCCTTTGCACCTTAATATTTCTTAGTGGTATTTTTTTATGTGTCTTTTGTTTTTTATCTTTCATGAGAAAGACTTTCCACAACTATATGGTGATTCCCGGCTGTCCTTCAATATTGAAGTATAAAACTCTAAAAAGCTAGTTGGAAGTTTTGAATACAGGGTCGATTTCAGTATACGATAATCTAGGAGTGAGCCAAGGGATATTCTGAAAAAATTTTCTGGAGAAAATTCTGGTTTTCTGCCATAGGCATAAGCATGTAGCTTTGTGTAGACTGACTACTATATAGAGAGTTCCAGTCATTCCTCCTATTGCCAGCACTAAGTCTCTGTATTTACTTACCTGATACCTGGTATCTCCAAGTAAATCTGTGGGGTAAATCAGTTGGCTTCAATGTGCATATACTTTTGTGGATACTTTATAATGTAGCTAACAATGTACTTTACAATATAGGTGTATATAAACTACATCTTCTTCATTCTCTGTGTTATAAAATTTGCTGACATTTCTTATCTTCTTCATTCTCTGTGTTATAAAATTTGCTGGCATTTCTTATCTTCTGATGTTGCCTCTCAAATTTCTCAAATTCCATTTAGTTTAGTGGAGTTTTGATTGTATGAAATATAAATCAGAAAGGTGGGAGATTAACTTCCATGTTTAAAAGGAAGTTTTCCAACCTGCTCTCTAATCATTTCTTACTTGACCTTTTAGGAGAATTGGGCACAGAACTGTATTCACCTTTTGGAAATACTTTCTTCCTTTGGGTCTCCAGGCATCAGAGTCTACTGATTTTTATCCTACCAGTTTGGTTTCTCCATTTCAGTCATTTGAAAAGATGCCATCTCTTCTACCCAAACATTGAGATTTAAAATGTTATAGTGTTTTGTTTTGTTTTTCCTTGTCCTCTTGGTCCTTTAATTCTACACTGTCTTCTTTTACAATTCCACTTATTTTTCTTGACTCTCACTTTATTTAACATTGATAAGTGGATGACTGTAAAATATTTATCTCTAACTCAGGTATACTTCTCTCATCATCTCCATGTTATGATTTGTGGGCAGCTCAAACTTGTTTAATAGGTTCAAAACTCAGGTAATGCTTTTGAGAGGCAGCACATCATTATGGTCAAGAGCTTGGACTCTGGAGCCAACTGCCTGGCTGTGTGCCCCTAGACTTGTTACTATATTACCTTTATCAGCTTCCTCATCTGTAAAATAACATTTAAAGATTACAGGGGCTGTTAGAGTTAATATAAAGCACGTAAAATTGTATCTTCAAGTCTTCAGCATTCACTTTGTGTTAACAAAGTGACCCCCAAAACAAACTCCTCTTCCTCTTGTTCCCAATCTCAGAGAATGGCAGTATGGTTAAACTCGTTTCTCAGGAGAGAAACTTGGCATTATTCTTGACTCCTCTAATTCCCTCACTTCCCACAGCTAACCACTAAGTCCTAAGCACTAAGTAGCCTACACATTTCCTGAATGAGGCTATTTTTTTGCATCTCAATTTGCCTGTCAACCTAATTAAAACTATTATCATCTCTTAAATCTCTCTTTCTATTGTTCTCCCTCTGCACTGCTGCTGGAGTGAACTTTTAAAACACACATATTATTATGCTACTCCCTTGCTGCAAACACTTTAATAATACTTCTCTGCACTCAAGGCAAAGACCAAAATTTTTCCTTGGCCTACTAAGTCTGATACAGTCCTGTGGTCTGACTCTTGCCTTCCACAGTCACAACCAACCCCTGTCTAGTCCCACCACATACCCCTCTTATCATTGCTTTCTGTATTCTTTGCATTCCTAACTTCTTTTGGATTCTGAAGACTACATGCTCTTTCTTTCTTTCTTTTTTTTTAAAGATTTATTTATTTATTTATGTCTCTCCCCTCCCCCCACCCCCCACCCTGGTTGTCTGTTCTCTGTGTCTATTTGCTGCGTCTTCTTCGTCCACTTCTGTTGTCCTCACCTGCGTGGCACGGCACTCCTTGCACACATCAGCACTGTGCGTGGGCCAGCTCCACACGGGTCAATGAAGCCCGGGGTTTGAATTGCGGACCTCCCATGTGGTAGATGGATGCCCTAACCACTGGGCCAAGTCTGCCGCCATGCATGCTCTTTCTTATACCTTCAGAAATACAGCTGCCATTGCAAAGGGCACATATCCCCCTGTCTTTTAAAAATTTTATTTTATTTATCCTTTAGTTAAACCTTAGGCTTTCTTCTTCAAGGTAGCTTCTCCCTATTCATCAAAGCAATTTTGTGATTCTTAGAAATATGTTCAAATATAGGCTGCAATTCTCCTTTATCATATTTTAATTACTCAGTATCAATCTTCCTCACTAGATTGAAAGCTCTTTAAGGAAAGGGACCATGTCTAGCCATTCGACATTATAGATTCCTTATGAATTGTCTAGTATCTGGTTCAAAGTACATACTTTATAAATATTAACTGGATAAGCAAATTAATATGGAAGCTAAAGGTGATTACAATAACTTTTACTTGTACAGTCCTTGCAAAATTTCAATAGAATTTAAAATCCATTGCCTTACAACCCAAATGCCATACAGAGGAATGGATAAACAGAAGTCAGTGTAAACATACTGGAATATTATTTTGTCAAAAAAAGGAATGAAGTTCTGATAAATACTACAACATGGTTGGACCTTGAAATCATTATGTTAAATGAAATAAGCAGACACAGAAGGACAAATATTGTATGATTCAATTTATATGAAATATCTAGAATAGGAATATTGATAAGAGACTGTAGGTGTATTAGTGCTTACCAGGGGCTGGAGTGAGGGAAGAATTGCTTAATAGGTATCAAATGTCTGTTTGAAGTAATGAAAAAGTGTTGCAATAGATGGTGGTGGTAGTAGCACAACATTGTGAATATAATTAATACCACTAACATATACCCTTAAAATGCTTATAATGGGAAGTTTTATGTTATATATATATAACATAAAATAAAATCCATCACCTTGCATTTCCATGAAAAATAGGAAGTTCATACATTATTTTCCATATATTAATGATACATTAATCAGTGAATGTGTGACTTGGTTAAGGTCACACACAGAATAATTAATAAATCTGGGATTGATCTCATTTATCCTTACCCCAAAGCCACTGATTTTTTTTCCATTAACATATACTGCATTATATTGACAATTATGCATATAAATAAGTATATAAGAATTTAAAGACACAAATTTACTAGCAATTCTATCACACATGCACACACATTTAACAGTGACCTACATATAGCATACTGCATAAGTGCAAACCAATGATGTGACAGCAGTGAGGCAAATAACATTGTTCTTTGTTTTTTGTTTTTAATCTAGTGATGAATTTCCAAGAATTCTTTGAATGTCAAAAGGAGAAAAATAAAGTAAGGTAAACTGGAGAAAGTGTTTCAGGAATTAAGCAGAACACAACAAACAAGGAGGCATATACAAGTTACACATAGTATATGCAGAAGGATATTTTTGGTTCTTCTTGTAATATGGGCACAGCCGAGGCATGTAGCTAAATACACAGTATTTGGACTTGGACTCACTAGCTATTAATATCTGATTTCTTGTGCTATCAGATAGCCTACATACACATCCGAAAGAGGACTCCTCGTATTCTCAGTTTTTCAAAGTGACTTTAAAAGGCAAGAGGAAAACAGGTGCTCATCTCTTTCTATTAAGGCTCTTCCAAATAACCCTTGAAATCAATGTTAAGAGACTCCTTTCCTTGATTCTGGCAACACTTACATGGCTTCTCTTCTCTCTTGAATCATAGTTTTTCTGTCAAAATTGAATAGCTAAAGGGGATTTTTCTTTTTCTATAACCACAACGTGCAGGTAGCCTCCCTTTTAATACTTTCCCACAGAGTCAAATGCAAACTTAAATAGCAGGAATTGCTAGCGCGGCCTAGCTTGGGTGCAGTAACAGTCTCATCTTGTTATATTCTTCAGATCCTTCCTGGTTTTCAGCTACTTGAGGATTATGCCTGCAATATTTGACTCAAGAAATAAGAATATACATACATATACACATATATATATACACACACACACACACATACATATACATATATATGTGTTTGTATATGTGTGTGTATATATATCTCAAAACACCTAGCTTTCAATACCTTTGTGGTCCCTAGGATTTTAGACCAGTGTCAATCTGTGTTAAAATTATTTCCTAATATTTGATACCTGAAAAGATAAAGGGCCAAAGGGAAGTTCAGTCTTCTCAAGATTTCTTGTGACAAATATTCTGGCTTTCCTCATCAGTTGGCACAGTCTTGCATTTATCAAATGACGAATGTTTCCACTTTATTCATTGAGAAACCCTTTGCTTCACTGTGTGCTAGGAGATGGAAACCTGCCAAGCTCTCTCTATGCCCTACTTCAAGAAACATCATTAAACTCTTACCTAATCTCAAGTATGTTTCTGAAACCTGCTTATCAAGACAATATACATGGTAATTCTAGGACTTCATGTGGAATCAGAGGTTTGTTTTTTGTTTTCTGTGTTAAAAATACTCAGATTTCATGAGTTTATTTTCAACTTATCATCATAATATCTGAAGTCTACAATTGCTATACATGATTTGATTTGCGATCAATAAAAGGAAAGCAGTTTTTCTTCACTAGAATTAATGGACTGTGATTTAGGACAAACCCTAACGTGGTCTTTAATGCTGATATTGTTATATCAGCAATCAAAACAAGAAATCAAGAAGGAAAGCATAGTATCTGGTACTGAGTGGACGCTTAATAAATAATTCTTAAGTTTTACTTTAGATAAGTTACTTTGTTTAAGAACAGCAATGCCTCTATTCTTCTCTTGGCCCATTTTTCCCAGGAATTATCATCTACCGACTTCCAAGAACCTCTTTCATGAATGATTCCAAACAACATCATCCTTAACGTTGTTTCTAACTACTTAGTGAGCTATGCATCTATAAATAAAACTCAACTTATTTACGTATTGACCTTTGAAAATATGTATCAAGACCCTATCCTATACCAGGCAATGCACTTTCTTCTTGATTTCTTGTTTTGATTAGTTGTAATTGTCTTAATTTTGTCTCCTGCAATCATCTTTTACTGCTCTTCCCTTCATTCCTTCCATATTAAATATTTTACACCGTTCCTTTCTCTTCCTTTACCATACAATCAAGCTAATTCAAACTTTACCATCTCCTAGTAATAATACCACCAAAGCACATTATTTCCAGACTTCTTTCCTGTACAGTAATCTATTCAACAAATATTTGTTAAATGTTTACTCTGTATTAGGTACTGGGTTATAAGCTGGGAATATACCATTGAATAAAGAAATATGGTCCCTGATCAAATAAATTTACAGGATAGTGAGGGGGATAAATATTGAGTAACATATACTTTAGCCTTATATTAGGCCCTCTTTATCCCACCAAGTACTCCCATAAATATACTTTTCCAATTCTCTGTTTTAGTTTACAGCACTCCTAATACTAAATCTTCTTTTACCCATTTTCACCTTTACAAATTCTATCAGTCTACGGTAAAACCAGTGCATCTTTCTAAATCATGTTGAATGATTTAATTTATTGGTTATTGTAATGTGTGTGCAAGTTTTAAGACATCACAATGAGTGATATAATAGAAACTTATGAATTAGATATTTTTGGAGTACTAAACTCCAACATTATTTTCTTTTACTCTTTAATGTTTTTAGGTCCTTTAGGTCTGTACATTTTTAGTGTATGCTGTTAAATAAAATCCCACAGAATTTGAGTTTGGACTGAAGCTCAATTGTTCTTCTTTTGCAGTCTTCTTAAACTATTCCAGACTATAAATAATGTTGTTTTCCTCCTCTTCCTCCTTCTTGTCACCATTATTATAATAATCTTAACAATATTTTCTCTAAAGAATAACAACCTAAGATTTATAGAAACAATCTGGGAAAATCTCTTGGGAGAAAATTTGTATGATTTAGTAGCACATACATAAAGCTTATTCAACTCCTTTATTTTATTAAATAAGTGAATAATACCACTATTTCAGTACTTTTGTCCTCTCTCCACTAGGAATTATTATCTACTGACATATTTAAATATGCAAACAAAGCTAAGAGGATAACAGAAAATAAACCTCAATATTAGATTAAAAACATTACAAGTTTTGGAAAATTTCCAATTCCATAAGAAACTGCTATTATGTCCCTGAAGAATTTAGCTTATAGGCAAATTGTAAACCTTAGCCAAGAGCACTAAGAAGAAAAGAATGTCTAAGCATTAGGATACTCTCAAAGATGTAACTTTGATAAGGTGATAACCTAAAGTAATATGTTCTAAATAATATCTGAAGACTTGTTTATACAGAGACATAGTATCAGAGACTGAAGCATTACTAATCAGATAAAGGCTGTTTAATTAATAGAATCTTAGGTTTGGGAGGAAGCTTAGTCTAATCACTTATCTGATCCTTGAATAAATTACTGAGATGATGGTATTACACCTTAATATCTCCTGAGACATTTTTATATTGCCAGCACAGATAATGATTTATGTTCTTAATGATGACTGAGGTATCAAGGAAAAAAATCAATTATTCAGTATGGTCCACTGAGAAGACAGAGATGAGTATAGTACATCTAGATGTAGTTTAATCAAATTCGTTATTTGATGAAAATATGAACATATAAAGTAGTTAATATTTATTTTTGTAAAAGTTTCACTTCATGTGAAATCTTCACACATTCTTCCAAAGATTTTAGTAGAGTTTTAGCAGGGGCCAGAAGGAAAGCATTTTCCATATAGCTGTCTCATCTAAGGGATTCTTTGCCTTTTGTGATATGATATGATACTTTATATTCATTCTTCAACCACAACTCTGGATAACTTCTGATATTGTCTGAGTTTCAATATTTTAATTAGTGTTAATGATGGTTTTATTAATACTTGTACCTTCTGGATAGTTAGAGCAAATATTGCAATTTTAAGACTGAGCTAAGTAAACAGTCTGTAGGATAATCTTTTCATCTACTAGGTTGTTTTGGGTATAAATCTATGCTGCTACTTTATAATCGGCAAAATTTTCAGAATTTAATGAAACTGAAACATATAATCCCCTTTGATGTTACACTAGGCTGAAAGAAGAGTTAAAAGGAGACTTCAAATATTTTTATATTGTGCATTTAGTAGGTGAAAATGATTTAAACACTTTCATTTGCTATTGCTCAACTTTTTGGATGAATTGATAGTCTCCTAAATATTTTATATGAGTACCTGTTTTTTCCTAAAAAATTGTCAGGGGATGTTATCAGTTTATTTTTAATCTTTGCCAATTTGATGGGGCAGAGTGTAATTTAAGATGTTTTTTTAAAAATCTCTCCCCTTAGTATTCTTTCTCTTTTTATGTTATAAAAGCAGTTTATTGAACACTTTCTTTTTCATCAATCACTGCCTTTAAACATCCTCTGTGGGAACTACTTATCCACTTCTGGACAAAATGTGTCAATTCTTTTCAATTGAATTGAATACCTTTTCAATTATTCAGTTATAGGAACAACCTAATTTTGATAAATAAAGCTCTTTTTCAGGTGTAGTTCCAGCACAATGTGTGAAAAATCCAGAGGTTTTTTTTAAGTTTACCATTGGCCATAGTTTTTGAGCAAGGATATTCATTATAAGGCAAACTTATGAACAATTATATTGCATCTTTATATGTGAAGGCTTAATAGAATTTACTGTATTTTAGTTTGTAATCCCCTTTGACTGTGTATGGTTTCTGGGAATTGTTATTTACAATAGTATGAATAAATGGAGAGAAAGGTATTTCTAAATGTGGTTTTCCTTGTCACTAATGGACCCTTTTCAAAGAGAAATGCCTCTTGATAGTACTTTGGTTGAATGACCTTGAAATTTTGCGCTAAGTCTTAGATCAAGAGTATTTATTTTTCTTACTGACATAGAATGCCATGGACCAAATAATTCTTTTAGCAATAAATATAAATTCAATGTTTTTCTTTCTTTCATGCACTCAGAACTCAATTCACCTCTAGCAATTATAGTGAGATTAACATATGAATGCTGTCAGAACAAATATTCTGTTTTATTTCATATTTTCTAGATACATGGAGAAAGAAACAAGGTACAGAAATGAACATCAACGGAGACAAAATGCACCTGGTATCTCCCTAAATAACAATAATTATGTTTCTAGGCTGACTCTGAACCAAGGGCCAAATCTAATCTGAAGTAGAAAAATGGCAAAATTTCATCATTTTCCTGGATCATCTGCTTATGTCTTTAAGGGTAGCAGAAAAACTTATTAAATGGTTTTCTATACATTATGCATGTATGTGTATGTATTTGTGCACTGAGGTTAAGAAAATGTAGTATTGAAACAAGAAAAGATGGGCACTTCTGGATGAAAGAATATACTAGGCAATTTAAGATAGCCAGTCATACAGTAGAGCCTGTCACCTCTGTATCTCTTGTTTATTTTAACCACTTCATTGCTCTCTGCACTTGGAGTCTTCTTCTGGTTTTGCTCCTATCTCTGAATGCTGGGTGGTTATGATCAGGAATTTTTTTTATTGTAAACTTTATTGTAAAGTGAATTCAGTTTGCCTATTAAAAGTTCTTTGTTTAATAGCATAAACTAGCAGCTAGTTTGTACTCTGGTGATTGACATCTTGAAAATTCAGATTTATAGCCCCCATTGTACCCAAATTTAACTGCTTACTGGCAAAATATGACTTTAATAACTGATTATTCATTAAATTAAATGAGATATAAAATACCTAGCACAGTCAACCAGAAAATGGCACACTTTTTCCTTTGATAAGAAAAATACAAATATTATTTAGACAAGGGAAAAAAACAACAAAAAGCCCTGTGGTCAAATCAGTTAACATTCTAAAAGTGTGTTCTCTTTCTTATTACAACCTTGCTCTCTCTGATGTTGTATGTATTCTGAAACTGTGTGGTTTAAATCATCCTGTAGCTGCTAAGGAGCTTTGGCAATAGAAAGATGGTCTCAAACTTTTCTGATCCTTTGTAGTTTGGAAGCATTCCTTCTGTATTTCTTGGCTTTCAGTGGATCTGCCAAAAGCCTCATGGCTGTCCCTTTCTATGACTAACGCTTTTAATTACTGTGCTTACCCTTATCTCAGCCTACCTTCTGCCAACCCCAAAAGTGCCAGCGAAAACTATATTATTTATATTATGATATTTCCTAGCTAGTGCCAATCCCACTATCTTTCCTGTTCCAAGTCAGAAAAGAGTAGATGGAGAAAAAGCAATGTGACTTTCATTCTCTATGGCCTTTTTACATAAACTTGACTTAATCTTAAGTGTTCTTTTCCCATTAGCATCATTTCACCTCTGGTATAATAGTGACAAGCTACTGCTATCTTGCTTTTAGTTCAAATCGCTCCTCTTATCTTTATTGTGCAATATAGGAAGATTGAATTATAACCGATACCTATAGACTGCTGTTTTTGGCATAATTACAGCCTGGTTTTCTTCTCTAAGGGTACATTTTTCTATACCCTCATACACCAACATAAAAAATAAAGGATAGGAGCAGGTAATTTACTCAATCCCACCCCCCCTTCACCCCCCCAAAATAAAAAACAGGAAAAGGAAATAAAAAAAAAAATAAGAAAAAATATGAAGCTGATAAAAAAATTTAAACTGTATAAAACATTTCTTTTAGCCTATTATCCAGCTTTAACAAAGTTATAAGGGAAATTGATAATTGATATTTCATATACCACTGTGGAACTATAAAATGGTATAATTGAAGAACCCATTATTTTTACAAATTCTTTGACCTAGTAATTCCAATTCTAGGAACTAATAGTATTGAAAAAAAACTCATAGCTGCAATAGTACTTAGCAACAAATATACTAATCTGCATGCAGTTTATACATAGAAAAAGAAACCACTAAGTACCAACAATAAAAGGTAAATTAAAGAAATTGTGGTACACCTAAACCTACCTAAATAAGCTATGTAATTGTTATGTACTTTACATAAGTATTTATTGACATGGAAAGAAAGTTAGAAAATACAGTAATCTAACCTAATACACACTATAATTACATTTTTAAAAGATACAAAAAAAGTTATAAAAGTTATTTTACTAGAATAGTGAACAGTTTGATGTACATACAACAAAATGTTAAGAATGCATTTGTCTATATGGGGGAATTTTGGGTGATTTTTATATTTATCTTTTTGTTAAACTGTATTTAAACACTTTCACACATAAATTACTATTATTTAATATAATTCACTATTTCCAGTTCCTTGCTGGGTCACTTTTTTTCTGACAGCCACTCTCATGTGCTCTTTGAACTTTAAAAATCCTCAGAGAAGGTGTATATTTCCTCTAGCCTCAACTTGCTCATGAATCTTTTTCCATTTGTTTGATCCCTTTCTTTTTTTTTTTTTTTTAATTTTTTAATTTTTTATTGACTTTGTAATAATATTACATTAAAAATATATATGTGAGGTCCCATTCAACTCCACCCCCCCACCCCCCTTCTCCCCCCCCCCCCCAACAACACTCGTTCCCATCATCATGACACATCCATTGGATTTGGTAAGTACATCTTTGGGCACCTCTGCACCTCATATACATTGGTTCACATCATGGCCCATACTCTCCTCTATTCCATCATGTAGGTAGGCCCTGTGAGGATTTACAATGTCCGGTGATTACCTCTGAAGCACCATCCAGGGCAGCTCCATGTCCCGAAGACGCCTCCACCTCTCATCTCTTCCTGCCTTTCCCCATACCCTTTGTCCATTATGTCCACTTTTCCCAATCCAATGCCACCTCTTCTATGTGGACACTGGATTGGTTGTGTCCATTGCACCTTTATGTCAAGAGGAGGCTCAGATTCCACCTGGATGCTGGATGCAATCCTCCCATTTTCAGTTGTAATCACTCTAGGCTCCATGGTGTGGTGGTTGTCCTTCTTCACCTCCATCTTAGCTGAGTGTGGTAAGTCCAATAAATCAGATTGTAGGTGCTGGAGTCTGTTGAGGCTCAGTGATCCCTTTCTTGAGCCACTATCTTTGCTTTGATCCACTTTGGAGTTTGTGCAGGTCAGTTATATTTTCTTCATCCTCCAGAACACTAGATAACAGGTTTTTTTTTAAAGTCTTGGGAACAACAGAGAGGAGTACAACACAGCACAGAAAATAATATTTAAAAGGGAATATTAGTAACCTGAAGTTCCTTGACCATCCCTGCTATAGGGAATTTTTCACCTGGCCATCTTTTTCTAGGTTCTGCTTGTTTCTAAGCTAATAAGAGTTCTACAAACACTTAATCCTCCATATCTCCTTTTTTCTGAGTCTTTAGGGTCCACTTATTTTTTTTTCCCTTCTCAAGCTGTCAAAAGTCAAATTTGTAATTCCATATACTTTATTAAGTAAAGCTCTTTTGCTCTTTCTGTGTCTCATATATCTCATATAAACAACCTCTGGGGGACTTGTCTTTTACAATTAAAAGAGCCATCAGCATGTTGTTTTTGAATAAAATAGCCATTTTTTTTCTCTCATAGGGGTAATATTGCATCTCCCTAAGCAAACAGCTCCAACAGCAGTCCTCTGGTAAACTAAGACTTTTTTATAATTAAAAACAAAACAAAGCATAAAAGCAATATTTTTAAAGGTAGACTATTGGTTTTAAAGAACTTTGAGTTTCAATTTCTTAAGATACCAGATGAATTAATAATCAGAAAAAGAGAAGCCAAAACTGTCAGAAAAAAATTGTTGTAAAAAATAGTTTCTCTATCATTGTCAGAGTTCCTATGGTAAACTCAATTGCAAATTAGTACCAGTTTTGGAGTAGGCAAAGCAGAATGGTGAGAGGGCAATAATATGGCCTATCCTATGAAATGGTTTGGTCAAAGTTCAAATCCCAGCTCTGCCAATTACTAGCTATATCATCTTAGTTACTTTTCCAATAAAATAGGAATATTCCCTATAAATAGGACTAAGTAAAGTAGTAAATGCAAAACTTCATGCTAAAACACAATGTAGTTCCTTTTTTCTATAGTATCAGTGTGATGGCTCTCAAATGATTTGTTCCTCTTCTGGCACCTAAAACTGAATCTAGTAAGCCCAGACAAGATATTTCACCCCCTGGAATAAGGCAGTTTCTGCCAAACACACTCAGATTCCCTGCTGAGCAAGTGAAACATAAACCCACAAATTCCCTGGACTAAAACTGTGAAATAACATGGAACCCAAAGTGCCTCCTTCCTTTTCTCTCCTCCCTTTCAAAGCAAAAGAATAAATTGCAGACATAGCATTTATTAAAAGACTGTCTGCTTCCTAGTCTTTGATTCTAAGCACCAGTAGAAGACTCATACTTTCAGAGCTGTTATCACAACTTAAACTAATTCAAAGGGTAATAGTATCAAAGAAAATGTAAAGATATTGATGGTGGTAACAATCATGACGGCTGCATTAACTGACAGTCTACTATGAGTCTACAACAAGGGATAAGATAGCAGCTTTAATACCTTTTTATAGGAGAGAAAACTAAGTCCCAAAGCAGCAAATGGGTAATAAGATCCAAACATATGATGTTATTATTTTAAAAGTCTGTATTAATGTATATACATTCTCCCTTATCATGTTAAAATGAACCCAAATTTTCAGCAACATTTCCAGAGAAAAATTTTAATCTCTTAGATGTTTTGATCCTCTGGTAAAGAATCATAACTTATATACAAACACTGATGAGGTATTTTTTTTTTAAAATGGCTTTTGATGATCTAAAATATCTCACTGTCATTCAAATATTATTGAATTTTGTTAAAATATGAAGAAAGCATTAATTATTATTATGCTAAAAAACTAAAAGTAGAAAATAATTTTAAATAATTTGTTTTCTCTCTAAGAAGTAAAGATATAGCAAAGTGACTCAGTAAATGTAGAAATAATAAACAGAGTTAGTGAATAAATTAACAATTGTTTATTCTCAGTGAATCAGTGATGAAAAGAGCAAGGTATAAAACACTTTTTCTGCAATGTTAATCTCATAAATTTCAAATATCATTTTTTGAAATAGAAAATAATGAAATAATTTCAATGTATCTCTCGCTGATACTTCAATTTAAAAAATAATAGAGCAGTATCAGCATTAATGAATGCATGCATTTTTCTAAGAACCAAAATTTTTATCACTTATACCAGCAAAGTAAGCTAAGAATTAAGTAGCTATTGTTTTCATATTTAAAATAAATCCATGAGTTAATAGTGGTAAGAAAGCAAGAAAGAAAAACAGAGAGAGAAAGTGGTATTAAAAAGGGAACTTCTTGGGTTGGGTACCAACTGGATGACTAAGATGGCTGTATAAGATACTGCAGGGTTAAGCTCAACCACAGAATTTTTGAACAATTAGCAACAACTGGCAGACACATTCCTCAAAGCTCTGGAAAATAGTTAAAGGGTTTCAATAACTGGGCAAGTGTCAAAACAAGAAAATCCCCCTTAGAAAATTGTGGGAGAGGGAAGTGGACTTGGCCCAATGAATAGGGCATCCACCTACCACATGGGAGGTCTGCGGTTCAAACCCTGGGCCTCCTTGACCCATGTGGAGCTGGCCCATGTGCAGTGCTGATGTGCGCAAAGAGTGCCGTGCCACGCAGGGGTGTCCCCCACATAGGGGAACCCCACGTGCAAGGAGTGAGCCCCATAAGGAGAGCTGCCCAGCATGAAAGAAAGTGCAGCCTGCCCAAGAATGGCACCACACATGGAGAACTGACACAACAAGATGACGCAACCAAAAGAAACATAGATTCCCAGTGCCGCTGATAAGGATAGAAGCAGTCACAGAAGAACATACAGCAAATGGACACAGAGAGCAGATAACTGGAGGGGAGAGAAAAGAAAATGGTAGGAGAAGCTCATGGCATCCTTGCTAGCCTCTCCCCATCCCTCCCTGGTGTGGCATGGTACCTTGTCCTGTTCTGGAGGAAGTAGAGAAACTCTTACATGCATACTGTGGTACATTTATAATAGTGCCTACCTACCAGTTGGCATCCTAGAAGACTGAAACAGGAAACTCATGTCTTACCATCCTAGAACTTGCCCTGTGGTAGAAGAAGCAAATGATCTAATAAAGCTGTACAAGAAGCAATTAAGTAAAAAAGCTTGGGGCAAAGAATTACTGGCTTAAAGTCATACAATACAGCAACTGGGAGGAAGAGAAAAACACCGAGGGTGTGGAGTGGACCTTTGAATTCCTGTAAATGGAGGAATTCCTAAGGCCATGAGCAAGCACTAGCCCAGGAAAAGGTTCAGGCTCAGAGGAAATGGAAAGAAAAAAGCATTTTTCACATTCATCTTGGGATGATCTTTTATAAAGATTGTGAAAGGTGTTTTTTGCATTGGTTTGTTTTTGTTAGCTCCTGATAGTCAAGAAAATCTCTGTTGTATTGCCAGCTGGATACAAACTCAAGAAATGACGTCTCAGGAAATAAATCCCAGAGTTAACCCTCAAAATACTGAAATGTATAGTGTGCAAGAAAAAAATTACAAGATAAACAATGAAACAGGAAATGAGTAGCCATCCAAAGGAACAAGATAATATCTGAAAGCCATCAATGAAAACAACCAGATTTAGGACACACTGGGAAAAAACTTAAAAAAAAAGATCCTCAATATTTTCAAGGATATAAAGGAAAACACAGTGAAAGAAATACAGTATATCAGGAAAACAACAAATGAGCAATATGGAAATCTCAAATAAGAGATAGAAATATTAAAAAGAAACCACACAGAGATACTGGAGTCAAAGACCACAATAACTAAAACAAAAAATTCTATATGAGCGTTTCAAAAGCAGATTTGAGGCAAAAGAAAGAGCCCATAAACTTAAAGACAAAACAACTGAAATGATTCAGGCTGAGGAGCAGAAAATTAGGAATGAAAAAGATGTAAACAAAGACCAAGAGACCTATGGTACACAACCAAGCATACCAATATATGTATTATGGAAGTACCAAAAGGAGAGGAAAAAGAAAAAGGGAGGAATAACTATTCAAAGAAAAAAGAGAAGAAAAATTCCCCAATTTAACAAAAGACATGAATATGAAAATTAAAATGCCCAACAATCCCCAAAAAAGGATAAAATTGAAGACAACTCAGGCACATGACAGTCAAACTTTTAAATGCCAAGGAATTCTGAAAGCTGTAAGAGTAAAGTAATGTCTAATGTACAAAGGAGTCCAAATAAGATAAAGTACAGATTTCATTTCAGAAATCATGGAGGCAAGAAGGCAGTGGGATGAAATGTTTAAAATACTGAAAGGAAACAATTACCAAACAAGAATTTTACATTTTAAAAATAGGAAGAGGTTAAGACATTCCAGATAAACAAAAGCTGAGGGAGTTCATCACCACTAGAACTGCCCTACAAGCAGTGCTACAAGGAAATCTTCAGACTGAACGGACACTAAACAGTGTATCAAACTGGCATAAAGAAATAAAAACTCCTGTAAAGATAACCATGTGGGTAATTATAAATTTTAGTAATAAGAGCTGTATTTTTTTGTTATGTAACATCATTTTAAATTCTAACAGGTTCTAAAAGGCAAATAATAAAAAGTGAGGATTGTGGGGAAAAGACGACAGACTGACAAAAAATGCTCTCACAAAAAACTGACGTAGGGGAAGCAGACGTGGCTAAAGTGATTGAGCTCCTGCCTACCACATTGGAGGCCTCTTGTTCAGTTCATGGAACCTCCCAAAGAAGACAGCGAGCTGGCACAATGGGCAGGCATGCCAAAATGACATAACAATAGACACAAGAAGAAAAACATAATGAGAGACACAACAAAGCACGGTTCCCAGTGCCTCCTAAAGAAGATGAGAAAGACAGTTAGCTTACACAGTGGGCAGGCACTGCAAACTTACAAAACAAGATGATGCAACAAGAGACACAAGAAGATAAACATAATGAGAGACACATCAAAGCAGGGAATGGAGGAGGCTCAGGTGATTAGGTGTCTCCCTCCCACATTGGAGGTCTGGGGTTTGGTTCCTGGTGCTTCCTAAAGAAATAAGGAAGATGAACAGACAAAGCAAGTGCAAACAATGAGGTGAGAAGAAATAAATAAATTAAATAATTTAAAAAAACACCCTACAACAACAGAGTAAAAATCAGAAACTGTCTGAGGGACCTGCTTTGGGGGTCAGCAGACCAGGACAGTGCTATGCAACTCCCAGGAGGGCAGGAGTCAGGGAGACTAAGAAGCCAAAAAGATAAACTTGAGTTACCAAGCCCCCGTAGCAGCTGGGAAGGTCTCCACTACCCCACCCTCAAGATATTAAGCTGTGGTAAAACTGCTCTCACTATAGCTGACTGAAAGGGGAATGGACATTTTCCTGTCTGTCAGCTCCTTCAAGGGAGAAGGCAGCAAAGGTCGGGGTGCTTTTCTTCAGTGAATTCGGCCAGCAAAGTCTGCTTTGAATCTTCAACCTGGAGATTCAACACTGGAACACAGGAAAGCCCAGACTGAAACACCTCAGTGGAAAGGGGCACTGACTAGTGCCATCTGCTGGCTGTCTTGGAAACTGCATGGACAAAAACCACACATCTCTCTGTATCCAATCTCTGGGAGAAAATCTGTACCCCACTAGTGAGTCCCTGGCCAGATTTTGAAAACTTAAGCTGGGCAATTTTAAAGACTGAGAATAAGTTGAGCCAAATATCAAAAAACTGTGGGGAAAAAATTTAAAAATAGGCAAGAGAGAGAAATTAGCAATTAGAGTATAATAAACCAACATATTCAGATGTCTAGACACCAGCAAAAACTTACAAGGCATACTAGGAAACAGGAAGAGAGGTCCAGCAAAAAAAAAAAAAACTAAACAAACCCAAATATCCTAAAGTGATATAGGATTTAATGCAATTAATCAGTGATAATCACACAACTCTCCTAAATCACCGCAAAGAATTTAAAGATAATATACTAAAGAAATGAAAGATATTAAGAAGACACTGGGAGAGCACAAAAAACAATTTGAAAGACTGCAGAGAAAAGTAACAGACCTTATGGGAATGACAGACATGATAGATGAGATTAAAAATACATTAGAGGCACATAAGAGCAGATTTGAATTGCTTGAAGACAAAATTAGTGATTTCAAAGACAGAACATCTGAACTGAAAAGACAGAACAAAAAGGGAAGAGAATGGAAAAAATGGAACAGAGCCTCAGGAAATTAAGTGACAATGCAAAATGCACAAACATTCACATTAGTGATGTCCCAGAAGGAGAAGAGAATGGAAAAGAGGCAGAAGGAATATATGAGAAAATAATCACTGAGAACTTCCCAACCATTATGAAGGACATAAATATCAATATCCAAGAAGGACAACACACCCCAAACAGAATAAATCCTAATTGACCTACCCCAAGAAACCTATTTTTCAGAATGACAAGTATCAGAGATAAAGAGAGGATTCTGAAAACAGCAAGAGAAAAGCAAAGCATCACGTACAAGGGAAACTCAATAAGATTAAGTGCCGACCTCTCATCAGAAACCATGGAGGAGAGAAGAAAGTAGTATGATAAATTTAAGGTACTGACAGGGAAAAACTGCCAAGCAAGAATTCTGTATCTGGCAAAGATGTCCTTCAAAAATGAGGGTGATTTTAAAGTCTTCACAGACAAACAAAAACCAACAGAATATGTTACCAAAAGACCAGATTTGCAAGAGATACTAAAGGGGGTGCAACCCATAAGGAAAAACAAGGGTGAGAGATTTGGAAAAGAGTTTAGATATGAAGATTTCTAAGCTATAAGAAGACTGACAATAGAACAATATAACAACAGACCACCAAAGGACAAAATGGATGAAGCAATTCAAATTTTTCAAGTAGCCCTTTACATCTATCCAATGAACCCTGAAATATGGAAAGAAGAGCTTCCTTGGGCAAGAATACTCCAGGAGCAGCAGAAAGTGGTATAGAGGATTAAAAAGAGTGTATCATCAGCATAAGTAATGGATTTCTCATCAAAGTCAATTCCTGACAATGACTTTGAAAGTGATGAAATTGTTGCTGTTTGTGCAGCTATTGCTGAGAAACAGAAGACAGCTTCAACAAATAAAACAATGATTATTGTATCTGCTTCTGGGACTGCAGAGATTGTAAATGAGAAGGAATATGGTGCTTCAACATCAGATAGTTCTGTTTATATCAAAGCCCAATGAAGGAAAATACATAGCATGAATTATTTGAATCTGTCTTTTTTGGTTATCATTTAAAGTTTTAGACATAGGGACATTAATTCTGGAGAAACAGGGCAAAACTCCTTTTAGTAAGATAAGTTTTTCAGATGAAGCATATAAATCTAAATGGTAGCATTACTGTATAGTGTTTAGACTATGCTTTCATAAGTTATGGTTTATTCTTAAGATTAGAATTCTGAGCAAAATGTTGTTGATGTATAAATTTAATTTAATCTCAATAAATGGATGGATACATTTTAAAGATACAACTTGAAAAGCAGTTTCTTGAATAGTAACATAACTTGGTCAGTGTTATTAAAATGTTGACTCACTGACTTGTTTTATGATAAAAGAAATAAGTGATTGCTTTTTCTCCTAGAAATATACTGCTGTTACTCTTCACTCTGTTTTCCTTGTTTCTGTAGAGAAAGTTTGTCAAAAAGCTTAACTGTTTTTAATATGCATTTTGATTCAAAGTTGTGGTTTTGTTATATGTGGAATCTTTGATAGTTTAGCTAAAAATGCATGCAAATGTGAACATTCTGAAGTTTCTCTTAATTCTGATTTGTGCTTAAGTTTTTGGCTATAAAGAAGTTATAATAATGAAAAAAATTATAAAAGATTAATAAATATAATTGAGCTTGCAGCAAAAATATCATAATCTATACCATGCCCAGGCAAGTATATGTTTCCAAAGATTTCAATAAATACATCAAATAATTTAAAAAATAATGACAAGCTTATGTTCTTGGACATACAATGTATAAATATATAATTTGTAAGAAGTACAACATAAGGTGGGAGATGCAGGGGTACAGAACAGTGTATGTGTATGCTATTGAAGTTATGCTGGTATCAAATCAAATGTGACTGTTAAAAATGTAAGGTGTTAAATTTAAGTCCTGTGATAATCACAAAGAAGTGCATGAAAAATATATAAAGAAAGAAATGAAAAGGAATTCAAAATGATGCAATACAAAATATCAAATAAGCAGGAAAATAGGCAGAGTATTGAGGGGCATAAAAAGGTATAAGACTTACAAAAGACCAAATAATAAAAAGGTAGAAGAAAGTCCTACATTGTCAGTAGTTTTAACATACTAGCTTAAATTCTCCAGTCAAAAGGCAGAGATAGGCAGAATGGATAGAATTCATGACCCAAAGGTCTGATGGCTTTAAATCAAAGATACAAGTAAATTGAAAGTGAAACAATGGAAAAACATACATACACACACACACACACACATATATATATCATGCAAGTAGCAAACAAAAGAGAATTCTGTTAGGTATACCAATATCAGATAAAATACACTTTAAGTCAATAACTGTTAGGAGGACAAAGGTCCTGAACTGATAATGGGATCAGTTCAACAAGAAGACATAAGAACTATGACTATATATGTACCTAATGGCAGAGCCACAAAATATATGAAGCGAATATTGACAGATTTGAAAGGAGAAATAGACAGCTCTAGATTAATAGCAAGAGACTTCAATATACCAATTTCAAAAATGAATAGAATATCTAGACAGAAATAAAAAGTAGAAGACTTGAACAATTCTATAAACCAACTAGACCTAACAGATATATAGAACACAACATCCAACAGCAACAGAATTCTCATTATTCTCTAATGCACATGGATCATTTTCTAGGATAGACCATATATTAGGTAACGAAACAAGCCTCAGTAAATTAAAAAATACTGAAATCATAAAAGGTATATTCTCCAATCACAATGGAATAAATCTATAAAGCAATAACATGAAGAACAGGAAAATTCACAGATATGTGGAAATTAAATAACACACTTTTAAACAACCAGTATGTCAAAGACTAAATCACAAGGGAAATAAGGAAATATCTTGAGGCAAAGGAAAATGGAACTAAAACATACAAAAACTTGTATGCAGTAAAAGCAGTGTTGAGAGAGAAATTTTTAACTCTAAATGCTTACATTGAAAAGAAGAAAATTTTCAAATCAGAAAACTAATCTCACAACTGGAAGATCTAGAAAAAGAAGAGTTAACTAAACCTAACTGAAGAGAAGAAAAATAGAACAAAGATTAGATAGGAGATAAATAAAATAGAGAGGTTTAAAAACAACAGAAAGAATCAAAAAAACCAAAAAATGATTCTTTGGGTTGATCAGTAAAACTGACAAACCTTTAGTTATATTGACAAAAAAAGAGAGAGGATGCAAATAACTAAAAACCACAAATGAAAGGAGTGGTTTTACCAACCCCACAGAAATAAAAAGGATTATAAGAGGATACTATGAATTATTTTACATAAAAAATTAGAGGATCTAGATGAAAGAGAAAAATTTCTAGAAACACACACTACAAACACTGACTCAAAAATAAATAGAAGGTATCAACAATAGTAAGTAAAGAAATAGAATCAGTAATCAAAAACCTCCAAACAAGAAAAGCCCAGGACCAGATGGTGAATTTTAACAAACATTACAGGAAGAATTAGCATCAATCCTCAAACTCTTCCAACAATTTGAAGAGAATAGTCCCTAACTCATGCTATGAAGTGAACATCACCCTCACACCAAAGCCAGATAAAGATACCACAGTACAAGAAAGTTAGAGACCAAAAAGCCCTTATGAAATTAGATGGAAAATCCTCAACAAAAAGATTTTATAAATATTTTACAAAACCAATAGCACATTAAAATATTTACACACCATGCTCAAATGGGATTTATCCAGGTACACAAGGGTGGTTCAACATAAGAAAATCAATTATGTAATATACCACATTAATAGAACAAAGGAAATAAACACATGATCATCTCAATTGATGCAAAAAAGGAATTTGACAAAATCCTGCATCCCTTCTTGATAAAAGCACATAGAAAACTAGGAAAAGAAGGAGACTCAATCATGATAAACATATATGTAAAACCACACAGCAAACGTCATATCCCATGGTGAAAGGCTGAAAACTTTCCCTCTGAGATCAGAACAAGAATAGGATGACCATTGTCAATGCTGTTATTCAACATTGTGATGGAAGTTGTAGCCAGAGTAATTAGGCAAGGAATACAAATAAAAGCCATCCAAATTGGAAAGGAAGAAGTCAAACTTTCACTATTTGCAGATGGCATGATTCTCTACATAGTAAATCCTGAAAAATCCATAGCAAGTTACTAGAGCAAATAAACAATTCAGCAAAGTGGCAGTGTATAAGATTAACGTACAAAAATCAGTAGTATTTTAGACACAAATAATGAACAGTTGGAAGAGGAAATCAGGAAAAAAATTCTATTCACAATAGCTAAATAATCAAATATCTAGGAATCAATTGAACCAAGGATGATAATGATTTATACACAGAAAATTACAAAATATTAATAAAAGAAATTTAAAAAGGCCTAAGTAAATGTTAGGGTATTCCGTGTTTATGGATTGGAAGACTAAATATTAAAATCTCAATCCTTCCCAAAGTGTTTTCTAGATTCAACACAATCCCCCCCAAATTCCAATGTCCTTCTTTGTGGCAATAGAATAGCTAATCAACAAACTTACATCGAAAGGTAAGGGGACCCAAATAGCCAAACACCGTCTTGAAAAAGATGAGTTCAGGAGAGCTGAATTTCTAAACAGTCCATGTGACGTCCAGGCCCTGGACCTCAGCTGACTTGCGACTCCTACCCTCTGGTTTCTTGGACTTACCCTGGCCAGCTGACAGGGAGGTGAAGAGGGTCAACCACCACACCAGGGATCCAAGAGTGCCTACAGCTGCAAGCAGGAGAATTGCATCCATCATCCATGTGGAATCTAAACACTCTCTTGATGTAGAGGGGGATTGGACATAGGCATCCCAGGTCCACAAGATGGAGTAATAGAGTATGGATTAGAGTGGACTTACTAGTGTTCTGCTGGGGAACTATTGTGATTAGTAAGGGAAGAAACTATAGTAGTGATGTGGAGAGGGTGGCCACGGTGGCTGCTGATGGTCGGGAGAGGGAAGAAGAGATATGGTTTGGGAGCATTTTCAGGATTTGGAATTGTCCTAGGTGGTGCTGCAGGGATGGATGCTGGACATTGTGTGTCCTGTCATGGCCCACTGGGTGGACTGGGGGAGAGTGTGGACTACAATGTGGACCACTGTACATGTGCTGCAGCAGTTCTCCAGAATGTATTCTCTGGGTACAGTGGATGTGTCACAATGAAGGAAGAGTTTGTTGATGTGGGGGGGAGGGGTGGCATGGGTGGGGTGGGAGGTATATGGGGACCTCATACTTTTGAATGTAACATTTAAAAGAAAATAAAGAAAAATGAAAAAGAAGAGCAAATTTGTGAGACTCACACTTCCCTGATTATAAAACTTGTTAATCAAAATAGCATAGAACCAGCACAAGGACAGGCATATAAACCAATGGGATGGAATTGAGGATTCAGAAATAAATCTTCACATCTATGGCCAATTGATCTTTGACAAATACGCCTAGTCTTCTTAATGGGGAAAAACAGTCACTTTACCAAAAATAGATATCCATATACAAAAGAATGAAAGTGGACCCATACTTCAAATCACATAAAAATCAACTAAAATGGATCAAACAAACAAACTATAAATCTCCTAGTAGAAAATGCAGGGAAGCATTTTCATGACCTTGTGTTGGAATCTTAGATTTTTATACCAAAAGCACAAGCAATCAAAGAAAAAATAGATATTTGGAACTTTGTCAAAATTAAAATCTTTTGTGCATCAAAGTACCAAGTGATGAAAGTAAAAGACAACCTACACAATGAAAATGAGAGAAAATATTTGTAAACCACATACCCAATAAAGGTTTAATATATAGGCTATATAAAGAACCCCTACAACTTGAGGCAAAAGACAAACAACCCTATTAAAAATGGACAAAAACTCAATAGACATTTCTCTAAAGACTATATATAAATGTCCAATAAGCATATGAAAATATGCCCAACATCATAGCCATTAGAGAAATGCAAACCAAAACCACAATGAGATACCAGTACATACACACTGGATTGGTTACTATTTTTAAATTGGAATAAAAGACTGTGGGAGGTGATGTGGAGAAACAGAAAACTCATTTCTTGTTGGTAGGAATGTGTAATGGTACAGCCTCTGTGTAAGATAGTTTGTGGTTCCTCAGAAAGTTAAGTATAGAATTACCTTATGACTCAGCAAACCTAAATCTATGTACATACCCAAAATAATTATAGCACGGACTCTAACAGCAATTTTCACATCAATGTTCATAGTGGTATTATTCACAATTGCTAAAAGATGGAAGTAACCCAAGCATCCATCAATAGAAGAATGGATGGACAAAGTGTGGTATACTTGTAACGGAATGTTCTACAGCTGTAAAAAGGAATGAAATTCTGATAAATGAAACAACATGGATGAACCCTGAAGACATCATATTGAGTGAAATATACCAGAAACAAAAGGATAAATGTTGTATAATCTCACTGATATTAAATATTTAGAACAAATAAATGTATGGAGTCAGGGACTAGAATGGCGGTTACTAGGGACCATGGAGGAGGTAGGGTATGGGGAGTTAATGCTTAATTGGTACAGAGATTCTGTTTGGGGTGATGGAAAAATTTTGGTAATGGAAGGTTGTGATGGTAGTACCGCATTATGATATAATTAACACCACTGAATTATATATTTGAGAATGGCTTAAAGTGGAAAATTTAGGTTGTATATATGCCACTAGAATAAAATTTGGAAAAAAATAGGACTATATAATATAAACAATGAGCCCTAATGTAAACTATAGACTACTGTTTATAGTATAATTATAATAAAATTGCTTCATCAATTTTAACAAAGGCAGCACATCAATGCAAAGTGTTAATAATAGGGAAAACTGCGTATCTGCTGGGGGAGGGGTGTATGGTAACTATAGTTTGCATGATTTTCTGTGAAACTATAACTTCTGCAATAAAAAAATTAAAAACAAAGAAACTTCTGAAAGAATGCCAATGCAATATAGAAAAACAATAGAATAAATATATTGCCATTTTGCAATCCCTAATATGTATTTCATCAAGGATCATCAATGGATGCTATAATTCTTGGGTAAAAAATTGTTCAAGTCAGGATAGTCACACATTCTCAAATTCTACATATTACTCACTAATCACAAAGTGGAAAATGTACCATGGCGAGATTTGATCACTAAGATAAATGGTCAAATTTAGTATCAAAAATTGTGGGACAACGGACAATAAGTGCCTCCCAAGATGTTATAGTAAGGAGTATACAGCATCAATAATCTAGTATTCTTTCCTAAATAGGTAACCTAAAATAAAATAATGAGGAAATTATCACCAAATCCAGAATCTGTAACATTTTAAAAGATGACTGTTAATGTCTTCAAAAAGAAAAGTGTCATGAAAAAACAAACAAAACAAATGCAGAGAAACCTATAGATAAGAGTCTGAGAGACATAATGACCAGATGCAATGCATGAACATTGATTGGATCCTGAGTCCAAGGTAAAAACAAAACAGCCATCAAGTACTTTTGGAGACAACTGTAAAAATTTAGATATCGAGTATATATTAGATGCTATTAAGGAATGTAAATTTTCTTAGGCATGATAATGGTGTTGAATTCATAGAAGAGATTATCCTTATTTTAGGAAATGTATGGTTAAATGTTAACAGATGAAGTATAATGTTTGCAACTTACAGAGAGAAAGAAAATGTGGCTAAAAGTTAATGATTAGTGAATCTAGGTAAAGGCCATATGGGCATTCATTCTTTTTTATATTTATAATACTTTTTATAGATATTAAAATTTGGAACATATTTTATTATTCTCATGTTGTTTCTTTATATATTGCCACTTTATACATACTTTTATCTACACAACATTAAAATTTATCATTCATCTTTTTCATAGTACACCAAAATTGGAGTTAAAAAAAATTCATCACAAACATAAAAATGAATTACAATAGGAAGAGGAAGTAAAGAAATAGAAAGAGTTCAAAACTGTTTTTAAGAAATTTTACTTGAACAGTATTTCTTCCCTTAAAAAATCTATCCATAATTAAATGTATATAAAGTCAAGCAGGACTGCCTATAAAAACAAAACTTAGAATAGCTGAATGTGTAGATATAGAGGATTGGTTAAATAAATATGGAACATATTTACAGTGGAACATTTTGCTACCATTAGAAATGGTGTTGTAGATTAATAATAAGATGTTCACATTGGTTACATTAGTCACTATATGTTTCATTCATTGATTCCAATGTAATAGGTAAAACCCACATATTATTAGTTTTCAATGCACAACAGAATATGTTTAATGAGAAAAAAATTTGCCATTATTGTTAAGAGCAAAAATATTAACAAATTACATACTCACGATTTTCCCAAGCCATGTGTATATGTATGTTTTTGTGTGTGGGGTGTGTGTGTATCCAGAGAGAGGTACTCAAGGTTTAATCGTGGCTATCTCAGATGGACTTATGAGTACTTTAAATTTCCTTTTTCTTTTTTTTTTTTTTTAACTATAGATATTTTCTGGCAACTTTTCTACAATGACTGAATTTTGCCTCTGTTATTTATGCTGTTTACATGCAACCCCAAGTTTTGTAATATTTCTTATGATAAAGAAAAGCACTATATCAGCAAACTCCTATTTATGACCACTATAAGACAGTGAGAGGAGATAGTAAGCGTACCTGAGTTGCTTGATGGTAATCAGTACAATCAAAAATGGTAAGAAAGCCTTTTCTAAGATGTAAAACTTCTGTTCTATAGGTACATAATCCATACATAATCTTTACTGTCATATGGTAAAGCTAAATATCTTTGAAAAAAATTACAATTTTAGCAAAGGCATTATTTCTCTGTAAAATCTGGTGTGGTGTTGAGAAATAAATGGAAGTGATTTTTAGTGCTAGCAAAGAATGGTGTGAAATCTTAATGAAGAAAAATGTTTGTTTTGAAATATATTGCCAGAATTCAGGGGAAATTTCTAAGTACTGATGTTGAGTGACCTCAGTTTAAAGCAAATTTTCCCCCATTATTCAGGAATAAAACCCCAAATAAACTGGGAATCCCTTGTGCGTTAAGATAGACTGAAGCAGATACCCCATTAATGCAATAAGGAAACATGAGCTGAAAATTACAAGTAATCCAATCATTTATTATCCCTGTTTGCTGGGGTACTTAAATAAAAATACTTCACTGACCTAATGTTCACACTGTTTTCTCTGTCCCTGGGTGAGTGATGTACCATCTCATAGAATCTGAAGAAAAGCATGTTCACAGAGAAGTGGAACAAGGACTAATTATAAGCTTAATTGCATGTCTAACAGGGACCATCAAGTATCATCAGGAATCTTGCCAGAATTCCAGTAAAGGGCTTTGGATGAAGACTCAGGAGACATGAATTCTAGTTCCAGTACTGCCATTAAGTAGCCATCTCATCTGAGTCAAATCATGTCTCCTTTTCATTTAAAGTTTCTTCATCTATTAGAGTACACTGGTTGTACTTTTTATGATTCAATGACTTTAAAAGGTCTTTATTTTGTACGAGAATACATCACGTAAATTTTTCTTAAATAGTCTTTTCTACCCAAACCTATCTTGATCTCTTCCTGTATTGGAATCTCACCGAGGAATTAAATATGTCTCTCACATCTGGTTGGTGCACAGCCTCTGGATCAATTCCTGAGCCAATGACTAGCTTCCATTTTTGCAGGAAAGTTTTGAGAATATTAACTATATGAATTTATATCTAAGGTGTTAAAGTGGTTTACCTTATAAGACTATATTTTGACAAATATATATCTTCAAAGGAGGATGTTGGCTGCACTCCATTGTGTATTCTCATTCTAATTTTTTAGCACAAGAAAAACAAAGGTTTTTTTTTATTAAAAAGAGATAGCGCTTACTCTTCATTCTTAAAAGTTTAGAGTCAACATATTGCAAGTATATAATAAGCTCAATTGAGCATTGCAATTTCTCTATATTTTCCTCAATAGACAGTTCCATAATACATTTTCTTAAATCTAATCCTTCACTAGATTAGAGTCCTTATTTGTCAATATGAAACAATCTCTATTTCATTCTCTTGCAACACAATGCTAACATTAAGAATTGAAAATAATTAGTCTTTTACAGTCCCTGGATTTGGACAAGATATTCAGGTGCTTTATTTCTGGTATGTATTTTTTAATTGGTATGTATTTTTTAATTGGTCAAAATTTTGATATTTTTCAGTGATTAGTACATTTTAGTCATAATTGTATACCTCATACTTTGGACAATTAACCACATATGCTTCATATTTTCCATTTGATTGTATAAATCCTGTCAAATTTTTACACTATAAATTTTAAATAAATCTGAAAATCTGCTATAGTGTTAAATGTTTCCTTTACTTAAAAAATTCTTACCTGTTTTTCTTGAATCTATGTGCCAGACATGTTTAAAGTAAGGGAGTATTTTTTTAAAAAACATCTGATTATTATTATTATGAAATTGGAATTATTTTGTAACTTTTAACACTATAAACTGAGAGAAGAGTCTTCTATTTTATCATATTTTCTAGTCACTAACTTTCTAAGAATAGTTCCTTATTTTGTAGAAGAAAATATAGCGAAATTCTTTTTCTAGCATTTACTAATAAAATAACTTGTTAACAATAAAAATACTTTTTTTCCCATAAAGAGAGAAAACTTAGAGAAAGTGTGGAGGAAATTTTCACATTTTATCTGGTAGTACCAAATAACTTCTTAATGATAGCAAACCACTTTTGTTTTGTTTTTAATACTGTAGCTTCTATTTCAGAGGCATGTAGAGACTTCTTAGACTTCTCAGAATCCGATGCTATTCTCCTGTCTTCAAAATGCATTAATAAAGCATCCTTGGATAGATTTGTTAACATTCACAGATGAAGCTCTCCTTCAATAAATTTAGCACTGAACATTTTGTGCCAGATAATGTTTTTCCAATTTATTATTTGACAACAAAATGAACACCTTTCAAAATTACAATCCAAAACAAAAGCTATCTTTTAAGAGAGTATCCTTCTAATATTTTGTCATTTCTCTTTTTTTCGGAGAGCTACGTTAGCTGCAGTTTATTTCCTGTTAGCATCTTGCAAATGAGTCTTATTTCTTGTACTGCTCCCACTGTTTAGTAAAACAGTAAATTTATACAATTGCCAGCATCTGGCTTACAAGCATACCTTTTAGAAGTTTATTCCTCTTTATTTGGTCATAGCTGCAAAACTTTAAGATTCACTTATTTTACTTGCCAATTTGGTAATAATGTTAATGGAGTTGCTGGATCATTGATTGTAAATACATTTTTTTAAAAGTTATTCCTTGTTAAAAGTTGATCTGCTTCCTTAAAATGAAGGAGAGTGTAATTAAGTTTCATTTATCTGTGGCTAGTGATCATGGAAGGAGCTGGAATTTGTAGTCCAGTATTCTCCCTCTAATTCTCTTATCCTCTGCAATGGCAAATATTTTGATTTCATAATAACTCTCCAATCTGTCTTGTTCATAAGGAGTTCACTGCACAGTAGGAGAAACCAATGAAAGGCAGGATGGCTTTATCCTCCCTTCCCTAGCTGCATATTTTATGGATTTTAATGTAGTCATTTCTTGTTAAATGTATTCTCCAGGCAATTTGACAGATTGGACTGATTTGGGGATGGGGGTGTTTGTTTGGTATTTACAAAGCAAGAACAAATCTACCTTTTCCAAACTGTTCTAGTTAGAACTCATTAAAGCTGTATGTAACTCTTTTTGTTGTTATTTATTGGTTAAATCATGATTTAATATAGTAGGACTTCACAGTTTCAAATTTAAAAAATACCCCCCAAAACCGTGCCACCAGTACATCTTAAATATTAAACTATTCAATGGATAATTTTTTAAAAGACACAAAAATATGGTCCTATATATTCTCAGAAAAAGGTAATAAAACTGCCAGTAAATACACATCTTAGGCGATATTGTATTAAACATAATGATGTACAGGGAACATAATGATGTAGGGTGATAAAAATGGTTGACATGATGATATAAGTTCATTTTGATTCAAATCCCTGCTGGGATCTATTTTTACACCATCCCCACACTCAGAGTTGCTATAAATTAATAATCTCTAAATGATTAACAGCTTTTATTTAACCTTTTTCTATATTCATGAACATGAGATTATGGTAAGTTTTCATACTTGTAATTGGGCAGTCTGCTTATTTAGTATCTTCTTCAAAGGAAATGTAAAACCCCACATTAAATATGTAAAACCAGATGCTTCAATGCAATTTGAGCCTTGCAACGGTGTAACAAACCTTGGTTTGTAATTTATAAATTCCTTAATTTAGAGCTCCCATGGAAAGCCCTCTTTATAATAGTGATTGATCTAGGAAAAGCAACTCAGTAAAATATGGCAATTTTTCATGGAAAGCATATGAATGAATGTGGCTGTAACACCCTTTGCTGAAGGAGTTACCTCACCCAGCGTGCATGCCTCCGTGACTAGTTGATGGTTGTCTGCCTTGCCACACTTGGGCATAATTCTAAAGAGCTTTCCCAGTACCTCATGGTAGTTCAACCTCTCTCTCTACCCAGTCCTGCTTCCCTTACTCACTACCCAATGGTTCTCAGGACCACAAGTCTTTATCTCAGAGTCTCTTTCCAAGGAATGCAACCTAAGACACACTCAATTCCATAACCAGCTGTTATGAAGTTCTCCCACAGGTTCTCAACAGTATCTTAACCACCAGATTCTACAGACCCTCAGAGTTCATTTCAGCTGTTATTTAAATCCATTGATGACTTTTTTCCTTAGTACTTTTTCCACTTCTTGCCTTTGTGAACTTACTCTACCCTGGATTCATTTTACCACTATAATTTTTTTATTGTATCCAGAGGTTTACTCTTGGTTGTCTTCTTATCTTGCTTTTTCTCTGGGCTACATCATTTATTCCCTTGGCTTTAAATGCCATCTTCACAGTAAAACCTCCTTTTGGCTGTGGTTCAGAAAACCACTTGGAATCACTCCTTGGATATTCCATGGACTGCTCCTGCTAACCACTCTCCATACCTTGTGTCATAATCCTCACCAATCTACCCTTTGCTCTGCTGCCAGAGTTGATCTTCAAAATACCAGCCGCTACATCCCACAGCATCAATACCACACTATGGGAATTGCTGCATTGTTGTTCTTTAAGAAGGTGTTTCATTTCTAGCTCCTAAAATTAAGACTCATAGAAGTTTTATTATGGGGATAAAATTTCATGATTTCTCTCTGTCCAGTTTCTCTAAATCAAACTCTTTCCTGTTGATAGTAGAATAGAAAGAGAGTGGTCCTTCAAGACATATAGAAATAGATTGTATCCCAATCTCCTTCTAGAAACTGTGGAAAAGTTACTTAACTAACTTTCCTGTCGTTCAGGCTCTCATCTCTCTTATAGAAAATGTGTTTATAAATGTACTTTCACTACATATAATAGAGGTTACTCAATACATTTCAATTTTCTTCTCTCCTGCCCTTACTTTCCTCTCTAGGCTTATGCCTCTGGCTGTAGTATAAACAACAAAACTCATTTTTTAAATTCCTGCAGAAAGCACTCTCCAGAGCACAGTTAGGGATTGAACTCTTTTTTCAGCACAGAAAAATTAAGAATCAAGTCTGGCAGAGCTGGGATCAGGGAACTCATTCACCAGGCATCAAAACATCTCAGGGTACAGAGGCTAGACTGTTGGCTTACGAGGAGATCTCCAAAGCAGCATAGGTCTGGTCAGGAGCTGGGGTGAGAGGCTGGTAGCAATCTGCCACAAATCATCTTACATATAGAAGAATGATAGAAAAAATCTAAATAGTTGGTTTCATTACAAAATGAAAAGATATATTTTGCCTCATGAAATTGAAAAATAAAGGCACAATTTAGCATAAACAAAATCAAATTTTAACTAAAGGTTAACTGGGAAAAATATTTGGAATGCATTTGAAAGAAAAAAGGGCTGGTATATACAATATATGAAGAGCTGTTACAAATTAATAAGAAAAAGCCAAGACAATTAAAAAATATAACTATACACTTCATAGAGAAAGGTTATTCTACTCTTTGAATTGCTCTATGATGGGCAATTTTTAAAAATTACCAAAATTCCAAGAAGCATACCAATGTGTGTAACTGACATACCTCCGTTTATTCTCCATTACACTTACACACATGCAAAATCACTATGTACATGTTTATGGAGGGCAGCACTGTTTGTGATAGAAAAGACTGGAAGTGATATAAATCTAACAATGTATTACAGCAAGGAGCTGTAAAAAAAAATGAAAATAAAATAAGAACGGTCCCACTAGGAACAGATATGAATTTTTTCCCAATAGTTATAGTAACTGTAAAAAGCTAGGTGCTAAATAATGCCTAAATATGCTATGATTTGTAAGGAAAAGGAGAAAAAGTATATATGTGTGCATATATGCATTTGTGTATGTGTGTATATTTATATGTAAAACTGATAATACCAGGTAACTCCCTCTAGAGATGGAAATTATGCAGTGCCTAGACTGAGTTGGGGAGACTCTTTTGGCTTACATAATTTGGAAGTTTTTGATTTTTGAACTACATGACTGGATTATCCAATAACATTAAAAATATATATATTTCTTTAAAAAGTGTAGCCTTTTTTCCCAGCAAGCTTATAACTGGGTATAGATTCTTTTGGAAATGATAGTAAGTAAAGAAGTACTTACTGAAGTTAGCTAATATAGCATTGTTTTATAGGGGGCAAAAAATTGGAAAAAGAATAAATTGTCCCTTAGTAGAAGATTGTTTAATAAAAGCTATCCAGACGTCATAGTATATAATGCAGCCATTAAAAATAAAGCACTATTCTATACTAGTTGGTAGGTAAAGGTTTTCATTATTTATTTATTTTGCTTCCATATAGTAAAATTCACTCTTTTTTACATTTACAGTTTGGTGCATTTTGACAACCTGTGTAATTGTGCAACCACTACCTTAATCAAGACATAGAATATTCCAATTACACCTGAAAGTCCCCTCTTGTTCCTTTATGGTTATTCCCCTTTCCCCCAATCTCAACCTCTGTCAATGACTGATATGATTTTTTCTATAGTTTTGTCTTTTCCAGAATATCATGTAAATGTAGTATATAGCTTTTTGTGTATGCGTTATTTTACTTAGCATAGTGCTTTTGGGATTAGTCCATTTGTTTGCATATATCAGTAGTTTGTTCCTTTTTATTGATGAACATCAGGTTGTTTCCAGTTTTGGGTGATTATGAATAAAATTGTGGACACGTTTTCATTTCTCATGAGTATATTATACCTATGGGTGGGTTTTGGTTGTATAGTAAGCATATCTTAAAATTAATAATAAACTGCTGAAATATTTTTCAGAATGGATTTCCATGATTCGTTAAGAGAAAAATAAGATAAAGACAACTATTTAAATGATCTCTTAGCCATAATAATAAAGTGGCAAATAGAAGGAAAGGAGAATAGAAAAGCAATAAAATAAACAAAAGGAAAAAAATGAAAAAGATGGACACAATAAAAACAGCATGTATGGGGCGGCGGACTTGGCCCAGTGGTTAGGCCGTCTACCACATGGGAGGTCCACGGTTCAAACCCCGGGCCTCCTTGACCCATGTGGGGCTGGCCCATGCGCAGTGCTGATATGCACAAGGAGCGCCCTGCCATGCAGGGGTGTCCCCCACGTAGGGGAGCCCCACGCACAAGGATTGTGCCCCATAAGGAGAGGCGCCCAGCGCAAAAGGAAGTGCAGCCTGCCCAGGAATGGTGCCGCACACACAGAGAGCTGACACAAGAAGATGATGCAACAAAGAGAAACACAGATTCCCGTGCCGCTGACAACAACAGAAACGGACAAAGAAGATGCAGCAAATAGACACAGAGAACTGACAACCGGGTGGGGGGGGCGGAGAGGAGAGAAATAAATAAATAAAATAAATAAAAATCTTTATTAAAAAAAAACCCACAGCATGTATGATATGACCCTATTTATCAGTATCATTTTAAAAACATATGTTTGCCATTATATGCAAAAATAATGCATGAAAAGGTGATCTGTAAGAATTAATGGTGACTTCTGAGTAAAAAGTTTTTTGTAGCAGACTAATTCTCCAGCTGAGAACAACTGAAAGAACCAGATAAAGCATTTACTGCTTTAAGACATCAGAAGGCTGAAGAAATTAAGAGGCTTTCTAGGTTAAGCTTCAAGAGTAGGGAGAACCATAGAGAGGTGAGCCGAGCATCAGAAGCTCTTTATCCTGGGGCATTAGCCAATTCTGGGGCAGAAAAAAATGAATATGAAAGTCTGGGTTTGGTCTGGTCAGAAAGCCACAACTGATGGAAAGAAAATTTGAAGTATTTTGGTGTTCTTAGGGACCTAGAGTGAAAACTGGAGATTTTAGGGGTCTCAAGTATATAGCTCATCTCCCTTTTCAATCATTTGCTGTATTCTCATGCTGTCTGGCCCAGAAAACTAGAGTGTATCTAAAACTGTCTCAAAAGCAAAGAAATGGCTATGTCCACTCCACCTCTATATCAGGAGGGGGCTTAGATTCCACATGGATGATGGATGCAATTCTCCTGCTTGTAGTTGTAGGCACTCTTGGCTCCCTGGTGTGGTGGTTGACCTTCACCTCCCTGTTAGCTGGCATGGGTAAGTTCAATAAATCAGAGGGTAGGAGTTGCAAGTCTGCTGAGGCTCAGGGCCTGGCTGTCATATGGACAGTCCAAAGATTCAGGTCTCCTGAGTATATACCAATCCCAGTGCAGGACTTGGAGTTGTCCTGGGTGGTACTGCGGGACATTGTATGTCCATGACCCAATGGGTGGACGAGGGGAGAGTGTAAACTACAATGTAAACCATTATCCATGTGGTGCAGCAGTGCTTCAAAATATATTCACCAAATGCAGTGAATGTCCCATGATGATGAAAGAGGTTGTTGATGTGGGAGGAGTGGGGTGAGGGGGGTGGGGGGTATATGGGGACCACTTATATTTTTTTAAGGTAACATTTAAAAAGATAAAGAGAGAGAGAAAAAAAAGCAGAGGGAAGCATCATATTAGCATACCAAGCTTTCAGTTGAAAACACTAGAAGGCTATACTTTAGGAACAATGAACAACCAGAGATAGCCTGTAACATCCAACCGCTGCTCATCTCAGTCCCTGACAGAATTAGGTTGAACAGCTTTTCAACTTTATTTGTCTAGATAGTTTTTAGATAGTTTAACGTGGAGGCTCTAAAATTTTATTGACTTAATGTCTGGCATTCAATAAGAATTACATCAAGAGACAGGACGATATTAAAAGAATATACAGACACTAAAAATAGATGTGCAATTGGTCAAGATAATGCAGTTTGAGACAAGGACTTTAAAATAACTGATTAGAAGCTTCAAGAAAATAGATTAGAAGAAAATAAATGGAATTTCATCAGTAAAATGGATCAAATGGAATTTCAGATTTGAAAAATAGAGTATGTGAGGATTAGTAATTGAATTTAAGACCAGATTGAAAATTTGGATTTGTGAACTAGATTGAACACTGTTCAATGGAGAATACCCAAAACAAAACAAGAGGAAAAGGAATTTAAGATGAAGAATAGAGAATAAATATGGGATGCAGAGAAAAGATCTAACATATATATAATTGGAATCTCAGTAAAAGAGGAGAGAAATAATATAATTGAAACAATACTTGAAAAAATGATGGCTAAGAGTATTCCAAAATTGATAAAAGACTGTTAACGCAGAGATTCTAAGAATTTCTGCAAATTCAAGCAAAATGACTGTAAAGGAAACCACATATAGGCACATTATAGTCAAACTATTGAAAAACAAAAATAAAGAGCAAATCTTAAGAAGTATTCAAACAATGAAACAGATCATCTGCAAAGAAACAAGACTAATGCTTTTCTTTCCAAGAGAAAAAAATGGAAACTAGAATACAATGGCATCTTTAAAGTGCTGAAAGAAATTCTATGAATAGTAAAAACAACTTTCAAAAGCAGAGATGAAAGACAGACTTTTCAGAGAAATAAAACTGAAAAACTGCACTTCCAGCAGACTGACATCAGAAGAAATACTAAAGAGAAATGCTAAAGAGAATTCCTTAAACACAAGGAAAATATTCCCAAGTAGAAACACAGAAGAAGTAGGAAGAAATGAAAAACAATGGAAAGGGTAAAACACGGTAAATATAAGCAAATATTGACTATAAAAAACAATGATATAAATGTCTTGAGGGGAGCTTAAGATATACACAGAAAAATGTATCAACAACAAAGCAAAGGATGGAGTTAAAGTATTTTAATATATAGCATTATCAGGGAATTAATTGCTAAAAGTAACTATTTGTATTAGACTGTAATACGTCAAGATGAATGTTGGAATCTCTAGAGTACCCCCAGAAAGGACAGTAAAAGAATGGATATTTAACAAGTAAGTGGAGAAAAAAGTGGAATAATAAAATGTTTTTAATTAATATAAAATAAAGCAATAAAGAGACAAAAAAGAAGATAAAGCAGTTTAAAGAAAAAATATAAAAAGTAACATGGTAGTTATAAATCCATTTATATCAGCAATCAAATGTAAATGGATTGGCGGCGGACTTTGCCCAGTGGTTAGGGTGTCTGGCTACCACATGGGAGGTCCGCGGTTCAAACCCCGGGCCTCCTTGACCCATGTGGGGCTGGCCCATGTGCAATGCTGATGCGCGCAAGGAGTGCCCTGCCACGCAGGGGTGTTCCCCACATAGGGGAGCCCCACACGCAAGGAGTGCGCCTCATAAGGAGAGCCGCCCAGCGCGAAACAAAGTGCAGCCTACCCAGGAATGGAGAGTTGACGCAGCAAGATGACGCAACAAAAAGAAACACAGATTCCAGTGCCGCTGACAACAGAAGCAGACAAAGAAGACACAGCAAATAGACACAGAGAACAGACAACCGGGGTGGGGGTGGGGGTGGGGGTGGGGAAGGGGAGAGAAATAAATAAATAAATAAATCTTTAAAAAAATGTAAATGGTTAATACTCCAAGTGAAAACCAATATATCAGACTGAATTTTTTTTAAAGCCTTTAATATGTTGCTTACAAAGGATCATAGATACTAGAACACAAGCAGGTTAAGAACAGAAGGATGCAAAGAGACATTCTGTGCAAAAGAAAACTGGCAGTATTTTCTATTAAAAACAGAAGGTAGACTCTAAAGGAAGAAGTATATGTATTATTTGAGATAAAGAGGGATATTTCATAATGATAAAGGGCTCAGTTCACAAGGCATGCAAATATTAATAGTGATCTTCTCTGTTGGGTGGTTTTCCAAGTAATTTTTACTTTCCTTGTCATACTTTTCTGTATTGTTTGAAACTTTCACAATGATCATGGATCATTTATATAACCTGAAAAAAAAGTTATTTTTATTGCAGAAAAAATAAAGGGAGAAAGTAATACAGAGGCTTAAGAGTAATTTTTTTCTAATGAAAAAGTCTAAAAAGATTTTGTGGCTATTATGCCCTAATTACAACTATGAAATTAAGTCCATAGTGCCAGCACAAGAAAAATAAAAATAGTACTAATGAGAATCAGGTGTAAAATCTCTATAAAAGTGTTATATAATCTTACTTCCCTCTTGGCCCAATTTATTTAAGGGTTCTGAGATAGTCAAATAATTCTGACTGTATTTTTCTGCAAGGAGGTGGTATAATAGAATTTAAAAATAATTATGGGAATGACCCAAAGAAAGGAAAGCACTGACTCATTTGTTCAGTCATTACACATAAGTACTTACTATGTGTCAGGTACTAACTAATATGATTATTTGTGAGGCAAATAGAATATCTGTCAACCTAATATGGGAAATAACTTATGAGACTACTACATAGAATAACAGACCATGTGTAACTGATAAGAATACCCCAAAATAAAATATCCTTAAGTTATATTAAATTGAATTAGCCGTTCAAATTATGGGAATTTTTGGGGTGTTTATAACTGAATGACATAGTAGCAATAAGTAAATATGAGGTAAAAAAATAAAATAAAACTACCAAAAGATAAATCATAAAAACAATTCTATCATTGGGATTCATATAGAAAAGAAACAAGTTAAAGATTAAAGGCATTATATTGGAAAGGATTCCTAAATCTCTATGTCCTCCAAAGTTGATCATTTCCACTAGAGTTCCCAATGATTGACTAATGACAGTGTCCAAAAGCACCTTCTCCCTCACTTGCCCTTTCAGCAGTATTTAACATTGTCCACTCTTTGATTTCTTTAATAAACAAAAACAAGTTAAAAACACTTGAAGCCAATTTTCCTCCTACTTTTGACTATTGCTCAGTTTCTGTGGCAGATGCCTCTTCCTCTTTGCCCCTTGAATATTGGTGAGCCTCAGAATTCTACTTGTGATAATGTTTTCACTCTGTATATGTTTACTGACTGATTAAATTCTACCTCTATTAAGATAAATCAAGATTCTATGTCTTCCAACCCTAGAGCTCCAGTTCCATATTTCCCTTATCCCTGTGATCATTCATGTCTTGCTATGCCAAAGGCACTTGAGTTTCATGTTCTAATCTGAAGTTATTTTAACTGCTCTTCCTTCAGTATTCTAGATCTCAAATATTGAGATCACTATTTATCCAACCCAGGTTCTAGGGGAACCCAGTGAAAAAGATACTTCTTTCAAATCAAGATTCTCCTCTCCATCTCACCTGCCACCATTTGAGTTTGGACCCAAAATTTCTCGCCTGGATGATGGCAAAGGTCAATTTACCTTTTTTTCCCCCTTTTAACTTTGCTTTTAAATTCTTCAATATCTTTTAAAGTATAGCCTTCTTTGTTTCCTTCTGAGCTAAAACTGACCTTGAATATGACCAAAGTATTTCTAAATACCTCTTCACAATGTTTCTCTCCTTTGATATGTAGTCCAAGGGAACCATTTTAAAAGCACTTGAACTTTGAATGTGCCTTCCTTTCCACCCTGTCATAGTACAAATTTGTCACTTTAACGCAATCCAAGATAAAATCTAAAAATAAAGTACATTAAGAGTTAATAATTCACATTGTAAAAGTGTTTTTAGTCTGTACTGACTCTTTAGCATTCTTCTTATCAAAATATGTGATTCTAATTGCATAAATATTTGATAGAGTTTATACACGTGGTATTTATCATCCATTACTTGCTATTAATAAAGTCTTATAAAAGACTGAAAGGGAAGAAATTTCTGTTAGCTTATATAATTCTTTAGGAATTTCTACTGTTGAGCAATTGAAACACAATTTTACCCATTTCTATATTTACAGAATTTTCTCCTACTGTAATGTTTCAATTTTAAAAATATTTATGCACAAGTTCTAAAATATTTCTATTATGGATATTGTCATCTTTTCTTATGTATTTTTGTTTGCAAATATATTTTAACCATCACTACCACTGAATAAATCTGTTAAATTAAAAACTAAGTGCATTAATTTTCACTTTGAAAAACGTATATATGTGTATATATATGCATGTATCTTTTATGTTAACACATAAAATCAATTTGCGATTGTAAACTTAGTCCCCTAATCCAAGCCATTTAAAGATTTGATATAAATAATTTCAATAAATAGTAATACTTTTAGCTTTAACATTCTTTGATTCACTTTCAACACTCAATATATATTTGCAGAGAAAGAATTAACTCCAACCACTTCAATATGGAGCAATGAGATTTTCAAAGATACTTGTCATTCAACTAATCTTATTTACCCTTTCCACATTCTTAAAATCCTTTCATTATCCATTCACCAAAACATTGCATGTTTCTACCATTGAATTTGTTATATCTTGAAAATGTCAAGGAGCACTGATAATTGGAAAGCTTCTGTTGTGTGCCTGGATTTCATTTGATATCACCTTTCAATGTAACCTTGAAAAGTGAATGTAATTTCACTTTATTTTTCCAAAAACTTGAGTATAAAATAATTTCTATTAATGGTTTATTAATAAATTTACATAGAAGTTAAATATGTCACATGGTATAGGGAGATTCATTTACTCTTTCTATAAAGGAATAGATTGTTAAATTGGGGCTCTAAAAATAAGATACATTATTTAAACCCGTATTTCTGACCAAAATTATTTCAATAGTAATCTGATATCCATAGTTATCATTTTTTTCTTTCCTAATTATTTTTGTGATATAATGGTTAATAAAAAATACTCCAAGTATAAATTTAAAATTACAAGACTATATTTTGTTTTTATAAAGTAAAATTCCCAGCACACTAGTGAATTCTATATACTTAAGCGTAGTAAAATAACATAGTATCTACTTGCTAGTTATTCCTTTCTCTGCAGACTTCTAGGTTGTGACCACTTTGACTTGCATTTTTTTCATGTAGCGGGCTCCTTTAAAAAAAAAAAGAAAATTTAAAAAATTTTAATTAACTGCACTTAAAAATTGACATATGAATCTAAATTAACATAATAAGCAAGAATGGAATGTGAAGAGCTTAATCAGATGCTTTTCTAATTGCCAGGTTACACATCCTATTAGAACAATTCCACAAACACCACCACTTTAAACATTTGAGCTGTGGGTATATAAATCTATTGTGGAACAAAAGGATGATATAGTCCAACATTCTTTCTTGAGGCAATATTTAACTGCAAGGAAAATGCTTTGTATAGCAATTTTCCACTTTGCCTGTTGTACTCCTAATAACTAAATAATAAATGTAAAATGTACCTTTCCTTGTTTTATCAATAATGGTCTAGGTTAGTAATAGCATTTTTCCCATGCTAAAAGTATAATTTCTATTTCATTTTAATTAATATATTTGTAATTAGAAAATTTATCCAGCCTAAACACACAATTTGTTAAGCTTTATTTATTCTAAGATGGCCCATTTTTTACAAGTAAATTATTGCATCAATTAAATAAGCTTATAATCTCCAGCATTTAAACTGCTATTTATGTATTTTCACTAGAGTTTTTGTTTTCATTTTCCAAAATATCCTTTAGAGTTCTCATTTCAAAAAGAGTATTTTTAAGATATCTAAGTATTTACTATGTATAATTGGCTTTATTAGGTAGACATTGAATATGTTTTTGGTCCTTTTAGGCCCTTTTTTCAATTTTTGACTACAAATTGCATTACATAAAAATGACAACAAAGCTTGTCTTTATGATTCTTAAAGCATACCAGACTCTGCATGACTCTGTACACTGGACTAGGTGTTTCTCTGTTCCACTGACTAATAACAATTTCCTATAGTCTTGATTTACATAATTCATAATCACATAGAGTAGAGCTTCCTGTACTTTAAAGATAAAAAGAATTTACATTGAGTACCCTAAATAATAATTTCAAGGTATGATTTCTTATTCCTCTAATCTACCATAGGTTGTAAATTCATAGAATGCAAACTGCAAAACAAAATAAATGTGCATATCTGCATATATATGTATATGTCTTCTCATAGAAGTTACTTTTCTAAAATAAATTTGATTTTTACAAATAAATATGAATATTTTGGACTCAATTACTTTCATTTTAATGCTTTTAACACATTAAGCTATGTCTCCATATGTACATGTAATAATTGACTACGTCAAAATATTCGGCTTTGTATTTGTAATCAGTGGGAATTACCGAATAAGTGTTTAATATGAAATCTATGAGAACATAAAAACTTTTAATATTCAGAATAGAGAAGGCAATTTGGAACTATAAGTACGTTAAATTATGAAATATTTTTTTAAAAATTCTGTTTTTATAATTTAAATAAAATGTTTTGAATATCAATAATATATGATAATAAAATGAAGACAATAAAATATTGGCCATGTAAGAGTTCTTAGGAATCTTTTCTCGAATTTCTCCTGTAAACCAACTGTTTACAGATAAATAAATGCTTATAAAGGTCTTGAAAACAATTTGTATCCTTAAGACATGTTTTCCAACAACTTTATCTACACAATATCCATTTTGAATTTTTAGTACAAGTATTATTGCCACTAGTTTGAGTAAAGAACTAACATGTGTGATCAAGAAAACATTGCCAGTATTGTTTTTAGAAATATTGGAACCTTGGAGAGGTGCAAGAAAACTGGAGAGTTGTAAATATTTAGTCAAATTTCAAAGACAAGAAAAGTATTAAGTTAAGTTCTAAGTAAGTAATTTTTACACTGTCCCCAAGTGAAAAGTCCAGAATGGATGTGGAAACAAACAGAAGAAAGTAGAGATGACCAAGAATCAATATAATTCATTAAGAATAAATTTTGCTAACTAATCAATTTTCCTGTATTGGAAAAGAGAAGTGACTTGAAAGCAATGGGATGTAATTTAATGAATAAATGTAAAAATTTAATATGCAAATCAAATCAATTTCACAAGTGTAGGGAAAAAGAGCTCAGTCTAACAGTAACATGTGAAAAAATCACAAAATAAAAAAAAAATCCAAAAGAAAGAAGAGGGAAGAACATATTAATAATATATAATAGCTTTCTTTAAGTATTTTAAAGACTTTCCTATAGAAGATCATTTACTTGTTATATTACTGTATTTTAATTTAAAAGTGAAAAACAAGGATCAAAAGTCTGAAATTATAGGGGGACATGGCTTTAACCCATGATGCTATACAGTTTCTTATTTTTTCACACTTTTACACCCTGGATTGACCACTAGCTATCTAATTGTCCTGTTGCTCTTTCTATTTCTCTAAATATTCCTTCAGTGATTCCACATCTCCCTTTTCCCCCAGAATTGAAATTTCCCCCAATATTTGTGAATTTTCCTAATTCTTTTCCTGATGTCTCTCTTAAATTTGAAACCATTCTTTACACCTGCCTATTAGATACAGGCATCTGGATGTCCCATTGAAATCTCAAATTCAATATGATTACAAGCAAAATTCCATGTCCTTGTTATCCAGCCAACTTTTTTCCTATGTTCCTGATTTTCTTCAATGAAGCATCATCTCCGTGTATGCTCAGACTAGAGACCTAGGCATCATTTCCAGGCCTCTTTCTCCCTTTCATTCCCCCTCCTCAATCTAATCTATAACATCCTTCATAATCATCCTCCTAATTCTGTGACTGCTACCACTGCCACTGAGAACACTCTAGAACTCCTCCTCCTTATCGTCTTTAAAATCACATCAGAGAGTTTCCTTTCATATATTCACACTTATATTCTCTCTACTCCCTTCCAGGAGAGTGAATTGTCTACAGAAAAAAATCCAGGTTTCTTATCATGGTATTCAAGTTTAAGTTGGTTCTCTGGCTCCACCCTTGCCTTCGCAGTTCTACACACATTTTATGGAGGAGGCAAACTGAAACTCCAGCCGAACTTCACCTCTCACCACCCTCTCCAGGTCCCTGCCTCCATCTTGTTCATACTGCCTCAACTCAGACTGCCCTTCTAATGATATCTTCATTTCTGTTCTCATTCCCTTCAAAGTCCAGATTATGAACTTCCTCTTCCATGAAGTCTTCCCTGATTCAACTCAATTGGAAGTAATTTAACTCTCACCTCTGAATTTCATTACTCTTTATCTCTACTAGCAGTAATTTATTATTTGTCACATCAAGCAACTAAGCTTTACATTCTTTAAAGGCTGCTGTCCTGACTGATTTATCTTTGTATCTCTGCAATATTTAGGATGATATATTGTAAACTGTATTTCATACTTTCTTTTTCAATTGAAAAAATACTGCTTATGTATCAAGCTGGAGAAAATTTTGTTGGAGAGAGAATTTCTACTGTAGGGAGACTGGATTTTGTCGGGAACATTCTTTGGTAAATCCTCTTGGCATAGGAGACACTCGGAGAAGCCCAAGTGTGCCTGGGACTGGTAAAAGGAGGATCTCCAGAGAAAAAGAAAACTGGAAAAGGGAAGGACAGGAGAGAGAGGCGACCTGGTAGAAGGCTGTAGTCCCTCCCAATGACACCTCTCTGAGTATTTTTTATAAATTCTATGATATATTTGTTATGAAGGTGTTGACTGACCTTAGCATTGGGGCTGACAAAGAGGCAGAATAATAGGAGTCGGTAAAAGTGCCATAAATTAGCAAGAATATTGGGGAGCATATTCAAATAAAGCTCGTAGGACAAGGTCTGACGTGCAGCAAGCATTCACTAAATGTTAGCTACATTATTACTATTAATATTTTATAGTGTGAGTTCTTGTTTGGGTTAAATGACTTAATTTGTTTAGCAATTCCATATATTCCCCAGAATTTTGCTCAGTTTCAGACTAAATCCCATGCAGATTCCAACTGTGTAATTCAGGTAATTCAATAATTAAGGTTTAGCTGCAATGGTCCTCAAAATAGCTGAAATTAATGACATGGATATTCTATAGCCTGATTAAGTACCATTTTAGATAGCCAAGGTCTAGATATTAAAAACAGCCTTTTAAATTCTTTATCTATAAAACAGAAACAGCAATACCTATTAATCTTAAGTGTCCCACAAATAGTTTTTTTCCATAATAATATAATAATAATAATAATAAATACATTCTGCAAACCTAAGCACTCGCCTTAGGAAAAAGGGTATTAGTTATTGTTTTGTTTTACTATAACAAGTAAAATTATAATCCTAAAATTCTATTGTCACAATACCTAAGAAAGTGATACTTAGAAATAAATGGTTATATTCCTATTTTCTATGGTCTAGTTGCCATTTTGCTGAAAATAAAAATTGCCCCTCCACTTTTAGGCAGATTCACTATTCAGTACACTGAAAGGAATACAGGGCTGAATTTAGAACAATGGGTCTTCATGTTATATTATTTTAAGAAGGAGCTAACCTGCTGCTGCCCCTGCAATTGGGCCTGGCCTGGCCATGGTTATTGGGAAGTGCTGAGCATCATCACACTCTTTCAGAGGAGGATGACAACATCAGGTAGTGTACTAGTCAGCCTAAGAGGGGCTGATGCAAAGTGCCAGAAATCAGTTGGTTCTTATAAAAGGTATTTATTTGGGGTAAAAGCTTATAGTTACAACTCAAGGTACCATAAGAGGTACTTTCTCACCCGAGTCAGTTGCCATGTGTTGAAGTAAGATGGCAGGCCTGGTCTCTCCTTCCTTCTTCCTCTTAGGGCTCCATGGGCCCAGCTTCTTCTGATCTCAGCTGTAGGCTCGCATAGCGTTTGTTTCTTTCCAGGCTTCCTCAGTTCCGCTCTTCTGTTCTCTTAAGTGGCAAACCATCAGGCAAATGGCTCATCTTTCTTCCTTTGGCCTCAGGGTCAAAGTTCTCTCCTCTGCTATGTTGATGGAGCTCACTTTCTTCCTGTGCTGCCTTCTGTGTATCTTCTTCTATGAGTGTCCATTTATATAGTCCCCCAAGGGGGTGGGGACTTAACCCGAGTTACACCCTACTGACATGGTCGAATCAAGCCCTAATCTTAACATAATTTAATCAAAGACATCTCAGCTGAATCTAATATAGTCAAAGGGTATCATGCCTAGAGGAACAGACCAGTTTACAAACATAATCTTTCTCTTTGGAATTCATAAATCATCTCAAACTGCCACAGGAAAGCATACATATTTTCAAACACAGTATTATATTTTTCTGTTAAAAGAGACATAAAGGACTTAGTCACAGGTACCACCACATTTTCAAGTTCAACATTAATGACAAAAAGAATCTTTGATGAAACCAGCCTTAATGTTTTCCTTTACTAAATAACTTAAAGTAAGTTGCTTAAAAGAAAAAGAAAATTTGAAGTGTTTTTCCAGTGCTATCATTGTTCTGCTTGGTATAGGATATACTCGACTAAATGCCTGAGCCTCCAAGTACAAGTCCATTTTAAAAGATTCACTGGGAAAACTTATAGGTGAAAATATTGTCTGAAAGCCTTTTGAAAGGTTCCTTTGCTTTGGGCTCTCACTCTTGTTTTGTGATATTTCTGGTTTCTAGTTCTTTAGTTAACTTTCTTGAATCACAGCCTCCTCACTCAATTCCTTAACTGCATGTATATAATACAAAAGAAGCCCACTGATTTAGATATGAATTAGAGACTAATTCTCACTAGCATGTTCTCTTTATTGCAGCACTTTCCTTCCCACACTTTATCAATCCAGGGGTTGTGCTGTATTTGACCCTGGTTTGGCCTGCCTCTGAGACATGTTACTCAAAAGTATGCAGTACGTACTAAAAGTCCTTAGGGTATAAGTTTTTATTTAAAACATGGCCTCTCAGGGGCAAGGTCCTTGTTCAGTTATGATTCTAATCAGTGTTTATTACTCTGTAGGCACTGCAATATTTAACAAGTGTGGCTTCAGCACTTGAGCTATGACTGCATAGGTAATAGGCCAGATTTGGATGCAAAACACTACAAACTCCTGGCTTCATATTTCAATTATATTTAAATGAGATTGCCTAATGCAAGTGTTTAAACAGTCATTAAAGTTAACTTTTGGAATCTAGAGGGCACAGTGTGCACTCTTGATAATACCAAAGTTTTAGATTACATTTCCAACTACTTTCTAAGTGAAAAATTCAGGGAGCTTGAAATGTCAAGAATGCTTTCAAAAAGATACTGAATTGGCCCAAAAACTTAAAGTCAGTCACTTGGTTAATGTTCTGTTATGTTTTTGTGACATGATTACTAATAGTTGTTGATTATTTAATGCCAGTAATGTTCTAGGAGATAATGAAGTACAGCCACTGCATACTAGAGAAATTTGATAAGCACTAACCCAAGCAAGAATTATGAGATCATACTGAGGTTGAACTACAGGTCTGGAAGAAACTTTAAATAACCATAGTCATTTCATAATTTCAGTAACAACCACACCGAAGTCATCCTCAGAACATGAAGCTCTGTTATACTTTGAAGGCCAGCTGCATCCTCAGAAAATTCATCAGAATTTGCTGTCACATCTCAGAAGTGCTCAGCCTACAAGAATCAAAGTTAGAGGGCTTACCAGAAAGCCTGAGAGTATACACCCTAACATTCGAGTTGTGTGATGTGGGTAGCAGCAAAGAGAGTCTTTCAATGGGCACTGTGAGTCCTTTGAATTTGAATGCAGAATTTTAAAACCCAGGTAAGAAGTCCCTTTGGAAACCAGAAGGGAAGACAAAGATCGTTATGAGACTAAGGTCTGTGAGTCCAGCCTATGTTGTTACTGGGGATGGAATATTAGTAAGTCCCCCAGACGAGTTATCACTGAGGGGCAGAGAACGTATGCAGATTTAAGCATAATAGGAGACGTGATATGACGGAGGTGTGTACATTGTGCTGTGAAAGCTGAGGGAACTCGGCACAATCTGGGAATTCATGGAACCTTCTGACTCAGTGATCAATCTGTGTCCTGGACACAGTATTTTGCAAACTATATTGATTTTAATTAAATTTCTGTCAACTAAAGCAAGATTCCTTAAGTTTCTTCTGTGCATATAGCTTTACCTCAAGGACAGTAAGAAGCAAACGATTAAAAAAAAAAAGTGGAGGTTTGTGGATCTTTATCAGACTTTCCTAGTTGGTCTCTCTAATATCCCTTAAATCCTGAAAATGAAACACAGAAAGGAAAGAAAAGGAGACAAAAAATGCTTAACCTGCAGATTTTGTGCGCCCTCTCTACCTCTGACTCCCTCTCCAAATCCCTTAAATCCTGAGAGTGGATCACAGAAAGGAAGAGGTAGACAAAAACTGTTTAAACTGCCTGGTGCTGGCTAGAGAAGCAGGTCTGTACTGCGGTGGTACCAAAGCCTGTGGGTGAGATGGGTCACCCCTTCTGCATTTTATTGACTCTAGGTCTCCTGACTTGACTTTTTTGGTTTCTTAATGTATCAAATCTATCATTACTTTAAATGAAAGTTAAAGTCTTGCTTCATAAATCCACACAAAAATTTGCATAAAGCAGCAACCCTTTTTTCATCATTATTAAAAACAATAATTCTTACTCAGTAACAATATTCATATGCTTTTTGAAACAGAAATGAAGTCATGAAATAAGGGAGTCCTCGAAAAAGTATATCCTTCCTAAAAAACTACTCCCTATCACAAAGACTATTTCTTTATTATTTAGAATGATTCTGTTAGGTAGCTATCATTGTTTTCTTTTCATAGGTGAAAAAAACGAATTTGGAGGTAGGCAGCATTCACTCATTCACTGATCAAATGAAGCACTTCTATTTACCAGGCACTGTGTTAGAAACACATCTTGCTATCAAAGACCTCGCAGTCTCAACAGAAACAAAGCTATATATTCACTGCACCTGGATTTTATCTTCCTGGATCCCAGGAAGGCTGTATTTCTCTGTCCCTGTTCTTTGCAGCTAGAGTAGGGTCATGTAAATGAGTTTAGGCCAATGATACGTGAAAGTTATAGAAGCCATTTCCAGGTTTGGCTCTAGAAAAAGATCCTGCCTGATCTTTTGGTTCTTTTTTCCCCTGGTAGGCTGTTCAGGCCCATTTGGCATAGCTGCAATGGAGGAAGGCCTCTCAACCTGCTTTGAACTGTGATATGAGGGAGAAATAAACCTTTATTGTATCAATCTGCTGATATTTGCAGTTTAATTTGTCACCACAGCAGATTCTATTCTTTCATGTCTAATACAAAGTTTCATGGGCGAGACAGCAAAGATGTGATTACAAAAACAAAATTGCTTTGAAGGGAACAAACTGAGTGCTTTGATGGGGAATAACAGAGGACACCTACTATAGTAGATTGGATCATTGTTCAGAAATATTCACCCCCTTCCTCATTTCCATGGGAAGGGTATACCATTGATTTTGGTTTTGGCTAGTGACTTGCTCTGGCCAATAGAATAGGTAGAAATAATGGTGGGTCAGTTCTGAACCGAGGCCTTGCATGTTTTTACTCATCCCCTCCTTCCTCTGCTATGGCAGGAAATGAACATGCCCAGGTTCTACTGGTCCTAGGAAGAAGATGAGAGGCACGTGGAGCAGAGTTGTACCAGCAGAGGCAGGTTAGATCAGCAGAGCTCCAAATGACTTGCAGACATGAATAAGCCCAAATGAGGTCAGCAGAGCCACCATGCACAGCCTGGACTTGCAGACCCCTCAACCAACTTGCAGACATTTGTCCTATTATAGTGTATGCCACTGGGATTTTTGCTTTTGTTTTATAGCCTTATTGTGATACATCTTCTCAGATGAAGTAGTCAGAGAAGACCTCGTTGGGAAGGTAACATTTATGTGGACACCTAAATAATGAGAGGGAGCTAGCATGTAAGCAGTTGAAAAGCAAATTCCAGGGAGAAGTAACATTCAAAAAGGCATTAAGGCATGTGGCATATTCTGAGAAACTGAGCAAAGGCCAGTATGCCTGAGTCTATTGAGCATGAAGGAGAATGTCTCCAAAAGAGGACAGAAAGGTAAGTAGGTGATAGATGAAACCTTGCATGCACTGAGAGGGAATTAGTTTTTTTACAATTTCCTAGAGGCAGTGGTGACTTTGGATCATCTATTTATTTATTTATTTATTTGTTTATTTATTTATTTATACCCCTACTCCCCTCACCCCACTCCTCCCATATCAACGACCTCTTTCATCATCGTGGGACATTTATTGCACTTGGTGAATACATTTTGGAATACTGCTGCACCATATGGATAATGGTTTACATTGTAGTTTACACTGTCACCCAGTCCACCCAGTGGGCCATGGCAGAAAGTACAATGTCCAGCATCTGTCCCTGTAGTACCACCCAAGACAACTCCAAGTCCTAAAAAGGCCCCTACATCATATCTCTTCTTCCCTCTCCCTACTCTCAGCAGCTACCATGGCCACTTTCTCCACATCAGTGCTACAATTTCTTCCATTACTAATCACATAGATTGTCTATTTAAAACTAGCTTAGAGGTGGCAAATGGGTTAGAAGAGAGGAAAAGGAATAGTTGACTTGCAGATTCACTTGGTAAGCACATTATTTTTATTTAGATTGTATATAGAGGGGCTTTGTGAGTATTGATGGGAGACAAGAAGCTCTTTCAAATCTCTCCCTGGCGCTGCCATTGCCCAGGTGTGCCAGGTATGACAGACAAGAGCAGTAGTCCTGGGGAAGTGATGACAATTTCACAATACAGTTAGCTCACCTCTCGGCCTGCTTTTATTGTCTAGTATTGTGTATAACTTCTCTTACCCAGGGGAATCTTTACCCCTTACCCTCTTGTATCACCCCATACAACCATGTGGTACAGAAAAGTACACTACATATAACGAGGGATATAGAACAGTCAGTATAACTAAATTTCACTGACATATCACGTTGGTCTGTCTGACCCTTTATTACTTTTTGTTTGTTCCACATCAATAGTCTGTTTCCTCACTGGTCTCTGTGATTCCAACTTAATCTACTTCCAAGACTCTGCTATAGGCTAGAGATTACTTCCTAAAACATTTCGAAAAGGCATGTTTAATTCAGGGGTTACAAATAAGAGGAAAAGGAGAAATAATATGTACTGAGTGCATATTTTGTTCTAGATATAATCCTAGGTGATTAGAGATTGATAGCTGGCTGAGGTGGAACTTTCCCTGTGGCATACTGCCTGAGATGAGTATTTGAAAATAAGTACTTTATTTGGGAGACAATTCCAGGAAACACCAGTAAAAAGGGGAGAAGAGACACAGAGAAGGGGAAAAAGGCAGTAAAGGGTATGTCATGAAGCTAATTACCATTCTGGGCAACTGAGGCTCTATCCTGGTGGGAAACACTGGCTGACAGGGTAGAATATGCCTCACAGTGCCCCACTGGAGGGGTGAAGAAAGTGGGTTAATTGTTCTCCAGCTCTCATCCATCAATGACTGAGGGCTGCACTGGGAGCATTAACTTCCCAGTATTTCCAGGCTGCACCTGGAATTCATCAGGAGGATTTGCCAGTGCTTGCTCTTAGATGCCATAAGCATGACCTAGAAAGCTAAGAGTGAAGAGAATATAAAAGGGCTCTCAGCAACTACAGAATATTTTTCTTTTTATTCCTCGTTAATGTCTGTTTTAAAGTGGCTTTCTCTGACCACCTGATTTTACTACACAAAATCCAGTTCTCTATCCCTATTCCCTTTCTTCTGATAATGAGGCCAAGGATGGAACCAGTTTTCTTCAGCAAGGTCTTGGACAAAGTAGGAACCCAATGATAGTTGAATCAATAAATGCATGACAGCCATATGAGGTAGACAGTATGATCATCAGGAATGATGAGATTGCCCAGGCCATAGAAAGAGTAACAACAAGAGTGGTCTGACATCAAATCCCATACTCTGGACTTGACTCTGATAATGACACCACATGGTTTTCCTAATTCCTGTCTCAAAAAACTCATTTTCCTCTTTCCTAAATCACTAAATCTAAACTCCTCTGCCTGACTTTCAAATCCTACTATTATCCAGCGTTAGATTAGTATTGCAGTTTAAAAAATTAGTGGACAAATATACTGAAAATGACTTACAAGTTGTTCTTTGCAAACAATTAGTTCAACGTGATAAAACAGTGTGATCTGGGTCTCTAAAAATCCAAGGTAAAAAGGCTACATGAATGTCATTTCCAGAGCAGGTGGAGGGGTGGGTATGGATAATAGTGAATTCTAGAGGCCATGACTAGAATATTCAGAAGCAACAGCTGAGACAGGATGGCAAAATTCCTTTCATCCATGCATATATGAGTGATTTTGCTTTATTTGGTTGGGACTGAACAAAACCTACACAGTTACATAAGCAAACAGAATTAGTAAGGATGAAGCCAAAAACAAGAGAGAAAGAAAACAATTTATTCTTACTTCTATTTGCTAAGATGTGTCGATGCTTTCATTTGCATTATCTCTTTGAAGCCTCACAACAAGGTCATAGGCATGAATGTAGGGCCTGACAAAGGCATTAAAAAAATTTAGGATTCAGTCATGCAGTGAAGAAACTATTGCAAGGAGAGATCTACAGCCTTGGTGCAAGGTTACAAACTCACATAAGAAATAATTAGGTGATGATATGACCACATTTTGGGTGAAGATGTGGCAAAGTGTATTACTTGATCAAAAATATTTGCAGCATTTCCCTATTCAATCTTTCCCCCAAAAGCCTCTCTATATTGGTGCTCCTTCCTATGGGAAGATTATACTTCTTGCCCCAAAGATTAGCCTTGGGCATGTGACTCCTTTGGCCAATGGAATACAAACCAGGGAGAAGCTTTAAAAGCCAGCCTGTGCTACATATAATACCAGGAGTTAAAAATGCTTTTTGACCTGAATAAAAGGGGGAAATGGAAAGGACAAATGAGTTTATATGGCTATGAGTCTCCAAAAAGAGCCGGGAGGTTATCAGAGGGGTTGTCCTTATGCACACCTCAGCAGAGTCCCAGAGACAGATAAAGTAGATACAACTCCAGGTATTGGTTCTTCTGAGGGCTACAGAGACCCACAGGTTCTATGGTCATGGCAGATGGAGTTCAGTGCCATGTCAGTTGGCCCTTCTTTGGAGTTTGTGTTTTCATGTGATGGAACTGGACTCAAATGTGATTTTTGTTCACAAGCCTCTCCTGTTACTTTTACCATAACTGTAGTTGGTGCTGGGGTTTAATGTATACCCAGGGGACCTGAATCTCTGGACTGACCATGTGATAGCCAGGCCCTGAGCCTCAACAGACTTGCAACTCCTACACTCTGGTTTATTGAACTTACCCCACTCAGCTAACATGGAGGTGAAGAAGGTCAACCACCACACCAGGGAGCCAAGAGTGCCTACAACTGCAAGCAGGAGAATTGCATCCAGTATCCATGTGGAATCTAAGCCCCTTCTTGATGTAGATGTGGAGTGGACACAACCATTCCAAGGTCCACAGGATGGAGGAATAGAGTATGGAATAGAGTGGACTTACTGATATTCTATTCATGAACTACTGTGATTAGTAATCAAAGAAAATGTGGCATTGGTGTGGAGAAAGTGGCCATGGTGGCTGCTGGGGGTAGGGAGTGGGAGGAAGAGATGATATGTAGAGGTGTTTTCGGGACTTGGAGTTGTCCTGGGTGGTGCTGCAGGGACAGTTACTGGACACTGTGTGTCCTCCCATGGCCCAATGAGTGGACTGTGGTAGAGGGTGGGCTATGATGTGGACCGTTGACCACATCAGCAGTGCAGCAGTGCTCAGAGATGTATTCACCAAATGCAATGAATGTCTCATGATGATGGAGGAGATTGTTGTTATGGGGGGAGGAGTGGGGTGTGGGGGGTGGTGGGTATAGAGGGACCTCATATTTTTTTACTGTAGTATTTAAAAAATAAAGACAAAAAAAAAAGCCAGCCTGTGATTCTACCAGTGTTGTTTTTCCTTTATCTTAATGGCATATCCCAGTTGGGGCTCCTTTACATCCATGATTCTAGTACAAAGAGCAAATGGGCCAGTGCCTTAGTCAATATACATCCAACATATAACAGTAGTAAAATATAACCCTTTGTTGTTGTAAACACTGAGGTTTGGGGGTGGTTTATAACTGCAGTGGGAAAGTTTGTGTAAAAAGAAGTAGGGAAAAATGTCTTTCTAATTCTAGGGAAGTTGAAATTAAAAACTGAGATCACAAAGGAAACCAAACACATACCATTCATAATTCTGTGCTAATGTAGGTACTTAAAGTATTTGTAATATTCAAAAGAATTTGGTATGTTAGAGATTCTCGTAAGTTATTCTTATGATACCAAACAAAATTTTGTAGTTGAAAAATTAATTATAGAATTATGAATTTTAGTTAAAATATTTAAGGTTATTTTAATTAGTTGGTTAACAACTGTATTGCAATTTCAAGAGAACTTGAAACTTAAGACAATTATGCTTATTCTAATTGATTCGATTTATAAGTGTATTTTAAGTCCTTGGAAGATTTATTACATCAGTGCTTAAAGTACTTAATAAAAAAATCAAATTATTAAATTTACAAAGGCAGTTTAAACATTTAAGAAAACAAGTTTGTAAATAATAAAGTTTTAATATGATTGTTAAAACTTGCCAGATTTATAAATAGAATAATAAGATATATGTATTCAGCTTTTAAAAACTATGGGAAACTAGGCTTATTGAAATTATTTTTTTTTAATTTTGTAAGAAGAAAATTAATTTAGAATTAAAAATAGCCATAAATAGTGTTTACTGTGCACAAAGTAATTCTAGAGTATCAAAATTCCACAATGATAAAAGACACAATGAAGTGCTGATATATTTCCTATTACATAGATAAGGAAATTGAGGCTCAGAGAATTTAAAGAAGTTACAGAAAACCAAAATTATAGTAATTTATTCAACTTAAGAATCCTACAATTTTGAAATGCTTCCTAAAAGGTACTTTATTCTATTTTTCCCTTTGAATTATTATGCATGTTTATTTGTAAAAGTTTTCTAAATAAGCAAGTATAAATAAAATTGTGGCTATTTTTTATTTTGTACAGTGGAAGAAAATTATTCACTGATTGAATTTTCTTTTGAAAATTATTTGCTTCCCCAACTAAAAGAATTATGCTTCAAGATCAGAAGAGATTTATTACACATAAAGTGCCTAAAATACAACTGTAGTCATAGCAAGTGCTCATAAAGTGCTTAATGAACCAATAAATAAAGTACACCAATTAAGGGCATCTTATTTTATCAGGACTTTATTTTCTATTTTTGTGTTTTGAAATGATATTAATGATTTTGAATCCCCGAAACATTGTATAGTCAATATGTTAACCATAATTAGGATGTATATAAGTTGAAAAAAAATGTTATTTTATAATAAGAAGTGATAATCAGACATTTGTGTGAGGATATGATATGGATTGGCTTGATGCCAACAAAGAGGTACTCTCTCTTGAAAAGGGCATTGATGACCCAGCCTCTGAGGCATAAATTCTAGTGCACATGCCACTCTGGTGAGCATGAGGTCGAGGCAGACTGACCCCCAGTGGCTCTGACTGCCTGCTCCAATGCCTGCGCTGTCTGCAAAGCTGGCTGCCCTCCTCCCCTCACAGCAACTAGGGCCTCCCACTGATGGCTTCAGACCCTTTACTCCTGCATATTGGACCAGTTCCCAAAACCTCTCATTAAAGGTAGCTGCCTGCCTTGTGTCAGTCCTCAGGCCAAGAGACTACAGGGACTCTGGTATCTTCCACCTTTAATGTGCTATGTGCCTTGAACCAGTTAATGCATATTGGTTATATTGGCAGCTTGTGATTAAGCAAGCAAATAAATTTCCTTCAGCATCCAAACTATAGTTGTGCCTAACCTGTTTCCAATTTGTGATCATTTTTCAGGTCACTTTATGACAATTTTACAACCCCTACATGACATCTATTCCTTATCTCCTTCTAAAAAGATTTTGAGGAAGGTTATAATTAAAGCTAGATATACACTAATTTTTAGTAAAAGAAAATATTTAGAATATGAATAGGAAAGAGAAGATCTTTATCAGAAGACTGATATATTCACTGTGACAACATTAAATATATCACTTTAGTTCTTGGAAGCTGGGGCAACAAAGGGAAAGTAGAAGCTACAAATTTTCTTTATCTTGTAGAAGGAAGCACATCAATTCTGGTACAAAATTCTCAAAGGAGTTTAACCAGCTGATTTATATATCTTGTAACGCAGAACATGTGCAAGAAGAGCACTGACTATGGTAGACTCAATTATGTACCCCAACAAAACACATGTCCTTAACAGTAATCTGTGCTCCTGTGAATATGAGCCATTTTTGTAAATAGTATATTTGAATATATTAAGGAAAATCAGGGTATGAATTCATTTGTGAAAAAGATCTTGGAAGACAGTATTTAGGTATGGCCAAACTGAATCAGGGTAGGTTTTAAATCATATTACTGGAGGTGAATTTTTAGTAAAAAGTAGAATCCTAAGGCCAGAAATGAGAAAAAACACCCAAGAGGAGACCAAGCACATCACCACATGATGCTGGAGGACTGCCATCATCAGAATGCTACCTACCAGCCCCAAGAGAAAGTATGGCCTTGTTCACACCTTCATTTGGGACTTCTGGCCTTAAAATGGTGTGCCAATAAATTCTTGTTGATTTGGATATTTAAGCCAACCCATTGTGCATTATTTGTCACAGCAGCTCTGACAAACTAAGACACTGATCAAATCCTTTACTTTTTCAAGGTTAGGAAAGAAATGGAAGGCATTTAAATAAAGTGAGGAATACTGATTAAGTTGAATGCATAATATATATATATACTATGACATATATATATAATATGAAAATATGTATAAGAAACTTTATATATATATGGTCTGATTAAATAATTTTTTATTAAAGGACAAGTCTTAGCATGAAGTTAATTTCTATATTAATACATGATATATGTACACACACAAACACATATTAGCAAAATTTTGTGAATTTGAAACAATCATGTAATCGACTAAAGGATTCCTGCAGATCAGAGATTCAAATTTGTTAAAGGGAGGAGAGGTGAGGAGAGAGGAGAAGAGGGAACATGAGGTAAAGGAAGGGGAAGGGAGGGGAGGAGAGGAGAGAATAACTTGGGGGAAATGATAAAGTGCTCTAAAATTTTGCCACCTTTGGATAAATTAGCCAGTTAATACAGGTAATTAAGATAAAAATAACCTCCTTCCTAAATTCTTATTGTCCCATTGACCTGAACAAATTATATCACAGGAAAGAAAATTTTGCCAAGCCTTAGAGTAAATGAATTCTAGAAAACCTGAAAAACACTTAGATTTAAAATTGAAATATAAAGTTATAGCACCATTCCTATGAAACAAACTAAAATAAGATTTATATTCCTTTGTCTTGAAGCATTAAATAATTAGGGAAATTAACTAATCTATTTCTTTTTAAACTACTTATACTATAAAAAATGACACTAGGAGAGACACTTTACTGTGAGATTTTTCAAGACAGGATAAAATAAATCAGGACAAGGTAAAAGTGAACTGTGGTTTTTGAGTGTGAGATAACATATTTAAATTTTGACTCCTCAAACTGTCCTAGAGACTCTCAAAAGCTAGAGTGAAATAAGTACTTAAAAACTGGAGTGGACCAGGGAACTGGCCACTGTGTGAACTTTGCTTAATGACGGCACAGATGGCATAGATGGTGTAGCAGTTTGATATAGTTATGAATTCCAAAAATAGATACTGGATTATGTTTGTAATCTGGTCTATTACTGGGCATGATTGAGTTATGATTAGGACTTTGATTGGGCCATGTCATTAGGGCAACCAAGGGGTGGGGACTCACAGATAAAAGGCATGGAAAAGGACAGAGTTGGAGCTTTTGATGCCAGTGTTTTTGATGTTGGAGCCTTTATGCTGGAATCTGATGCTAAAGTCTTAAGCTGGAGCCCCAGGAAGTAAGCTCACAGAAGAAAGAGAAGCCAGCCCAGGAAGAAAAAAACCCTGAGCCCTGGAAGAAGCAAATCCTGGGAAGAAAGGAACCTTGAACCCAGAGAGAAGCAAGACCCTGGAAGGGAAGAACCCAGGAAGCCTGAACTCTGGCGGACGTTGGCAGCCATCTTGCTCCAACACATGAAAATGCACTTTGGTAAGGGAAGTAACTTATGCTTTATTACTTGGTATCTGTAAGCTCCAACCCCAAATAAACACCCTTTATAAAATCCAACCAATTTCTGCTATTTTGCATCAGCACCCCTTTGGCTGACTAATACAGATGGCATAGATGGCATAGAGTCAGAAAAACAAATTGTCTATATAGTAAACATTGCAATTGATCCTAGGAGGAGAAAAACATGTCTAGATAATGGCTAGTTATAAAACTACTCACACTTTCCTGATTGTCATTGATTTTTTTCCCCAAAACATAAAACGCCACTTGGCTATTAAGTATATGTTATACAATTCCTAGAATACTGCCTGTATTTCCCATCTCATCAGAAATAGTCATTTCTATAGTAAGTTTCTCAAGTCCTATAATAGTATATTCAATTTTTTATACTTTTATTTTTGTTTAAGGTCCTCTCTCTATAGCAGTCATTCTTGATTGGCTCCTTCAGTTAGACACTGTGGTTCTTAAAAGTTTGTAAAAAGCCTATAAGGCATCTGTAGTCCATGATTAGTAGCAATGCTTCAATATGGGTTCATTGTAACAAATGTACCATACTAATGAAGGATGCTGTTTTCTGTGACAGTGGGGGAGGGGGAAATGGTGAGGGAAAGGGGCAGATGGGAATCCTTATATTTTTTATGTAATATTTATATAATCTAAACCTTCTTTAAAAGTAAAAAAAAATCAATTATTAAAAAAGCCTGTAAGTCAAGAATTAAAGGGTTAGCCTTTAATAGTCTCTTTTCCCTTTTTCCCCCTTCCCAATTAATTTTATAACACATTTAGTTAAGAGTTTAGCCAAGGGGGAAAAAAACAAAAAATCAAAAGGCCTCAGAGAAAGCTTAAAAATCATATTGTGGCCAATGATGCAGGAAAGATTGTTCCACCACAGATTATCCCTCATAATATTGTCTAGCCAATGTATTATTAATAACAAGATGTCAGCTAAAATGTTGCTGATCGCAAAAGCTGTCATGTTTACTGTCATCTCCACAGTGCCTAGCTCCAAAAGTGAGCAATAAGAGCTGATGCACTTTATGATGTGTTCTGTCTTGCTTGACAGTAAACTGATAGGCATGTGGCATGTCAGAAACTATAGGTGAAAATATACTCTTGATTCAACATGGTATGGAATGACCCACAAGCAAATAAGATAACATTATTTAATCTTCAGGCATGCAGCCAAATAGCACAACATGTCACATATATTTACCTTCTTAAAATTAAAAAGGAAGTATTTGGCTTTGTTCTTCACTACAGAATGTTTAAACTTGCACTGAATAAAACAACACAATGCCTAGGTTTTGGAAATCTGTTATTTAAAACAAGTTGTAAATGAACTTACAAACAGAATTAAGAAATTATTGTTGCAAAGATGTTCTGAATTTTAAACCACAGACACACACTGTCAATATAAACAATTAAAATATGGAAAATGGAATTTTTCCTTTGGCCTCTCCAATACTGGGGAGACCATTTTGAAACATTTGAATAAAAATACTCTCTGTATACTAATTTGAAAATGAATTGAGGCAACTATTTCTAAAACAGCTTGCTCCAATTGAACAGTTAAGTTTTCTTTAATAAAATAAGAGACTCCTCAAAAGGGAACAAGAATGCATCCCATGTTTTGGGGACTTTTATTTCATTGGAATACTTATAAATTTTACATATAAAACAGCTTCAAGTAGATCAGAGTTTTCCTTGTTAATTGATGTATCAGTAAACTCCAAGGAATATGAGTTCATAAATATACAATGGGTTTTAAAATTCTACTAATTTCATGACTTTTCATTACGTAAGGGAGATAAGGAAATAACTTGAAGTTTATTCATTTAGATGAAAATGTCTTGTGCTATTTATTAATTTATTCATTCAATGAGCAAGTATGTATCAAGCATCTTCATGTTCAAAACATTGGGCTCAGCATTGATAACACAGATGTGACCAACAGAGACAGAGTTCCTCTCTCAACAGAGCTAAGAATTTAGCAGAACAAAAGTAATATTATAACACAACATTCTACTAATAGTATTTCTGTTCTTTCGGGGAATTTTTATGCCAAGTTTAGTCAAATGAGCTTGTGGCAGTTTGAAATTATTTAGGAATCCCAGAAAAAGAGATTATGTTCCTAAACTGGTCTCTTCCCCTGGGTGTGATGCCCTTTGATTGTATAATATTTGGTGTGGGGCCTCTGATTAAGTTTAATTGATAAAATCAATAGGGCTTCTGATTGAGCAATGTCAGTAAGGTGTAGCTCTGGTTGATCCCCTGTCCTATTTGGCCTATTTATTGGACACCCACTCAAGAAGACAAATGGAAGAAGACACAGAAGAGGAGATAGCTCTGTCATGTTTGAAAAGGGGCCCCGGGAAAAGATGAGCCATTCACCTGATAGTTTGCAGCTAAAGAGAGCAGAACAGCTGAGCAGCTGAGAAGGCCCAGAGGAAAATGAGCCCTATGCCCACCTTCAGCTGAGATCAAAAGAAGCTGGGACCACAGAGTCTTAAGAGGAAGAAGGAAAGAAAGACCAGGCAGAGATCTCCCACCATTTTGCTTCAACATGTGGCAGCTGACTTTGGTGAGAATGTACCTCTTATGGTACCTTGAGTTGGACTCTTTTACCTCAAATAAATATCCTATATAAAAGCCAACAGGTTTCTAGTATTTTGCATCCAGTGTTCCAAAAGATGAGTAAATGAGCACAGATCAGTTAAATGACATGACAAAGGTCTCCTTGCTAATGAAGAAAATGAAAAAAAAAGCTTAATCATATTCACATCTCATAAAATTAAATAGATCTTAAAATAGGGAGGCAGTAATTTTGAATCTTTGGAACCATGTCATGTTAATGGAACTTGAGTAAAATAACCTTAAATTCTGCTGCCAAGTTCCCTAGAATTTTCTAGCTCTTTGTCCCTTTTTTCCTTTTCTACTTCCATCTTCCTCTTTCACTTGGATGAAGCAGAAGTATTGCTAAGTTCCTAGATCAGTTTTTGTTTTAGGAGCCCGTATTGTTTTTCTAGCAAACAGTGGAGCTAGTCTCACCATAGATAGAAAACTTTTATAGCCTCACTGTTTTACTCCGGTTTACCACCCAACACTTACAGGGGCAAGATGTGAAGGTGCCAGGGTAAGGTTTCTGCTCAACTTCGTTAGACTACTTGCATAACAGGATGTTTAAGTTCAGTTTTCAATGGAGGCAAGATATAATATGTGATATTCTAAAATCTATTTTGTCTAATATTAGTATTGTTACTCCAGACCATTTTTGGTTACTATTTGCATGGAATTTCTTTTTCCAACCTTTCACTTTCAACCTGCTTGTGTCCTTATATCTGAGGTGAATCTCTTGTGGACAACATATAGATGGATCATATTTTTTTATCCATTCAATTAGTCTATGTCTTTTGATGGGGAAGTTCAAGCCCTTAACATTCGATGTTACTACTGGAAAGACATTACTTACTTTGTCCCTTTTACCCTTTGGTTTTCCATTGTCATATCTTACTATTGTCTTTTTTACCTTTTAAATTACTCTTACTATTAACCTTCATTTCTATACTCTTCTAGTCTCTCACCCTTGTTTTTCCCTTTCAGTCTGTAGTGCTCCTTTAGTGGTACAACTCTGTTGTAATTCTAGTCTTTTGGTAACATTTTCCCTCAGTTTTCATTTGTATTTGAAGACTTTAAACTCACCCTCATTTTTGAAGGACATTTGTGCCAGATAAAGAATTCTTGGCTGGCAGTTTTTCTTCCCTTACCTTAAATACATCATAGTACTTTCTTCTCTCCTCCATGGTTACTGATGAGAGGTTGGCACTTAGTCTTATTGAGGTTACCTTGTATGTGATGCTTTGCCTTTGTCTTGCTGCTTTCAGAATCCTTCCTTTATCTCTGATATTTGTCATTCTGAATATTAGGTGTTTCAGAGTAGGTCTATTTGGGTTTATTTTGTTTGGGGTGCACTGTCTTTCTTGGATATTGATTTTTATGTCTTTCATAAATTTCCTCAAATACTATTTCTGCTCCTTTTCCATTCTCTTTTCCTTCTGATACACCAATAACTCCTATTTTTGTGTATTTTGTATTGTCATTCAATTCTCTGAGACTCTACACCACTTTTTCTATTCTATTCCCTTTTGGTTCCTCTGTCTTTTCAAATTCAGATGCTCAGTCATTCAAACCACTAGTTCAGGCTTCCATGAATTCAAATTTGCTGTTATGTGCCTCTCATGCATTTTTTTTTATCTCATCCATTATGTCTTTTTTTTTTTTTTAAAGGGAATTCTCAACTACAGGCTTTTTTTTTTTTTAAACATTTATTTATTTATTTAATTTCCCCCCCTCCCCTGGTTGTCTGTTCTTGGTGTCTATTTGTTGCGTCTTGTTTCTTTGTCTGCTTTTGTTTCTTTGTCCGCTTCTGTTGTCGTCAGCAGCACAGGAAGTGTGGGCGGCGCCATTCCTGGGCAGGCTGCACTTTCTTTTCACGCTGGGCGGCTTTCCTCACGGGCGCACTCCTTGCGCGTGGGGCTCCCCCACGCGGGGGACACCCTTGCGTGGCACGGCACTCCTTGCGCGCATCAGCACTGCGCATGGCCAGCTCCACACGGGTCAAGGAGGCCCGGGGTTTGAACCGCGGACCTCCCATATGGTAGACGGACGCCCTAACCACTGGGCCAAAGTCCGTTTCCCCATTATGTCTTTCATCTCAATAAGCTCTGTTAGTTTTCTCTGCAGGCTTTCAAATTGTTCTTTATGGTCATCCAGTGTCTTCTTAATATCCTTTATTTCTTTAGTCCTTCAGCTCCTTGAATGGGTTTAGGAGATTTGTGTGATTATCATTGATTAGTAGTCTTAAATCCTGTGTCTTGTCAGGATTTTTGTTTGTTTTTTTGGCTGGGCCATCTTCCTGTTTCTTAGTATGGTTTATAATTTTTTGCTGATATCTAGGCGTCTAAGTATGTTGGTGAATTTACTCTGACAGTCAATTTCTCTCTCTTATCTAGTGGTTTTCTTTCATGGCTCTTCTTTGATCTTTGGTTCAATTTATTCTAAGACTTTTAAATTGCCCAACTTAAGTTTTCAAAATAGGAGAGACTCATTAATGGGGTACATATCCTCACATATAGGACTGGGACCAGACAACTAAAAGTGATGTTTCTCTTTGCAGTTTCTTGGCCGATCAGCAGATGACAGGCATAGGCAAACCTTTCCACAGAGGTGTCTCTCTAAAAATCCACTTGCCCATGATTCTGGTCTGGCCCAAGCTGGGATTCAAAGCAGGCTCTGCTAGCCAAATTCACCGAAGAGAAACCACTCTCTGCCCTTAGCTGCATTCTCCCTCTTCCCAGGGAGGAAGATGTTTGTTCTCTCAATTGGCTACAGTGAGTCACGGTTTTTATCCAGGCTATTTCCCTTGAGTGTGGAGAATGGGTGATATTCCTGGACATGGAGGTTAGCAACTCACTATTTTTATTTCGGCTTCTCCATCTCTCTGTCCCTTGCCCTCCTGGAGGTTGCACAGCACCCTCTGATCTGCAGATCCCCAAAACAGCTTCTTTGGACAGCTTTTTGCTTTTCTCCATTGTTTTTGTAAGAGTTGAGCCCTGCCTACCTATTCTGATGCTCTCTTTCCAGAAGTCTGATATGTGGTAGTCTAAACTCAGATTGATATATGTAGAATTTTCAAAGGTATAATAATAGCAAGTAATTATACAGTGTTAGCTATGTGTCAGGCATTGTTCTAAGTGCTTTACATATATTGTCTCCTTTAATTCTTACAATTTTCTTCTCATGAGGAAACTGAAGCACAGAAAGATTAAGTAACTTGCCTGAGTCACACAGCTAGTAATTAGTAGAGCTGTCATTTAATCAAAGGCAGCTTGGCTCCAGGGTCTGTGTTCTAAGTTGTTCTATGTAATTGTAAATTGTAGAACAATGTAAATTGTTCTAATTGTACTATGCTCTGAAAATTCTGCTTCTGCAACTTTTGAATCCCTTAGCTAGAAAATGATTTAAAGGTTCAGAGTGTAGAAAGAGAAAGAATTTTTCAAGGGACTCCTTTAGATCAGCTATTCCCTTCTTATCCAGAGGTAAGGAATGGACATCAAACTCGGAGAAGGAGGCATCCATGTGAGCCCTCAAAGAGCCTGAAATATTTTTTGTGCAGTGGAAAACACAGAAGCCTCACACTTAACTCATGCCTAGGGAGCTCATATAGCATGTGCAGCAGGGTACAGGTGGCTGCATGGATGCTTCAGAATCTGTCTGTACACCAGAATTTGCCTGAGAAAGGAATGTGTGAGTGTTCTGTCTCTCAGAAGTAGGCCACACAGCTTCCTGAAGGGACAGCTGAACCCCACAGGCAAAAAGTCAGTGGTAAAAGCTAGATTCTTAGGAGCTGCAAAAGGAGGTGCAGGGGACAAATTCTGTCAGTGAAGGAATTTTCAAAAAAAAAAAAATCATGAAAGTAACACAATAGGGGCCTTTAGCCATCTCTCAGAGCCAAGTAAGAGCTTCTTCAATCTTAATGGGCTCTGAAACAGTAACTAGGAAGTTGGAGAGAAGATGAAGGTAGTGGGAGTGAGAAAATTCTGACCAGTTTCTTGCCTAAAGTCAGACAAGCAGACAACGACAGATGGAGTGGGTGGCGTACAGAAAGAAAAGTCTTACACTGAATGAAGATTAAAGCATTGGTCAATATTTTGGACTGAGATAGTCTAACTACCAAATCAAGGTTGTGTTTTGTGACTTAAAGCAAGCAAAAACTGTGTATTACACCAGAGAGATCCAATAACATCAGGGCAGGGGAAGATTACCCCCCTTTAAAGGAAGAGAAGGAGAAAAAAATACATTGTATATTGATTACATAGGAAATGCGGGGGGGGGGGTTCAACATTCCAATTATACAGGGCTGCCTAGAATAAAAGTAGAATGCATTGAGTCTGGTTGTAGGGATAAGAAAGGATACTAGAAAATTTGTTCAGATTTCTAGATTTCTGAGGAGCAGACCTAATAAAAGGAGTTCTTCAATTACAGGAGGCTTCTTGTTCCATAGTTAAAAGCTGCTTTGGATAGAACTTTTTCTTGCTGGGAATGGTTTGGAAGTCATTCTTATCATGTGTTTGGGCAGGGGATCATTTTTGTCAAGCACCAGAAAGGTGGGCATCAGCCTAAGAAAGTTCTAGGGATTGAAAACTGACTTAAATCAGAATAGGACAATCCTCCTGCAGTCATGATGGCTCACGGCATATGGAGTCTATCAGGAGAAGCTCTCTGGATTGGCCTTTCAAATTAGAATTGCTGCTCTAGTTTTTTTTTTGTTTGTTTTTTTTTTCCTCTTCCCTTTCCCTCTCAATCCCCCCCCCCCCCATTGTCTGCTGTCTGTGTTGTTCTAGTTAATGCTGTGCAATCACACCAAGAACTTGTCAGAGTTCTTGAGAGTGCCATGAGAGTGCTGTTGGAAGAGATGTACTTATTCCTGCTTCTCAGGTTTCTATGAAGAGGAACTTCCCCTAAACTTTCTGGACACTTGTCCCATTGTCTTCTCTTCATGGATGTGAAACTAGTCATCTGATTTGTAGATTCTGACAAAGGACTGAGTATAGATGCAGAGCTTAGCCCCTTCCCTTCTCTTCCTTTTGGAGCCTGCTTGGGAACATTAGGTCTGCCCTCCATGTCCTCATTTTACAGAAGTAACCCCCATGGGATGAAGCTAGGTAGGTTAATTCATAGGAAGGTCATTATAGCCACACACTTAAGCCACATTCTCCAATACTGGTTTTATCAGTAATAAAACTAAATAGACAAAAAGTAGACTTTGGTGGTGCAAATAACACCTGAAGAAGCTTTTGATGGGACCAGGGCACGTGGCTAAGGACTTTCAGCTTTAGCAAGTGGGCCATGTAGGATTTTGACTTTGGAGTTTATAATAGTCTACAGCACTTCTATTCTCAAACAAATGGTTGTGTTTTCAGCAGTGGGTTGGCCCTCCTAGCCTTAGCAGATGCTGGTCATAGTATTCAAGCTACTGCAGTTTGACCTTGAGATTCAGAGAGAATAATTATGCAAGCACAGTCCGTAGCATTATAATTCAGAGAATCCTCATTATGAATTCACTCACAGAAGGCTGGTGAATTTGATTAACAAGCAAATGAAAAGTAATGGGAAGTCCTTATTATGAAGAGAATCTGCCATCTCCTGGGAGGAATTGAAAAAGATAGCAAACAAGTCATTGAAATTATTACTAAAAAAAAGAAATAATAAGGTCTGTGTTTGGCCTTTTAGAATTGAACTTGGATAGGGTGTCCAGGAGGAATTGGGGTGGTGTAAAAGAGGTATTTTTCTGTTTTATTATTGGAACAGAAGCAGTTGAAAAATAAAAACTAAATAAAAGAAAATTGGTTGATTACTTTGGAAGGAAAAAGATATTTCCTTAGGAGAAACATTGAGGTTTTATGGGATAGATTAGACAGGTATGAAGTGGAAAATGGGATCTCAAAGGTCAGGAGAAACAGATATTAAAACATAAAAAAAGGAAAGACCCAAATCTGACTAATCTTAAAGAGGAAAGTAAGAAAGCAGATGTTTCAGTTGTTACCAGGTTAAAAAAAATTGTGACTAGAGCTTAAAGAAATCTAACAGAAGATGTAAAACAGAGTTTTAGACAGCAATCTGGAATGAATCCTCAAGAGAACAGGATCAGGGAAACTACTGGGAACATGACCTTTTGAAAGCTGTAGATAGAGTTCAAGTGACAGCAATCGAGAAACTAGAGCTTGAAAATGGAGATACTATACCAAACTCGAAAATCTGGCTAGACTTAAAGAGGGAAAGCAGAAAAACAAGAAAAATATTCAAATAGTCTTAGGCAAGTTTCAAAGTATTAAAACCATTATGGTTGTTGGTACAGGTATTGCCTTGCTCTAAGGGAACACTCAAGAAATTTATGGTATCAGGGCTTTGAAAGAAGACTCAGTAAAGATGAGGTATATTCCAAGAAAGACAGACAGAACATTAAGAGAGCAAGTGTAGGTTTGGGTTTGATGCTGATTTTATGGGAGATGTTTTCCTGGGTGGGATTATGCAACTCAGGAAGGTAAGGATGGATATGATTTGTTTGAAGAATGGAGACTTTTGGAAGACTTAGAACTTATGGGGTTTCTTATCTCATATGAGAGACTTCACAAGACACTATTTAGGGAAATATGTTAGAAAAATATGTTTGGGTCAGAAAGCTACAAAAAACTAAAAAGCAAGGTACCACTAAATAGGATTAACTTTACAGTGTTAAAGAAAGATAAGAACTTACTAAAGGAGCAATTAAACTCATAGAAACTCAGTTCAGACCCCTGAAATAGAGGTGTCAGATTTAGCAAATAAAAATAAAGGACACCTAGTCAAGTTTGAGTTTCAGGTAAGCAATGAAAGAAATTCTATGTAAGGTCTGCCTGGAACAGTCAAATATTGAGGAAAAAGAATTTATTGGAAAAGAAGGGATGTATTCTCCCTTGGTCCTTAAAGGAACACATTTGTGAATTTACAACAGCTACTTTGGGTCAGGAACATGCTGAGGTTAATTCTCCAGATGAAACAACAGGAATGCCTACAGTTGTGCAGGCCTAAACAGTACCCCAGCAACATGTGTGGCAGCAACCACGAGAACACTGGGACCAAAAATATCTGTTAGCCAGACTTTGTAGAAACCATATCATTAGACAGACTTGCATTCAATCCAGCCTTGGTACTTTCAAAGGGGAAAAGTAAATTTGAAAGGTTTGACTATGTTGCATGGAAAAGAGAGGTACCTCTAATAAGACGTGATTTCTGGGTGTCCACCACTGCAAATTTCTAAGCTTTGCAAAAAGGTAAAAGTGTCTTAAAAGCCTCTGAGAGAGGAGACAATAATGTATTGATAACTGTCCCCCCAGATATAATAAGTCATTGTGCCAAAGCTAAGCATTGGATGGCAGAATTTTCTCATTTGAGCTTAAATGCACAAGTCATGAATTCTGGACAATTAGTATAGATTGGTATAGCTAACTTCCTCACATCCTTCAAAGCTTTGCTTATATGTTATCCTCTGTACATGGCCAATTCTATTCTCCCTACTTGAAATTGTCCTCACACCCTCTTCCATGCCTAAACACCTGTAACTTTGCTCCTTCTGTCCCATAGCAAGGATCATCTTATAATGTTTTACAGCTTATTTATTTTGTTTGATGTCTGCTTTTCTCAATTAGAGCATAACTCCATTAAGAGTAGGGATGTTTGCCTTTTCTGGTTTTTAAATTTTTCCTAAGTATCACAAGCACCCAGACCAGTGAAAGGCAAACAGCAAACTCTCAATCAGTATTTGCTAAATAGGTGAATATAATTTGATCGTATTGCAGAAGTCTCAATTTCTAAGTAGGACATTATTTGGAACGACAGATAAAATACCAAATGAAGTGTCAAGACTTCATTTCAGAGCTATCTTGGAGTTAAATCAACCCTGCTCTCCAGACATCTACCCCAATAGCTCCAGAACGATCCACAAATGAGTAGAGATTGATACCTGGTCTTGCTAATAATTTCTTTCTGGTTGTCTACTGGCTTAATGTTTAAGTTCAATGGCTTAAAGATACAAATTTTAGGGAATAGTAAAGGTGGAAACGGTAATTATCCACTCATCTGTTTTCTGTTAGTGACATTTCTCTAACACTCTCAGCCTCTTGCCATACTCTATCTCCTGTTGTAAAAATCAGAGTATTTTACCTTAATATAGCCTGTCCATGAATTCAAAATTATCTAATTCTGTATCCAAGTGTGCCTAGTTTCTAATAAGCCTATTAAGTAATATAGACCCCATAGGCTTTAATTTTCAGAAAGGATGTAGACTGAATGTGTATTCAAAGTTACACCCAGATCTAATATGGCAATATGTTAATCCAAGGTTACATGAAATGTGGGTAATATGTTAATTTAAGACCTATCTGGTACCGTGTTTAAACAAACATTAAAATTCTAAGAAACTAACAAAGAAAAGTCCTTTTTTCATAAAAGCACCTACATCCTCTGTATAAAAGAGGCCCAGAAATCCTATTCAGGGCTCAGCTTTTTTGAACCGGAATTCCCAGGCCCGGCCGGTCATTAATAAATTTTTCCTTCTCAAGAATATTCCTGAGTCCTGGCCTTCATTACATGATCATTGAATCTCTCTGCTTTCACAACAACCTTACTCAAACTTTGGAGGGGAACTAGACATATATAGCTGTGATGGTTAGGCTATTGTGTCAACTCGTCCCAGTAACTGTGCCCAGTTGTTTGGTCAAGCAAGCACTGGGCTAACTGTAATACAAGGGCATTTATAGATTTTAATCACCATTGACTTTACTGCAGTGGTAAGTCATAGATAGTTGGTTATAATTACATCAATCAGGGAGATTGCCATGAGCAATGAGTGGCGCTCAACCCAATCAGTTGAATGCCTCAAAGGGGGAAGTGATTTCAGCATTGAGAGAGAATTTCCCCGCTCATCTTTGGACTGCCAACATCTCCCAGAACTCATCAAGTACCTTCATTGGACTTTCATTGCCTGCCTGTGGAACCTGGATTTGTGCGTCCCCATGGCTGTGTGAGAGACTCACAAAATCGCATACTCCTGACAGCTATCTCTAGTTGATTCTATTTCCCTAGAGAACCCTGACTAATACAAGAGCTCACCCCCTTCCTCCATCTTTCTTTTGGGATGTAGCTTCTTCAGGAAGTCACTCTGATTTGCTGTAAATTCTGTGGAGGAATTTCCAAGATGAGGAAACCTGGGGCTTTTCCTCACTGCTGTGGCTTGGAGGATAAGTATGCCCAGTTTTGAAGTTCAGTATGAGAAGCCCATGCTTAGTATCTATGCTATATCCTCCAACCTGGCCTTTATAAGTAATAAAGCTGATGCTTGATCTCTAACTGCCTGATATCTTTCAATATCCCAATTGTTTCCAAATTGTTCAGGAAAACAAAATTTATTTATTGGATGCCTTTAAACCCCGATAAGTATAGTGATATGTGTCAAGTTGTCAATTTTACAATTATTTTTTTCTCAGTAAATGTCTATTAGAGTCATGACCATAGATCAAATATGCTTAATACTAATGGTACACAAATGAGTACGATGTATCTGCCTGCCCTTAAGCAACTCACGACCCAATGGAGAAGAGACATGCAAGGAAAAGAATAAAATAAACTGTGATAAGAATTATATCAATAACCTGTAGGAAGTGTTTCAGGAAAGACAAAAAGGAAGTCTTGTGCTCTGCCAGGGAGAAGAGAGGAATCTGGGAAGCTTCCAAAAATAAGGTATAAATTAGCAGGTTGATTACTACTAAAATAAGAAGAATGTGAAAGGGTTGAAAATTTTTTAAAAAATCCTTCATCAGAAAATAGAAACAACCCTCAGCAAATATATGTAGGTGAAAGTTATTTTTCAGATTCCTCACCTACATATTGGTTTCTAACTTCTCCCTTCTTTTCTCAGGCATCCAAAGAAATCTTGTGGTAGATTCCTTCCAGGTACTGAGGCAAGTGATTTGTAAACATTTTCAGGCTGAAGAGTTTTATGACTTAACTGAAGTTACTTCTTAGAGACATTTGCGTTTTAAAGAACTCCCCTGAGAGTTCAAGCCCTAACACAAATGAATGATTTGCTAAGCCATAAGTGCTGGTAGATCTTTTTAAAAATTGTACCCTACATAGAAATTTCAGAAGGTGTCTGGCCGCAAAGATAACTAAGGAAGGAAATTGTTTAATAAGCCGCAAGCTGGCCTAAACCTATGAACCTTCAAGAGAAAATCTCAAGACGTACTTTTCATAAGTTCTTTGCCTGAATTTCTGTCAGTGCCTTGAGTGTTGAAACCATCTAAAATACTTCAACCTTGTTCTAAATTTTCTATTGGGCCCAAGAATGTTCACGATGTAAATCTAATTTAATCTAATCTCCCTTTAATCTTATTTTTTCATTATACTAAAATAATTAGTCAATTAAATGCATTAATTTCAGGTGTGCAGATAGAATTCAAATGAGTACAATTTCAGTTTTTAATTCATTGTTATGGCACTATATAACAAAAATATCAGATATTAATAGATAGTATAACATTTAGCAAGATTTTCTAGCTAAACTTTAGAGACAATAAGAAATCACTGCCGGCTTATTTCTCTTGAGTCCTCTTGTAGTAAAATAATACACTTTATCCCTTGCCTTTGTTGTAGAACTTAAGAAATGGTGACCTTGAAGAAGGAACCAAGCAAAGAAGGGTGAGGAAGATTAGTCTCCTGCAATGTATGCATCTCACTAAAGCGATAAGTAGAGATGGGTGGGAATGTGCAGTGCAGCAGCTCTGATGTGGTAAACATTTTAATTCTTTAAGCTATATATGTAGGTTATATGTACTTCTTTGTATGTATGATATTTTATGTTAAGAAAGAGCAGAAGGTGAACCCTGGAGAACTAAAATGAGGACACAGAATGGTACAGGCTAATAGCATGGAATCATAGGAATAAGACAGCCCTTGGAGTCAGACTTAGATTTATCTTCCAGCTTTGGCATTTACTAGCTATGAGATATCACATAAATTACTTAGCATATCTGAGCTCCTGTAGTCTCATCTATTAAACTGTGATTAATTGTTTAAGGTTGAAGAAAAGAGGTACTGGCCCTAGAATGGAAAGTTGAGGCAAGGGAAGTGACTCTAACTCCAAAATGGAAGGAAGCTGGATTGCTAAGAAAGTTTAAGGAGAAATTGAAGATAATCACAATACAAACTCCACAAATTGCAGTACTCAGGAAAAGAGGACAATAAATTATACATAGGGGCCTATTTGGCAACTTAATATCAGTTCCCAGATTCCTGATCATCCAAATACCACCTCCTCTGTTCACTGCTTCCATTCTGAACCTTAAAACATTTTTGGATTGCTGAGTATACAGACAAATCTATAATACAAGCAATAGTATGGACTATAATATTGAGTGTCCTTACTTCCTCCATTACTTATGCCATAGCAAATGATAAATAAATATTCTGAGATTACATTTAATGTATCACTTTCTATATTGTTTCAGGAAGACTTGAAAAGCCTACTGCTTAGGGTAGGACTACCCTCTACATACAATACAAGCTATGCTTGGCTTAGCTGACAAGACCTTGATTTGATTGAATTAAAATGTATCTGGAACTCAAATTTCCATGAAGGAAAACTTGAATACTGACCAGAAAGATTCTTTGTCTCAAGTCAGTATATAGAAATTTTGCAGGGGAGAAAGCAAAGGTAGCCTGTTGGAGGGTTGGAGTAGATGGCTGGTTAGGAGTAATTGAGATGTCAAAGGAATGGGAATGAATTAGGTTTCAATGGAGGGTAGTCCTTCAAGCCTTCTGGTTAAACATCCTGGCTTTATGGGGTGATGTTATTTGGTGATGAATAGAGAAATGGAATCATTACTAGTATAATAGGGACCTGGAGGAGGTTATTGAACAATACCATGGGTTATTACTCACTTGTTATTTGTGTGTTCTCTCTAGAAACTGAGGAAAATTGCAAGTGGAGGAACTAATTCTTTTATAAAAGTGAATTTATATTGAGGCCATAAAGGCTGGGACAAGAAGGTTAGAATGTATGGAAAGAGGAAGGGAAATGAAGGCCAAATTATACTCAGATTCTTCTAGAGACCCTAGTGGTCTTTTCCTTTTCATAACCTTATCGAGGACAAGATTTCTTGGAGAGAAAGAAGTCTCAATACTTATTCTCAGGGTTGTTTTGAGGATGAACAAAAGCAATAAATTGAAAATATAGCATGCAGAAAGGATCATGAACAGTGTGGCAGATTCTCCAGCAACGATTCCATTTAATCCTTTTGGTGGATCTTGATTATCCTAAACCATCTCTTATAAGTGATTGGTGCAGAAAACAGACTTAAACCAATGAGTATACAGCATACCCTGAGATGTAGTTTTAACTGTATGTGAAGAGAGGATATAACACAATTTAGGTCAATGAAATGATAGGGAAAGTTCACTTAAAGAGAAACCCAGAAACAGATAATATCTTTAACCCCAGACATTGTCATATGCATGCAACTACAGGAGCATCTTGACACTGTCCTGAGGATAAAGGTGACACACAGAATGATGAAACTCTGAAGCCTGCCTTCTAGTTATGCAAACCTTCAGATTTCCTTAGTAGATATGTGGTGTCTCTACTCACATCACTGCCTAAGGCCTTGACCAAGTAGGCGAGATGATGATAGCACCAGGTCATCATAGCTGAGTCACTGTGACATGATTTAGAAATAGGGACATGCTGAAGAACACAAGTTCTGAGGACTCAGTACAGACTTGAAATGAAGTCAGCTAGATGATGGAAAGTCCTAGGATCTTTCAAACTAATGCACCCCACTTTTTACATTGCACCAATCTCTCCTAATTCTTTTACCATTTAATATAAATCATCTGAGCCTTGGTAAGTTTTCAGTACTTGATTACTGATTCATGTTTAACATACAATTCCTACCAACAAGGGCTCATTAGATTTCTCAGTTCTCAGAAAGAGAAATGACAGAATGTCAAAAGAAAGGGTAGTTAAAAAGCAGGAACAATCGCAGCAGAAATGATAGCTGTCAACCAGTCATGGAGAAAAGCATACAGACAGAATTCTATTACAAACCTAACAGTAATGGATGTGAATAAAACCTCCTTGAGTCATCACGAAAAGGTTAAATTATGTTCAGTAGTTTCTAATATGAAGACAAGAACATGACTAATCATGATTTCTCCCAAACTGATTAATATTAGAGTATTTTGGCATTTGCAAGGGTAGCATTCAGTTATCTGAAAATAAAAAAAAATTGTTTTACCTGTTGATAATGTTAAGTAGTGTATATTAAGCAAAGTATAATTACACAGCCAAAGGAAAAATTATATTGTTATCAGGAATTGAAATTTTTACAAGACAAAATTTAAAAAAAACAACATTCTTCAATGAAGTTTTGTTATTTAATCAGAAATTCAATAGGTAGAATTTGTGCCAATTTAGATCCCATAATATGACTCAGGTAAATTCACACGGAAAATTACATCTTCATAAATACTTACCTAGATGAAAACAATGATTTTGATTTTTTAAAGCAGATTGCAATTATGCTACCAAAAATTTCTTAGTTATTAAAAATGAAATAGGGCTGAGTTAAAAAAAATGATAGTAAAGGAAAGCTAATAAAATGAAGTCTAAGAAAACATAAATTTGTAAAAATGAATTTTGTTTTTCTTTCACTGTAAGAGTAATTCATAATCATATAGAAACAATAGAAAAATACTTCAGATAGAAGGGGAAATTATCCATAGTCTAAATACTCTAAGATAAACACTGATAACATTTTGACCTATATTTTTGCAGTCTTTTTGCTACCTATACTTTTTTTACAGTTGTTCATAAGGCATACATATGCACAAATACACACAGAGAACTTAATGACATTAAAAACTACTGTTTTTCCTAAATATTGTAAATATCCATATCTTTTCTAAATGCACATATTTCTTGAAGAACGATTGGGATCTATAGCAAATAAAACAGAAAAATTTAAAAATCCTGAATCATAAGCATTACCTTATCATTTAACACTTTTCCAATGAGGCTAATAATATAAAGGTTAAGGGAAAACGGACTTTGGCCCAGCGGTTAGGGCGTCCGTCTACCATATGGGAGGTCCGCGGTTCAAACCCCGGGCCTCCTTGACCCGTGTGGAGCTGGCCATGCGCAGTGCTGATGCGCGCAAGGAGTGCCGTGCCACGCAAGGGTGTCCCCAGCGTGGGGGAGCCCCACGCGCAAGGAGTGCGCCCGTGAGGAAAGCCGCCCAGCGTGAAAAGAAAGTGCAGCCTGCCCAGGAATGGCGCCGCCCACACTTCCCGTGCCGCTGACGACAATAGAAGCGGACAAAGAAACAAGACGCAGCAAATAGACACCAAGAACAGACAACCAGGGGAGGGGGGGAAATTAAATAAATAAATAAATCTTTAAAAAAAAAATATATATATATATATATAAAGGTTAAGTAACTTGTCCAATGGTACAAAGTCAGTAATTATTAAGGCTGAGATATGAATCTGGGTCTGACCTCATTTATTGGACGTTGCTCATAGTCCTTTCACCTGACTGCCTCTTGATTGAGAATCCCTAGGCACAGGATAATGCTAGGCATTGCAATGTTTTAGTCTGAATTTATTACAGATTTCTTTACACTACAACTTTAATTCTTTAATTTTTACTGTTGATTAATCTCTTGGCGAGTAGTAATAAATTTTTAAGAATGTTTAGAAACTTGATTAAGGTATAAGCCACACACAATAAACTGCACAAATTTAAGGTGAACAATTTGATAAGTTTTGACATATGTATACACTTGTAAATTCATCATTATACCTAAGGTCGTGAACATAGGCATCACCCCCGAAAGTTTTCTCATGTGCTTATGTAATCCACCTCTTCTACTCTTCACTTCCCTGGGTAACTTCACTGTGCTTTCTGTCACTATATATTAGTTTGCATTTTGAAGTGTTTTATAGAAATGGAGTTATGTCTAGCTTTTCTCCCTCATCTATGTTGTTCATTCCTTTCATTGCTGGGTAGAACTTCACTCTATCCAGTAAATATACCACAATTTGTCTTTCCATTCACATACTGATAAACATTTGTATTTTTCCAGTTTTGGGTTATTACAAGTAAAGCTGCTATAACATTCATGTACAGATCTATGTGAACATAGGCTTTAATTTCTTTTGGGTAAATACTTAAAGAGTAGAATGGTTGGATCACATGGTAGGTACATGTTTAGGTTCATAAGAAACTAAACAGTTTTCACAGTGGTTGTAACATTTTACATTCCCACCAGCAGTCCATGAGAGTTCCAGTTGATCCACATCCTCATCAACACTTTGTATGGTCAATATTTTTAAATTTTAGCTTTTTAAATAGGAGTGTAGTAGCATTTTGTGGTGGTTTTAATTTGCATTTCCCTAATGCCTAAAAATGTTTAGCATTTTTCTTGTGCTAACTCGCTATCTGTATATATTCTTTGCTAAAGTGTCTTTTAAAATCCTGAGCCCATTAATTTAATTGGGTTCACTTATTGAATATTGAGAGTTTCCCATAAATTATGGAAATAAGTCCTTTATCAAACACATACTTTGCAAATGTTTTCTCCAAGTTTGTTGCTTGTCTTATTCTCTTAAGTGTCTTTTGAAGAGCAGAAGTTTTAAATTGAATTTTGATAAATTTAAATTTATCAGTTTGTTTTTGTATGGGTTGTGATTTCGATAAGTATATAAAAAATCTTTGTCTAACCTGAGATCACAATGACTTTCTACTAAGTTTTTTCCATAAGTTTTATGTCTTTTGTATTTATCTAATCCCTTTTGACATAAAAATTTAAAATTTTTACATGGTATGAGATGTATGGACTGAAGTTCATTTTCTTAGTTTTGCATATTGATATCTGGCTACTTCAAAACCATTGACTGAAAAGATTGACCTTTCTCTACTAAATTGCTTTTCCATCACTGTCAAAAGTCAGATGTCCAAATGCATGTGGGTCTATTTCCAGACTTTATTATATTCTACTATCTTGATTATGGTAGCTTTTAGCTTTTTAGAAAGTCTTGAATCCGGGTAATGTTAGCTTTCCAACTGTGTTCTTCTTTTTTAAAGTTATTAAGGCTATTATAGGTGTTGGAGAAAAGGGGGTGCTCACTGGGACACAGAGACCGATTGCAGGCAGAAAGTTCATTGGGAAGCTCTTCCAATGGAGGGGGTCTGAAGACTAGGCTTCAGCTCACCTACCAGCACGGTGGGGATCTGAGGAGAGACTTCAGCCCTCTTCTGGAAAGGGGGAGTTTGAATTTATACAGTACATTTCTAGGCAGGGAAATGATAGTCAGTTGGAGGGGTTCGAGGGTCTGAGTGAGGTGCAGAGGCCAATAGGAAGCCCTAGAGGTGAAAAATTTCCCTTGTGTGGTTAGACGGTAGTGGGTTGGGAGTTTTGTTTTCTTGGAATGCTAGAGGAGCAGGTGTTGTTTTGATTTGGAGGGAGAGAAGGTCTCTGTCTCCCTTTACTCCCATTTTCATGTAGTTTCTTTGTTTAAACTTTGGGGAAGTGCTGTGCTTTCAGACACAGGCTTATGTGGGGGGGGGGGAGGGGTTTATCTTTCCTCAATGCATGTCAGGAGAAATGAGTCACGGCTTGTGAATTATTGCAAATATAGTGAGAGGGAACCTATAACAATAGGCCCTTTGCATTCTATATGAACTTTAGATCCCACTTGTCCAAAGTTACCAAAAAAAAAAAAAGGCCTACTAGGGTTTTGATTGGGATTGTGTTGAATCTACAGTCATTCTGGGTACAACTAACTTTTTAACATTATTAAGTCTTCTGACTTATGAACAAGGAATAGTATTCCATTTATTTATGTATTCTTTAATTTCTCTCAACAATGTTTTATAGTTTTCAGTGTACAGGCCTGTGTTATTTTCTGTCACATTTATCCTAAGTATTTCTAATTTTCATGCATTTAATAAATAGCATTTAAAATTTCAGTCTACCAACTATTCATTTAAAGTGTAAATAGTATATAAATACAAAGAAATACTGTATATTGATCTTATATCCTGTGACCTCAAACTCATTCATTAAATTTTGTAGCTTATATGTATTTTTCATTAGATTTTCACCATGGACAGTCATGGCATATACAAATAAAGACAGTTTTAATTCTTTTTCAGTCAGATTGCCTTACTTATTTTTCTTGTAACTTATTTTACTTATAACTGTTTACTTACTTTTCTAACCATTACAGTATAGGTTAGAATTTCCAGGACTATATTTACTATAAGTGATGGGAGCAGATATCATTGTTTCTTGCTCCTGATCTTGTGGAAAAGCATTCATTCTTTTATCATAATATATAATGTCAGCTATAGGTTTTTCACAGTCACCCTTTGCTCTGGTCCAGCGGGGTTGAGTCCAGGGACCTGTGGGAAGAAGTAGGGTGGGGCAGGAGTCAAGAGAAGAATGGAGACAAGACAGGATTCTGATCAAGTCTCGTTTATTGGGGGTAAAACACGGGGATATATAGAGAGGGAAGGGAACGTGTCCATAGGTGATAGGCTGGTCTTGTGGGTGGCAGACATCCAAGGAGGGGATTGGCCGACAGTTCGCACCAGGTTTGGGAGTTTTGCTCCTTGCGCATGCGTATTGCTGTGGTCACCTGAGTAGTGGTGGGAGGCGGAGAACAAAGAAGCAGGGAGGAGAAGAATAAGGAAATGACAGGGCAGATTTGTGAACTCCACCATGTTGTGGGAGGCTGTAGATAGGTCTCACAGCGGGTGGCTCCCTACAACCCTTTATCAGAGGAAGTGTGTTTCTATTCTCAGTTTACTGATAGTTTATATCAGGAAACATTAGATTTCATCAAATGTTTTTTCTGAATTTATTGACATGATCAGATATTTTGTTACGATTTTAGTTTGTTAATATGGCATGTGTTTCATTGATTGATTTTCAAATGTTAAACCTACCCTACATTCCTGGAATAAACTACACTAGTTCATGATGTATTAGCCTCTTCATATATTGTTGGATTTGATTTGCTAAAACTTTGTTTGAAATTTTTACATCTAAGTTCATGATAGATATTGTTCTGCGGTTTTCTTTTCTTGCAATGTCTTTGTCTTGCCTTGGTATCAGAATTATGCTTGTCATATAGAAAGAGTTGGGAAATAATCCAATTTTTCAGTATATGGAATAGGTGATATTTTTAATTTCTGAAATGTTTGGTAGAATTAACCAATAAAACCATTTCGGCCTGGAGTTTTCTTTGTGGCAAGGTTTTTAATTACAAATTCAATTTTTCTTAATAATGTCATATATATGTAAAATTATTCATGTTATCTATTTATTCTTGAGTAAGCTTTGATAATTTGTATCTTCCAAGAAATGTATCCATTTCATCTAAGTTGTCTAGTAGAATGAAGTTAATAATGTTCCTTTATTATATTTTTAATAGCTTTAAAAATCTGTAGCAATGTAATCTCTTTCATTCTTGATATTCATTTGCCTTCTCTCTTTCTTGATAAGATTGGTAGAGATTTATCACTTTTATTGATTTTCTCAAGGAAACTACTTTTGGTTTCATTGACTTTATTGTGTTTCTTATTTATTTAATTGATTTACACTTTGATCTTTATGATTTACTTCTACTTATTTGGATTTAATTTGTTCTTCTTTTACTAGTTTCTAAATGAAAGCAGAGGTTTTTTATTTGATACCTTCCTTCTTTTTCAATATAGGCACTTATTGCTATGATTTTCACCAAAAATACTACTTTAGCCATCTCCCTTCAAGTATGATATGTAGGTTTTCATTCTCACTCAGGTTTAATAATTCTTAATTTTAACTTTGATTTCTTCTTTGACCTGCAGATTATTTAGAAGTATATTACTTAGTTTACAATCTACCCTTCCTAACAACTTTTGAGAGGGCATTGAAATTTCTGACTATAAATGTTTATTTCTTCATAGCATTCTAATAGTTTTTGATTAATGGATTTTGAAACACTGTTATTAAGGACATAGACATTTAGGATTCTTATGTCCTCTTGATGAACTGATCCCTTTTTCAATTTGAAAGGATATTCTTTATCCCTAGTAATGTTTTGCTTTGAAATCTACTTTTTCTTTTAAGTAGTGTTAGCATGGTATATCTTTTTAAATATTTTTATATTTATGCTATATGTGCCTTTATATTTAAAGGGAATTTTTCATAAGTAATGTACAGTTGAGTCTTGATTTTTATCTGATAATTTCTGTCTTTTGTTTGGGTTTTTATAGCATTTACAACTAATGTAATTATTGTTATGTTTGGGCTCAAGATTTGTTATTTTTCTGTTTTTTCTCTTGGTTTCTCATTTCCCCGCTTCTTTTTTCCCTGCCTTCCTGTGGGTTACTTAACATTTCTTAAGTTCCATCTTAATATATTTATAATGTATTGAGGTATATCACTTCATATAATTTTCTTAGCAATTGTTTTAGGTATTACCATATACACACATAATTTATAATCTACTGGTGTTAGTGTTCTATTACTTCAGGTGAAATACAGAAGCCTTACTTCCATTTAAGTCTCTTTCTCTTCATAACTTTTTAAATAAATGTGTCTCTTCATTATTTTCTCTACAAACATTGAACATTATATCCAGTGGTGTTTCAATTTTTGCTTCAATCATAAAATCTGAGATAAATATTAGTATATTATGCTCACTTCTATTTTTTATCATTTCTACTATTTTTCTTTCCTTTATGAAATTCTAAAATATGTTCTGCTATCACTTTCTTTGTTTTTGGAGAGTTTTTAGTCATTCTTTAAGGGTAGATCTACCAGCAACAAATTCTCTTTGTTTTCCCTCATCAGAGAATGTCTTTATTTCTCCCCATTCCTGAAGGATAGTTTCACTGGATTTGGTGTTGACAGTTTTTTTCTTATATTCCTTAAAAACAGTTGTGCTATTTCCTTCTGACCTGCGTGGTTGCCAATGAAAAATTCTGTCATCATCCAAGTTGGTGTTCCTTTATAGGTAATGCATTGTTTCTCTCTGGTTATTTTAAACCTTTTTTTTCTTTGCCTTTAATTTTCCAAAGTTTACTTATGATAAATATCTTGGGATGATTCCTTTGGGTTTATCCAATTTGAGGTTAGCTCAGTTTCTTGATTCTGTAGGTTTATGCCTTTTGCCAATTTGGATAAGTTCTCAGCCATTATTTCTTTAATACTTGTACAGCCCCATATGTTTTCTCTTCTTCTTCTGGGATACCAATCATACAAATATTCACTCTTTTGTTATTTTCCCACAGATTCATGATGCTCTGCTCATTTCCTTCTTGTCTATTTTCTCTCCATTGCTCAGACTGAATAAATTCTATTCATATATCTACAAGTTCACTTATTCTAGCCTCTGCTATATATACTGTTATTGAGTCCATTCAGTGAATTTTTTTTTTTTTTGTATTTTTCAGTTATATACTTTTCATTTGATTATTTTTCAAAATTGATTTATTTACTGAGATGTTCTATTTTTAAAATTTGTTTCAAGAGAAACTGTAATGGTGTTTGAAGCATTTTTGTGATGGCTATTTTAATTTCCTTATCAGATAATTCCAACATAGAATTCCTCTCAGCACAGGTGATGGTTGATTGTTTTTTCTCATTCATATTGTAGATTTCCTGGTTCTTGGTTAAATGTGTGATTTTCAATTATATTTCTTGGCATTTGTTAGAATATACCAATGTTAGGAGACTCTTGATCCTATTTAAATATTCTATTTTATCAGGCTGTTGTCCTGTTTGTGTTCTTCATGTAAACTCTACCTACTTTTGTGGCCTTTGTTGGATGACAATTAAGTTTTCTGAGCCCTTGCAATACTATTCTGCTTTGCTTAGTTAGTCTGATGCTATTGGAGTTACTACTCAGATACTGCTGGTGCCATCTGCTAGGTTGGAAGACAATTCCTTGGACTGCCGGATGGGGGAAAGGTATGGGCAGTAGTCACTGGATCCCGGCCCCCTTAGGCCAATGAGTGGAGGATGGGGAGACACAGGGCTTCACTACTGCCACAGCTGTCACTAGATCAGTCTATTTCATGGAATGGAGATTGAGATCATTTAAGGCTTTGCTGTTCTGTTGCTGTTGGATGCTCAAACCACCTGCCAAATGAGAGTAGGATTTTCTTGGTCTTTAGTTGTTGTTGCTGCTGTTTGTCTATGCCTATTGACAATTCCACACTGCACCCTGCCCAGGGGTAAATGTGAGATAAAAACAAAATCCAGGGAACACACCAAATTGTCTTTCCTCAAATTCTACAGCATCCAGCCAGTCTACCTTCTTCTTTCAAGATTTTAGAGTTCCTTTTATCATTGTTTGTTGAATACCATCCAGATGTTTTTTTGCTTTGTCCAGATTTTTGAGTTTCATTTAGGGGGGAAAAGCAGGGAAAACTGAGTCTATGCTATCTTGTTCCAGAATAAGAAGTTTTTTCTTCCTGCCTGCCTTCTTGCCTTCCTTCTTTCCTTCATTTCTCCCCTTTCTTTCCTTGCTTTCCTTCCTTCTTTCTCTTTCTCTCTCTCTCCCTTCTCTAGTTTTCTCCCTTTCTTTCTGGCAGATGTTTGTAGGGCATTGTTATTTTGGGGGTTAAGTAATTAACTTATTCATTGTAAAATATTGAACACCTAAATGTGAGGCACTATGCAATGGGTGGCTGAGATAATAATAGTGAATAAGACAGAATTTTTGTCCTCAAAGAGAAGATAATATAATTTTAAAATGTTTCCTAGGATGTGTCTAGATGTGGATCTCAAGTAACTGATTTTGTATGGTACACTATAAAACATTTTAATATGTGGTCAGGTGTTTTATAACTTTGAGAAGTATATCCAATTAGGTCTTTGATGATTCTTTACTTTGAATTATTCTGATTTCTCTCTCAGGATAAGTTAAAATGCTTGCATTGGGTTTCTACCTCTATTTCTCTATATATGTCATTGTTTTCCCTCAGTATTTATTGTTTGGCCACCTTTTTTGCATCAATGGAGTATTTCCTGTGTTCATTCTCTAAATTGGGGATATTTTTACAGAGTTAATTCTGCTTTGACTGACATCAGTGAAAATTTTAATTCTACTGTTCATGCTTAATTTCTTTACAATCCTTGACTTCCTCAGCAACCTCCATTTTTGTTTCTTACTTTCCCTTTTTTGTAAATGTTGTTTTGTCTTATTGTTTATTTTGCAGCTATTTCTTAGAGTATTTATCTTCTGGTGATTATGGAAAATTTTAAGCAACTTTTCTTCTGGTTTCTGCATTTATTTTTTCCAAATGTTTAATCTTCCACCTCAGGATAATTTTTCTTTTCTCCAGCTCTGTATATATATATATATATATATATATATATAATATATATATATATATATATATATATATATATTCTGTTCTCCCATCACTGCATATGTGCAAGTATTTTAAAAAATCAGTATTGTTGGAATACAGAGGGCAAGAGGAATATAGTGTAAGATGACATGAAAGACTGGGTAGAGACAGGTACTGTAGAGTCTGATAAACTGTAGTAAGGTTTTTGCCTTTCTTAAAAGAGCAATAGGAGGTATTTTATGAGCATCTTAAGATGGAAAGCTTTTAGAACTGTACATAAGAATGTCATTTATAGGAGTATTTGATTGAATCTTGAACAGCAACTCTGCAAAGGAGATGATTTGTGAACAGATTCAAAACATGCTTAGGAGGTGAAATTAAGAGGACTTGAAATTATAGTCCATATAGGAAGGAAAGGAAAAGGCAGTGTGAAAAATGGCTTCTAGGTTTAGGTCTTATGAATCTTGATGGTTAGCAGTAATTAATACTCAGAAAACACTGGAAGCAACTCAGATTTTGAGGGGAACATAATGGATTTGATTTTGGACTTGTTGACTTTAAGACGCTGTTAAGACATTCAAGAGGGTATGTTGAGTAGGCATTGGGTATATAGATTGGAGTTTAGCAGGAGATCTGGATTGAAGGCATCAATTTTTGAGTAATCTAATTATAAGAATAACTGATCTGTAGCTGGAGATGAGATTGTCTATGGAGAGAATATATTTGGAAAGAAGAAAAGGACTTCAAACAGGCTTCAGATATTCTAATGTGCAATGGCAGGGCAAAAGACATTGAACATGCAAATGAGCAACCAGAGGAATGGGAGGAAAACCAGGAAAGTGTTATGATGTGGTAGCCAAAGGACTACAGAGTTTTCAAAATGGAGGAAGTGATCAATGATATTGATTCCTGTTAAGAAGTCAAATGAGAACACCAGAAAAAAGAAATACCTGATGGAGCTTGACCATTCTAAGATGGTTCCAGCAATCACATGCCTTCTACTGTTCAAGTTTTGTATAATCCCCTCCCTTTGGATGTAGGTAGGACCCGTGACTTGGTTCTATTCAACAGAATATGACAAAGTTGAAGGTGTAATTAAGGTCCCAAATTTGTTGATTTTGCATAAATTGAACACAACATTCTTTCCCCATAAAGCCACTGATGAGATTGTAGTCTGGTGAACTCAAATCTATGAGACCCTGAAGCATAGGGACCTGATAAACCATGCTTGGATTCCTGAACCATGGGAACTGTGAGGAAATAAATGTGTCTGTGATAATTTGTTACACAGCAATAGAAAACAAATTCAGCAACATAAATTATTGGTGCTGTAAATGAAAGTTTTTTCTGTTGAATGATTGCATAGGAGCCAGGTTGGATAGGCTTGGAAGATTGAGTGGGAAATATAAAGAGTGAGTAAAGATAATTCTTTCAGAAGATTTGTTTGGGAATAGAACAAGAATGTAGGGCTGGAGCTAGACAGAACTGTGTCTTTGAAGACAAAGTTTCTTTGTTTTTTAATGTGAAGTAACTTGAGCATGTTTAAAATTCTGCCTTTTAGAAAAATCAAGTTATTTCTACTGAAAGTTTGCTTGGCTATGCTAGTTGCAACATAGGTAGAAATAATTCACACGAAAGAATTGGCTCAGAACTGTACTGAATCTGTAGAATCACAGAAAAGAACTATACCATTGTGTTAGATAAATTACTGCTGAATACAAATTACTAACATTGTTGAAAGAATTTCATTTTTATGTAATTTGTTTTCAACCTATACCTTGCCATACATTTTTGTTTCTAAAAATAGTGGTGAAAAGGTCTGTGGATGGAAAAATTTGCTATAAAAAATATGCCTCATTATACTCAAGCAAATGGTTAGTTTGGAATAATAATAACAATAGAAAATGGAAAAAAAAAAGAGAGAGAGAAAGAAGAATGAAAATTTGCTATGCTCCAGATTCTATAACAAAATACTTAATATAAATATCTTCCTGAATTTTAAAAAAGGAAACCTAAAATGTGGGCTCCATCATTATCCTCATTTTTTCAGGTAAGGAAACTAGGGCTTAGATTAAAAAATTTTACCCAAGGTCCTACAGCTGGTAAATGTCATATTAAGGATTAATTCCTTCTGTGTAACTATAAAATTAATGTTCTTAAATAACATGATGTGCTGCTTCCAAATAAAAAGATGTGGTTTCTTTCTCAGAGCATTAATATTGGTCTATAACAGAACAAGAAGGACTGCTCATTATACTAAAAAGGGATAATGAAGACTTTTCTGGAAGAGAATAAAATGTTATAGATTTCTTATTTATCATTATGTCTTTCCACGCTCATTAACAATTGGCCCAGCTGGGTTCTTGTGGTGACACTTCAAAAACTGCCCTGACTGCCACAATCCAATTGAAGAGAACTTATAGCACAAACAACAGCTGCATTATGTTTCTTATATTAAACAACAATGAGACTTAACTCTGAAATAAGCCTGTCATATCATATCAACATATGATTTAATATCATCTGTATCCAATCATTTGACCTAGGTCAGTGTTTTTCAAACTTTAGCCTTCTTCAGAATCTATTGTATGACTTGTTAAAATACAGATTGTTGGGCCCACCCTCTAGAGTTTTTGCCCAGTAGGTATGGGTTGCAACCCTAGAATTTGCATTTATACTAATGTAGCAATTTGATAAGGTTATAAATTCCAAAAATAGATCTTGGATTATGTTTGTAATCTGGTCTGTACCTGAGCATGATTAAGTTATGATTAAGGCTTTCATTGGTCCACATCATTAGGGCATGGTAGGTGGGGACTCACAGATAAAAGGCATGGCAAAGGATATAGTTGAGGGTTTTCTGATATTGGAGTTTGATGCTGAAGCCTTAAGCTGGAGCTCTGGAAAGTAAGTACTCAGAGGAAAGAGAAGCCAGCCCCAGGAAGAGAGGAACACTGAGTCCAGGAAGAAGCAAGCCCTGGGAAGAAAGGAACCCTGAACCAAGAGAGAAGCCAAACCCTGAAAGAAAGGAACCCAAGAAGCCTGAGCCCTTGCAGACGTTGGCAGTCATCTTGCTCCAACATGTGAAAATAGACTTTGGTGAGGGAAGTAACTAATGCTTATAGCCTGGTATCTGTAAGCTCCTACCCCAAATAATTACCCTTTATAAAAACCAACCAATTTCTGGCATTTGCATCAGCACTCCTTTGGCTGACTAATACAACTAAGTTCTCAGGTGATACTGATGCTGCTGTTCTGGGACCACACTTTGAGTACCATTGGCCCAGACCAGGGATCAGAAAACATTTTCTGGAAAGGACCAACTAGTAAATAATTTTAGTTTTGTGGGCCACGGGGTCTCTGTCACTATTCAACTCCTTTGTAGTGCAAAAACAGCCTTGGACAGCACTTAAACAAATTTTATAAATTTTATTCTCAAAAACAGCCTGAAAAAATCAGGCCTATGAGCCATAATTGGCCAACCCCTGACGTAGCCCAAACCAGTATTAGTCCTGAAGAAAGCACTTTATACCTGTTAAATAGTAACTTGGTGAGAATTACCGGCAGATTTATCCACAAAAATACCTTCCAAGTTTTAAAATAAAATCTGCATAACTATACCAAAGACTAAGATTGTGTTAAACCATCATAGTGGAGAAACCCAATGTTTACAACAATAAAAAGAAGCAATACTTTTATACAATAGAGGCTACATCAAACAAATGTTTTGTTACTAGATGCTCATGAACTTTTTCTTTTCAAAGTTTTGTTTTAATTGGATATTGTTTGTATTTTTAGAAGTTATAACTTTATCACTTAAAATAAGGCAAACACTATGTTGAATGACATAAATATCAGCCCATTGAGGTTGTCCATTGACTTCATAATAAAAAAAAACAACAACAATACAAAATCAGTCTACTTGCTATGAGTATGCCCAATTTTAATGTATTTGGTATTTACCCAGAACAGTGTACTTTAAAATGCCATTATAATCTTAGAAGCTTATTAAAACTATATACCTCAGTGAACCTAGTACCTTACTTCCATCCTTATGAAATATAAATTCTTGTAAAAGGACACATTTCAAATAAAGCTTTCTCATAATGGAAAGTGAGTTAGTTCTCTGAAAATTGCTATATGCAAAAACCGTGAGGAAAGTTAATATTATGGGTCATGATACAAACTTAAAATGCAAGGATTATGTCAAAAATATCAAACAATCTACTATATGTCACAGACTAGAAATATTTAAATAAAAATTACTATAGGAAAATTATATACTCTAATATTTAATAACTTGAAGATGGACTAAAATGAAAATTTTATGGTGAGATACATGACTTCTGTCTTTCAAAAGCTTTTCCTAGATTCAGTTAAATCAAATGTTTTTCTTTGACCCATGGATAATTTACCCAGATTTTTATTCTTTAGTCTAATGTGGTGGTCTTAAAAAAGTGGTTCACTTTTCAAAAATTTAAAAGAGCACTGTGGTCAAATACAAATGGAAAGTGTTGGTTTTAAACACTTCAAAAGTTTCTTTAATGAATTCAATACTTCTCAGAAACACTAATATGTGTGGTATAAATACCTAAGAAAGATGTCATAGATTGTGCAGGGTTTTGCAATATCTTTTGAACCTGAAAACAGTTTTTAGTAGAACATCTTGAAGTATCTGAGGAAACACACTTAAGAAAACAAAGTTCTAAGCTGTTGCATTAGGCGCGATATAATAACATGTTTTAAAAAACCAATTCAATTCAACTTAACTAATATTATTAAGTACCTCTATTAATTGATTATACACTTAGAGGTTAATCCTTTAGTTTTACTATACTACTTACTCACCAAGAGCTACCTAGCACTCACTTAAGCCTATTAAATATACTTACACTCCTCTTCAGGTCTCTTCCGTAGTGCTGCACGAACTTCTTTACAAGGACTTCTCTGATATTGTGGGGGATTCCTTCCCCTCATTAGGTTCTCCATCCTATTAGAGAAAATTAAGGTAGTATTTTAATACCAATATCTTGATAAATGTGGATAAGTTTAATGGTCTAAATCAGGGTTGTCTCAATCCTGGAAGACAACAACATTAATAGTTTCTACAAGGAAAAAGACAGTAGGGGATGATAGGGACTGTGGTAAAGTGGGAAATGTTCTACTTTTCCAAGGCAATCCAATTTTTAAAATGTGGAAACACCATATGGATGAAACTTATACTCATAGTCTTTAATTAGGAATCTACTGACTAAAGAGAAATTACTTGTAGAACAAGCACATTTATCAAAAATCAAGACATTCTTTACACAGCAAGTGTATATCTCTTACTAGCATCTCAAATACCAGTTTTCAAATGTAGAATTGCTGCTTTCTTTAGTGCTAATGGCTAACTTGAGAGGGGATTTCTATTTCTAGTAATGATGACTTCTTAAAAAAGTCATTAAGATAAACTACTTCTCAGTTACCAGTTACTAACAGACAAGTATTGCAAATTCATAAAATGCAATTTAGGTGAGTATAGTTTTTTTTTTTTTTGTAGTCAGCATTTTCTGCTTTCAATAAACTATTGTTTTGATCATCGATGCATACTCTATTAATTCCTATACCATTTAAAAAAAACACTATTGGGAAGTGGCTATGGCTCAATCAGTTGTCTACCATATGGGAGGCCCTGGGTTTGCATCCCAGGGCCTCCTTGTGAAGGAAGGCTCGCCTGGATGCTGTGGAGAGCCACCGGTCTGGGCACCATGGAGAGCCAACTCAGCAAGGTAACACAACAAAAAGGGAGACAAGCAAAAATGCAGAACAACGTGCAACGAATACACACAGAAAGCAGACAGCAAGCAAGCCGCAATGGGGGGAGAAGAGGATAAATAAATAAGTAAATAAATAAATAAAATACAGACACTGAAGAATGCACAGCAAATGGACACAGAAAACAGACAGCAAGCAAAAAGTCATGGCAGTGGGGGGGGGGCGGATAAAAATTAAAAATAAAACCCACTATTTAATATTCAGGATTTTAAAACTGAGAATATTAAGGCACAAAGTGGGTAACTTTCACAAAATCATCCTTTAAGAGGCAAAATGGGTATTTGAGCCTAAGCAGTTTGATTCCAGAATCTAGGATTTAATGTGTTAACACTGGAAAATGTTTTGCAACGTGTCTATCAGTAAGTGTAACTGTTATTGTTCATAATTATCCTGAATAAACATATAAAATGCAAAGTACTAAAATTTTACATCTCCAGTATGTTAGGAGAAATATGAATATTCTGGCCTTTATTTAATAAAGAAAATGAACAGATGGCACTGTTCAGAATAAAAAATATTCTGGTTAAAATTATGTTCTGGATATCAGAGAAACACAAAACAAGTATGTGCACAAATCCCCAATTTTCAGAGAAGAACATAAAAAAATATACTACATTTTATTCAATAACATTTAAGGGATTATTATATAATAATGTTCCAAAATTACTAAAATGAATAGAAGTGGGTTATTATCTTCAAGTATTGAGTAAAGTGCTACAGAACTTATTCTTTCTTGAGAATTTAGAAGATACTTCAAAATTTTATAGTGCCCTTTGGTCTTAGTAAGAACAATGAAAATATTTTAGAATATATAACAATTTACCATCTACTTCATTTAATTCTTACAAAAACCTTCTGAAAGAACATTTCACAAATGTGCAAACTATGACTCAGAAAGGCACAGTGACACTCACGGCCACATAGGAAGTGGCTCAAGTGTGACTTAATCAAGTCTTCTGACTTTTGGTAGTTTTTCCACCACTTTAGAACAGTTGCTTCTTAATCCATTATATACATGAGTCCATGATTATTTATTATAATTCCACAAGGAGACTGGATACCTGAGATTCTACAGTCTAATGCATATTTAATTATGGCAAAATTCTTATGAAATAAAACATTACATGTATATATATATATATATACACATACACATATGATCAAGATGTAACAGATCACATTATATATTTATCTGTTGATTACATGTTTATTGTTGATCTTTCAGCTATTGTGGCTCAAATGTTTGCTTCTATGAGTGATATTTTACACATTTGAAAATGGTCAAAAATATAACTGGGGCCAAAGAAGTTTACTATAAATTACATAAATGATACACTAGTAGATAAAAATAATAGAAACAGCCTTAAAACATCCTTTATTTCTTTGACAGGCTAAATATTATACCCACTGGAAAACCTACTTCGAATCAAGTTAAAAGCTTTTCAAGCAATGTTCACGTCCAAATGTACCAGGAGACTTCCATCCTTCTGAGGTTATACTTTTTAGCTTCTTGAGCTCTTCCACCAGCATCATCATTGATCTAGAGTTTGTATTAAATGGTCAGACCAAGTGACCAGGAATAAAGTCTTGAAGCACAGCCAGGACACAACAAAGGTGCTTTTCTAGCCACTCTCAAGTTTGGCAAGCCACCAATTAAAAGTATACACTTGGAAATACAGGAGAGAGAAGCTCAATGGTTTCATTCTGGGAGATAAAGTCATCTACTGATACAGAGGTAGGTTGGGTCCTGGAAATGTTGACAGGCTACTGTTGAGTACAAGTGGATGACTTACTAGGCAAACTTTAAGAGGTAGCACTGAATGAAAAGAAGCCTACAAGTTGGGTGAGGAATATTTGGAGTCATTCATTACTTTTACTACCTGGGTCATATAGAATGATAACAGAAACATATATTTTTATTTGTGGCAGCGTCAGGAGATATAGACTTATTTACTCAATCAAACAACAAATAGTTAATGAATGCCAAGCACTGGGCTAGGTTCTTCAGACAAAGTAGAGAGCAAAACTGAATTCTAGTCCTTTGTCATCCAAATCTGAGTCCTTATTTCACTATGTCCCCATGCATAGAAAATATTATGTCAAGCTTTTCTTTCCTCTAGCATCTCATAATATAAAATTCTTACCAAATAAGTCATAAATGTTCAATAAATCTTAAAATACTGAATACTTATGGCCTATTGTCACTTCGACTTATGTTTCTGTAGGTCTAAACCTCAATAGAAATAATTAATGGAAAATTGAAATAAATAAAAATAGGCATTAAAATAATAGTATTGCCTAAGCATGTGTACAGAAAAAGGGAGAATAAGATTGTTATATGTGGTGGTTTGAAACTGTATGTACTCCTGAAAAACACATTCTTAAAGTCAATCCATTCCCGTGGGTGTGAACCCGTAGTAAGTAGGATCTGGATGAGGTTACTTCAGTTAGGATTTGTCCCACCTCAGTCAGGATGGATCTTAATCCTATTACTGGAGCTCTTTAATAAGTGAATGAAATTCAGACAAAAAGAGAGAAAGCCATGGAAGCAAGAAGCTAAAAGCATGAAACTCAGGAAAAGAAGGGAGAGACCAGCAGAAACCACCTGGTGCCTTGTCATGTGGCAGCAGAAACAGGATTGCTGGCAGTCATTCTTTGGGAAGGAAGTATTGCCTTGATGATGCCTTGATTTAGGCATTGCAAATAGCTTCAAAACTGTAAGCTAATAAATTCCCATTGTATAAACCAACCCATCATGGCATCTGCTTAAGCAGACACTATATTATTGTGGGAAATCATGATTAGTAGACTGCTTCTACCAGAAAAAAAGAAGAATATGGGGCATCATGCTGTGACCACCTGTAGCAGCTTGATATAATTGATGAATTCCAAAAAGAAATATTGGACTATGCTTGTAATCTGATCTGTACATGGTCATGATTGAGTTATGATTAGGGTGTTGCATACCCACCTCTTGGTGGGTGGGGACTCACAGATAAAAGGCATGGTAAAGAAGAGAATTGGGGTTTTCTGATGTTAGAGTTTTGGTGTTGGAGTTTGATGCTGAAGCCTTAAGCTGGAGCCCCAGGGGAAGAGATAGAGCCATTGGACTGGAGAGAGGCAAAGCCTAGAAAGCCTCATAGTCTACAGCTGACCTTGTGGAGTAACAGAGGAAAGAGAAGCCAGCCCCAGGAAGAAAGAAACCTTGAACCCAGAGAAAAGTAGGCCCCAGGTATGTAGAAACCCAGGAAGCCTGAACCCTTGCAGACGTCGGCAGCCATTTTGCTCCAAATAGACTGGTGAGGGAAGTAACTTATGCTTTTTGGCCTGGTATCTATAAGCTCCTACCCCAAATAAATACCCTTTATAAAATCAACCAATTTCTGATATTTTGCATCAGCACCCCTTTGGCTGACTAATACAGAATTTGATACTTAGGAGTAGGGAAGTGCTTTTGTAATTACCGAAAAGCTGGAAAGGTTTTATAAATGGTAAGGGGTATTTTTTGGAGGAATTGTGAGATGCTTGATGGAAAAGGCCTAACTTGCTTTGAAGAAACTGTTGATAGCAATATGGATGCTAAAGAGACATTTTATGATGCCTTAGAAGTAAATGATGAAACTATTATTGGAATCTGGAGGAAAGGCGATCCATGTTTTAAAGTTGCAGAGAATTTAGCAAGATTAATTCCTGGTGTTATACGGAATGCAAAATTTGAAAATGGCAAGCCTGGACATTTAGCTGAAGAACTTTCCAAAGTAAACTCAAAGAATGCAGCTTGGCTTCTCCTTGCAGCCTATAGCAAAATGCTAGACAAGTAGATAAGCTGAGAACTGAATTGTTGGGCACAGATAAAATAGAAACTGATTCTGAAAATTCCAAGCCTCTGGAAATCAGGCATCCAGATGAAAGTGCCCCATTGGAGGATTTAACTAAACTTGTAACTGGTAAATTAAGATTGAAGATACAGTTATCTAGGAAAGACTTGTGGAAAGTCTTACTGTCTGATGGCTTGGAACCCTGCTTCCTGCATGCTAAACCAACAAACTTTTTGAGAGAGCTGTTTGGAAAAAACCACTGTCAGCCTGGAATAAAAAGGACATGGAAAGGAGACATTGAAGGAGAAATAGCTTTAAGAGGAAGACCATGGAAGCTGAGATCTGGAATTAAGACTTCACCTTGAGCCAAGAGAGGAACCCCACCCATCTGCACAGAGTGGGTGAGTTTGCCCCAGCAGTTGAAGAGGGTGAATATTCCCACCCAATGTTCTGGGAGAATTTTGCTGCCTCAGGGTGCAGAGAGGATGGAACACATTCCCCAAGGATTAGGGCCGTTAAGGTCAATACCCCACAGGTCTGAGAGAGGTGGACCTGTCCCCCAAAGGTTAGGGAAGGCCAGGTGGTCAACTCATTGCTCTGAGAGGGTTGAACCGGTATGCCAAAGGTTAGGGGGAATATTGTCTTCATATCACTGTACTAGAGTGGTTAAGACTCTAACCCAAAGATTGGATGAGGTGTGGCAATCACCCCAATACTCTTGGAGGGAGAGGTTTGGAGCTTGGTCTATACCCAGATGCTTGATGAGGGTGGAACCAAGAAAATGGCCACTGTACAAGACTGTGGAAAGGGTGGGTCCCCATATGGCCCCAAGGAAATGAAACCATCTGCTTAAGAATGACTCTCAGACTTTGAAATCCAACAGAGGATTACCTGCAGGTCTACTGAACTATAGAGAAACCGTGACTCTTGTTTCCCTCCCAGTTTCTCCTTATTGTAATGAAAATGTTTATCCATTTGAGTATTGGAAGCAAATAAATTGTTTTGTACATTTCAGAGCTGTATAGAAGATGAGGCTTTGCCCCAAGACAAACTGTATTTCTTTAAGTTGATTATGATATGATTTAGTACTTGCATTATAACTGATTTAAGGCTTTTTTGAATATTGTGATGACTTTTTGGAATTCAGAGGGTGGAGTGTAGCAGTTTGATATAATTGATGAATTCCAAAAAGAAATATTGGACTATGCTTGTAATCTGATCTGTACATGGTTGTGATTGAGTTATGATTAGGGTGTTGTGTCCCCACCCTTTGGTGGGTGGGGACTCATGGATAAAATGCATGGTAAAGAAGAGAGTTGGGGTTTTCTGATGTTAGAGTTTTGGTGTTGGAGTTTGATGCTGTAGCCTTAAGCTGGAACCCCAGGGAAAGATACAGAATCATTTGCCTGGAGAGAGGCAATGCCTAGAGAACCTAATAGTCTACAGTTGACCTTGTGGAGGACCAGAGGAAAGAGAAGCCAGCCCCAGGAAGAAAGGAACCTTGAACCCAGAGAAAAGCAAGCCAGAGAAACATAGAAACCCAGGAAGCCTGAACCCTGGAGCCATCGGCAGCCATCTTGCTCCAAATAGACTTTGGTGAGGGAAGTAACATACTTTATGGCCTGGATTCTGTAAGCTCCTACCCCAAATAAATACCCTTTATAAAAGTCAACCAATTTCTGATATTTTGCATCAGCACCCCTTTGGCTGACTAATACACCACCATCTTCACAAAGTCTTGAAACAAAGTGAGCTCCCCAGATCTCCAGAATTCATTTTATGGCTTCAAATTCAAGAAAAAAAGAGCAAAGAGTTGAAGAAGCACTGAAAATTGTTCTTGTTTTATTTCCAAGCAGCTGCTATCTTTCGTGGAAAGTTGAGCCTGAAACACAGTGAACCAAAGCTCAGATAGCGCTATGCTGAACACAGGCATGTGAAGCATACAACATTCATTGAAGAGTCTCAAGTGTTTTTAAAGCTCCAATTTGAACTGCATATGACAGTGCAAAAATGATCAATACCCAATTATATCAGCCAAATACTTCAAGTACATAAGGGCAAACTGAAGTTAAACAGCAAGATTATTGTAAGAAGAAACCATGCCTTATTGCTTAAGCTGTTGGAAAAAGAGTGAAATGAGAGGACAGAAAGGTAGGTGAGATGCTGTCAAGTGGAAAAGAATCAGAATATCTGATTTTAAGGCCATCCACGATTTATCAAAAGTACAAGGACCAGCACAATCTAGATTCTACGTTTATAAAAGATATGAAATGTGAATAGTATATAATTTACTCAACAGAGGTGGCATAAACAATTGCTTCATGAAGAACTTATGAAGCTCATGAGAATACAAGTAGCAATGGGGAAAAATTCAAGCTGCTTATAAACAAAGGAAACATAGAATTCACAAAACTATAGTTTTAAACAGATTTTCTCCTCTTATCTTTTAAAAAGATTTTAGTGTTTCTTATCCATACACAAAGTAATACTATATCAAAAGTCTATTTTCGGTATTCCTCTATTAATAAAGTGAGTCAATACAAGGTTTGTCTTAAATAGCAAGGTTCCCTCAGTGAAGGTAGTTCATACAGAAAAAATTGATTTACACATGCAAACTTGAGCTATTTTTTTCATTGTCTAAATTATAAAAGAACAACCAATTAAGCTCACTAAACTCAGTTATTAAAAATTAAATCTTAAAACTACATGAATTAAGTGCAAAAATATAAACATTTGTTCACAAAAATGAACAACATTCATGGGGTTTTGCAAAAGAGTAAGGAAGGTTTAATAAGAAAACATCAAAATCAGTGCATCCAGTATACTCAGAAGATGTTTATCTTACTTCCAAGGGCAAAAATAAAGTTGATAACATAGTAGGTATATATCAATTAAAGAATGGCAAGAATTCTTGGAAATTGTCCTGATGCTGAATCAACATAATTACGTAAATATAAAATTGACACACCCAAAAAGCAGAAAAAAATTAGATGCTTTAATAAAACTACCGCGACTCAGGTTACAATATCACACACAAAAAAGGTGTATTGACTATGTCATTTTTAAAATTTAATGGCATATGGCAATTAGGCTTTTAAAAGAAAGTTGTATTTTGAATAAGGTGAAGTATCAAAATGCAATTTAATTCTCTGCATTCTAAATATTAAAACTCATTTATAAAACTAGTTTGATTCCTTTTCTCATTGTCTCCCCCTTACACTCTCACACTTTTACTCTAAAACAGGAGGAAGACATCTATATGGACATCTGGGTTTCATGCTCTTCAGTGGTAGATATATTTATAAGATGAGGAGACTATGTTACTGTTGTGGAATTTAAGAGAAGTTCAATTATTTGAGTATAGAGAGGCCAGGACTCAGGAATGATTTTGAGAAGGAAAAATGGTTTATTGACGGCCGGCCGGACTCGGGAGCTTTCTGTTTGAATCCCGAGCCCGGAACAAGATTTTCAAACGTCTTTTATACAGAGAGGAAAGGCCAAATGGTCCCTTTGTTTCAGTTCTCAATAGGCTTCAATTAGCATATATCTCTTTCACAACTTAGGTAAGCTTTTAGCAAGGACTCCAGACATTTTAGATAAGCCTTGGTTTTTGCATTTCCCCTAAATACTTAAAGTTTATAGCCCTTGCTTTGTTAAACATTTCCTGGGACTGGAGCCTGCTGGTCCCTAAGAGCAGGACTGCAGCCTCTTACCGTTTCACACCCACAAGTCAAACAACTTAGTTATCTCTGAAGAGACAAAGAGCCTTCCACCCATAGCCCACATCATTACCAGAATACAGAACCATTTCTTTTCTGGAAAGGCTTCTGGAAAGGTACCCAGCTCCACCCACCCAACTGCCTGCCCCTGTAATGTTAAGGGTTCCTACATGCACATCTTATCACTAAAAACCCTGGAGGGCAGCAATTATCCCACAGGACCTAGCATACTCCACTGGAAAAGTAGATATGAAATATTTATTTTTAAATGACTGAATGAATGAATGGTGTTAGAAATAAATGCATGCCCTATACCACTCTGTTGTAGTCTATAGTTATAAGTACTTTCACATTTATTATTTATTCCTCATAAATAGCACGTGAGGTTAGTCTTTTAGAGAAGAAATTGATACTCACTTGCCCAAGGTCAGAAGCAAAGGCAGACTCAGACCCCAGTTTTCTGACTTCTGCTGATCTCACCTGAGCACAGATGCCTAACTGAAGCCACTGCTCTACTCATGTCCAGATTATTCCACCTTTGCCTGGAGTCTTCTTAAGTCCCAGAGTATTACTCTCATATATGGAGGTTGTTTGGAGGCAGAAAATGTATGTGGAAAGAATGTAATGATTTTGCAAGAAAAGCATGCATTTCTTGCCCAAAATGAAATGGGGTGAGTTGGGAAATATGAATAGATATTTTTTTCTTTTCAAAATGTGCATAAACATCTAAAACATATGCCATAATGTAGAATATAAATGACACCATAATATTTATAATCCAGGGATGTAAAGAACAATTTTTTCCCTGGAGTTCTGCCTTTAGCCTGTTCCTCTGCATTCTTTCCCTGGTGAACCTCTTTAAGCTCTACTTGTACCCCACATGCTAAAGGTTCTATCACTAGAACGTCAGGTCTTTTGAGTATTGGGGCAATGTTCTAGTAAATTCTCTAGATTTATTAAATGTGGCACTAACACACAGGAGATGGTAGGCATTTGGTTTCGTTTTAATAAATGAACTGTTTGGATTAATTATAGGAGCACTGTTTGATTGCTATAACTCTTACAGATGACACAAACGAAAATTTCAGAATCAATAGAATATTTATAATTTCTCATATATTTTAAAGCAAAAATACTTTCAATATCTTAATACTTTATATTGAGATGAGCTATAACATGGTATACCTTTTCTAGGGAAAGAAGAGTCAAGATGACTCATTTAAAAATCCATTTCTGGAGAAAACCCAACTGAGTTCTCATGTGACAGTGAGCACCCTAATGGCCTGAACTATTCAGATGGACATCATATAATTCCATGCTAACTCTAGGAGCATTTTAAAAACTCTGCTTTTTCTAAAATTTTGTAATGTCACAGCAATTTCACATTAAAACTCCCTGCCTAGCATTTCTCTTCTCAATTTCTTCCTACTCTGCAGCCAGAATGGTTTGCTATTCTTTCTTCTTTTTGATTTTCTCCTGTTGGTTTCCTTTGTGTATATGCAAAATACATCATCCATTAAAAGGATATCAGAGCATACTAGTATAGCCTCTTTCTATAACTCTTACTCCCCTATGTTCTATTCTCAATTCAGCAGTCAAGGGAGTCCTTTTAAATTGTGACTCAGATTGTGTCACTGCACTGCTCCCAACACACCAATGATGCTGCATCTCCCTTGGAGCAAAATTCAAAGTCCTTACAATGATCTAAGGCCCTTTGTGATCCATCGCCTGTAACCTTTCATCTTTTCTTCCCTTCTTGATCAAGGTACTTGAACATACGCATGTGCTCCTGCCTTAGGCTTTTTCCCTAGCTGTGTCCTGCCTCTGAAACTCCTTCACCTCAGTCAAGTATTCACTCAAATATTACAATTTCAGCAATGCCAACCTTACATTCACAATTAACACTATACTTTGAACCCTCTCCCAGTATCCCACTCCTGCACCATACTCTTGATCTCCCTTACCTAGCTATATTTTTTCTTTTTCCCAAGTGCTTTTCACATTTTAACATAATATTTATTTATAAAATGTATTTTTTTACTGTAAAGTTCATATCTGCTTCAAAAAGAATGTATATTATCCAAATGTTGATTTTGTTTCTGTTTCTTCTATTAATTAGCGATAGAGTTATGAATATTTCCCCCAATATGATGTGAATTTATCTATTTCTCCTAGTAGTTCTGTCATTTTTTGTTTTATGTAATTTAAGGATATATTATTGAGGAAATACAAGTTATAATATTGTGAAACTTTCACCATTATGTAGTGATCCTGAAATTTAATAAGGCTGTTTCCCTTAAAATTTGCTTATCTAATAGTATTATTGGCAAAAGCAAGATCTTTTGGAAATTATGATTTGTATGTTTAGATAACCACATGTTTACTATCTGCTTACTCTTCTTTATTGCCTCTCAGATTTTCTATCTTTGATCATTTTCCTTCTCACTGAAGTATATCCTTTAAACTTTCCTTTAGGGTGAGTCAGGAAAATTTAAACACTTTCACTTTTGTTTATCAACAATGTCTATATTTTGTACTCATTTGAAAGGCAGCTTTATTATATGAAACATTAAATTTGAAAAACTACCCTATAGCTTACTAAGGTGTTATTTCTAACTTATGTTTCCATTGTTGTTGTTGAGCAATCAGTTATTAATTTAACTACTCTTTCTTGGTAGGTAATTTTTTCTCTCTGACTGATTTTAATATCTTTTTTTTAGTGTTCTTTAGTTTCACTATCATATTGTGTGGTTGTGTTTTTTTTATGATGGGTTTGTTTTTGATCTGAGATTTATTGTTTTTCAGCAATTCTAAAAAATAATCATCCATTGTATCTTTGAATATTTACTTTGCCCTGTTTCTCTCTGCCTAGAATTTTGATTAAATGTAATTTAGACTTTTTCAGTGTATTCTCAATGTTTCTCAATCTCCTGTGGTGGGTATTCTGTTTTTGCTCCTCTAGATATTCCACTCTGCTCTGCATCCTCAAGCATTAATCTCTACATCATATATAAAAAAAATTTCCTTGCCCTCTGGCAATGAAAGATGCAAACAGGACATTGAGGGTGGGAAGAGAGAGGAAGGGGTATTTAGGTATTTATTCCCCCAACTACTTCCTTAGTGGGTTGTGGATAGGCAGTGGTTGTATTCATTTACCATATTTGTAGTTTCTCTCCAATGACCCTTCACTACAGAGAGAGTTACAGCTCTCTCTAGTTCATTGCAACCTTTCATTTTCCATGCTTCTTGAGTCAGAGAGAGGTGAAAAGGGCTCCCTGCTGTTATTGACCTCAGGGTGCTTCATCAGCCTTGTTGGTTTCCTTGATTCTACCTCTTTTATTTTTGCAAACCCACCTGATTATTTTTATAGTTTCCTGTTTTTGTCTCCCATATCTTGAAACACATACCATTTTGGAAAATTTCAATATCTCAAAACTTTATGGTCTAATTCTTCTGGCTCTTGTTTGTGCTGACTCTAATTTATGGTACCTTGTTTCTTACAGTGCTTTGTCTGTCTGGGCGATTTTATATAATGAGCTGATGTTTCCTGGACATTTGTCTTTAAGGATCCTTTGAGGTCCTGATTTGGGTACCTATTACTCTAGGAAGAACTTGGATTTGCATGTCTTAGAAACATTATTCCCATGACACAGGTTCTGCTTTAAATTAACTTTTCCTCTTGAGGACCGTGGACAGTTTAGTCAGTGTAAATTTAGTGGTTTATAAATACTCTAGGGGAGATTTTCATTCTTTCCACCAAGTCAAGGATTTCCTTGCCTTCGCTTCTGTGGAGGTTTATATCTTGTTGCCTAGGCACTGAGGGCATGCCAGTTTTCTTGTTTTTTTGTGTGTGTCCCAGTTTTATGTGGAAGTATTCCATTAGATTCTACACCTTGGAGGATATCTAAGCTTTATTTCCTGGCTGCCTGTCTACTACAGTCACCAGGATTTATCATATCCCTTATGGGAAAACCTAGGTTTAATTCTTATCCACCTTCCAGGATTTTCCTTTGATTTAGCTTTTGGCTGCTTTTGGCTACTGTGAGATCATTATTTTCTAGCCAGCTCAGCAACTCATTTAAAGAAATGTAACTTATATTTTATCCAGATTTTCGTTTGCTTCATGGGAAGATACTTTCAGGATATTCAGTACATCATACTGATAGTGATGAAAGGCATATCATCTTAGACAAATTCAATTGCATCATGATATATTTTGGAAAGGTTGAAAACAAGCTAATAGTAATTATTTAAAACCATGCTATCTGTTATGCATTGAAAGATATGTTGTAGTTCTAACCCCCTGTATCTGTTATGTGACCTTATTTGAAAATAGGGTCCTTGCAGATGTAATCAAGTTAAAATGACATCATGCTGAATTGGGGTGGGCTCTAATCCAAAATGACTGGTGTCCTTATAATAAAAGAAGAGACACAGACCCTCAGACCCATCAACCCAGAGAGGAGAAGAGCATGTGAAGATGGAGGCACAGATTGGAGTTATACTGCCACAGGCCAAGAAATGTCTGGGGTCCCGAGAAGCTAAGAGGAAGCAAGAAAAGATCCATTCCTAGAACTTTTAGATGGGGCATGGCCCGCTGACACCTTAATTTTGGATTTTTTAGCCTCCAGAACTGTGAAAGAATAAATTTCTGTTGTTTTAAGCCACACAGTTTGTGGCACCTTGTTATAGCAGCCCTAAGAAACTAATATACTATCTTATTTAAAATATGAGAAAATTGAACCTTAGAAATGTTGAGCTGTCAGAGATCTCACAAATAATAAGCAGGAAAGATAGGATTCAAATTCACATTTTCCTGTTTTCAAAACATTTATTATATAAGACATCTATTGGCCTGGCTTATTTGTATTATATATATCACATCAGAACCATATTGCTAAGAAAATACATTCTTATTTTAGGCTCAAGTAAAAGCCATTAAATGTGCATGCTATTAGAACAGAAGTGATGAATTAATTAACAGCTGCTATGAGGTACTTGGGGAGAATCAACAAAATATTATATAGATATTAGCCAATGGATTTCTATATTTTCAATATTAATAAATCAAAGGAATTTATTTCATTGAGCAGAAATATTTTATAAGGATAAATAAGTTTGTGACTTTGGTGAAGAACCTGAAATAAATGAGCAATATGAAAGAAAACAATGCAAAAATTGGATATTTCAGTAGGACGATTCCTAAACAAGAAAAAATATTTACATAGGAAAATTCATCTACATGAGCCTTCATGTCTCTTTTTGTTCATTTCCCCCCATTTTCTATGCTTTCTCTGCCTTTGTACTGAAGATATAAGTAAGTGAACAACATCTTGTTGTGAATTAATTTAATATTAGGCCTTAAAATGTTTTATACAGAGAAGACACATAGGGGAAAAATAAAATACATTCATTTTACTTGTGGTGGTTTAGATACATAGCAGTTGACTGAAGGGGACACTTGAAGGTCTACATAGCACTTTTCAAATCTGACAATACTGTTTCCACAGTATTTTCTACTTTGCCTCCACAAATGGTTATATACTCTATTCTGAAATAATTTTACTGATAAAAAATATCTTGAGTTCTCAAAATTCTTTACATTAAATCATCTATTTAAAAGGTTGTACTATTAATTTACCAATAAACTGTTGTCAAACAATTATAATATTTTTACCAGCCACCTTACATTAAAAATATTATGTTTTTATTCTTTCAGATTAGTCATAGAGTAATAATATCTCAGGCATATTAATCATTGCTAGTAACATAGAAGTGCTAATGAGAAAATAGGTCAATGAAAATTTAGGTCAGTAACCAGTAGCATGCACACACAGAGGTACAGAATGCGAGCATCTGATTTGGGGGCTATCTGCTGTGAATTTTTATACTATAGCCAATCATTATGATTATGCTTTTTATTTAATATTTATGCCTTTTTCTTTCTTCCCGTACTTCCTTTTTAAAAAATAACTACCATGTAGTAAACAATTGTAATTATTTCTTGGTGATTTCCATTATATTGTCATTAAACTTATTTATCTCCACTATCATTAACATTGTAGACATTTATCAACATCTAAAAAAATTATTAGGATCTTAAGGTTCTGTTCAATGGGAAAAAACGTTTTGAAACTCTCCTCTTTATTTTGAGAGAAATGTTTGTTCTGTAAGAAGTGTTAGCCAACCTAGGAAATCTTGTTAGGAAACTGAAGTCACAACTGGGGGACTTGTTTCCAAGAATATCCTTCCCATTTATCTATTATTATATACTAAATAGTTTAAATGTCATTCTTTCATTAAATAGCAACATTCTTCCTTTGGGTTTTAACTAGAAAATCAATGATATGTTGAGAATGAGTGCACTATTCTAGACATAGGTCTCTAATTAGTTCTCTTGGTATTCACTGTCTCTTTGTTCTATTCTCTAGATCAGTGGTTCCCAAATTTTGAATTGCAGATGATCAAGTTTTCACTATGGAAATGTATTAGTTAGGGTTATCCATGGAAACAGAACTGATAGGAAATTATATATACACACACACATATAAATAATGAGATTTATTATAGGAATTGGATTGCATGACTCTGGAGATGGGCAAGTCCACATTCCATAGGGCAGGTCATAAGCTGAGAATTTTGATGAAGGTTTTCAATGAATTCCCCAGGAGAAGCAAGCTAAATGGCTAAGGTGAAGGTGGAAATTCTCCCCTTCAATTTGTCCCTTCCATGTCCCTTTCAGTCCCAGCTGGTAGTGGTCCCTCTCACGTAAACATTGCAAATACTTTATTGGCTTTATGTTAAATTCAGAGGGGTCCAAACCATCAGTCAATAGAACTTCAACAGGTCCTTCTTCTTCCTGCTTAACTGCATTTCTAGCCCTGACTTCCTCTTAAATGGCTGACTAGATTCATGTTCAGTTAAATACTCATAAGGAGCCCTATTCTCAGGGAGTCACTTTCTGAAAGCTCAGAGAGGTCCCCGTTAGAGCTGCTTCTGACTCTAGTCTCCAGCATGCTATGTGGATAGGTTCAAAATTTTACAAGCCATTAATTCCTGGTTTCTTTGAGCTTAGCAGTTCAGTTTTTAACTTATTCCTCGCCTCTCACATTTTATTATAAGCTGAAAGGAGGAACCAGACTCTATTTGCCATACTTAGCTTGGAAATCTCCTCACTTTCAAGTTCTGCCTTCCACCCAAATTCAAATTCAATATCACCAAGTTCTCTGCCTCTTTAAACAAGGATCACCTTTCCTCTAGTCTCTAATAATACATGTATCATTTCCTTTTATGTCAACATTGGAAGAACATTTAGCATCTGTATTTCTACCAACAATCTCTTCAAAGCAATTTAGGTTTTTTCTGTCAAGCAGCTCACAATTCTTTCAGCCTCTACCCATTACCCAATTCCAAAGCCTTGTCCATATTCTTTTGTATTTACAATAGCAGCACCCAACTCTCAGTACCAAAATCTATTTTAGTTTCCTTGTTCTAAAGCAAATATCATGTGGAGAGTTGGCTTAAACAATGGGAATTTATTGGTTCATGGTTTTGAGGATAGGAGAACTATAAAATTAAGGCACCATGAAGGTGAAGCTGTCTTCTCAAAGACTGGTATTCTGGGGCTTTCTGCAGGTGATCCTTGGTCCTTGGCTCCTCTGTCACATGGCAATGCATGTGGCAGTCTCTGCAGGACTCTTCCTTCTCTTCTGGGTTCTATTGACTTTAAGCTTCCAGTTTTCTCTTTCTCTGTCTGTCTGAATTGAATTCTGCTTATAAATGATTCCAGTAAATGATTAAGACCCATCTTGAATGAAGTGGACCATATCTTAACTGAAATAGCCTCATCAAAAAGTCCTGCTTATAATGGGTTCACACCACAGGAGTGGATTAAGTTTAAGAACATGTTTTTCTGGGGTACATAGTTCCAAACCACCGAGGGAATGAGAAAAATTAGAAATGTATTAAGGTTTCCATTAAGTGATCTTGTTGGGATTTGTATTAGTCAGCCAAAGGGGTGCTGATGCAAAATATCAGAAATTGATTGGTTTTTACAAAGTGTATTTATTTGGGAGTTGAAGCTTACACTTACCAGGCCTTAAAGTGTAAGTTACTTCCCTCACCAAAGTCTTTTGTCATGTGTTGGAGCAAGATAGCTGCCAATAGCTGCAAGGGTTCAGGCTTCCTGGGTTCCTCTCTTCCCTGTGTTCACTGCTCTCCAGGCTCAGCTCCTCTGTTTTTCTCCACAAGATCAGCTGTAGACTATGAGGCTCTCTAGGCTTTGCCTTTCTCTACAAGGCCAGCTGTAAACTATTAGGAAAAAGGTTTGTTTTCTCTCCCTGGGACCTTCTCTCTTCTCACAACCAAGCTCCTCTGTGTGCATACTTCCCAGGGGTCCAGCTCAAGACTCCAGCATCAAAAAATTCCAGCTTTGTCCTTTGCCATGTCTTTTAGTGGGTGCAGACTCAACAGCCTATTGATGTGGCCCAATCAAAGCCCTAATCCTAATTAATCATGCTCAGATACAGATCAGTTTACAAACATAATCCAATATCTATTTTTGGAATTCATGAACCATATGAACTGCTACAGTATTAAAATGTTCTTTCTCATAAAATGTGGATATAATAAATGGCAAATTTATTATTATTCTTCAAATAAACCTTTTGTCCCTATTTATAAACATATTTTTGCTCTGTGAAATTCCAGTGTCTGAGGACCTCTGACTTGCAAGCTCTGGGGACAGATCTATTGGGAGAAATGGCATTCTTAGCCAGCTTGGTAAGGTGGAGACTGGTTATAGTTTTGCTGAGAGAAATGAGGCAAAAAAGCAAGAGGAGGTGCTTAGCATTGTTCATGACACATAGTAGGCATTCCAAAAATATTAGTCAGATGAACACTGAATGATAAATATACAAATGCAAATATAGATGGGATATATTTGAATTAGAGTTGTCCAATGAGAAGTTTTGCACACTGAATGAATTTTGAGGGATATCTGCCTGCCAGTACTATAATGGTAAGCACTATAATATGTACCAACAAATATCAATAAAAAAACAAATACTAATAATCAATATATTTCATGAATACTCTTAACCAAGTCTATCTGAGAAATTGACAGTGAACTAAAAATCATTCCCTCCCTTTTGAAATCCATCACAATTCAAGGGGAAAAATCAGGGGATGAAAATGAAGCAGAAATGTCATTGATTGTACCCTTTGGATGGATTGTATGCTTTATTAATATGTATCAATAAAATAGACTTGTTTAAAAAATTAACAATAATGAAATATTCCTTCTCTATTGTACTTTGCTTCCCTCAAAAATTATTTCCCGATGAATTCCAGGAAGATGGTATTGGAGTAGGCAGGCAGAAAATCAACTTTTTCACAAAATACAATGGAGAAAGGGCCAAAAGCTGTCTGAGGGACGTGCTTTGGGGGCCAGCACACAAGAATGATGCTGTGCAACCCCCAGAAGAGAGAGTGACAAAGAGACAAAGAACCCTAAATGACAATCGTGGGTTATTAAACCCTGAGGCAGCTGGGAAGGTACCTATACCCCACTCTCAAGGCAAACATCCTGTATAAAATACCTTGCTCAATGAAATCAACTGAGAGGGGAACAGACACCTTCCTCCCTGGGAAGAGGGAGTATTCAGTGGAGAGTGGAGAGTGGTTTCTTTTCACTGAATTTGGCCAGCAGAGCTCACTTTGAATCTCAGCTTTGGCCAGACCAGAACAAAGGGCAAATGGAGGTTAAAAGACACACTTTCGTGGGAAGGTTTGTGAAGGACTGCCACCTGCTCGCAGGCCAGGAAAACTGCAAGGAGAAAAACTGCTTTTAAATCTCTCTTTGCCTGAAGTTCTGGAAGAAAATCTGCACCCCGTAAGTGAGTGAGTCTGTGGCTTGACTTTGGTAACTTAAGCTGGAAAATATTCAAGACTCAGAATAAGTTAAACCAAAAATGAAAAAAAAAGATGTAAAAAAAAAATCCCTGACAAATAAAAGACCTTAATCATCAGAGTAAATTTAGATACCTAGAGATCAGCAAAAAATTACAAACCACATGAGGAAATAGGAAGAGATGGCCCTGACAAAGAACAAACCAAATACCCTCATGAGACACAGGATTTAAGACTACTAATCAATGATAATCACATAAATCTCCTAAATCAATTCAAAGAATTGGAGTAAAATATGACTAAAGAGATAAAGAATATTAAGAATGACATTGGGGTCATGGCCGATGGGGTTAACTACCAGGGCAGATGGCCCCTCTTTGGAAATGGTGTTTATGTGTGATGAATCTGGACTCAGATGGGATCTCCCTTCATAAGACTTTCATGCTAATGTGCTGGAGGTGCAGTTAATGTTGGGGTTTAAGATATATTTAGCGGATTTGAATCTCTGGACTGACAATGTGATAGCCAGGACCTGAGCCTCAACAGACTCCAGCACCTACAATCTGATTTATTGGACTTACCACACTCAGCTAAGATGGAGGTGAAGAAGGACAACCACCACACCATGGAGCCTAGAGTGATTACAACTGAAAATGGGAGGATTGCATCCAGCATCCATGTGGAATCTGAGCCTCCTCTTGACATAAAGGTGCAATGGACACAACCAATCCAGTGTCCACATAGAAGAGGTGGCATTGGATTGGGAAAAGTGGACATAATGGACAAAGGGTATGGGGAAAGGCAGGAAGAGATGAGAGGTGGAGGCGTCTTCGGGACATGGAGCTGCCCTGGATGGTGCTTCAGAGGTAATCACCGGACATTGTAAATCCTCACAGGGCCTACATGATGGAATAGAGGAGAGTATGGGCCATGATGTGAACCAATGTATATGAGGTGCAGAGGTGCCCAAAGATGTACTTACCAAATCCAATGGATGTGTCAGGATGATGGGAACGAGTGTTGTTGGGGGGGGGGAGAGGGGGGGTGGGGGGGGTGGGGTTGAATGGGACCTCACATATATATTTTTAATGTAATATTATTACAAAGTCAATAAAAAATAAAAAAATAAAAAAAAAAAAAAAAAGAATGACATTGGATGAACATAAAAAACAATTTGAAAGTCTGCAAAGAGAAGTAACAGAGCTTATGGGAATGAAAGAAATTATGGGTGACATTAGAAATTCATTAGAAGAACATAATGGTTGAAAAGACAGGAGAACACTGACCCCACAGAAATAAAGACTATCATAAGAGGATATTTTGAAAAACTATATTCCAACAAAAATGACAATCTGGAGGAAATGGACAAATTCCTAGAAACACATAAGCAGCCCATATTGACGAAAGAAGAAATTGATGATCTTAACAAACCAATCACAAGCAGAGAGATAGAATCAGTTATCAAAAATCTCCCAACTAAGAAGAGCCCAGGGCCAGATGGCTTCACAGGTGAATTCTACAAAACATTCCTGAAAGAACTGACACCAATCCTGCTGAAACTATTCCAAAACATCGAAACAGAAAGAACATTACCCAACTCCTTCTATGATGCCAACATTACCCTACTACCAAAGCCAAACAAAGACATCACAAGAAAGGAAAATTACAGACCAATTTCTCTAATGAACCTAGACGCAAAAATACTTAACAAAATACTTGCTAATCATATTCAACAACACATTAAACGTATTATACACCACGACCAAGTGGGATTCATCCCAGGTATGCAAGGATGGTTCAACATAAGAAAATCAATCAACGTAATACACCATATAAACAGATTGAAGGAAAAAAATCACATGATTATATCTATTGATGCAGAAAAAGCATTTGACAAAATACAGCACCCTTTCTTGATAAAAACACTCCAAAAGATTGGAATACAAGGGAATTTTTTGAACATGATAAAGAGTATATATGAAAAACCTAAAGCCAATATTGTTTACAATGGCGAAATCCTGAAATCCTTCCCTCTAAAATCAGGAACAAGACAAGGATGCCCACTGTTTCCGCTCCTATTTAACATTGTCTTAGAAGTACTTGCACGAGCACTGAGGCAAGAACCAGAAATAAAAGGCATTCAGATTGGAAAGGAAGAAGTCAAAATTTCATTATTTGCAGATGACATGATCCTATACATAGAAAACCCTGAGAGATCTACAACGAAGATTCTAGAACTCATAAATGAGTTTAGTAAAGTCGCAGGGTATAAGATCAATGCGCAAAAATCAGTAGCATTTCTGTACACCAGTAATGAGCAAGATCAGGAGGAAATCAAGAAACAAATACCATTCACAATAGTAAATAAAAAAATCAAATACTTAGGAATAAATTTAACTAAAGAGGTAAAGAACTTATACAACGAGAACTATACAAGATTGTTCAAGGAAATCAAAGAAGACCTAAATAAATGGAAGACTATTCCTTGTTCATGGATAGGAAGACTGAACATTATTAAGATGTCTATCCTACCAAAACTGATATACACATTCAATGCAATCCCAATAAAAATCAACGCAGCCTTCTTTAAGGAACTAGAAAAACTAACTATGAAATTTATTTGGAAAGGAAAGAGACCCCAAATAGCCAAAGACATACTGAAAAAGAAAAACGAAATTGGAGGAATCACACTACCTGACTTCAAAACATACTATAAAGCTACGGTGGTGAAAACAGCATGGTATTGGCATAAGGAGAGACACATAGACCAATGGAATCGAATTGAAAGCTCTGATATAGAACCTCACATATACAGCCACATAATATTCGATAAAGCCACCAAACCCTCTCAATTGGGAGAGAGTGGCCTATTCAACAAATGGTGTCTGGAGAACTGGATAGCCATATGTAGAAGAATGAAAGAGGATCACCATCTCACACCTTATACAAAGATCAACTCAAGATGGATCAAAGACCTAAATATAAGAGCCAAGACCATAAAAACCTTAGAAAGCAGTGTAGGGAAACATCTACAGGACCTTGTAATAGGAAATGGATTTATGAATATCTCACCAAAAGCACAAGCAGCAAAAGAACTAATAGATAAATGGGACTTCCTCAAAATTAAAGCCTTCTGCACCTCAAAGGAGTTTGTCAAGAAAGTAAAAAGGGAGCCCACACAGTGGGAGAAAATATTTGGCAATCATATATCTGATAAGAAACTTATAACTTGCATATATAAAGAACTCCTATATCTTGAAAATAAAAAGATAAACAACCCATTTAAAAAATGGGAAAAAGACTTAAACAGACACTTCTCCGAAGAAGAAATACAAATGGCAAGAAAGCACATGAAAAAATGTTCCAAATCTCTAGCTATCAGGGAAATGCAAATCAAAACTACAATGAGATACCATCTTACAGCCATAAGATTGGCAGCTATGAAAAAAACAGAAGAATACAAGTGCTGGAGAGGATGTGAAGGAAGGGGAACACTCATCCACTGCTGGTGGGAATGCAGAAGGATCCAACCATTCTGGAGGACAGTATGGCGGTTTCTCAAAAAACTAGCCATAGATTTGCCCAGCAATACCACTGCTGGGTATATACCCAGCAGAACTGAAAACAAGGACACAAACTGATATATGTACACCAATGTTCATAGCAGCATTGCTCACTATTGCCAAAAGTTGGAATCAACCCAAATGCCCATCAACAGATAAGTGGATCAATAAAATGTGGTATATACACACAATGGAATACTACTCGGCTGTAAGAACAAACACACTACAAACACATGTGATCACATGGATGAATCTTGAGAACCTTATGTTGAGTGAAGCAACCCAGACATTGAAGGACAAATACTACATGACCTCAATGATATGAAATAAACAAGCTGCCCTAGATAGCAAGAGACTGAACGATAGGCTTACAGGAAATCGGAGGGTGGAGGAAGGATATGAGCCGATGTCTGCAGGGGTGGAATTTAAGACGAGATGGGGGTAAGTATGAACACAAAGAAGAGATAAAAGGGGGGCAAGGGGTTGCCTTTGGTTGGGGCTTTACGGGTTTGAGGGTGGCTGGGGAGGGACGGATGGGTAACGTTGCCCAAAAGTGGGGGGAGGGAGGGGTAGCATACGAACACAGGAGAGGGTCAGGAGGTGGTGGAGAGTAAAATGCCGAGAAAATCATATCAAAACATAATAAAGAGGTTACCTGTTTAGAATGCTCGGAGGGGAGGGTCTGATGCAGGACGGGCTCCTGGGGAATGTCTAAATGCTCATTCTGCCAGAGTGGGTGACACCATGGGGTGGAATCCCAAGTAGTGAGAGTGGGGGTGGACCCACATCCTGGGGAGGACTAATGCCATCAAATAGAGGGAACTGTATCCCTCGAAAGAAAGGGTGGCTCCCAGGGCATTGGGGCAGTTGAGCAAGTTAGGCCCTGAACACTATTCCATCTATCTCTGGAAGTGGCTCCTCAGGAAACGGAGGTTGGCTGTCACTGTGGGCACCAAGGTGGAAGGGAAAATGGACGTTAAATATGTGGAACCAAAGTAAATGGGGGGCAAGAGAGGAGTTTCTTGAGAGTACACAAGGAAGGATATAAAACATGTAATATTACACCATAACATATAGGAGATGACAGACTGATAATGTAAATCATAATGTAAAACACAGGATAACTAAAAATGTAAAGAACTGTGTATCCTAAAGTATGCACCATAATGTAAGCACAGATGTTACCTTGTTAGAAAGCTAATATCTCAGACTCTGTACATCACCTTAAGTAAATATGATATGAATAGGGCGTAAGAGTATCACTGTGGAAGGGAAAAGGTTTTCTGGTGGATGTCTGGGAGTGCTGTATATTATATATATGCATTGCTGTGGTCTAGGACTCCTGTGAAGAAATGCTGAATAATTAGGGGGGGAAAAAAAAAAAAAAAAAAAAAGGATAGGATGTGGAATTTTTTCAAATCAACATTCTTTATCTAAGTTCTTTATCTAACTTTATCCAAGTTCTTTATCTATCCTTTAAACCCATCGCTATATGCCATTCCCTAGTAAGGGACCATGACATTATATTGGGCTTCAAATTACGGGGAGTTCTGGATCACAGAGTGTTTCAACAATGGCAATGGAGGGATACTGGTATGGGATACCAATGACAGGTGATATATGGCTGACAGGGAGCTGTACAGAACATATGTCCAGGGTGCATGGTAATGATTGGATATACTCATAGTGGCAACAATTAAAAACCACAGCAGGGGGGGTACTGGGTTCCTGGCCAGTGGTGCTCTGTCGTGGTCCCTAGGGGAGCAGCGACAGTCTCCCAGGTACAGCGGTGGGGACCGGGAGGGAGTGAGGGTTCAACAGTGAGCCCCTGATGCTAATGACTATGCTTGTGAGCTGATAAACCTAAAATAAGAACAAGGCCTAGAGCAACATTGTGCCTGGGAATTTCCTCCTGTCAACCTTCATGTTACTCAAATGTGGCCAGTCTCGAAGCCAAACTCAGCATGTAAATGCAATGCCTTCCCTCCAGCGTGGGACATGACACCCGGGGATGAGCCTCCCTGGCAACGAGGGACCACTATCAACTACCAACTGATGATGCAACTGGAAAAGGACCTTATACGGAAGGTTCAATGCGGATCAGCAGAATATCCATGTCTACATAAAATAACATGACTTTAAAATGCTGTTTGACCTAAAGTAAGGGGGAAATGGAAAGGAGAAATGAGTTTTTATGGCTACGAGTTTCTAAAAAAGAGTCTGGAGGCTGGCAGAAGGATTGCCCTCATGCACAACTGAGCAGAGTCAGAGAGACAGATAAAGCAGATACAACCCCCAGATATTGGCTCCTTTGAAGGCTAAAGAGACCCATGAGAGTTATGGTCATGGCCGATGGGGTTAACTACCAGGGCAGATGGCCCCTCTTTGGAAATGGTGTTTATGTGTGATGAATCTGGACTCAGATGGGATCTCCCTTCATAAGACTTTCATGCTAATGTGCTGGAGGTGCAGTTAATGTTGGGGTTTAAGATATATTTAGGGGATTTGAATCTCTGGACTGACAATGTGATAGCCAGGTCCTGAGCCTCAACAGACTCCAGCACCTACAATCTGATTTATTGGACTTACCACACTCAGCTAAGATGGAGTTGAAGAAGGACAATCACCACACCATTGAGCCTAGAGTGATTACAACTGAAAATGGGAGGATTGCATCCAGCATCCATGTGGAATCTGAGCCTCCTCTTGACATAGAGGTGCAATGGACACAACCAATCCAATGTCCACATAGAAGAGGTGGCATTGGATTGGGAAAAGTGGACATGGTGGACGATGGGTATGGGGAAAGGCAGGAAGAGATGAGAGGTGGAGGCGTCTTTGGGACATGGAGCTGCCCTGGATGGTGCCTCAGAGGTAATCACCGGACATTGTAAATCCTCACAGGGCCCACTGGATGGAATGGAGGAGAGTATGGGCCATGATGTGGACCATTGTCTATGAGGTGCAGAGGTGCCCAAAGATGTACTTACCAAATCCAATGGATGTGTCATGATGATGGGAACGAGTGTTGTTGGGGGGGGAGAGGGGGGGTGGGGGGGTGGGGTTGAATGGGACCTCACATATATATATATATTTTTAATGTAATATTATTACAAAGTCAATAAAAAAAGAAAGAAAGAAAGAAAAGACAGGAGAAGAGAAAGAGAAAAGACTGAAAAAAATGGAACATGGTCTCTGGGAATTGAATGACAATGAGAAACACACAAACATATGTGGTATTAATGTCCAAGGAGGAGAAAAGAATGGAAAAGGGGCAGAAAGAATATTTGAGGAAATAATGACTGAAAACTTCCAAACCCTTATGAAAGACATAAATATCAATATCCAAGAAGGACAACACACCCCAAAGAGAATAGATCTGTTCTAAGACATCTACTATACAGAATGACAAATATCAGAGATAAAGAGGATTCTGAAAGCAGCAAGAGATAAAGCAATGCATCACATACAAGGGAAACTCAATAAGACTAACTGCTGACCTCTCATTAGGAACCATGGAGGAGAGAAGAAAATGGTATGATGCATTTAAGGTACTGAAAGAGAAAAAGTGCCAGTCAAGAATTCTGTATCTGGCAAAACTCATTCAAAAATGTGAGCGAGTTTAAAGTCTTCACAGACAAAAATTGATAGACCATGTTACCCAAAGGCCAGAATTACAAGAGATACTAAAGGGAGTGCTACAACCTAAAAGGAAAAAAACAAGGGCAAAAAACTTGGAAAAGACTGTAGAAATAAAGATTATTAGGAAGGATAAATTCAAGGGTAAAAGGACAGACAATAGTATAATATGGCAACCGAAAACCAAAGGACAAAATGGATGAAGTAAGTAGTGCCTTTACAGTAATAACATTGAATGTTAATGGCTTAAACTCCCCAATAAAAAGATATAGACTGATAGACCAGATGAAATATATGAGCCATCTATATGTTATCTACAAGAGACTCACTTCAGATGTAAGGACACAACCAGGTTAAAATTGAAAGGTGGGAAAATGATGTTCCATGCAAACAGTAACAAAAAAAGAGAGCTGGAGTAGCAATAGATTTCAAATAGATTTAAAATGCAAAACGGTTATAAGGGATGAAGAAGGTCATTATATATTAATAAAAGGGGCAATTCACCAAGAACAACTAACTATACTAATCTTTTTTTTTAAGGATTTTATTTATTTATTTATTTCTCTCCCCTCCCCCCCCCCACACCCTGGTTGTCTATTCTCTGTGTCTATTTGCTGCATCTTCTTTGTCCGCTTCTGTTGTTGTCAGTGGCATGGGAATCTGTGTTTCTTTTTGTTGTGTCATCTTGTTATGTCAGTTCTCTGTGTGTGTGGCACCATTCCTGGGCAGATTGGACTTTCCTTCGCACTGGGCGGCTCTCCTTACAGAGCGCACTCCTTGCGTGTGGGGCTTCCCTATGCGGGGGACACCCCTCCATGGCAGGGCACTCCTTGCGTGCATCAGCACTGCACATGGGCCAGCTCCACACGGGTCAAGGAGGCCTGGGGTTTGAACTAGGGACCTCCCATGTGGTAGACAGATGCCCTAACCACTGGGCCAAGTCCGCTGCCTATACTAATCTTTATTCACCTAACCTGAATGTCCCAAGATACATGAGGCACACACTTGCAAAGCTGAAGGGAGAAATAGATGTTTCTACAATAATAGTTGGAAACTTCAATATGCCACTCTCACTGTTGGATAGAACATCTGGACAGAAGAGAAATTAACAGAGAACTTCAAAAATATGATAAGTGAACTAGACCTAACTGACATCTATAGAGCATTGCATCCCAAAACATCAGGATATACTTTCTTTTCAAGTGCTCAGGGATTCTTCTCCAAGATAGACCATATGCTGGGTCATAGGCAAGTCTCAAAAATTTTTTCAAAAGATAGAAATTATTCAAAACACTTTCTCTAATCATAACAGAATGAAGCTGGAAATCAATAATGGATAGAAAAAGGTAAATTTCGTAAATATATGGAAATTAAACAACACACTCTTAAATAATCAGTGGGTCAAAGAAGAACTTGCAAGAGAATTCAAAACATATCTTGAGAAGAATGAAAACAGGAACACAACATTTCAAAACCTATGGGACACTGCAAAGGCAGTGCTGAGGGGGAAACTTATAGCCTTCAATGCTTACATTAAAAAAGATGAAAGAGCTAAAATTGAAGATATAACTGCATATTTGGAGGAACTAGAAAAGGAACATCAAACCAATCCCAAACCAAGCCAAAGGAAAGCAATAATAAAGATCTAGCCTAAATAAATGAAATTTAGAATGGAAAAAAAAACAAACAATAGAGAGAACACACTGTTAGCTAGACTGACAAAGAAAAAAATAGAAAAGATGCTAATAAAGTCAGAAATGAGGGAAAACATTGCCACTGATCTCACAGAAAAAAGAGAGCTCATAAGAGGATACTAGGAACAACTTTACACCATAAAACTAGACAATGTAGACAAGATGGACAAATTCCTAGAAACACATGAACAACCTACTCTGACCCTAAAAGAAACAGAAGACCTCAACGAGCCAATCATAAGTAAAGAGATTGAAACAGTCATCAAAAACCTCTTCGAGATGAAAAGCCTGGGCCCAGGTGGCTTCACAGGTGAATTCTACCAATCATTCAAAAGCAATCAAATACCAAAAAATTGAACAGGATAGAAAGTTACCAAACATCCTATGAAGCCAACATCACCCATTTACCAAAACAAGATAAAGACACTACGAAAAGAAGAAAATTACATACTAATATCTCTAATGACATAGATGCAAAAATCCTCAACAAGCACATTAAAAGAATTATACACCATAATCAAGTTGGGTTTATCCCAAATATGCAAGGGATTTCCAACACAAAAAAATCAATTAGTTTAATAAGCTACATTAATAAATTGAAGAAGAAAAATCAATTGCCTCAATTGATGCAAAAAACACATCTGACAAAATACAGCATCCTTTGTTGAAAAAAGCATTCCAAAAGGTAGGAATTGAAGGAAGCTTTCTCAACACAGTAAAGTGTATATATGAAAAATCTACAGTTAGCATTCTATTCAACAGTGAAAGACTGAAAGCTTTCTTCCTCAGATCAGGAACAAGACAAGGATGACCATTGTCACCATTTTTATTCAGTAGTGTGCTAGAAGTAATAGCTAGATAATTTTGGCTAGCTAAAGAAATATAAGGCACCCAAGTAGGAATTTACTGGTGATATGATCCTATATCTAGAAAATCTTGAAAAATCCACAACAATGCACCTAGAATTAATAGACAAGTTCAGTAATACACAAAAATCAATAGTGTTTCTATACACTACTGATGAGCAACCTCAGGAAGAAATCAGAAAAAAATCCATTTATAATAGTGACTAAAAGAATAAAATATTTAGAAACAAACTTAACCAGGATATAAAAGACTTGCACTCAGAAAACTATAAAAACATTGCTAGAAGACACTTAAGACTTAAAGAAATGGAAGGATATTCTGAATTCATGGATTGAATACCAAATATAGTTAAGATGTCAATTTTACCCAAACTGATTTACAGATTCAACTCAATCCCAATAAAAATCCCGATAGCCTTTTTTACAGAAATGGAAAAGCCAATTATCAAATTTATTTGGAAGGTTAGGGGTCTCAAATTGGCAAAAATGTCTTTATAAAGAAGAATGAAGTTGTAAGACTCTCAATTCCTTTAAAGCATATTACTTAGCTACAGTAGTAAAACAACAACAACAACAACAACAACAACAAAAACAAAACCCAGCATACTACTAGCATAAAGACAGACAGATTGACCAATGGATCCAAACCAAGAACTCAGAAATAAACCCTCATGTCTATGGTCAAGTTATTTTTGACAAGACGGCCAAGCCTATCCAGCTGGGCCAAAACAGTCTATCCAACAAATGCTGCTTGGAGAACTGGATATTCATATCCAGAGAAAGAAAGAGAACCCTCATCTCACACCTTATACAAAAATTAACTCAAAATGAATCAAGGACCTGCATATAAAGGCTACAATCATAAAACTCTTAGACTTATTATCCTACTATAGAATTATTATTATTCTAGCAATGGAAGAATTCTTATCATTGACGTAAAGGCAGTGGCTACCAGAGGTTCTGAGGGATGGGAAGGGAAGAATAGGTGTAATGTGGGGGCATTTTCAGGACATTGGATTTGTCCTGCATGACATTGCAGTGACATATACAGGCCATTGTGTACTTTGTCATAACTTACAAAATTGTGCAGAACAGAGTGTAAAGTATAATGCAAACTGTAGTCCATGGTTAGTAGCAATATTTCAATATGGATTTATCAATTTGAATAAATGTACTACACTAATGAAGAATGTTGTTAATGTGAGAAAGCGTGGGAGGGGGAGGAAGTAGGGCATATGGGAAACCCTTATATTTTTATGTAACATTTATGTAATATAAAGCTTCTTTAAGAAGAAAAAAAATACTTTAAAAAAATCTTAGCAGAAAATGTAGGAAAAGATCTTTAAGATTTGTGGTGATGGTAGTTTCTTAAACCTTACACCCAAAGTACTAGGAACAAAAGGAAAAATAGATAAATGGGACCTCCTCAAATATACACTCTTGCTTCCTCAAAGACTTTGTCAAGAAGGTAAAAAGGCAGTCTCCTCAATCGAGAAAATATTTGGAAACCACATGTCCATTAAGGGTTTGTTTGATATCCATGTTATGTACAGAGATCATACAACTCAAGGATCAAAAGATAAGCAACTCAACTTTAGAAATGGGCAAAAGACTTAAATAGACATTTCTCCAAAGATGAATACAATTGGCCAAAAAAGCACATGAAAAAATGTTCAACATCATTAGCTATTACTAAAATGCAGATCAAAACTATGAGATACAGTTTCACACCGTATAGAATGGCCATTAAGAAAAAAAAAAAACAGAAAGTGACAAGAGCAGGAAAGGATGTGAAGAAACAGGAACACTCCTTCTTTACTGGTAGAAATGTAGAATACTGCAGCTTCTATGGAAGACAGTTTGGTATAATCTCAAGAAGCTGAGTATAGAACTGCTACATGATCCAGCAATCCCATTACTAGGAATATATTCAGAAGAACTGAAAGCAAGGATGCAAACTGATATTTGCCCACTAAAGTTCATAGCTGCATTATTCTTAATTGCTAAAATATGGAACCAGCCCAATTGTCCATCAACCAATGAGTGGATAAACAAAATATGGTACATAAACACAGCTGTAAGAAGCAATGAAATCGGCATGCATATGACAACATATATAAACTGAGAATATATTATGTTGGGTGAAATAGCCAGACACAAAAGCCAGGCATATTTCCTCAATAATATGAACTAAATAAAATGAGTGAACTCATGGAGGTAAACTCTAGAGGGTAGATTATTAGGAAATAGAAGGTGCGTTGAGAATGAGAGATGATCATAATGTATATAACATTATTAGTAAGATTAATTGTAAATGTGTGGAAATGAATAGAGTTGAGAGTAACACATTAAAATGAGTATAACTACACTGCTGATTTATAAATGTGATTGTGGTTGAAAGGGGTAATCTGAGGAAGTAAATGCCAACTGAAAGGAAACTAGAGAATAATCTAGGGAAAGTATAAGTGATTTCAGTGGTGGATGAAGATTGTGGTTAATAGTATAAATATAAGAATGCTCATCTTTTACAAAATGCTACGAATATGGTGATGCATGGGAAAATTACAACTAATATAACTTATGGATGATAGCTAACAATAATATAGTAATATTTTGCAGCAATGGTAAGAAGGTATTTTTTTAATACTAAGGGGCAACAATAGAGGCACATAAGAAGGTATGGAATTTTTCCTTTTGGAGTAATGAAAACATTCTAAAATTGACTAAGGTGATGACAGCATAACTCTGTAATGAAATGAGAGCCACTGTGTATACCCTTTGAATGGATTGTACACTGCATGGGACTGTATAATATAGGGAATCCAGTGGTGGAAGATGAACTGTAGTTAACAGGATAAATATGAGAATGTTTTCTCCTTAATGATAACAAATATATAATACTAATATAGAGTGTTAATAATTGGGTAGGGGGTGGAAAATACACCAAATGTAAGATATGGGCTAGACTTGGTAATATTTTGATGATGTTCTTTCATAGTTTGTAATAAATGTTTCACAGCTATGGAAGTTGGTGGTGGGGAGATGTATGGGGGCCTTGTATGATGATATGCATGTGTGTTTTGTAAATTCACAAATTTTACTATGCATTTAGTCTGTATGTATATTCATATATGCATGATATATTTAAATAAACTTTTATTTAAAATATTTCTCATCTTTTAGTAATATTGTGTTAGGATTCTAAAAATGATCAATCAGCAGGTATTTTGTTAGTATTGAATAAAAGCTGTTTGCCAGCATTGAATGGTATAATTCTTAAACCTTTGACCTAGAAAGTTATTTTCTTTTACAATGGCTAGCATTACATAAATAGACATTGATAAATTGTTAGATAAATAGATGCATTAAGAAAACATTATATGTCCATTTACTGATCTAATATGAAATAGCTCTCATCACTTGAACTGAGATTTTATTATTCGTTGTAGTTGAATAAATTGCCTTGCACATTTGTTTAACAGTAAGCAGATTTTTGAAGAGAAAATCATACTGTATTTCTGAAAAATGTGAAGACAATATTTATATTACTATTTTTTGGGTACATTTTAGGCAAAGTCTAATTTCTAGTATCTGAGAAGTTTGCAATAAAGTGATCTCTAAATAGATTACATCTCTATTGGGATTTTGTGCTAAAGGTTAATTGATTGTTTTATTAACTGCAGCTTTGTGGTCTGATTATTTTCAAAATGAGAAACTGTTTTCTGAGTTTATATCTGTCACTTTACATTGAGATGGGAGGCAGTCTAACTCTTTACAGAGTGGGTGTTATGTTAGATTTTCAAAAATAGATGCTTGATTTAATATGAATGCTTAACTATTAATTGAGCTTTTCCATGATTTTAAAATTTTAGACTGAACTTAAATAATTTTCTGTGCAAGGGGATTCTTAAATTATTGCATTAGTCAATTTTTATTTTCCAAATTTGAGAGCAATGTTTCTGGAAAGAGGATAAATCAAATACCTACAGTTGGGGTGGAGTGGAGGCAACTTTCTAGGTCAGAATCATAGCTGCTTTTTCTATTGGGAGATATCAATCTTATCAATCTTGTTGAAAAAAATGGTATGTCTTTATCTAGAATATTACTGTGAATTTAGCAGTGTCCATTGCAAAGTACAAAAATATTCATGTTTATCTATTTTGCATTCAGTTATTCAGGGGCCTCAGCCATCTTGAATTTGAACTGAACCTATGTAGGGAAATCGATAACAAAAACCAACAAAAGAAAAAAACCTTGAATCTCTTATTAATGAAATATTTTTCTGAGGATCAAATGATGTCATACCTGTAAAATGCTTAAAGGAATACTTTGCATTCAGTAAGCATTCAATAAATGTTAGGAAATCTTACTGCAGCATAATATAAAATTAAGGTTTATAATGATGTTTAAATATGAAGAAAATTTAAATTATATTTACTATGCTTTTTTAATGAAAGGCAAAGAAAAGTACATAAAATGGTTAGGACAATGTCCATCAAATCTAGTTTGTTTGTTTTTTTTAACAAAAAAGGGGTGTTGAGGCTTAATAATTAAACTTCAATTAATAAACTAGTAACCAAAATTTATTGAAATGGATTGCCAGAATTAAATAACTCATTTACTTCTCAGAGTAACCCTATGAGGATTTCACAGAGGCGGAAATACCTTGCTCAAGGTCACTCACAACAAGAAAGTAGTGGAACCAGGATCTGAACTCAAGCCATCTGACTCCAGCATCCACACTGCTAGCCAAGTGAACTGGAAAATACTTTAAAACTAAAATTTACTGTGTCTATACGTTGTCTGTATATGATCTTATTTAATCTTCCATACAATATTATGAGATAACAGTGGCCAATATTTTCACCCTGAGAAAAATCTTATTTCCTAATTATGGTGGAAAAGTGAAAGTTATTTGTAATATGCAGGCAGTTAACCAGTAGTCTTTTCATTACAACAACAAGGTGGGGGGGGTCATCTTTCACATAGAATACAGTATGAATGGTAACCCCTGGAACTGTGGATTCTGGCAAACATGAGTCACCATGATCACTCATGAGACCAGACTACCAAGTCCTTGAGAGGAGAAACTGAGTCCTGTTTGCTACTGTAGCTTCAATGTCAGTCAACATAGCTGGCATCAAATCAGTGTTCAATTTGTTGAATGTTAAATAAGCAAATCCTGGCACAAGTTCTTGATAACATAAGACCTGGAGTTCGAACACAAAACATTAAGTTTACATGTATCTCAGAGGACCAGAGGAGGTGTGGCAGTTTGAGGTTTTTTGTGGATCCCAGAAAAGATCATGTTATTAAAAATAATCCCTTCCTTTGGGTGTGAACCTTTGATTGGTTGGATTCAGTTTATGGGAACTTTGACTGGATTACTTCAGTGAAGTGTGACCCCAGGTGGATCTCGACCCTCTTCCTGGAGTGCTTTATAAATGGGAGAAACATGCAGAGACATGGGGAGAAAAAAAAACCAGCAGAAAAAGAGGAACCCCTCAGAAACTGAGAGAGAGGTCCCAGAGGCCAGTGACTGGAATCAGTGACGCAACAGAGGCATGGGAAGAGGCCCCTGAGAGGCTGAAAGAGATGAGGGCCGGAAGGAGAGGGCAGAGACAAGTCATATGCCTAATCGCTCACAGCTGAGCTTGGGGAGAAAGGAAGCCTGGAGTAGAAGGCAGAGACCCAGACCAGAGCACCACTATTGTGTCTTGCCATGTGGGTAGGAGTCTAGGATCACCAGGAGTCAAAGTCTGGTGAGACAGTATCTCTGATGATGCCTTGATCTGGACATTTTCACAGCTCAGTACTGGAGGATTTTAACTTAATAAATTCCCATTATAAAATCCAATCCATTTCTGGTATATTGCTTTTAGTAGCTTTTAGCAAGTAAAAATAGGAGGTGTTACCTGGAAGTACCTGCCATCAACAAGCAGTAGTTGACATTGCAAATATGGGATTTAAGCCAACTACTACATTGTTCCAAACAGCACTAGTCTACCCAAGTAAAGAGGTTGGTAGCTCATATTTTCATATGTCACCTAAAATTTTTCTTTGAATTTGCATAAGCCAGAGTTCTCCAGAGAAACAGGATAGTGTGTGTGCTTATATACATTTGTAAATATTAAGAGATTTGTTATAGGAACTGACTCACATAACTTAGGGATTGGCAAATCCAAATTCCATACTTGGAAATGCTGATGAAAGTGAGTTTGAATTCCCCAGGTGAAGTTGGTTGGCAGAAGGAGAGTAGAAATTCTTCTCTCTGACTTCTGAAATCCTCACTTCTGGCTTCAGATCTCAACCTGATTGGATGAGGAGCCTTTGCTCATTGGTGAGAACAACTGGCTTTGTTGATTATAGATGTGATCAGCTATAGATGCAATCAATGGATTACACATGCAAATCCATCTATGAAATACCCTCATAGTAACAATCAGGCCAGATCTTGCTTGACCAAATAACTGGACCCACGACCTAGACAATCAGATATATACAGTTTTATTTGGTAAGATGAAGGAGGAAATGCAGTGAAAGAAAAAGTAAAGCAAGAACATAAATAAAACACTAACATAAATTAGAAACTTTCACATTTTTATATTGTTTCTGAAGTTTCTCATACTTTTATATCTTTATATTTCTATCTTGTTGCTAACAAAATTATAAGGCTCTTAGTATTATGCCTATGCTTTTTTCATAGAACTCTTGACTTTTAAATAAATTATCCAGTTATTTTTATCTGCTACTGACTTTTAAAATAACTCTGGTAGGTGTTATGGAGCAGAAAAAATAATTTTTGAGTTGACAGATATTACTGGATTTTCAAAGTTCCATTATATCCAAAATGGCTGCATAATTTTTGTCTCAACTAAAAAGAAAGTTATAGTTACTTTTCTTTCAAATGTTAATGTTTTCCTTTTTCCAAAGTAGTATCATAAGCAATTTGTTAAAATTGCCTTAGAATAAGACTTTATTACTTTTTCTTTATATAGGTATATACTTTTGAAATTATATGAATAATATGAATAAAATATTTAAAATTACCTCTAAGTTCTTGCCAAAACTTTGCTATATTCAGGTGGTGCCTCTGGCCTGTCACCTAATTAGAAAGAGGTGACATTCATCACTTATTTTCATGAATCTAGATGTGCCAAACTGTCTTGCAGGCTGATTTAGCTGGAGGACTCAGTCCAAATTTCTGGCATTGACATCTATCCTTGTTATCACTGCTGTACCATTCACATGGAGATAACATTCCTATCAGTGGCTGCTATAATCGAATGAAAAATGTGCTAAAATATCCCATTAAATTAGGTATGCTATTGACAGTGCCAAATCAATTATGATTGCAATGTGCTTCCAAATTCTGCCAAAGAGTATCTGCAGATTTGAAGCACTCAGAGTACACTTAAAAGGAAAAATTTAAATTTTCTGATTATAAGAAACTGCACGTTACATTTTATTTAAGTGATATGGCTGGAATCACTAATTGAACACAAGGTTAAAAGGCATGCACATATCAAAGTACATCAAAGATGTCATAGATAGAACATAAAGGGGGTTTAATGAATATTTGTTGTATGTATGAAACAAAGTATTCCTGTGTAACAAGTGAGAGATCCTTGGCTTACTATGAGAAAGTGTTTAAAGAACATCCCAAAGCATTTTTAAAACAAATAAAGTGTCTTTTTAAATGGGAAATAAATAGAAATAATAGGAAAGTGACAGGGAAAGAATTTGACTTGCAGAATAAAAGCACAAGATAAAGAAGTACAGCTATTACTATTGTGCTATGTCTTTGAATTTCATTAGTAGAGAGTCACAATCACCTTCAATTAATCTTTGGTTTAGAAAATATTGATGGATATTCTTATTGCATCCTACCACATCTTATTTTATGCTTGCCTGTCATCCATTCACAAAATATATTTGAAATTAAAGCTCCAAGAAGGGTCAGTCTGATCTGATAGTTATTTAAGGCCAAGAATTATCCTGTGAAGGAGTCTTCTTTGAAATTCACCTTATTCCTTAAGTCATCTTACTAGAGGTGTAGGAGCCTTCAGGGAAGTCCAGGGATGCTTGCCCTGTAGCTTGGGCAGTTTGTTAATTGCATAAATGCACTTGGCTTAAGGGACCAGGCACCAAATCAAATGCCCTGGCTGGAGCTGGATTTGTGTGGAGGAAAAGGAGTCTTTTATTCAATTAGTACAAAAGTGTCATAAGAGCTAGAGGTCTCCCTGTTGTCTTCTGTCCTGGAGGGAGAATAAAGTTTCTTAAATTCCTCCCAATTTCCACTCTCATCTCCAGCCAATTACTTTATCCAAAGCTACCAAAGAGTGCTTTTAAAAAAATAATTCTTATAAAATGGATATAACCATTTCCCTTCACTGATTATGAACTTTGATGATTTCTCATATTCCATATATTTATTTAAATTTTATCTGTCATACAGTACCCTTCAAATCTGAAGCCTGACAACATTTTCAGCATTCACTTCATTTCCTCTAAAACCTGCAGATCTGCTTACAATGTTGGTTAGGAAAAGCAGATGCATCATTCCTTACTTCCAAGGGTAAAAATGCAGTATTTCTTCCCCTTCCAAATTGAGGGAAAAAAAATAAAAACAACAAAAGTAGTCAACAGTTTTGGAGTACTCATTGTGTTCTAGGCACCATTAGAAGCACTTTATAAGATGAAGTAATTACTATTATTTCCATTTTATACAAGAGTGAACTGAGGCAAAGCCAGGTAAAGTAATTTACATAATATCATATAACTAGTATGTGTTGGAACAAGAATTTGAAATGTCCAGAGAGCAAGACAGAGAATCCAAGATTATCTGTATGTTCACATTCCAGTAATAATGTCAGGAAATTAAAAGTTTTGGAAAACTGAAACTTAAGATCATTATTAAATCTTCACTTTTATATCAGCACACTATTACTTTTTCAAAATGATATAGTAGTTTCTCAAAAATTTTCTACTGGCCTTTCTATAATTCTAAAAAACTATACCCTATGCACCCTCTCTCACATTTAGATCTTCAAACATATTTTTTTGTGCTTCCCACCACCTATTTTTATCTGATAGCTTAGGGTATAATCAAGGAAAAAAAATACTTTAAATATGTCTAACAGATGGAATTGAATGCAGGAAGATTGGTTACACAGGAAATGGAGGAGCTGAGAGGCCAAGCAGGGTACAGAGATTAGCAACAGCAGGAAGCTACTTTTATGGCTAGGATGTACAAACAGAGAGGAGGCATGTTGTAGAAGCCCAGATGCCAATTCGTTTGGCAGAAGCTGGAACCAGAGTAGGCCTGTCTGTAGGAAGCCAGAACCATGGAGATGTCACTGCAGAGATACCCTAAATCTGTGATTCCACAGGAATTGGGATCTGATTTCACCATCACTGTGTTTCACATTTAACCTGGGCCTATGCAATGCATTGACCAACATGAAAACGGTGATCTTGTAGAGCTCTGGCAGAAATAAATACAAAACTGCTCCATTGGATTGGAACAGGTCCACCATCCAGAGCAAGTAGGATGAATGGAAAGTCACTCCAAAGGAAAATAAGTTAAAAATCTAAAATTACTGATTCCAGGAAGATACAAGCCACCATGTGAGAGGTCTGCCTACCAAGAGGCACAATTTACCCCCAAAAGGATGATAAGTATTGAAGTTATAAAGTAAGAAACTTTTAAAAGTTAAAAGAATAAAGAAAGAAATAGAATCCAAGAGGTAAGAATATATAACGAAAATACAAACCACACATACCACGTTTTAATGTCATTTATGTAGTTACACCAATAATGTTAGAATGCTATTAAAGTGCTAGGGTCTTGCAGTGTTTTGAAACTGTATGTAACCCAGAAAAGGACCTTCTTAAAGCTAATCCATTCCTGTGGGTATAAAAACATTGGAAGCATATCCTTTTGATGAGGCTACTTCAGTTAGAGTATGACCCACATCAATAAGGACGGGTCTTAACCCTCTCAGTGGAGTTCTTTATAAATGGGATGAATACAGAGAAACAAGGAGATGCAATTGTTGAAAGCTGGTGGAGAAAGATCAGCAGATGCCACCGTGTGCCATGACATGTGGCAGAGGAGCCAAGGATTGCTGGCACTCAATGACCCTTGATTTGGACACTTTCACAACCTCAAAACTGTAAGTTTGTAAGCTAATAAATTCCCATTGTTAAAGCCAACAAATTTCACAATATCTCCTTTGAGCAGCCTAAGAAACTAATTGTCATATATTTATTTCACTTCATTCTTTCTTCCATGTACTAAAAAGTGTTTAAAAATATATGAGAGTCTGATGAGTATGTTTGCATAGACTTCCACATATGGCAGTGTTTTATATATTTCTTTTCATCTTTTGGGAGTAAACTTAGGAATAAAATAATGTAAATAATCAATTCCATTATATTTCAAAAGTTATAATAGCATGTGGTAAATATATAACATCTAAAAGAGACTGATATAAAAAGTATGTCAGGAATGACCCATATTTAGCTACTTAATTTCTTGGCTCTAATAAAAGCTTTGTGTTGGCTCTCAACTAGAAAGTGAACACTTTCCATCTGACTAGTAATCCTCTATGTAATCTCCTTCAGCATATCACAAATTAGTTGCATCAGTTTATTACAGAAAACTACTAAGCACATGCTATAAAGAGGAATCGTCACTTATGTTATTCTGCCTCAAAGAGAGAAACTGCTGGACTAAAAAGCAGGATTATTAGTCTTTGTACTTTCCTGTGCAATCCTCCCCTAACTTCAATACATATTCCTTGTTCCCCTTATTATTTAGCCCCTGGTTCTGAGAAGTCTATATTAATCTATAGTGCAACTGAATCTCTACAATAGTGGTTCTCAATCTCAACTGCACATAAATATACCTGTGGATGCTCTTTAAACAATTTGAAACCACCAGAAAGTCCTTTTTTGGTTAAGTGTGAAATGTGGCTTAAATATCTCTTTCGTTAAGAATTTCCACTAGCCATTCATATTGAGAATCATCCAATGCAGGTGCTGCTTTTTTGAGGGAGCCAGAAGTTGTGTCCATCAGCCACATATCAGAGCCTCCCTATATCAATGTAAAGACTGTGACTCCTAGAGAAAAATCTGGGAAAGAAGAAAGAAAGAACATAGCAAGAAAGTAAGTCCTAGAATTTATGTCCCCAGAAATAAAGCTTTACATGCACTATTCTCAGTGCCAAAAAGTCATAGCAAATTTTCAGGTTCCAGTTGTTAGAGATACAGACAAAGAGGATAAAAGGAAATGCCACATCATTGTAGCAGAAGTCTTCCATGGGAAATGGACTTGAACCCCAGTAAGCAGCAAGTGAAGCCAAGAGTTATCCACACACTCTGTTTGGTGGCCAATGCTAGATCTGGATGAGGCCAATGGGATGGAGGCGGGAAGAATACTTCAGAATATAAGGAGGAAGCTATCATCTTGATAAGATTTCTGCAAGGAGCAGAAATGTTAAAATAATTTACTTTTTTTTAATTTCTTTTTTTTAATTGTATTTTTTCTGAAGATACATAGATCACAAAAAATGCTCTATTAAAAAACATAAGAGATTCCTATATATCCCATACCCCACTCAAAATGATTTACTTTGAAAAGTTTTGAAATATTGGTTGGCAAATTTGGTTAAAGAGTTATGGCCCGTAAGAATGGGAGTAGAAGGAAGTAGGAAAGGATCAAGATGAAAAGACACTAGACTAATTGTTATCTAATTGTCCATGTTATTGTTGTCTAGCATTTTTGTTTCATTATTGCCTCTAAAGTATACCAATTTAGTCTTTATTAATTTTAAAGTCAATACTTTAGATTTACTGATATTTTCTTCCAGTTTCTTTGCTGACCATTGTTTTTTGCACTCTGCTTCCTTACCAGACTTAACTTTCTTCTTAACGTGCATCTATTGAAGATTCTGTGAAGCAGAAGAATCTCTTAGTTCTTTTATAAAAACTTTTATTTTGCACTGAGTCCTGAGTGAGAGGAGTGTTTATAAAATTCTAAGTCTTCAGTTATTTTCCTCAACACTGAAACTATTTTCAATTCTGATTATTTTTCCTTAATGAGACGTCTTCTACCATTTTGATTATTGTTTCTTTGTGTTTTTTTCAATAATTTATCTTTTAGTTTGATGTTTTTCATTTTTACTACAATTTCTTTAGGTTTAGGTATTTATTTATTTTGCTTGGAGCTTTTGCGCCCCTTCAATTTGAGGGCTTATATATTTATTTACTTTTGGAAAAATCTGTCAATTCTTCAAATACTGTTTCTGTCTAATTTTTTCCTTTTCAAAATTCTATTTTGGGAAGCGGACTTGGCTCAACAGATAGAGTGTCCGCCTACCACACAGGAGATTCAAGGTTCAAACCAAGGGCCTCATGACCCATGTGATGAGATGGCCCATGCGCAGTGCTGATGTGCGTAAGGAGTGCTCTGCCACGCAGGGGTGTCCCCCACGTAGGGGAGCCCCACGCACAAGGAATGCGCCCCTAAGGAGAGCCACCCAGAGCAAAAGAAAGTTCAGCCTGCCCAGGAGTGGCAGCCACACACACGGGAGAGCTGACGAGCAAGATGAGTAACAAAAAGAGACAGATTCCCGGTGCTGCTGACAACAATAGAAGCATACGCCAAGAATACACAGCAAATGGATACAAAGAACAGACAACTGGGGTGAGGGGTGCGGGGAAGGGAAGAGAAATAGATAAAAATAAATCTTTAAAAAAATCCTATTTTATGTATATTAACTAGATCCATGAGGTCATCCATGTTCCTTAATATTTTTCTCATATTTCTCATCTCCTTTAGTCTGCCTGCTGCATGTGGGGGGGGGGGGTGATATTTCAGAACAATCTTCTAAATTACTAGTATTCTCTTCAATTGGTTTTAGTTTACTATTTAACCTTCCCATTAATATTTTATTTATTTCAGTGACTATGTATTTAATTTCTATTTGCTTTTTTTAAATCACCTGCTTTTCTATTAAGTAAGTGAATCATGTTGTGGTGGTTTGAAGCTCTTTGTACCCCAGAGAAAACATGTTCTTAAATTTAATCCATTCCTGAACATAGGATCTTTTGATGAGGCTACATCAAAATTAAAAATATTTCAAACTGAATGAAAACATATCCACATTTTTGGGATGCAGCTATAAGACTGCTTAGAGCAAAATATATAGCTTTAAAGTTTTTATTGTTTCATTGTCCCATATATGGTCTATCTTAGAAGATATTACATGTGCACTTGAAAGAAATGTGCATTACACAGTTGTTGGATGTAATGTTCTATAAATGCCAATAAGGTTGAGATGATTGAGAATGATGTTCAAATCTTCTATATCCTTACTGATATTTTTTCTACTTATTCAGTTACTGAGAGAGGTAGTGAAATTTCCTAATATGATTATGGATTTCTCTATTTCTCTCTTTTTTCCTGTCAGATTTTGCTTTATGAAATTTGAAGCTCCCTTGTTTGGTGCATGTATATTCAGAATTGTTATTCTTCTTGACAACTTAACCTGTTTATCAATCAAAAGTCTTTCATTGTCTCTAGTTATATGATTTGTTTTTATTTTACATTTTGATATTTTTTTAGTCTCAACAGCTTATATTTCTTTTTTTTTAAGTGTAACTTTCATACTCTATGTTGAACTTAGAAAATAATTTTTTTTCTTTAAAAAGAGTTTAAGATTACAAAAACATAAAATAAAGCTCAACTAAGTGAAACAGTAACATTTGAGCATCTTTTAGTTTTGTTATTTTTTAAAAAATTTTATTATGGAAACATACATTTCCCACTTTGTGCACATTCAAGTATACACTTTAGTGGTATTAGTCACATTCAAAATGTTGTGCTGCCATCACCAACATTCATTACTGAAACTTTTTCATCATACTGAACAGAAATTATGCACCAAGTAAGCAATGATTCCCTGATCCCTGACCTCAGCCCTGGCAACCTGCAACTTATTTTCTGTCTCTATGAATGTGATTCTTTAAATTAGCCAGTCTAATGGATGTCATTGTGGCTTAAATTGGCATTTCCTTACCGATTAATAATTCTCAACATCTTTTAATGTGATTATTTCAACCTGCACATCAATTTGAAATATCTGTTCAAATACTCTGTCCACTTTAAATTAGGTTGATTTTTTCTTATTAAGTTTTGAGAGTTTATATATATATTTGCAGTTCCTTATTAGATATAAGATTTGCATATATAACCTTCCAGTCCGTGTTTTTGTTTGTCTTTTCACTCTCTTGAAAACATGGGTGTTTTCTTTTTTGAATGTTTATATAAGATTAGTGAATAACAGACACAGGCATTTAGAAGCCAGGATAAAAATAAGCATGAGCAGTAAACAAGATAAGCAGGCAAAAAAGGGGTTGAATGGGTAACAATAAAATAGGAAATCTAATAGAAGTTCATCTTGCATTCATTCATTCAATTCACAAAGGTCTACTGAGCAACCATTATTTCAAAAACAATTGAGCTCATCTTTTTCATTGTTTTACTTTTTTATTAGAGAAGTTATAAATTTACAAAGAAGTCATGCATCAAGCATAGAAACAGAGGGTTCCTATATTTCATTTTATTATACCTTGTATGGATGTGGGGTACTTGTTATAATTGATGAAAGTACATTTCAAGTAACATATATGAATCACATTCAAATATATAATTCAGTGCTCACAATCTTGTGTTACAATCACCAATATTCATTACCAACATTTTTCCATCATTCTAGATACTCTGTATATTTTAAGCCTATTTCTTATTCTCACATTTTACCCTGGTAACCTGTATTCTAGATACTGTTTCTAAGAATTTGATTATACTAATTGTTTCATATCAATGAAATTATCACAATGTTTCTCTTTTCATGTTTGGTTGATTTCACTCAGGATAATGTCTTCAGATTCATCCATGTTGTTTCATACATCGAGCTTCATGACTTTAATGGCTGAATATTATTGTGTTGTATGCATATACCACATTTTGTTTATTTATTCCATGGTTAATTGATAATTGGGTTTCTTACATCTTTTGGTGATTTTGAATAATGCAGCTATGAACCTCAATGTGAAAATATCTGTTCAAGTCCTTGCTCTCAATTCTTTTGGGTATATATTTAGAAGTGGGATTGGGGATCATATGGTTACTCTATACTTAACGTTTTGAGGACCTCCCAATGGACGCACCATTTTACACTCCCAACAGCAGTGAATGAGTGTTCCTATTTCTCAACATCCTCTCAAATACTTGTAATTTTCTTTTAAAAATTTTTTTTAATAGTAGTTATTCTAGTGGCTATGAAATGGCATCTTATTGTGGTTTTGAGTTCCATCTCCCTAATTGTTAATGATGTTGGACATCTTTTCATATGTTTTTTGGAAGTAGTATGCCTTTTTTGGAAAAATTTCTGTTCTTTTGCTCATTTTCTATATTGGGCTGTCTTTTCTGTTTTTGAGTTTAAGGACTTGTTTATATATTCTGGATATTAGGCCTTATCAGATATGTCATTTCCAAATATTTTAACCCATTATGTAGATTGTACACTTTCTTGGTATAGACTTGTAAGGAAAAAAATTTACTTTTGATGAGGTCCCATTTTTCCATTTTTTTCTTTTGCTGTGGCTTTTGAAAAAAAGTCTAACAAGCCATTGCCTAGGGAAGTGGATGTGGCTCAACTGATAGAGTGTCCACCTACCATATAGACAGTCCAGGGTTCAAACCCAGGGCCTCCTACCCTGTGTGGTGAGCTGGCCCATGTGCAGTGCTGCTGTGAGCAAGGAGTGCCATGCCACACATGGGTGTCCCCTGCATAGGGGAGCCCACTTGCAAAGAATGCATCCCACAAGGAGAGCCACCCTATGAAAAATAAAGCGCAGCCTGCCCAGGAGTGGTGCCACACACACAGGGAGCTGATGTAGCCATATGACACAACAAAGAAGAGACACAGATTCCTGGTGCTGCCGAGAATGCAAGGAGACACAGAAAAATACACAATGAATGGACACGAGAGAGCAGACAACCAGTGGGGGGAGGGGGTGGGAGAAAATAAAATAAATCTTTAAAAAAATAAAAAAGAAGGCATTGCATAATACAAGGCCCTGAAGAGGGCTTGGTATGCTTTCTTCTAGGAGTTTTATAGTTCTAGGTCTCATATATAGGTCATTGATCCATTTTGAGTAGATTTTTCTATATTGTGTGAGGCAGGTTCTTTTGCAAATGGACATCCAGTTTTCCCAGCACCATTTTTGAAGGGTATGTTTTTTCCCAATTGAGTACTCTATCTCTCCTTGTCAAAAGTTAGGTGCTCATAAATGTAAGAGTTGATTTCTCAACTCTTAGTTTGATTCCATTGGTCTATATCTTTGTTTTTGTGGTAGTATCATGCTGTTTTGATTACCATGGCTTTGTAATATGTTTTTTATTTTGCTTTGTTTTATTTTGTCTTGTCTTTTGAGGTATCAACACAGGAGACTGAACCAGGACCTCATGTGTGGAAGCCAGCGCTCAACCACTGAGCCACATCGGCTCCCCTGAGTTGGTTTTTCATTTGTTTGCTTGTCTTTTTTTTTTTTTTTTGGAGGTACCAGGAACTGAACCCAGGATCCAAGTGAGAAGCAGACACTCAACTGTCTGAGCCACATCTGCTCCCTTATAATACGTTTTAAGATCAGAAAGTATGAGTCCTCCAGATTGATTATTGATTCTTTTTTCCAAGATGTTTGGCTATTCAGGGCATATTACCCTTCCATATAATTTTTTTTTTTATTTTTTAATTTTTAAAAAATGTTACATCAAAAATATAGGGGGGTGGTACTGTAGGGACAGTTACTGGACATTGTATGTCCTCCCATGGCCCACTGGGTGGACGAGAGTGTAAACTATAATGTGAACCATTGACTATGTGGTGCAGCAGTGCTCAGAGATGTATTCACCAAGTGCAGTGAATGTCCCATGATGATGCAGGAGGTTGTTGTCATGGGAGGAGTGGGGGGGAGGTATATGGGGACCTCATTTTTTTAAATGTAACATTAAAAAAAAATAAAGACAAAGAAATTTTAAAAAATAAAGATGATCTAATACCAAAAAAAAATTATATATATATATATATATATAGGGGATTCCCATATACCCCACCCCTTCCCAACATATAAATCTGAAGAATGTTTTTTCCATTTCTGCACAAAAGAGTGTTGGAACTATGACAGGAATTGTGTTGAATCTGTAAATTGCTTTAGGTAGAACTTACATCTTAACGATATTTAGTCTTCCAATCCATGAACAAGGAATGCCCTTCCATTTATTTACTTCTTCTTTCATTTCTTTTAACAATGTTTGTAACTTTCTGTGTATATGTCCTTTACATCCTTGGTTAGATTTATTCCTAGATATTTTATTCTTTAGTTGGTCTTGTAAATAGAATATTTTTCTTGCTTTCTCCTTCCTGTTGGATATTACCAGTGTATAGAAACACTACTGATTTTGGAGTGTTGATCCCGTCCTCCACCTGTTTTGGTTTGATGGGCTGCTCAAGAAAATGCCATGAAATGGGTCAGATTAAGCAATGGTAATTTATTTGCCCATGCTTTGAGCCTGGGAAAAGTCTAAGTAAAGGCAATGCTTTCTTCCCAAACTGTGGTGTTTTGGGGCTGGCAACTGGCAATCTTTGGTCCTTAGCCATTACATGGCAAGGCACATGGCAGTGTCGTGGTCTCTCCCTTCTCTTCTGATTTTTACTGATGTTCAGCAACTTGCTTCCTGTTGCTTTCTCTCCTTTCTGTCTGAATTTCATTCCAATAATAAAGGACTCCAATAATAAGGTTAAGATCCATCCAGATTGGGCAGGGCCACACCACAACTAAAGTAACCTCATCCACAGGTCCTACTTACAATGGGTTCACCCCTACAAGAGTAGATTAGTTTTAAGTACATGTTTTTCTGGAGTATGTACATTGTCAAACCATCACACCACAACTTTACTGAATTCATTTCTTAGCTGCAGTGGCTTAGTTGCGGATTTCTCTGGATTTTTTGTATATAGGATCATGTTGTCTAAAAATGGGGAAAGTTTTACTTCTTTCTTTGCAATTTGGATACTTTTTAATTTATTATTCTGGCTAGAATTTGCAGGAGATTGAATAACAGTGGTGACAGTGGGCATGCTTCTCTTTTTCCTGATCTCAGAGGGAAAGCTTTCAGGCTTTCACCATTAAGTATGATGTTAGTTATAGATTTATCATGTTCAGGAAGTTTACTTCTATTCCCAGTATTCAAAGTGTTTTTTATCAAGAAGTTGTATGGATTTGTCAAATGTCTTTTCGATGTGAATTGAAATGATCATGTGTTTTTTTCTTTCATTCTGCTAATATGGTCTATTACATTAATATATTTTCTTATGTCTGATCACCCTTATGTACCTGGGATAAGTCCCTCTTGATCATGGTGTATAATTCTTTTAATATGCTGTAGGATTTTATTTTCTAGTATTTTGTAGAGGATTTTTCATCTAGTCATAAGAGATATTCGTCTATTCTTTTCTTTTTTTTTAATTCTTTTCTTGTGATATCTTTATCTGGCTTTGGTGTGAGAATGATGTTGGCTTTAGAGCATGAGTTAGGGAGTGTACCATCTTCTGCAACTTTTTTGAAGATTTTGAACAGGATTGGCACTAATTCTTCTTGTAATGTTTGGTAAATTCCCCTGTAAATCCATCTGTTCCTGGGCTTATCTTTGTTGGGAGGTGTTTTCTTTTTTTAAATTATATCAGTAATTTTACAGAAAAATCATGCAAAAAAATGCAGTATTCCCACAGATGGCCCTACTACTAGCACTTTGCATTAATGTGTATAAAGAATATTAATATTGTACTGTGAACTATAGTCAATAGTTTACATTAGGATGTATTTTTCCATATAAAACCTATTATTAATTGTAACAAATGTTAAATTTGTTATAATTCATTGAAGAATCTTTTTATAATATTAACTATAGTCCATTGTTTATATGAAGGTTCATGTGTTGTACAGTCCTATGTTTTATTCTTTACTTTTTATTCTAGCAGCGTATATTCAACCTAAAATTCTCCATTTAAACCACATTAACATAAATAATTCAGTACTTTTAATTACACTCACAATATTGTGCTACCATCACTACCATCTATTTCCAAAATTAGACAATTAACCTAAACATAAATTCTGTAGTAATTAAGGATTAACTCCCCAATCTCTACACCAACCTGGCCCCTCATAACCTATATTCTAATTATGACTCTGTGAGTTTGCTTATGCAATTTATTTCATATCAGTGAAATCATAACAATATTTTTCCTTTCATGTCTAGCTCATTTCTCTCACCATGACGTCCTGAAGGTTCATCTATGTTGTAGCATATATCAGAACTTCATTCCTTTACATGGATTAATTGTATCTAATTCAATGTATATACCACATTTTTAATGGAAATGTTTTATTTTTAAAGAAGCTCTAGATTACATAATTGTTTCATCAAAAATAAAGGGGGATTCCCATATCCCACACTCTGCCCCTCCCAATCTTTTCCTCATTAACAGCATCTTTCATTAGTGTGCTGTTATTTTTTAAAATATATTTTTAATTAAAAAAATACTTAGATTTACACAAAATGTCACACAAAAATATATAAGACATTCTCACGTGCCCCATTCCCCACACTTCCCACCCTTCCTCACATTAAGAACTTCTTTCATTAGTGTGGTACATTCACTGCAATTGATGAACACATTTGGAGCATTGCCACTAAGCATGGATTATAGTTTAAATTCTAGTTTACAGTCTTTTCCACTCCACTCTGTAGGTTATGGCAGGATATTTAATGGCCTGTATCTGTCATTGCAATGTCATTCAGGAAAATTCCAAGTCCCAAACACCTCTTTTTCCCTTTCTCTGCTTTCAGCACTTCCAGTGGTCACTGTCTCCACATCAATGATATAACTTCCCTCATTGTTAGAATCACAATAAATCTATGGTAGAATATCAGTAAGTCTACTGTAGTCCATATTTTATCCCCCAATCCTGAGGATTCTGGGATGGTGATATCCACTCCACCTCTAATTGAGAGAGGACTTCTCTTGCTTGCAGTTGTAGACTCTCTTAGTTCCTTCGTATGGTGCTTGTCCACCCTCACCTCCTTGTTAGTTGTCCTGGGTGAGTCCAATGAACTGGAGAGTAGGTGTTGCAACTCCACTGAGGCTCAGGGCCCAGCTGGGACATGGACAGATTCAAACTATTCATTTGCTATTCGTTAAGATCTTTTATTTCTTCTAGAGTCAGTGTAAGTTGTTCATGTGTTCCTAGGTACTTAACCATTTCATCTAGATTGTCTAATTTGTTAGCATACAATTGATTATAGTATGAAATTGTATTTCATTTCTGTGGGGTCAGTAGTAATGCCCCTCTCTCATTTCTGATTTTATTTATGTCATCTCTCTTTTTCTTTGTCAATCAATCTAAGTGTTTGCCAATTTTATTGATCTTTTAGAAGGACCAACTTTTAGTTTTGTTAATGCTCTCTATTGTTTTGTAATACTTAATACCTTTTATTTCTGATCTAATCTTTGTTATTTCTTTTGCTTGCTTTGGGTTTACTTTGCTGTTCTTTTTCTAGTTTCTCCAGGTATGCATTTAGGTTTTGATTTGCACTAGTTCTTCTTTTTTAATGTCAATGTTTAGGGCTATTAATTTCCCTCAGCACTGTCTTCATTGCATCTCATAATATCTGATACATTGTATTCTCCTTTCCAGTTGTCTCATGATATTTAGTGATTTCCCTTGTAACTTCTTCTTTGAACCACTGATTGTTTAGGACTGTTGTATATAACTTCCATCTATTTGTACTTTTTCCAGTTTTCCACCTTTTTTTAAAAAGATTTATTTTATTTATTTATCTCCCCTTCCCACCCCCCTCCCCAGTTGTCTGTTCTCTGTGTCCATTTGCTGTGTGTTCTTCTTTTTGTCCACTTCTGTTGTTTTCAGCAGCATAGGAATCTGTGTTTCTTTTTGTTGCATCATCTTGCTGTGTCAGCTCTCTGTGTGTGCGTTGCCATTCCTGGGCAGGCTGCACTTTCTTTTGCACTGGGCATCTCTCCTTACAGGGCGCACTCCCTGCACATGGGGCTCCCCTTTGTGGGGTACACCTCTGCATGGCACAGCACTCCTTGCATGCATCTGCACTGTGCATGGGCCAGCTCCACACAGGTCAAGGAGGCCCAGGGTTTGAACTGTGGACCTCCCATGTGGTAGGCAGATGCCCTATCCATTGGGCCAAGTCCACTTCCCCAGTTTTCCACTTTTTATCAATTTCCAGCTTCATTACACTGTGATCAGAGAAGATACTTTGTATAATTTCAACTTTTAAAAATTATTGAGACTATATTTATGATGCAGCATGTGGTCTATCCTGTAGAATGTTCCATATGCATTTGAGGAGAATGTATATCCTGCTGTTGTGGGGTATGATGTTCTGTAACTGCCTGTTAGGACTACTTCATTATTCAAGTTCTGTTTCCTTATTGATATTCTGTCTAGATATTCTATCTATTGATGAGACTGGTGAATTGAAGTCAACAATTATTATAGAGGTGTCTCTCCCTTCAGTTTTGCCAGTGTTTGCCTCATGCATTTTGGGACCCTGTGGTTAGATGCATAAATATTCATGGTTGTTATTTCTTCTTGCTGAATTGCCCTTTTTATTAATATATAGTGTCCTTCTTTGTCCCTTATAATGGCTTTTCAATGAAAATGTATTTTGCCCAATATTAATATATCCACCCCAACTCTTTTTTTGGTTACTACTTGCATGGAATATTCTTTCATTCCTTTTATTTTCAACCTATTTGTGTCTTTGATTCTTAGGTGAGTTTCTTGTAAACAGCAAATAGTTGTATCATGCTTTATGTCCATTCTGTCAATCTGTGTGTTTTGATTGGGGAGTTTAATCCATTAACTACAGTGTTATTACTATAAAGACACTTACTTCAGTCCTTTTGTTTTTATATATAATATTTTTGTCTCTTTTTTACTTTATTGCAACCTCCTTTTCTCCATATTTAATCTTCTGTGATGTCTCTGACTGAACCAATTCTCATTACAGTCCCTTTAAGTTACCCTTAATGAAGACCTTCATTTCTTCACACTATTCCAAGCCACTATCTCCTATCTTTTCCTTTCAACCTGCAGAACTCCCTTCAATAATTCTTGTAAGGTAGGTCTTTTGTTGACAAATGTTCTCAGTTTCTGTGAATATTTTAAACTCTTTCTCATTTTGAAGGACAGTTGTACCAGATAAAGAATTTTCAGCTGGTAGTTTTTCTTTTTCAGTAACTTAAATATATCCTCCCAATGCCTTCTCACTTCCATGGTTTCTGGTGAGAAATACACATTCAGTCTAAATGAGTATTCTTTATATTTGATGAATCACTTTTCTCTTATTGCTTTCAGAATACTTTCTGTATCTTTGGCATATGACACTCTGATTAGTATTGTCTCAGTCTAGATCTATTGGGATTTATTCTGTTTGGAGTATGTTATGCTTCTTGGGCATGTATATTTATGTCTTCATAAATGTTTGGAAATTTTTGACCATATTTTCCTTAATATTCTTCCCCTTTCCCTTTTTTTTTTTCCTCCAGACACACCCATGTTTTTGCCCTTCATGCTGTTTCTCAAATATTTTCCTCTGTTCCTTCTCTGGGAATCGTGATCTGTTCTTTGTGTTTTTTGCAGAATTTTCTCCCCAGTTCTTATGAGTTGTTTAAATTCTCTCCCTCACTCAGTGCCCCCTTTCCCTTATACTTTTTAATTGTGGAACCTGTCCTTCTTACAGTTCACTCTCCCCCCCCGCCCCACCCTTTTTATTTTCTGTGAGACTTTGTTGCTTTTTGTTTCTTCCCCAATATGGTATCCTTCCCGGGGACCAAAATGGGGTCAATCTCAAAAGTTGGAAAAATCCAGAATAGTTTGCTTTGGATTTAAATAGTCCAGCAAAGAGAAACTGGGTTGAATAAGCACAGCTCTTGCCAACAGTTCTTCTGTACACTCTCCCTCTCCTTTGGGGGCCTCTTTGTATGCAACACATGCTCCTGTGTTCCACCATGAGTCTCTGCAGACTTAGGTCCCTTGTACCCAGATATGCATGAGGTTCTAACCTGCTGCTGTAAATGGCTCTATAGTCTACATACATGGCAGGAGGGCCTGGGTCTTGATGCCTCTGTGTGACAATCAAGCTGTGTGGGACCAAGTGAAGGCAGAAGTCCCAACTGGCAGGTCTAGGATGGAAATTTCCTACCTGATCTTGGAGGTTATTATTATTTTTCTTAGATTCAATTATTGTGGATTCCTTCTCCAGTACCTATCACCCTCCAGAGATCCAATCTAATGAGATCTGTCCTTTTATTTGTTGATTCTGAGCAGGAACTTTCCCATGGGGATGCCTTACATCACCATGTTGATGATGTCACTCTTTTGGGGGTGGGGTTTGATTACTAATGTAATCTCTTTGCTAAATCTGTTGAGACCCTCTACTTCTTTTTGACTCAGTGTAGGTAGTTAGTGTGTTTCTGGGAATTTGCCCATTTTGTTTATCTAATTACTTAATTATCTAATTTTTTGGCATGCAGTTGTTCATATTATCCTCTTTTCTTCCTTATTATTTCAGTAGATTCAGTAGTAATATCCCCTATTCATTTCTGATTTTCATTTGACTCAAGGTATTTTCCTAAGTTTCCTTGTGATTTCCTTTTCAACCTTTTAGTTGTTTAGGACTACATTGAATTTTCCATTTCTCTTTCTGTTACTGATTTCTATCTTTTTTCCATTGTAGTCAGGAAAGATACATTGTATGAATTCAATATTTTTCTAATTTATTAAGACTTGTTTTATGACCTAATATATGGTCTATGCTGCAGAATGATCATGTGTGATCAAGACAAACATATATATTGTTTTTGTTAGGTGAAGTGTTCTATATATGACTGTAGCAGTTTGATATGGTTAAGAATTCTAAAAATAGATAATGAATTATATTTCTAATGTGGTCTGTACATGGACATGATTGAATTATGATTAGGGCTTTGATGGGCCACATCATTAGGGCATTGAGTCCCCACCCACCAAAGGCATGCAAAAGGACAGAGTTGGGGGTTCTTAATCTTGGAGTTTTGATGTTAGAGTTTGATGCTGAAGTCTTAAGCTGGAGCCCTGGGAAGTAAGCACACAGAAGAAAGAGAAGAAAGCCCAGGGAAGAAGGGAGGAGCCCAGGAATCCTGAACCTTTGCAGGCATCGGCAACCATCTTGCTCCAAGACGTGAAAATAAACTTTGGTGAGGGAAGTAACTTATGTTTTATGGCCTGGTGTCTGTAACCTCCTACCACAAATAAATATCCTTTATAAAAACCAACCAATTTCTGGTATTTTTGCTTCGGCACCCCTTTGGCTGACTAATACAGAAATTGATGCCGAGGAGTGGGGAAGTGCTTTTGCAATTACCAAAATGTTTGGAACAGTTTTATAAATAGGTAAGGGGTCTTTTTTGGAGGAACTGTGAGATGCTTGATGGAGAAGGCCTAGATTACTTTGAAGAAACTGTTGTAGCAATATGGATGCTAAAGAGACATTTTATGATGCCTTAGAATTAAATGACGAAACTATTACTGGAAACTGGAGGAAAGGTGATCCATGTTTTAAAGTTGTAGAGAACTTAAGCAAGATTAACTCCTAGTGTTTTATGGAAGGTGGAAGTTGAAAATGTGGAGCCTGGGCATTTAGCTGAAGAAATTTCCAAAGTAAACCTGGAAAATGCGGCTTCGCTTCTGCTTGCAGCTTATAGCAAAATGCTAGATGAGAGAGATATGCTGAGGACTGAACTGTCAGGTACAAAGAAAACAGAAACTGATTCTGGAAATTCCAAGCCTCTGGAAATCAAGCTCCCAGATGAAAAGTGCCCCACTGGAGGACTTAATTAAACTTGGAACTGGTAAATCAAGTTTGAAGATGCAGTTATCTCTGAAAGACTTGTGGAAAGTCTTACTGTGTGATGACTTGGAACCCTGCTTCTTGCATGCTAAACCAACAAGGTTTTTGAGAAAGCTGTATGAACAAAACCACTGTCAGCCTGGAATCAAAAGGACATGGAAAGGAGACACTGAAGGAGAAACAGCTTTAAGAGGAAAACCATGGAAGCAGAGATCTGGAATTAGGACATCACCTTGGGCCAAGAGAGAAATCCCACCCATATGTACAGAGAGGGTGAGTTTGCCCCAGCAGTTGAAGAGGGTGGGAAAGTTTTGCTGCCCCAGGGTACAGAGAGGGGCAGTTAAGGTCAGCACCCCACAGGTCTGGGAAGGGTGGACTTGTACCCCCAAGGTTAGGGAAGGCCAGGTGGTCAACTCATTGCTCTCAGAGGGTTGAGCTTGTATGCCAAAGGTTAGGGGGAATGTTGTCTTCACATCCCTGTACTAGTAGGGTTAAAACTCTAACCCAAAGATTGGGTAAGGTGTGGTAGTCACCCCAACACTATTGGAGGGAGAGTTCTGGAGCTTGGTCAACATCCAGATGCTTGGTCAGGGTGGACCCAAGAAAATGGCCACTGGGCAAGCATGTGGAAAAGATGGGTTCCCATAAGCCACCAAGGAGAAGAGACCATCATCTTAAGAATGACTCTCAGACCGAAATCAAATGGAGGATGCCTGGCAGGTTTACTGAACTGGAAAGGACTCATGACTCATTTTTCCCCTCCAATTTCTCCTTATTGTAATATTTGTGTCATTCGATATTAGATGTGTCTCTTGTAAACAGTACATAATTGTGCATTATTCTCATCTCTACCATTTGATTGGAGAGTTTAATCCATTTACATTCAGTCATTATTAATAATGCAGAACTTCTGCCAGTTTGCTATTTAGTCTTTATTATTCAAACCTTTTTTGGCTGTCAATTCTTCAGTTAATGTCTACATTAATATTTATTTGATATTTTTGTACTGTACCATATTGAGTCCCTTCTCATTTCAATCAGTATATATTTTTCAACTATTTTCTTTATGGTTAAAATTTAACATCCTAAATATATAACAACCATATTTGATTTGATACCAACTTGACTTCAATAGTACTCATTACAAATTTTATCTTTGTAAATTTTATGTCCAATAACATATATTTATCATTACTCTTTATGCATTTGCATTTTAGTACCTTTGGAAAGTAGTTAGTGTAGTTATAAAAAAATACAAAAATACTAGCATTTATAATTACCCAAACGGTTACCTTTACTGGAAGTCTTTTTTCTTTATGCCACTTTGAACCACTGACTAGTGTCCTTTCCTTTCAGTGTGATAAATTCAACAGTAAACTCATTTTATTTGATATAGTGATTAATTTCCTTATTTTTAAAACTAAAGTTTAAACGTTTCATTTACAAATACATTTGTATGATTATATATTTGTGTATACCTAAATACACACATATAAAATATTTTAAGATAATTCAAGGGTTTATAAATAATAAAAATACAAATTTGAAATCATGTCAAGTGTGACACAGGCAATCTCATTTTGCCTAGATTTTCAGTGTTTATGAACAATGAATTTGAAAAATTTATAAATTCTTGATATATTTTTTTATGATGCTAGCCCTATGTTAATGAATTTATTCCTAATGTAAAAGGTTTGTAAATTCTTTTATACAAATTGCAAAACGGGAGATACAAAAGGAGAAAAATTAGAATACAGGGTTTCTTTATGTAAAACGTCAAGGTAATTCTCTATCTAGTTATCAAAATATTTTATTAACCCTCTGAACTTTTTGACTCATCAATTATTTTCACCAAAAAGCCTTATTTTTGAAAAAAATAAGTTCTTAATAAACATTTTTGTTTGTTGTATGTTTATAAAATATTGCCTTTAACTGTTTTGTGGTTATTTTGACTATATTAATATCCTGTTCCATAAACAGCCTTTCATGGTTTTGCCTTTTCCAAATTCAGGTCCCAACTCAGAATAATAAAATTATTAAGATTTCATTTAAATCTAAATTATGGATATTATCCAAATTTTAATTAACTCAAAATTATAGTAAGGTTGTTTCATTTAGAATTTTTAAAATGACAAGCCAAAATAGAAATTAAATTCTCTTAAGTTAATTAAACATAAAAAATTTATCAATATGTTTAATGATTTTCTAATTCTCAGGAATATAACTTTTGTTGTACACAAAAACTTGTACAAAGATTGTAAAATTATTTGTTTCTGGGTTAATAGGTTCCAATATTCTTCCTAATCAAGGATGATTGCCATATTCACTATCATATAAATCAAAAGGTCCAGGATATTTATCACTGTTCACACTGTTTATATCCTGTTCTTTCTCCCAGGGCAATCATGGATTATATTCTTAAAAATCAATTGTGTGTTACACCTAAGTAGAGAATTTCAATCTCTTACATTATGATAATTTTTCAGAAGTTTTCCGTCTCTTGGGAAATATTGGGAAACAATCTCCCTTAAGACTCAGTTAAAGGGACATTATCAGGTACTGTTGAAAACTGACACACCTGCAAAATGCTAGACTGTTGCTTCTCAAATTTATATCATTCCTATCCTAAAAGCTGAAGACTTTTAAGAGGCTTCCAGAAACAGGCAAACTTTGAAAGGAGAAGGTGTCTGCCAAAGACCTTCAGATCAAGTACATACTACATGAAGTAGACAACATCCCCCAAGACCTTCACGTAAAGATGACTACCACATGAAGTAGACAGCTTCTATGTACTACCCACAGACAAGGTCCAGATGTCTAGAATCACAGACTGCTCTGCTTCGATCGGCATGCTTTTGTTAATTTTCGAAGACGTTTTATTTCCTCTTTACTGTTTTGAAGTTATAGATTATTAACAAATATTTTAAACTGTTAACAGTGATAACTTAAAATCCCTAACTTTAATATTGCTTTTTGTATTCTTCAGCTTTAGTATGAGTCAAATACCTAGCAGCAATTTACTTGCTTGTGATTTGACTAAAACATACAAGCAAACTGTGGATTTGTACTCATTTTTCTTTCAGTTATATTCAGCTTCCTTTGATTCAATTTTATAGCTAAACTGACATGGAAATGCATATGGAAAAAAGCTAAAGAAGTACTGGCATATATTCTGAGGCTATCTTATCTTCACAGAAGTAATAATAATTTCACATGCCTTAAGATTTTTTGCTTTAGGTCTAACTGATCATCTCTATTTTTAAGGTTTCATGGTCTAGTGCATGATAATTCTTGGTGAGTGCTGGCAGGACGTTACAATACTGCTCAATAACACCATTTGGTTATTCTGACTGAAACAGATCATTAGGTAGCCCCTAATAACTGGTATTGGATGGAGCATAAAAATGTATTATTACTACCTACAATTTAGACAGACATCTTCTATCTTAAAATACTTATGCCTGTCATGGTCTCTGATATTATCCAGAATCCAATTAGGCACGAATTTTCCTCTTTTGAAGAAAATAGGTACTATAATTCAAGAAGAAGACAACTTGGATTCAGTTTGACTTAAAAATTTTTAATTACTAAAGGGGAATTTGGATTGCTTTCTGCAATCTCCAAGCCTATTTATTTCATACGGTACAAGAGGTCTGAAAAATCTTACATGTAACTGTACAGCATGCTACAGTATACTTTAAGAAAAGCAAGAAAAAACAAGACAATAGACTATATAACATCTCACCAAAGAGGTTCATGGAATTGGAAAATGGTGGTTCACAATAGCGCTGCTTTAGATGAAAGACTGGACTCTTCAGGTTGACGTTTTGTCTTAGGGGAAGAATGTTGCACTTATATTCTGACAAATCTCCTTGGTCCAGAAAAAAAATAGTTCCAGAAAACTAAAAAATACTGAAATCAGGTTAATTATCTAACACCCCATATCTGGTTCTGGAGGATCTACCGATTGGAGAGGAATGCTTTTCTCTTGGTTTAATTCATGCTCTCTTGCTTTAATGTAGAAATAGACTACAACCTTTAATTATAATCCTTCTCTTATATCTGTTGCAAAGATCAAATCTATAAACTCCAGAGTCTTTTTTTTTTATTTTATTTTTTTTAAAAATATTACATTAAAAAATTATGAGGTCCCATTCAACCCCACCACCCCCACCCCCCACTCCCCCCACAGCAACACTCTCTCCCATCATCATGACACATCCATTGCACCTGGTAAGTATATCTCTGAGCATCACTGCACCCCATAGTCAATGGTCCACATCATAGCCCACACTCTCCCACGTTCCATCCAGTGGGCCCTGGGGGGATCTACAGTGTCCCGTAATTGTCCGTGAAGCACCACCCAGGACAACTCCACATCCTGAAAACGCCTCCCCATCTCATCTCTTCCTCCCATTCCCTGCACACAGCAGCCACCATGGCCACCCTTCCCACACCAATGCCACATTTTCTCTGTGGACATTGGATTGGTTGTGTCCATTGCACATCTATGTCAAGTGGGGGCTTAGATTCCACATGGATACTGGATGCACTCCTCCTGCTTTCAGTTGTAGACACTCTAGGCTCCATGGTGTGGTGGTTGACCTTCTTCAACTCCATGTTAGCTGAGTGGGGTAAGTCCAATAAATCAGAGTGTAGGAGCTGAAGTCTGTTGAGGCTCTGGGCCTGGGTATCATATTGTGAGTCCAGAGATTCAAATCCCCTGAATATATCTTAAAACCCAGCACCAACTACAATTCCAGTAAAGTAGCATGAAAGTCTTGTGAAAAGAGATCCCCTCTGAGTCCAGTTCCATCACACAGAAACACCAGCTCCAAAGAAGGGCCATCTGACATGGCAGTGAACCCCATCTGCCATGACCATAGAACCCATGGGTCTCTTTATCCGTCAAAAGAACCAATACCTGGGGTTGTATCTACTTTATCTGTCTCTTAGACTCTGCTCAGTTGTGCATAAGGGCATTCCTTTTGACATAAACTCCAGAGTCGTAAATGCTGTTGCAGAATCACTGTCCTACCTCTTCAAATGATACAAAAATAATTTTCCAACAAAAGGAAAAATAGCCTATGCCACTTACAGGGATTGGAATGAGTGCTATCAGAAACTCTATACATGATCACAACACCTCAAAGAGTATTACAAATCTGGATTAGTTATTCTTAGACCATAATGGTCTTTATTCCTGCTTAGAGGCAGGAATGATCAGAAGAATGAGACTAAGAACAGAAACTAATATAATTTCTTAGCACTATATTAAACAGTAATGTGAGCAATATTATTTTCCTATATTAAAGTTAAACAAAACCGAGACAATGCATACTTCCCTGTCCCTATATTAATACAGAGAACAAGGAAAATAAGCCTGACCATAGCTCTGGAAATTATTTGCTTCTGAAAGAAAATTATCTGAATATATGTGTGGTGGTTTGATAATATTCATAAATCCCCCAAAAAGACAAAAATTATGCTTGTAAACTGGCCTGTTCCTCTGAGTATGACACCCTTTGAATGTGTTAGAGTCAGCTGACATGTCTTGATTAAATTACCTGTAAAGATTAGGGCTTTGATTTGACCATGCTGGTAGGGCATGACTCAGAATGAATCCCTGCCTCCTTGGTGGGCTGATATAAACAGAAACTCACAGAAAAAGGAAGAGAGAGAGAGAGCTTCATAGACATGGAAGAGGAGAGAACTTGGTCATTTCAGTACTGTCATGTGACAGAAAGGAGACGTTTTAAATGGCTAAACACTAGGAAGAGATTCGAGCCCTATGCCAGCCTACAGCTGAGATCAGAAGCTGGGCCCATGGAGCCTTAAGAGGAAGAAGGAAGGAGAGACCAGGTAGAGATCACCAGCCACCTAGCTTCAACATATGGCCACTGACTTTGGTGAGGAAGCAAACTTGACTTGAATTCTTTGGAGCCTTGTAACTGTAAGCTTTTACCCCAAATAAATACCCTTTATAAAAGCCAACATATTTCTAGTACTTTGCATCAGTACCTCTCTGACTGACTAATACAATTTGGAAAATCTTATTTAACAAAGCTAATATCATGTTCATCAAAACTAATGATAGAAGCTTTACCTCATTGTACCCTCTAATCCAAACCTATTTCTGCCCTTACAAAATCTACCTTAAAATCATTCATGCCTAATCAGGGTAGGCTGCTAAACCCTAAAATATCTGACCCTGTCCTCCCTATTCTGAGATGCTTTCTCAAGGTAATGATTTCTCTCATTACACTAAGTTTAAGAAACGTAGCTTTGCTTCATCAACAATTTTCTTCATCATTTAGAAAATCAACAGTTGATATATTAAAATTATTCCATATTATCAAGTATAAATCTCAAAATAAGAAAGAAATATATCATGAAATGTGTTGGCTTTAAGGGTATGGATTATATAAAGTCTAGAATAATTGCTAAAATAGATATATACAGATAAGTAAGAAAAAGGAAGAGAGGGGAAAGAGAACTAACATAAATTGGATAGCATTATGTTCAGTACTTTAAAGACATTATCTCATTTAATTGTTAAAATAACTCTGATAAATTTGCAAAACTTTGGGCAAGAAAATAGAAAAGAGGAGGGTAGATATCTTGCCTAACTCCCATGTTTAGTTCACGAAAACTATTTAATAAGAAATCAAGTCTTCTGACTCCAATTTCTGTTTTGCTATGCTCCCTGACAACTCTACAATAGTCAATTATTTACTTAGAATTAATCCCAAGGATAAAAATAAAATTATTCTTTTATAATTCTTTTAAATTAAAAGAAATGACAATTTTCTGAAAAATATAAACGACTGAAACAGATTCAAGAAAGAATTAGAAAACTGAATATATTTAGAACTATTAAAGGCACTCATTCAGCAGCTTAAAATCTACCCCAACACACAAAATCAAACAAACACAAACCACCACAAAACCTCCCATAAATCCTTGACGGTTTGTAAAGCAAGGACTATCAAACATTTAAGGAAAAGATAATCCATCTGTAAGGAAATTCTAGCCAAAAGAAAGAGAGGAAGAGACAGTGTCAGAAAAAGGGAGGGAAAGGGTGGAAAAGAGGGAAGAGACAGGAAGAGAAGGAAAGAGAGCATGTTCCTCAACTACTATGAAGTCATTATAATCTTCATATCAAAGAGCAAGACAAGGGCAGTACTAGAAATGAAAATTATACAGTCTAATCTCATTCATAAGCACAGTTAAAATATCATGAATAAAATATTAGCAAACTAAATCTAGTCACATATAAATATTTATACCTTTTATGATCAACATAATTTTATTTTATGAATGCATGGTTGGTTTAACATTAGACAGTCTGTTATTGTAACTTTCCTGAGGAACATAGAGAGAAAAACTAAATGACTGCTTCAAATGGAGAAAAATTTTATATATATTTCAACCATGAATTTTCATTTGTTAACAAACTAGGAATACTAAAACTTCTTTAACCTGAGAAAAGGTATCTATCCCAAATCTTCAGCAAACATCATGCTTAATAGTGAACGTTTGAAACATTCCCTTTATAGTCAGGAGCAAAATAAATACATCCATTATCAACATTTATGTTTAATATTGTACTAGATATCCTAAACAGCCCAAAATAAGAAAACAAATGATTAGAAGATTGCAGAAGGTCTTTCTCCCTACTTCCTAACTACATACAAAATGTATATATACACATATATATAAACCTTGTTGAAATTTAATAACAAAAGTTTGAGAATATTTGACTTAAGCAAAGATATTGGAGATCAAATCTCTGAATATGTAGTGATGTTAGATTTATTTTATGTATTTCTTTATTAGTTGAAGAGAGGATATGCTAAAATTTAACTGGATATTACACACACACACACCTTTTCCTCTCAAAAAGGAATGCAAGCTTCCAGACAGAAGAAACTCTGGCATATCAGAAAAAGTATTCAACAGATTAGAACAGAATTGAGTAGACTCACATGACTTAAAAACAAATCTGGCTATTCCTTTTTCAAGAAATTCATTACTATATACTATTCCTAGGTAGTAGTGAATTGATGAAGAGTAGGTTTTTTCAATCCAGAGGGCAGACTTAGCATTTATTCATTTATTGAGTCGTTCAATGAGTATTTCCCAATAAAGCTTGAGGTATCTAATTTAGTCTTTTGCCTACCAACCTATAATGGTAAGAATTAATTCTACTTAAAAAAATTTTCCCTGAAAGGAAAACTGTTTCAATTTATTTGCTAATATTTGCATGGTTTGTGGCTAAAATTGATATGCATTATGTTGATTTAACTAATTTAATACAATCTCTTGGAATAGTTCATGATTCACATCCTTAATATTGATATGTCTTTGCAATAAATATGAGTAACATATTATGTGTGCCTTATTTTTCTCTTTCTCCAATTACATTAGTTTTATAGGCACTGGATGAATATTGCTAGTCTGTATTCACATAGTAAACTTTATATATTAGACTGTTTCCTTTGTGCAAACATTACAACTTTGTTCTGGATTGTTACTACATTAAAATCCACAAGTGAAAAAAGATTACAATAAGGTGCTGCTTGTAAATAAATTTCAATAGAAAAAATCCAATTCTTTTCATTATGTAAGTATTTTGGATAAATGAAATGATGCAAAATACTTAGACAAATTTTATTTCAAAGATACAAAGTTGCATTATTTGTTTACCCATGCCATTTAATGTTAGCTCTGATTTCTGCTTTTTTTGGATAATATCTTTATCTAAATTCTTATAATGACTGTTTTACCCTATTAAATGCAATGTAGCAAAATGATTATTTCCATAAACTTATTTGAAAAGCTTTTTAGTATCATATTTATCCACCTGTCTTTTATTAATTTCAGATTAATCACATTCACTAAGTTTGAAGCTATTTCAAGTATTTAAATTACTTGATATCTGAGCAGGAATATCAGACACTTCTTGCTCCCCATGCCTCCATTTTCCTTTTTAGTTAGATTTCCTTTATATTTGCTTCAATTTGCAGCCAAGTCTGCCTAAAGTAGTAGATCTTGTGATCGTCTTTAAAATTAAAAACCATATTCTGCTATGTTCCTGGAGCCTGAGATGCCACATGCTACTTTGTGCCATTTCCAAATCATCCTAAGAAAGTTGGTCACAAGGAATTATAGCCATACAACAGAAAAGCGAAGAGAAAGAAAGGGTAATTTGAACTCTATGGGTATAAAGGAACATGAATCTATAGCTATGTAATAGGCTTTTTAGGTTAGCAGAATGAGCCAAACAAACAAACAAACAAAACAAACAAACATAAACGATAAGAAGGTTCAATAGGACTATAATTTAATTATGTAAGCTAATGTTTTCCCATAATCAAGAGGTACAGAATCAGATGAAAATGTGGCAAAATAGTAGGGTTACATGGAGTAACAGATTCAAAAAAAAAATCTATTTAGTACACTTTCAAACGAATACCTCAAAGGTCTTTGGAGACCACAGAGCTAGTGTGTAAAATACTATCTAAAGTTTAAAAATCAATATAAAACTATATGACTTGGTGGTTAAGAAAGCAGCCTGTTGAGAGAGACTGCATAGAGATATTTCACGGCTCTGCCACTTTTCAGCTCTGTCGCCTTGACTATGTTCAACAGTTTCATGCCTCAGCTTCCGTATCTGTTAAATGAGTATACTAACTCTACTTACCCCATTGGATTATTATAGGAATGAAATTGTTATTGGAAAGAATATTTAAAGCAGTGCATGGCATATAATAAATGCCCCACAAGTGTTAACTATTATTAAGTATTATCTTTTATGTCACGATATATAAATGAGTTAAATCATTGTATCATATTGCCATGACTCTCAGATTGGACCACAAAACAAAGACCAACTATATTCTATTTATCAGGGTCACATCCAAAGCAAAATGAGCCAAAAAGTTAGAAGTAAAATATTAGGCAAAAATATACCAACAAGATCTCATTGACTGCCACAGCATATATTGCCTCAAATGACAGGGCTCCTGAGTGCTCTAGAGACATCCAGACACTATAGGCAGGGAAGACAGTTCAGGAGTTTGGCACTCTGCCAGGGGGTCTCACTTTGGAATTTACACTCCCCGGTGTGACAGACTTGGACTCATTTGTGGTTTCCCTACACATGGCTCTTCTGCCCCTTCTATATGAAACTATACTTTGAACACCAATATCAAAAATCCTCCAACTCTGTCTTTGCCATGCCTTTTATCTGTGAGTCCCCACCCACCAAGGATGGGAAGTCAATGCCCTAATGATGTGATCCAATCAAAGCCCTAATCATAACTTAATCATGCCTAGGTACAGACCAGATTACAAACATAATCTACTATCTAATTTTGGAATTCATAACCATATCAAATTACTATACAAACAAACATGAAACAAAAAGAAATCAGAAGCTAGGATAATGTCATAACAAGCATATTTCAAAGTAAAAATCTTAAAATGGACATATATGGTGATTTAACTTTGAAAAAGTATATGATCTATATTCATGAAACTTTATGCAGTTGAAATGGCATTAGCATAAAATTCATAAAAACACATGAAAATTTACATAAAGAGAATATTAGAAAGAGATTTAACTCTTTCTTCAGAAGATATTTGCCAGAAAAAGATGATTCATGGAAAAATAAATACCAATGCATATATAAGTTTTACCCAATATCATAAATCACTGAAAAAAAATGAAATAATGAAATACGATATTCAGCTTTTAGATGAACCAAAATTAGATACTGATAACAAAATAATGGGGGCATGTATGGGTAAATGGAACAGTTGGTGGGTTGACAAATTGTTACAGATATTTTTGGAAGACAATTTGGTAATATCTATCTTAAGTTTGAACATTTATATCCCATAACCGTCAATAGTAATTGGAAATTACCCTAAAGAAATATGTGTTAATTTCATTTTTATTTAGAATATTCCAATATTGACAACAATCCATCAATCGGAAAATGGAAAACACTTTTCATAAAGTTTTCTATGAAAAGTATGAGAAAAAAGTAGTTCGATAGAAGGGACTAGAACCAAAGTAGTGAAAAGGAGATTTTTTTTTTTTACTTTTTGATGGGAGATACTTATACTTTTTAAATGAGGAAGGGAAATAACAAGTAAAGAGAGGGATATTGAAAATATGGATAATGGATGGATGGAGGCAGGAAACAATGGAACCCCAAGCATAAGCAGAAGGAGTCCCTTTTATAAGAGATGTGATATAGGAAGGAAGAGAAGATAGTATATACACATACTAGTATGATTACAGATTTGATTACAAGAGATTGGTGAATTTCACACTTGATGGTTTCCATATTTTCTATGGTTTAAGTGGGAAAAGAACTTAGCTTCTGGAAGTTAGAGTAGATACAGTCAAGATAGATTTGGCAGAAGTGGAGGAAAGTTAGTATTAGAACAGATGCTAGAGATTTAAGTATGATATAGAAACATTAACACTATTGGCATCAATCTGTATGGTTACTTACTTTCATCCACAGTTAGGATTGGCAGAGAAAGAAAACATGTAGGGCAGAGAAAAGGGAATTGAGGAAAGATTGGAAATGCAGTGGTTAAGGTGACATACAATATAGTCAAAACTAGGTCAAAATAGAGCTGAAACAAAAGGAGGATTAGGTAGAAAGTATAGGGTGGTCATGGGAATGAAGTCTCAATGTGATTGAAGAATATATAAAAGGCTAAGCGAGTTTAGCGATGCGCAGGTGGCAGAGAGCTGGTCACTAAGGGTAAGGTTAAAAAGGTTACAAAAGTTACAAAAATTCATAGCCGATGACAAGATTCAAGGAATGAATATCATGCTCCTGGGCAGAAGGGTTATACTAAATAATATAAAGTTGGCAATCATTCCTAAATTAATTTATAGTTCTATTTGCAGTTTCAAACAAAATCCCCATGCAACTAAAAAGGTGTTAAAGTGGTTATTACAATGCCTTTTTGAGAACAGCCAACAGATTTTGAAAAATCTAATGAAAAATTCATACACCATAATATGCTAAACTGTAATAAAAATCCAATACAAATAAACTGTGTATTAGTAAAAAAAAAAAAGGAAGAAAAATAAGCCAAAACATAGAGCCAGAAATAAAATATAACTTGAAAAATAATTTAGTATATACTAAATAAGGATTCAAATCAATTATAAAGATGAAAATTAATTAATAATTGATGTTGAGATAATGGTTAAGCCTTTGAAAAAATATACAGATCTTTTCTTCACATTATATACCATAATATATTTTAAATAAATTGAAATTTTGAACATAAAACAAATCTAAGCAAAAAACAACCACAAAACAAACTATCAGAAAAACATATCTGTCAATAATTATTCTAAGAGGAGAAGGTTTTTCTAAGGAAAAACTTTTAAAAAAGGTAAGGTTTATAAGCTATGAAACTTATGGAGGAAAAGATAACACCATATAGCAATGTAAAAACAAACTTTCTGCTTTCAGTACTGGTGAAAGAGATAATTCTGGCATACCCTCCAAACTGAAAACAGGTGAAAAATCTGGGCAAAATATTTTTTATAAGTTAAATTCAAGGCATCAAAGAGCTAACAAGACAAGAAAGAAATATGGGCTCAAGTTCTGGAAAAATAAAGACCCAGAAACCTGAGTCTGGCATTTGGGGCAGCTTTTCCTTTGAGACATCTGCCAATTCAGAAGGGTGATGGAATCTAGGTGAATTCCCTTTGACATCCTTTCAGGATTAGGGCAAAATTGAAGACCAGGGTCATCGGGCAAGATGTGCCTGAGGACTACATGCTAGTATAAGGATGAGTCAGATATAGACAGGTTCCAAAAGGGACTGAAACCCATCTCCAAACCATCTCAAACTTTATGGAACAAAGAATAACTTCAAACAAGTTAAGCAAATATTGACAATACTAAAAGCAGAAACAGAAACATCCATAGTCATCCTGGAATTTTTAAAACTTTTATAGCACTTATTCTAAATTTATTTATTTTAAATAATCTATGGATCAAAGGAATCAAATGGAAATTAGAAAATCTCTAAAAATGAACAATAATGAAAATACTGCATGCCAAAACTTGTGAGATACTAGTAGTTGTAATTGTTTATAGCTAAATTTTGTTATAGCCAATCTTGTGAGAAGTTTATAGCCATAAATGCATATATTAGTAAAAATGAAAGTCTAAAATTCTATTATCAATCATCCATTTACAGAATTTAGAAAAGGAACAGCAAAGGAAACCTCCAAAAATGTAGAAGGTGGGAAATATTAAAAGTAATAGAAAAAATAAATGATAAGAAAAGAGGCATATGCAATACAGAAAATTAAGTTGAAAAAATATGATATACAAATTCCAAAATGTCTAGGAGTAGAATGAAAAACAGGCATAACCTCTTACAATATACCAAAAATATTATTGTGAGCACTGAAGATCTAGAGCAGAGGTTCTTAACTAAGGGTCCATGAGTTGGAATTGAAATTCAAAAAAAAACATGAGTCTTGTGGGGAAGTATTGATGTGGGTATATTTATTAAATAATACACAGTATAGTGTGGACTTAGGAACAGGTCTGTGGTTTTCACCTGACTGGCAAAGGGGTCCATGGAACAAAAAAGTTTAAAAACCCCTGATCTAGAGAGTTGGGTAGGGAGGATATATGGGTTGGAAAATACAACATTATCAAAATATGAATTTTCTACAAAAATATAAAGCCCAAGCTCTATTACTTCAATGTGGTAGTAAATGTCAACTGGGAAATTAAATGACCTATTTAGGCAGGTAAAAGTACATATCTTTGGAACTTGGACAGGAATGGTAGTTATTTCTGAGTTGATTAAGGTTATTCTATGCCATCTCTGAACCATTGAGGGCTAAAAGAAAGATATCTTTTGCCATATAGTACCATTTAAAACTCTATAACCCAGGAAGTGTTTATTAATGACAACTGTATTTTTATCTAATTTAATTGTCCTTCAGAAGGTTTCATAGGACCATGCATTGTGACTGGCACTGGAGTTACCCCAAAAGGGTGTACAGTCCACTGTCACTTGTATGAGGGAAAATTATATTTTCAGAAGTATTCACAAGCATGGTGAGACCAAAATTTTTCTGCTTTTCTCAAAAGTCCTGGTGGCAGTAATCCTGAACTGTGGTTTATAAAGTTTCTCAGACACACCCAGGCATAGTAGACAAGTTGGATCTTACTTAGAAGAGGCCAAACATGAAACAAGAACTGCTCAGAGTCAGCCCTGAGAAATACGTGAGTTCAGAGAATTGAGCCTATCATCTCTTAAGAGTAGCAACCTCTAATAGACTTGTTAGCTTCTTATTTTGGTGTATAGTTCTCTTTAATTTTCACTTGCTAAATTAAATAATAGAATTATCTCTGATGGGTTATGTGGAATTATTGGGAAGGTCTTTCCTACATTGCAAATCAAAGCTTATGATTAGATTACTTTCCTTTTCTCTGAGACACTGAAGTTCTTAAAATCCTATTATTGCTTATTTTATACTTCTATTGGTGATGGTTAAATTCATGTGTCAACTTGGTAAGGTTATGGGGTCCAGGTGTCTGGGCAAGCAAGCACTGGCCTGTTACTCAGAGAATATTTCATAGAATTAAATCATCAGTAAGTTGATTACATCTTGGATAATTACATCTAAAACCAGTTGAAGAGATTACTTTCAACAATTATAGAAGTTTCATCTAATCAATTGAAGGCTTAAAAATGAGAGGTGATGACTTTAGTCATCAGAAGAAATAATTTCCATCTCTATCTCAGCCAGCCAGCTTCTCCTGGGGAATTCACTGAAAACCTTCATCAGAGTTCCCAGTGTGTGGCCTGCCCTATGGAATTTGGACTTTCCCATCCCCATAGTGGCATGAGAAAATTCTTATAAAATTCATAAGTATTATATATATATATATTCTTTCAGTTCTGTTTCCCTAGAGAACCCTGACTAATACAGTCTTGGTAAAGGGAATCGTTCTTGAGAAATAGAAACAATGATATTTCTCAATTGGTTTTGGGGTTTTAGAAATTATTCTCTAATCTGATTAGATTCAAAGACACTAATGACTCTATTTCCAACAATCAAAATGACACTGATAGCTCATGGTGTAAGTTGGCAATAGAGATATGCAAAATATCATCACTGAATATTGCTACTAAAATGCTTATAAGAAGCAAGGCTCTGGGTGACAATGTGTGTTTTTGACATCTTAAAAGAGTTTTGTAGAAATAAAAGATATAATGATGTTGACTGGTTGTCCTTAAACATCCTGGCTATAGTTGTGAAAGAAAGGGGTGAGCTCAATACATCAAATTCCCAAATTAAGTGCCACATGAAGAATGAAATTTTCTACATGTGTCTTAAAAGAAAATCTTAATTTGTATAGCTGCAGTCTGGAGATTTCTGAAAACCAGAGTCTCATTGTACAAGTGGCTGAATTACAATGTAAATTAAACTCCCAAACTTGCAGGGTGTCTGCTGTTAAAGTGAGGGCATTGATTGAAAAGGAATGGTATCCTGAAAATTGGAATGTCAATATATGGGTTGATAATGATGGCAATGGGGACACCCAAGACTCTGCTGAGTCTTTGCCAGATAACCATGTAATAGTCTGCCTTGAGGAGTCAGCCACCTGACCTCCAGGATGCCCTAAGGAATCTGCCATTCAACCTCCACCTCATGAGATTAATCCTGCTGTGCCTAATAAACCTGTAATCACCTCCTCTGAGGAAACAGCCCTCACTCCTCTGTCTGAAGAGCTCAATCCTTGTTCACAAGATGAAATGGCAATTGAATGTCCTACAAGTTGCCTTGCAAGACACTGTAATTTTTCCTCATGACTCACCACTTTCTTCCAGTACTATAACTGGACTGAACTCCCAACAAGCTCTGAAAGGTGAGGTATAAAGTATACTTCATTCCAAAAGAACTGCATGAGTTTTCCAATTTATATAGACAAAGAACAGGGGAATATATATGGAAATGGATATTAGGGAGTGGGTGGGATAATGGTGGAAGGAATATAAAGTTAGATGAGGCTGAATTTCTTGGTGTGGGCTCACTAAGCAGAGATTTGGTCTTTATGTTATACATTAAGAGGTTAGAAAAGGTTCTAACAGTTTTTTCAGGTGGTTAGCTGGAGTATGGATCAAAAGGTGGTCTATATTGCCTGAGTTCAAAATGTCAGAACTGCCCAAGTATAATATAGATGAGGGAATCTAAAGACTTGGAGATACTGAAATGTTAGAATGGATTTGTTATGTAAGACCTGTTTACCCACACCAGGAATGTCCACAGGATACATCTTCCATCAGGACTGTGAGGAATAAATTTGTGCAACTTCTTCCATCACTCCTGAAGAGCACTATGGTTGTTCTTCTCTGTATGAGATATTACTGGGGTAACTGCTCTCACTGTTATCGGAGGATTGAATCCTGGTTTGGCAGAAATCAAGAAGCAGAACCAAATCATGAAATACAGGCATGGCATGTAAGAGACAGCATCTTCACAGCAGTAATCACAATTCTGATTTCAGAGAGAATTTGGGGACAATGGTGTCAGATCAGGCAGGCAGGGCTCATCTCTTTCATAAAAACAACAAAGAGCCAAAAGCTGTACAAGGGACTTGCTTTGAGGGTCAGCAGACCAGGGCAGTGCTTCACAACTTCCAAGAGGGAGAAAGACAGAGAGACAAAGAACCCAAAGGTACAAAGGTGAATTACCAAACCCCCATGGCAGCTGGGAAGGGCTCCCCTACCCCAACCCCAAGATATTAAGCTGAGGTAAAACACCTGGATAACTGCAGCTGACTGAGAGGGGAGCAGACATCTTGCTTCCTGTAAGCTGTTATAAGGGAAAATAGAGGGGAAGTTGGGGGGCTTTTCTTCAGTGAATTCAGCCAGCAAAGCCCATTATGAATTACAGATCTGACCATACAAAACACAGGAAAACAGAGTTTGAAACACCGCTGTGGAAAGGTGCACTGACAAAGGCCATCTGCTGGCTGGACTGGAAATTGCATGGACAAAAACTTCATTCTAACTCCTGGGGAGAAAATCTGTTCCTCATTAGTGAGTTTCTGGCACAATAACTTCAGCTGAGAGATTTTAAAAACTTAAATAAGTTGAGCCAAATGCCAAAGAACAGCTGAGAAAAAAAAAAATAACAATAGCCAAGAGAGAGAAATTGACCAGCAGAGTAAAGTCACCTGCCTAGATATCAGCAAAAAATTAGAAGCCATATAAGTAAACAGAAAGAGATGGCTTAGCCAAAGGAACAAACCAAATAACCTGAAGAGATACAGGATTTAAGACAATTAATCAATGGTAATCACACATATCTCCTAAATTTGACTAAATTTGAAAATATGACTAAAGAGATAAAGTCTACTAGGAAGACATTGGGTGAGCATAGATAACAATTTGAAAGCCTGCAAAGAAAAGAAACAGACCTTATTGAAATGAAAGACATGATTGATGAGATTAAAAATACATTATTAGAGGCACAAAAGAGCAGATTTGAATTGCTTGAAGACAGAATCAGTGATTTCAAAGATAAAACATCTGAGCTGGAAAATATAGGAGGACAGAAAGAGAAGAGATTGGAAAGAATGGAACAGGGTCTCAGGGAATTGAATGACCATGTGAAATGCACAAACATATGCATTATTGGTATCCAAGAAAGAGAAGAGATTGAAAAAGGTGCAGAAAGAAATGACTGAAAACTTTCCAATCTTTATGAAAGACATAAATATCAATATCCAAAAAGGACAACACACCCCAAAGAGGATATATCTGAATAAATGTACTCCAAGACACCTAATCTGAGTGCCCCAAGATACCTGAGGCACACACTGGCATACACTGGAAAAGCTGAAGGGAAAAATTGACATCTCTACAATAATAGTTGGAGACATCAATACACCACTCACACTATTGAATAGAACATCTCTACAGAGAAAAAATAAACAGAGAGCTTGAACATTATGATAAATGAACTAGAGACAACAAATATCTATAGAGTATGCAAAAATCCTCAACAAATATACTTGAAAACAGAATCCAAAAGCACATTAAAAGTATAACATGCCATGATCAAGTGGGTTTTATTCCAGATATGCAAGGGAGGTTCAACACAAGAAAATCAAATAGTGTAATAAACCTCACTGATAAACTGAAAAAGAAAAATTCACATGATCTTCTTGACTGATACAGAAAAGTCATTTGACACAATATAGGACCCTTTCTTGATAAAATACACTCCAAAAGATAGGAATAGAAGGAAGCTTTCTCAATATGGTAAACTGCATCTTTGTAAAACCAAAGCTAGCATTGTACTCAAGGGAGAAAGACTGAAAGCTTTCCCATTGAGATCAGGAACAAGACAAGGATGCCCACTTTCACAATTATTATTCAATATTGTGCTCGAATTTCTAGCTAGAGTAAATAGGTTAGATAAAGAAATAAACAGTTCCTACATAGGAAAGAAAGAAGTAAACCTTGCACTATTTGCTGATCATATGATCCAATATTTAGAAAGTCCTTAAAAATCAACAAATCTAATAGAATTAATGCATGAGTTCAGCAAAGTGGCAGGATACAAGAGTAATATGCAAAAATCAATAGTGTTTCTATACACTACTGAAATACAATCTGAAGAGGAAATTATTTTTAAAATTCCTTTTATAATAGCGACTAAGAAAATCTAATATGTAGGAATAAACTTAACCTAGGACATAAAGGGTCTGTAGTCAGAAAACTAAAAAACTGAAAAAAACTAAACAAACCAAAGAAGCCTTAAATTAATGGAAGGACATTCTGTGTTCATGGATTAGAAGACTAAATAATGTTAAGATGTAAATTCTACCCAAACTGATTACAGATTCAATACAATCACAATAAAAATTCCAACAGCCTTTTTTGCAAAAATGAAAAAGCCTATCAAATATTTGGGAAGGTCAGGGGCCCCAAATAACCAAAATTGTCTTAAAAAAGGAAAATGAAGTTGGAGGACTCTCACTTTCTGACTTTAAAGCATATTTCGAGAATTAAGGGCACATGGCCACTGGGTTAGGCAAGTAATGTTCAGCTCTCACTAAAACAACAGAGAAAGAACCAAAGGCTGCCTCAGATCTGCTCTGGGATACAGCGGACCAGGACACTGCTTCACAACTCCCAGGAGAGTGAGAGACAGAGAGACAAAGAAGTCAAAACAACAAACTGTGAATTATTAAGCCTCCCAAACACCAGAAAGGGTTCCCCTCCCCACACGCAAGATATTAAGCAAGGGTAAAACTCTTAGCAAATTACATCTAACTGAGAGGAGAGCTGAGGTCTTCCTCCCTGCCAGCTGATTTGAATATGTATAGAACAGGAAGGTAATTCTCCTCATCTTGATGGGTACTGAAAAGATAAAGAAGCCAAAGGAAAATGTGGAGTTGTTCACCCCTGTGGCTGGAAGCGTATATGCCCCCCGCCCTCTGGGCAAATAAGCCCAGGTGAAGCAGCTGGCTCCCTACTCCAAACAGAGTGTGAGGGAAGATTCCCTGTGAGTAAGAGGGATCTGGGAGGGTAGAGAGTGGTTTCTTTGCAGTGAGTTAGGCCAGCTGAACCCCACTAGAATATCAGAATGGCCGTGACCCAACAGGGAAAGGGGAGGGGCATCTCCTCAGGCAAGCTGTCATGCCCACCCCACCCCAGGTAGAGAAAGAAATTAGATTAGAGAGGGGGCAGGGATAGACAGGCTCTTAATTAGCAGGAGTCTGCCAAATGGCAAGGAATCTAACCTGTCCGAGGGAAAGGGGGTGGATAACCTTCTGAAAGGCTAGCTAATCTAAGGAGACACTTTAGCCCAATGGAAGAATTCTTGTTGTGCATATACAAGGCCCCTGATTTGGTTCCCAGCTCATTTTAGAGAAATGATCCACTGAGTTATCAGGCATTCAGCTGAAACTTTATGACACGGAACATATAGACATTCTTGTTGTACTAGCTTTTTTTGGATCTCTCTTTCTTTTTCCTTTTTATTATTTTATTTTCCTTATTTTTTTCTTTCTCCTTTTATTCTTTTAGCTTAGTTGCTGCTCTCTTGATTACTGTTTGCTGTGTTCCCCCTTTCTTTGTTTCCCTGTTTTGTTTACCAGTTTTTCTATCTATGCTATTTCTTTTCTTTCCTTCATCTTTCAATCTTCTGTTTTCTGTTGTTGTTCTTTCACTCCACATCTTTTTGTTGGGTCTTCAAGTTTTCTTGTTTTTAATTCATGGTCTCCATTTTTTCTATTTTCATTCTTTTTTAAGCTTTTTTCTTCTCTCTTTTTTCTTTTCCTCTCCTCTCATCATTCTAGCTTTTATTTCATTCTATATATTTTTCTCTGTTCTGTTTCTTGTTTCATTGTTTCTTTTCCACTTTTTTATTCTAATTCCTGTGTACTTCTTAGTCATGCTAATTATTCATTTTCCTAAGTCTTGTACAGTTCCTCTTCTACCTTTTGCTATCATTACTACTATTATTCTTTTTCTCTTCTTATCCTTTTCCCTTTCTCTGGTTCTATTTTTTTCCCAAGTAAACATAAACAACAGCAAGGAAATAGAATAAGAAGAATGAAGTGTTAAAGTCAAACCTTACCCCGCACACACAACAACAACAAAATAAAACCTTAGAAAGAGAGACTAATTAACTGAATAAATTCATCAAGATAAACAGATGCCTAGACGTCAACAAAACATTACAAGCCATACTAAGAAACAGGAAGACATGACCCAGTCCAATGAAAAAACTAAAAATCAGGAGAAGATGCAGAACATGGCACAACTAATCAGAGATGTCCAAAGAAATATCATGAATCAAAGAAGTGAAAGAAGAGATTAAATATTAAGAAGATACTGGGAGAACATATTGAAGAAATTGTAAACATACATAAAAAGATAATGGATATGATAGTATAACAGTAGATTTGAACAGGTAGAGGAAATAATCAATGATGTGGAAGACAGTACATCTGAAATCAGATACATAGTAGAACAGATACATAAAAAGAAAAAATCCAGCAGGGACTTAGGGATTTGAATGACAGAAACACACAAACATATTCATTATAGGCATCCCAGAGGGAAAAGAGAAGGGAAAGGGGACAGAAGGTGTACTGGAGGAAATAATTGCTGAAAACTTCCCAACCTTATTGAGGAAGATGGATGTACATGTCCAGGAAGTGCAGTGTACCCTAAACAGTATAAATCCTAAAAGACCTAGTCTAAGACATATACTCATCAAATTGTCCAATGTTCAGGACACAGAGAGAATACTGAGAGCAACAAGAGAAAAGAGATCTTGATAGGATTATGTGCTGATTTCTCATCTGAAACCATGGAGGCAAGAAGGCAGTGGTGTAACATAGTTAAGGTGCTAAAAGATACACTTCCAGCCAAGAACTCTCTATCTAGCAAAGCTAGCATTGAAAAATGAGGGGAGTTCAAAATATTCACTAATAAACAGCAATTAAGAGAGTACATCAATAAGAAACCTGCCCTTCAAGAAATACTAAGGGGAATTCTGTATGTCAAAAGGGAAAAACAGGAGAGAGTTGGAGCACAGTGTAAGAACAACTAAAACAAGCAAACAAAAAGAAATGAAAACAGCATATGGCATATATAAACCTAAAGAAAATATGGCTAATGTAAGTAATTCCTTGACAGTAATATTACTGATATCAATGGATTAAACTAACCTGTCAAGAGATAAAGATTGGCAGAATGCATAAGGAAATATGACTCATCTATATGCTGCCTACAAGAAACCCTACCTTAGACCCAGGGATGCAAGGAGGGTGAAAGTGAATGGTTGGAAAACAATTTTACATGCAAACAATAACCAAAAAAGGGCAGGAGTACTATACTATTGGACAAAAAGACTTTAAATGCAATACTATTGTAAGAGACAAAGAAGTTCACCATATATTAATATTAATTAAAGGGGTAATCTACCAAGAAGAAAGAACAACCATAAACATTTATGCACCTAACCAAATTACCTCATAATACATGAGACAAACACTGGAAAAACTAAGTGGAGAAATAGATGCCTCTATGATTATAGTGGGGTGACTTTAATATACCATTATTACCATTAGCTGGAACATCTCAACAGAAAATTAATAAAGAAAGAAAAACTTTGAATAATACATCAGAGGATCTGGACCTAATAGACATAAACAGAACATTACTCCATCTTCTGGAGTGCACATGGATCATTCTCCAGGAGAGACCACCTGATAGGCCAGAGAACATGGCTCAGTGAATTCAGAAAGATTGAAATTATACTAAGCAATTTATCTAACATGAATGGAATGAAGCTGGAAATCAGTAAGGGGCAGAAAACAGATTGGTCACAAAGATATGGAACCTAAACAACACACTCAGACAAACAGTGGGTCAAGGAAGAAATCACAAAAGAAATCAGTAACTACCTTGAAATGAATGAAAATGTCACCACAACATATCAAAACATATGGGAGGCAGCAAAAGCTGTACAGAGAGGGAAATTCATAGTCATAAATGCCTATATTAAAAAAGAAGGAAGAGCTAAAATCAAAGACCTAACTGCACATCTGGAGGAATTAGAAAAAGATCAACAAACTAACAAAGAAAAAAAAGAGAGAAGATGCAAATACATAAAATAAGAAACAAGGAAGGGGATATCACCACTGACCCCACAGAAATGAAGAGTATCATAAGAGGATACTTTGAAAAATTGAATGTCAACAAGATGGATAATTTAAAGGAAATGGGCAAATTCCTAGAAACACACAAGCAGACTACATTAACAAAAGAAGAAATTGATGAACACAACAGACCAATCACAAGTAATGAAATAGAATTAGTAATCAAAAATCTCCCAACTAAGAAAAGTCCAGGACCAGACAGCATCACAGGTGAATTCTATCAAACATTCTGGAAAGAACTAATACCAATCCTGCTTAAACTCTTCCAAAAAATAGAAGAGAAGGGAATATTGCATAACTCTTTCTATGATGCCTACATCAGCTTAATACCAAAGCCAAACAAAGATGTCACAAGAAATGAAAACTATAGACCAATCTGTCTAATGAACCCTGATGCTAAAATCCTCAACTAAATTCTTCTAATCATAGTCAACAACACATCAAATGAATTATACATGATGACCAAGTGGGTTTTATCCCTGATATGTAAGGATGGTTCAACTTAAGAAAATCAATCAATGTGACACACCACATAAACAGATCAAAAGAAAAAAAATCACCTGATCATTTCTAAAGATGCAGAAAAAGCATTCAACAAAATACAGCACCCTTTCCTGATAAAATGCTGCAAAGACAGGAGTAAAAGGAAACTTACCAACATCATAAAGGGTATATAAATATCAAAAGCCCACAACTAACATCATATTCAAGAGTGAAATCTTAAAACCTTTATCTCTGAGAGCAGGAACAACACAAGGATGCCCATTTTCACCATTCCTACTTAACATTGTGTTAGAAGTACTTGTTCAGCACTTAGGCAAGAAAAAGAAATAAAAGGCATCCAAACTGGAAGGGAAGAAGTAAAAATTTCACTCTTTGCAGAGGACATGATCCTATATATAGAAAGCCCTGAGAAATCTATAACAAAGCTTCTAGATCTTATAAATGAGTTCAGGAAAGTGGCAGGTTATAAGATCAATGTGCAAAACTATTAGCATATCTGTAGTCCAATAATGAACAATCTGAGGAAGAAATCAAGAAAAAAATCCCATTTACACTATCAACTAAAAGAATCAAATACCTAGGAGTAAATTTCACTAAAGATATAAAGGACTTATACAGAGAAAGCTGCACAACACTGCTAAAGGAAATCAAAGTAGACTTCAATAAATGGATAAACATTCCCTGTTCAGGGATAGAAAGACTAAGCATTATTAAGATGTCTACCCTACCATAAATGAGTTACAGATTTAATGCAATCCAAATAAAAATTACTGCAGCATTTTTTACTGAATTGGAAAAGCGAACTATGAAATTTATTTGGAAGGGCAAGGGGCCAGGAATAGCCTAAGGTATATTGAAGAAGAAAAACGAAGTCAGAGGAATCACACTACCTGACTTTAAAACATACTACAAGGCTACAGTGGTCAAAACTGCATGGTATTGCCACAAGGACAGACATACTAACCAATGGAACTGAACTGAGAGTTGTGACATAGATCCCCACATATACAGTCACCTGATATTCAACAAGACCACCAAGCCCACTCAGCTGGGAGAAAATGGCCTCTTCAACAAATGGTGTTTGGAGAACTGTATATCCATATGCAAAAGAAATGATAGAGGAATACCACCTCACACCTTATACAAAAAATGAACTCATGATGGATCAAAGATATAAATATAAAAGCCAACACCATAAAGCTCCTAGAAGATAATGTAAGGAAACATTTACAGGATATTGTATTAGGAAATGGTTTCATGAACTTTACACCAAAACATGAGCAACAAAAGAAAAAATAGATAAATGGGATCTCCTCAAAATTAAAAACTTTTGCAATTCAAAGGAGTTTGTCAAAGTGAAAAAACAGCCCACTCAATGGGATAAAATATTTGGTAACCATATATATCATCGGGTTCTAATATCCTGCATATATAAAGAAATCCTACACCTTGAAAATAAAAAAGACAAACAACCCATTTTAAAAATGGGCAAGAGATTTGAATAGATACTTTTCCAAAGTAGAAATACAAATGGCTAAAAAGCACATGAAGAAATGCTCAACATCACTAGCTATTAGGGAAATGCAAATCAAAACTACAATGAGATACCATCTTATACCCAACAGACTGGTAGTTACTAAAAAAATAGAGGACTACAAGTGTTGGAGAGGATGTAGAGGATTAGGAACCCTTATCCACGGCTGGTGGGAATGTAGAATGATGCAGCTATTGTGGAGGACAGTTTGTCAATTCCTCAGGAAGTTAACTAAAGAACAGCCATAGGCTCCAGCAATCCCACCACTGGGTATATACCTGGAAAAACTGAAAGCTGGGACAGGAACAGATTTATGCACACCAATGTTCATAGTGGCATTATTCACTATTGTCAAAAGTTGGAAACAACCCAAATGCTCATCAACAGATGAAAAAATAAACAAATTGTCATATATACATACAATGGAATATTACTCAGCTGTAAGAAGGAATGTATTATTAATACAAGGGTTAACATGGATGAATCTTAAAGACCTTTTGTTGAGTGAAGCAAATCAGGTACTGAAGGACAAATATTACATGATCTCACTGATATGAATTAAGCAAATTGAGCTGGTTCAAACAGCTAGAGTTGGAATATAGGTTTATAGGAGATAGAAAGGGAGAAGAAGGTTGTGAGTCAATGCCCTTATGGGCAAAATCTATGATAAGGTGGAAGGCTGTAGTTGTGCAGTGGATGAGCATAACAGTGGTACAGTGATGCTATTTGGCTGGGTGGTGCTGGTCTGTTAGGTGGATAGGTTGGGGAGGATGGGTTAGACTGTCCATGGAACTGGAGGGAGGGTTGAGGGAGGGAGCAGGTGAAATCTGAGGATTTGTGAGTATGTCTTTGAAGCTACAATGCTGGGAATGTTCTTCTGGCAAATATGGCAGGGCAGGGTTATTGGTTTAAGGTGCTGGATGTGGGAACATGCAAGACAAGTCATACCTGGGGCAGGCTTCTAAGGAGTATGCAGTGTTCATCTTGTCATAATGTGTTGTATCAGGGGAGGGAAACTGACATAATAAGCGGAAAGGTGTTGGACTACCACCCTATGGAGTCCTGCTATGATCTCAAATAGAAGGGTGGCAGGTAGGAGTGCAGGAGTGCACCCCGCACAAGAAGTATCACCCCATGTAGGAATGCAGCCTGCCTAGTGGTGCCACCAACACGGAGAGCTGATGCAGCAAGATGATACAACAAGAAGAGACACTGAGAAGAGACAATATGAGATGCAAAAAACTAGGGACCTGAGGTTACAAAGAGAATGATCACTTCTTTCCCACTCTGGAAAGCCCCAGAATGGGTTCCTGGAGCCACCTAATGAGAATACAACAGACACAGAAGAATACACAGTGAATGGACACAAAAAGCAGACAATGGAGGTGAGGAGGGGGAGAAATAAAATATATATATATATATATATATATATATATATATAAAGGCAAATTAAAAAAAATAGAGGGGTGGGAGTCTCTTGAAAGCATAGGCAGTGTCTAATAGGGGAGCACAGGCTAGTAGTATGTTAAGCCCTCAATATTGTTGCAAGTAACTATGAATCTGGTTCTTCAAGGAATTAATCGTGAAGTTATCATTGGTTCTGAGTGGAGAGGGAGGGAGGAATAGAAGAGATGGAGCATGAGACATTTTTAGGGTGATGGAATTGTTTTACATGATCCTGCAAGGATGGATACAGACCATGTCAAACTTCATCAAAATCTCTAAAAGTGTAAGGTCCAAAATGTAAACCATAATGTAAATCATTAACCTTGGTTAGTAGCAACATCAGTTATAACAAATGCACCATCCACATGTAAAATGTTATTAATAGGAGAAAGGGAAAAGGGGAGAGGATGTTTGTAAATGGGAATCACCTTTATTCCGTATGTGACTGTCTGTAACCTAAAGCATCATTAAAAACAAAATGAAAAAATTAGACCCTGGGTGAATAAATGAAAGCAAATGTCACTGTACATACAACAGATCTTACAATGATGAAAGACATAATATTAATTTTTTTCAATTTTAGATTTTTTATTTTTGTATTACTTCAACCTTTTAAAAAATTTTGTATTTTATTTGCTATTTTTTAAACTATCATTATTATATCATTTTCCTATTAATTGTATTTGGTCATTTTGTTGGCTTCAATTTTGAAGAGGCTTTGGATCACAGAAGGGTTACAACTGTGGTGGGAGAGGATCATTGTTGTGGGGCATCAGAGATGAGGGATGCATGGAAGGAGGTTCCCCTGGGGCATACCTATAAGGCATATGAATGTGTTCAAGTGTTCATGAGGCATTGTTACAGTGGGTGGAGAGTTACATGATAACCAAAGAAGTATAGAATTCCTATCCTGAAGAGCTCTGGCACATTCTCTAATGGGACAGCAAGAATCCCCTGAGTACAGGGGCAATGACCACTGAAGGAGGATAGACCATTGATTGTGATGACTGTATTTATGAACCTTTACTTTTGAAATTGAAACAGCATAGTATTATAGGGTGCCTAAACATTTCCTCCTGAGATCCTCCTTGTTGCTCAAATGCGACCTCACTCTAAGCCAAAACTCAGTATATAAATGCATTACCTTCCCCCTAGTGTGGGCCATGACTCCCAGGGATGAGCCTCTCTGGTACTGAGGGATTACTACAAAGCACCATCTACCAATGCAACTGGAGAAAGACCTTGACCAAAAGAGGGAAAAGGTAAAGATAAATGAGTTTATATGGTTAACCTTCAAAGTGAGTTGGGAGGTCACAAATGCTATGCTTATGCATGTCTCAGCAGGATCTCATTGACTGCCAAAGTAAATACAACCTCAAATAGTTGGACTCCTGAGGGCTCTAGATATATCCAGACACTATAGGCAGGGCAGATAGCTCAGGAGTTTGGTGCTCTGCCAGTGGACTCTATTTTGGAATTTATGCCCCCTAATGTGATAGAGTTAGACTCAGTTGTATTTTCTCTACACATGGCTCTTCTGCCCCTTCTATTTGAACCAATATTAGTACTAGAGTTGATAATTGTATGTCCAAAAGACTTAAATCTTTGGTATGTCCATGTGCCAGTTGGGTCCTGAATCTCAAGACTGCAGCATCTACTCTCCAGTTCACTGGACTCACCCAGGACAACTAACTAGGAGATGACTGACAACTACCATCTCAAGGAACAGACAGTGTCCACAACTGCAAGCAATAAAGTCCCATCCATCTGCCCCAAGGGATCTAAGCCTCCTCTCAATTAGAGTTGGAGTGGGCATCACCACCACAGAATCCTCAGGATTGAGAAATCCTCAGGATTGAGAAATGGATGATGGACTAGAGTAGAATCACAGTTGTTCTACTGTAGACTTGTTGTGGTCCTAACAATGGAAGAACTTTTATCAGGGATGTGGAAGCAGTGGCCACTTGAGGTTCTGAGGGAAGGGTGAGGGAGAAATAGGCATAATTTGGGGGCATTTTTGGGACTTGAGAATTATCCTGAATGACACTGCAATGACAGATACAGGCCATTGTATATTTTGGAATAACTTGCAAAAATGTGTAGGGGAAGTATAAACTACAATGTAAACTATAATCATCACTAAGTGGCAATGCCAAGATGTGTTCACCAATTATGGCCAATGTACCACACTAATGAAGGATGTTATTAATATGGGCAAATACGGGAGGGCTAGGGAGCAGGACATGTGGGAATCCCCTATATTTTTTGTGTAACATTTGTGTAGTCTAAGTTTCTTTAAAAAAATTAAAAAGTAGATTAAAAAAATAAAAGACAACCCCCCCCCAAAATAAAGTATATTACTTAGCTACAATGGTATAAACAGCATGGTACTAGCATAAAGATAAACAGATTGACCAATGGAACCAAAATAAGAACTCAGAAATAGACCCTCAAATCTATAGTAAAGTGATTTTTGACAAGGCTACTAAGCCCACCCAGTTGGGTGAGAATAGTCATTTCAACAAATGCTGCTGGGAGAACTGGATAGCCATATCCAAAAGAAAGAAAGAGGACCCCTATCTCATACTTTATACAAAAATTAAATCAAATTGGATCAAGGACCCAAATATTAAAAAGTGACAACCCATAGAACTCCTAGAAGAAAACTTAGGAAAATGTCTCTAAGATCTTCTGGTAGTCAGTAGTTTCTTAAACCTTACTCGCAAACATGAGCAACAAAAGAAAAAATAGATAAATGGGACCTCCTCAAAATTCAACACTTTTATATTTCAAAGGACTTTGATAAAAGGGTGAAGAGGCAGCTGACTCAATGGGAAAGAATATTTGACAATCACACATCTGATAGAGGTTTACTATCCATGATCTATAAAGAGATCATACAACTCAATAATAAAAAAGGACAAACTACCCAATTAAAAATTGGCAAAACACTTGAAGAGACAATTGTCCAAAGAAGAAATACAAATGGCAAAGAAACACATTTAAAAATGTTCAGCATCACTAGTGATTAAGGAAATGCAAATCAAAGCTACAATGAGATATCATTTCACACCTATTAGAATGGCCACTCTTAAAAAGCTGGAAAAATGGAAATGTCAGAGAGGATGTAGAGAGATAAAAGTGTTTATTCACAGTTGGTGGGAAAGTAGAATGGGACAGCCACTGTGGAAAACTGTTTGGCAGTTCCTAAGGAATTTGAATATCGATTTGCCTATGTGACCCAGCAGTACCATTACTAGGTAAATACCCAGAAAGACTAAATATATTGTGTAAACTCATGAAGTTAATAATTAGAATATAGGTCACCAGAAAACAGAATGAAGGTAGGGAATAGAAAGGTGATGGTTAATCTGTTCAGAATTTGTTAAAAGGTTGTTTGTAAATCTTTGGAAATGAATAGAAATGGTGAGAACACATCATGGTATTTGTTGCTGGCAGAACTCCTATATAGGTATGACAGCATTAGAAAGGGAGGGCCTAAGGACATTTATATTACTGGAAGGAAAGCTAAAATATATAACATGGGATTTTATAACATAGTGAAACCTCATGTAAAATACAAATATGGGTGATACTGCATATATAAAACATAATAGAAAATATAAATACCAATAAACTAGAAAGAAGGAAAAAGAATAGCAGTTACATACAATAGAGGAAGCATAGAGAGATTAAGAGATGATGAGTTTTTGTTTCCTTTTTTCCGTAGTATCATTATTACTGGAATATTGAAAATGCTCTAAAAATTATTTAAGTGATGAATGTACAACTATTAATATGTGATTATACTGAATACCACTGATTATACACTTTGGATGGATTTATGATTTATTAATATTTATCAATGGATTTGATTTGTTAAAAATAATAATAATCTGAGTTCCTGAGACCTATGGAGTTGGCTAATAGATCATGGGGTACCTAGAAGTAAGACAGATGTGCAGCCTACTAAATTCTTACTTGATCTATATAAGCATAAGAGTTCTAGGTCAAGTGAACAAAATTCTAACTTGAATTACAGAAACAGAGTCATGGCCCCTTAATCAATTCCCAGACTTGAGACAGTTTACAGATCCAAAGCCTTTGAATGAAGGGAGGTCCAGATCCCCAAGGCGAAAGACCCTGATACAGTGCCAAAAATGTATACTGTTAATCTTTTTCCTAGACTTCTGCAAAGAGACCTACAGCCCTTCACAAGGGTAACATTGTATTGGGGGAAAGGAAATTATCAGATAATTCTATGATTATTAGACACTGGCTCAGAAGTAACATTAATTCCAAAAGCCCCCAAACGTCACTGTGGTCTACCAAAGTTGGAGTTTATGGAGTTCAGCAATCAATTCAGGTCCGTCTCACAGTAGGCCCATTTCCTGAGACCCATTCTTTGGTTATTTCCCCACTTCCAAAATGCATAATTGGAATAGATATACTCAGCAATTGGACAAATCCCCACTTTGGTTCCCTGATTTGTGGAGTGAGGGCTAATATGGTAGGAAAGGACAAGGGGAAGACATTAGAATTGTCTCTAGTAAGCAAAATAGTAAATCAAAAGCAGTACTCAATTCCTGCAGGGATTGCAGAAATTAGTGCCACCATCAAGGACCTGAAGAATGCTGGGGTGGTGATTCTCACCACATCCTCATTCACCTATTTGGCCTGTGCAGAAAACAGAAGGATATTGTAGGTTGACAGTAGATTAACCAGGTGGTGACTAATTGCAGCTGTTGTTCCAGATGTGGTATCATCACTTGAGTAAATCAACACATCCTCTGGTAACTAGTACGCAGCTACTTATCTGGCAATGATTTTTTTCTCAATTGGTTAAGATCACCAGAAATAGTTTACTTTCAACTGGAAAGGCCAGCAATATACATCCACTGTCCTACCTCAGGGGTGTATCAACTCTTCAGCCCTAGGTCACACTGTTGTCCTTAGGGATCTTGATCATCTCTCCCTTCCACAGGACATCACTCGGGTCCACTATATTGAAGATATCATGTTGATTAGACCTAGTAAGCAAGAAGTAGAAACTACCCTAGACTTATTTGTAAGACATTTGTGTGTCAGAGTGTAAGAGCTAAATCCCCCCAAAATTCAGGGTCTTTTCACCTCAGTGAAAGTTCTAGGTGTCCAAGATATCCCTTCTATGGTGAATGATATGTCATTGCATCTGGCTCTTCCTAAAACCAAAAAGAGACGCAACACCTAGTTGGGGTCTTCAGATTTTGGAGACAACATATTCCTCATTTGAGTATACTATTCTGGCTCATTTACTGGGTGACCCAAAAAGTTGCTAGTTTTGAGAGGGGATGAGAAAAAGAAGAAGCTATGCAACAATTTCAGGCTACTGTGTAAGATGGTCTGCCACTTGGACCATATGATCCAGCAGATCCACTCATTCTGGAAGTGTTATTGCAAATAGAGATGCTATCTGGAGCCTTTAGCAGGCCTCTAAGTGAAATCATACCACAGATCCTTAGGATTTGGGGTCAGAAACTTGCCATTCTCTGCAGATAACTAATCTCTTTGAGAAGCAGCTTTTGGCCTGCTATTGTGCCTTGGTAGAGACTGCTTAACCATGGACCATCAATTTACCATGAGAACTGAATTGTCTATCATGAACTGGCTGTTATGTGACAGGCCAAATCATAAATTTGGGTGTACAAAGCAGTTCTCCATCATAAAATGGAAATATTATATATGAGATAGGGTTCGAACTGGTTCTGAAGGCACAAGTAAATTATATAAGGTATTGGCCAAATGCCCATGGCCCCCACTCATATTACCATGCCATATTACCAACTCTTTCCCAACCTACAGTTTTGACTATTCCTTATGTGAGAGTCTTATGTGCCTTGGGGCGTTTCTTATGATCAGTTGACTGAGAAAGAGAAAACTCAGGTCTTACAGGTAGTCCTCCAATAGTACACAGGTACAAACCAAAAATAGACAGCTGCAGCATTTACAGTTCCAAACTGTGACATCCCTAAAGGAGATTAATAAAGGGAAATCCTCCCAGCAGGAGGAACTTGGAGCAGTGCAACTGGCTATTCATTTTGCTTGGAAGGAGAAATGGCCAGAGGTGCCTTTGTACATTGATTCATGGGCTTTTGCCAATGGTTTGGCTGGCTGGTCAGGAACCTGGAAGAAATATGATTAGAAAACTGGTGACAGAGATCTGGGGAAGAGGTATGTGGATTGACATATCTTAGTGGGCAAAAAAATATATAGATGTTTGTGCCACATGTGAATGCTCACAAGAATTAACGTCAGTGAGGAAGATTTTAATAATCAATTGAATAAAATGACAAAATCTATGGATACCAGTTCGCATCATTCTCCAGTGACTTCTGTCATTGCCTACTAGTGATCCACTATTACCCCTAAGTGATCCATTAGAAAAAATTTTGCTTCCTGTTCATGCAACATTAAGCTCCGATGGTCTACAGGTCTTTGTTCCTAAAAGAGGGATCCTTCCAACAGGAGACACAACATTGATTCCGTTGAACTGATAGTTAAGGCTGCCTCCTGGCTACTTTGTGCTTCTTATGCCTCTGATCCACTGGGTGGGGAGACTGATCCCAATTATCAAGTGGAAATAAAACTACAACTACACAGTGGATGTAAAGAGGATGCCTGAAATACTGGAAATCCCCTAGGGCATCTCTTAGTACTACCACGTCCTGTGATTAAAGATAACGGAAAATTGCAACAACTCAATTCAGGCAGAACTACCAATGGCCCAGAAATTTCAGGAATGAACGTTTGGGTCAGGTTATAAGACAAAGAACCACAGACAGCTGAGGTGTTTGCTGAGGGTGAAGGGAACATGGAATTGGAAGAATGAGAAACATGAACTATGACCACATGACTAGTCACAGAAATGAGGACTGCAATGGTTATGAATATTTCTTCATGAGTATGTTTGTGAATATATATACATAAAGCAAGTATTTTTGTTTTCCCCTATATTATCCCCTTATCATATAACCTAAGTTGTCTTAACCTGCTGGTAAAGCTTCATTGTATTTAAAATTTCAGACATCAAATTTAGGAGTGACTATTACCCAAGGACTTGCACCCTACCCTAGGGAAAGTGAGTGTGTTTCCAGTTGTAATGTATGACAATTGAGTATTATTAGGTGAAAATATGACTGTTATTATTTTTATTTAGAGATTAAGTATGGCTTAAGAAGTTGTGTTTGACTGCCAAGTTGACCAGGGGTGCACTGTTACGGTCAAATTTATGTGTCAACTGGACCACATTATGGGGTCCCGTTGTCTAGCCAAGTAAGCACTGGCCTGATTGTTACTATGGGATATTTTGTGAATTAAATCATCAGTAAATTGGTTGAATCTTGGATGATTACATCTACAATCACCTGAGGAGATTGCTTTCAACAATCAGAGACATGTCATCCAATCAGCTGAAGGCTTAAAAATGAGAGGTGATGATTTCAACAGTCAAAAGAAAGAATTTCCATCTCTAACTCACCCAGCCAGTTTCTCCTGGGGAACTCATGTGGCCTGCTATATGGAATTTGGACTTACCCATCCCCATAGAGGCAGGAGAAAATTCTTATAAAATTCTCATTATATAGATATATGTCAGGTCAGGTCTGCTTCCCTAGAGAACACAGAAAAACACATACTTCTAGGTGAGTTTCTATACAGAGCTCCAGATTCTCTTCACTTTCAACATTACATCAGGTCTCAGGCTTCCATTAGAAGCCTCCTAAGAGACCCATACCTTTGAACAGTGATATATGAAATTCATCACCTCTTCTTCTGGTTACAGAGTAAACTTGGATGGTCTTTAATCCAGTATCAGAGATGCTAGGACCAAATAGAATAATGGATTATCACAGGCTATAAGCATAGGAACAAATTTTTGTCTTTTTATGACCTTTCTCAACAGATTAGCATGCAGGAAATTGTCCATTAAAAAGCCATATATAGGCAAAGGTCATTTGGAGAATTAACTATAATGAAAGTTGGGCCACATGTGGAAGAGATTGCTTTTCTACCAGTAACAGTGCCAAGGGAATGATGATTTAGAAAATGATATATTTTCTTTATCATATCCAGTTACACAGAATTATCCACTTATTTTTGGAAAATTAATAAAACTAGGAGAAAGCATATTCACCTATAGATAACAGAATATGGAGCAATTTTTATGTCAATGATAATTACTTATTGAATAATTGTTATATATAAAGAATTGTTGGGATAGATGAATAACACAGGATTTCTTTGCTCATGGAAGTCAAATACACAAGTAAATACAAGGTAAAATAGTACATAATAAAGCCTCTAAGAAAGATACAGGCATAAAATTGGGTGCTCAGGAAAGGAAAAGAGTTTAGATAATAATCTGATAAAGCTTTGGGAAAAGGTCATGATTCAGAGGGACACTGAAGAATCAAAAATAGTTAGGATGAATAGGCATGAATAGGATGAAAGGACACTGATGATGGAAAAAAAAGACCTGGGCAGAGGTAAAGGGCCTGAAGGAGTAGAGTATGAGTCAGAAAAAAAGTTCAAAAGGGGCTTAGGAAAAGTACATAAGGGAAAGGAGGGAAAAGGCCAAAAGATAGGAGGAGGCCTTGCATTCTCTTTTAGTTTGCTAAAGACTGCCAATGCAAAACTGCCAGAAATTTTGTTGGCTTTTATAATGGGAAATTATTCAAGTAAAATCTTAACAGTTCTGAGATTGTGAAAATGTCCAGATCAAGTCATCATCAGAGATACTCTTTCACTAAAGATTGACAGCTAGCAGATCCTGGATTCCTACCATGTGGAAGCCAGGCTGTGTCTTCTCCTCCAGGCTCACTTTCTCCCTGAGCTTAGCTGTGGGTGATCAGGCATATGGCTTGTCTTTCCCTGGGGTTTGTCTCTTCAGCTTCTGGCTTCTCTGCTGATTCTAGCCTCCAGTCTCTCTCTCAGCCTTTCAGGGCTTCTCTTTCTGAGGCTGTAGGTGATTCTGGAGTCCTCTCTCACTTGGTGGGGTAAAAGCTTACAGTTCTGTTTCTATGTGTCTCTGAATGTTTTTCCCACCATTATTAAAAGACTTTAGCAAGAGGGTGGAGACCTGCCCTGGGTCACTCCTCACTGAAGCACTCCAAAGGTCCCCAACTGAATTCAATCTAATCAAAGGCCCCACATTCACAATCTAATCAAAGGCCCTTAACTGGAGTGATCTAATCAAAAGTGATCTAATCGAATGGTCCCTTAATTGAATCTAACCAAGGTCCCAACACATACAATAGGTTCACAGGCACAAGAATGGGTTTGCCCTAAGAATAGGATTCTCTGGGGTCCACAAAAGACCCAAACCAAGACACATTCCAAATCAGAATTTTTACTTAATTAGGTAAACACTGGAGGTGTATTGAATGTTTGAACCATTTGAGTCATTCCATTTGATAGCAATGTGTAGGATGAGTTGTATTGAGGCAAACAGAAAGAAACTTGAAAAACAAGGGAATTATTTATCATACTTACAGCAACAGTTCCAGAGGAAGCTGATGAGATCCTTGATAGGCAGTATGGCAGTATCTGAGATATGGGTAGTGATAATTTACCTCTCTCAAACACTGCACTTGCTGGAACAGCAGCTACTATACTAGTAAGAAAGCTTGGCACAAACTTATCTTTACAAATAAAAATGATAGAACCTGATATGGCAATTTCCAATCTAACACTTAGAGAGCAGAAAAATAAACATCTAATTCTAGCAAAAAGATTGAGCATGATTATTCAATAACTATGCTATTTCAAATAGACATGTCCCAGTGAGAGACAGTGTATTCATAGTGTATTCAAATGAGCTCAGACCATGATCTAAATTCCGCTCTAAATATTTCCTAGAATCCTAAGATTCCAAACAATCTGAAGTAGAGTAGGATAGCAATGACACATAATAGAATCAGGTATTTTTTAGTAGAACCAAATGGCCAGGCTGGGATGTGAGACAGTGAGTTTTCAATAAAGGAGTACAATAAAGTAGAAATAAAAGAGACAATGGAATCAGATCAATTTGTGTTTGAATTCTGGTTCCAGGTGATGTTGGGCAAGTTAATTTACCATACTGCACCTAGATTTCCTTTTCTATAAAGATGAGGGTAACAACACTACCTCACAGGATTTTTATGAGTATTATTTTAAATAACACTAGTAACACCCCTAGTCAAGGCCAACTCATAGCTGGGGCTCAATAAATCCTAATTTCAGAAATGGAGGTCGTATAACCACAAGATAGCTAATTATTAAATTATGAGAATATAGGAATAAATAGGAGAAGGTGAGACCAGTGTCCCAGAAGGGGAGGAATATTGTCAAGAACTTTCCATTTATATTTTCATTATAAAGTATAGTCATTATAAGTTTTCAGTGCTGTATCAGAGACTGTTAGTGGTCAGCTTTATTCTCCTCATCTTTCTGGGCACACAGATAGAGATTTCCCACTTCTATGAAGCTAAATGTGGGTGAATATAGCTAGCAAAATGTAAGTGGGAGTGATGTGTGTCACTTTGAAGCTGATCCATCAAAACCTCCCCTTGTAATTCCTTACTCTCCTTCCCCATTGCCAGGTGAGTAAGGATTTTAGAGCAGATTTTTCAAGTATATTGGTCTCAGGGTTCTTTCGTACTCTTAAAAATTAGTGGTAATCGAAGGAGCTTTTCCAAGTGGCTTATATCTAACAAAATGTACCATATTAAAAAGTAAAAGTGAGAAATACACATACTTAATTCATTCAAAATGAATCAAAATAGCTATATTTTCAAAACAAAAAAACAGAGTGGCACTATTTTACATTTTGCCTATATTGTTAATGTCTGGCATAATACAAGATAGCTTGTTTCTCACATTTGTTGCTACATATGAAGAAAACCCGGCTTCACAAAGCTATGTAGTTTGAAAGGAGAGGACTATTTTAAAAGATTTTTTATATTCTTTTTGATACTACATGAAAGCTCATTGTTTCATAAAGACGTGTTGCAATATAAAATCTGAAATCATATCAATGAACTTTTTGTATTGTTATATTAAAATCCATAGCTCTATCTTGCAATTTGAAAGAATCATTTACCAATGTATGATTTTACAGGATTATACATTAGTCATTTGGAAAATACTGATTTGCTGGCTTATGCAGATCTTCCAAATATTGGCACATTTCATTACTCCGTATTAAAAAAATTAACATCACTACCAATCTCAACAGAAAACTCTTTAAATATGGGAAGCTCTCAATCTCTTGAGTGGCAGATAAAAATTTTTGAAAATTCTAATTTTCACTTGAAACTTAAGATTTTATCATTAGTCCCAAATACTCTGTTGTCTTTGAAGTAATAGGCTCACTTTGTTCATTTTTGAGGAAATGTCTGCCAAATACCCCAGTCTGAATTTCTGTTATTTCCTATAACAGTAGTGTTCCAGGGAAAGAAAAAAAGAAAAAAAAATAGGCTAGTTCAGCTAGAAACTCACACACCACACACAAGGGCTTTTCCTTGAGACAACCTTCACACCTTGGCAGAAGGGCTTTGTCCATAGTTCCCATTTCATCACACAGAATAGGAAAAAGATTTTCACACAAAGGTCAAGATTTACTAAAATTAATAGTTAGTCCTCTTTCATCAAGGGTATTCTTACATGAAACTGGCAGTTTTTAATAGCAACTGAATGACAGTGAAGGATATAGTGACTCCTATTAGAGTTTCATGTGCTGCTTTGATTTGTTATAAGGCACCAGCCATTTTACCTACCATTAGTTTACAACATCAGCGCAAATATCAACATACTGAAAAAGGCAAATAATGTTTAGGTAATAGGTATTATTATAAAAATAGTTTTGACCTTGCAGACCCCCTGAAAGCGTCTCAGGAACCTCCCAAAGATCTGTGGACCACAGATTTGAGAACTACTGATCTAGAGGAAGTGGAATCACAGATGAATGAATAAGACATGCATGTTTAAAGGTCTAGAAGATAGCCTGCACATTTGTCAACGCCTCTACACAAAAAGACCTACACTGGACTGTGACATATTACTTAAGTCACTCAAATATTGAGGTTGTTTATTGCAGCAGTTTGCCTATTCGGAATAATACAGAACTTGAAACTTAGATATTGAGTGCAACCATGCCAAAACCAACTAAAATATGTGATATTAAACTAATGATTAGCATTTGGGCCATAAGTGGCAAGAAAAAGGAAGCTATGAGGCTGTAAAACTATCACCTGTGGCAACGTAAAAAGCAGGTACCTGCCTGTGAAGCCTACAGCTATAGAGGAAGTGATGAGAAAGAACAAAGTGATCACATGTGTTGGATGCTATTGCAGTCTTTAGCAGAATATTTCAAGAAAGAGATGAGTTTAAATTATGAATATTGGGCAGCCACAAAGGAAAGAATAACCCCTGGTTTTCTCACATTGGATCTGGCCGTGAAGGATAATGGAAAAGGAATATCTTCCCAGAGTCTGGAGCCAGAGGCCTTAGGAAAAAGGCAGGCCAATGTCTCCCATTCTTCCTCCACCTCAAAGGTAGTTTCTATCGTGTTTTTCCAGTTATGCTTTATCACTGTATATTATTATTTATATTAGGTTGTGGATTACATATCTTTTTATTTCTTAAACTGCTGGCCAACAAGAAAGCACATCAAGATCATGAGGAGAACTTCCTAACACCAAAGGCCCTGTACTGTGGTCTGGACCCAGTGACTAGATGGAATAACTTGGGTTGTCTTTCTAGAGGGGAATATGTCTCCTGTGAGGGAGGAAGAGTGAAATATATGTGATGTTTGGGAGAGTGGACCATACAGGCACTGTTAGTGCTTACCAATTTTCATGATTTCCTCTTCCTCCTGAGCAAAGCTAGACTGCTTTTTTCCTTTCCTCTTCTGTGTGGCCTTGTGACATATTTTTAGAAATTGGAATGTGAGTGGAAGTGATATGTGCCAATTTCTGAGTACATAAATACCTCATTCTCTTTTCTTGTCTTTTGGCTAATGGAGAAAATGCTAAAGATTTAGAGGACATGGATTCAAAAAGTAGAATGAATCTGGATCTTGGAATCATTGCTTGATATGAGCCCAATCCATTGGCCTGCACTGAACTTTGAAAAGAATGAGAAATAATACTTTTATTACAATTGCCTGTTAAGATTTTGCTTTTTGTTTGTTTGCTTGTTGCAGCAGTTAATTACCCTGATAAGCATTAGGGCTGAGATGTTTAATATTACAAACAAAATAATTTCTTCTACTTGTAAACTCAAGCCCCCACAAACTCTCAGAATATTTCTGATTTTTTGCTCATAAATATATAACAGCCTTCACTTCACAAAGCTTTTTACACCATGCTCCATTCTTGTTGCTAAAGTGTTCTTCTTATAACTAAGATCCTGTGGGGATTCTGAACTTATTCATTCATTTATTTTTTCTCAACTAAGAATCAACAAGTACTGATCGGGAACCTACAAGGTGCCAGGCTTTATGTTAGGTGTTGTTGAGGTAATGGTAAGCAAAAACACATGTGGTTGCTCTCATCATATGAATGATGCTAATTTATTTGCATTTCACTTGTTCTTTGAGTCATGTTAGATGCCATTCTAGTCCCACCTAGAGTTGAACTCCCAACTCTAGCTCCTGCTACCCATATTCAAACATAATTGATACATCCATTCAACTATCACAGCTGTGAATAAAATGTATGAAATAAAGGGGAACTATGAAACTGGCCACCAGACATTTGCAGTTCATGTTACTAATTAGAAACTCAATTCTTTTGTCATGTAGCTTGGGATATACAGAAGTAGGTTTAAAAATGCAAATACAACATGGAAATTAAATTGTTCTCAAAGGACACCAAATGACCTTGACCACCAATATTTAAATATCATCTAGCAATTTAAAGTTATGCAAATGTTCTGACAGAATTTGTTCAGAACACATGTTCTTCTCACTTTCTGGCAGTATATTCTGAAAATGGAATATTGAGTATTGTGGTAGTTTGGAGTCTTTTGTGGACCCCAGAAATTATGCTCTTAAATTAGTCCATTCCTGTGGGTGTGGGATCCTTTGGCTGGATTGGATTCAGTTAAGGGCTATTTGACTGTATTACTTCAGTGGGATTTAGGTGAGTCTTAATCCTCTTACTGGAGTCCTTTATACACTCGAAATGGCAGGGACACAGAAACAGAGAGAAAAACTCCCAGAAGTTGAGAGAGGAAGTCCCAAGAGCCAGAAACTGAAATCAAGAGAATACAGAAGCTGAGAGGAGGCCACTGAAGCCAGAAGCTGAAAGCAATGAGACCCAAAGGACAGTGGGGAGAAGAGTAGATGTCTTCATGTGCCTGATCACCCACAGCTGTAGCTCAGGGAGAAAGCATCTCCTCATGATGTTTCAAGTTGGACACTTTCATGGCCTCAGAACTGTACGCTTATAAGTTAATAAATCCCGATTGTAAAAGCCAATGCATTTCTGGTATATTGCCTTGACAGCTGTGATGGTTAGGCTAATGTGTCAACTCAGCCAGGTAATTGTACCCAGTTGTTTAGTCAAGTAAGCACTGGGCTAACTGTAATACAAGGGCATTTACAGACTTTAGTCACAATTGACTTTACAGCAGTAGTAAATCATAGATAGTTGATTACATGAATCAGGGAGATTGCCATCAGCAATGAGTGACACTTTATCCAATCAGTTGAATTACTTAAAAGGGGAAGTGATTCCAGCATTGAGTGAGAATTTCCCAGCTCGTTTTTAGACAGCCAACATCTCCCATAACTCATCAACAACTTTCATTGGACTTTCATTGGAGGCCTGGTTACAGCCTGCCTGTGGAACCTGGATTTGTGCATCCTCATGGTCATGTGAGAGACTCATAAAACTGCATACTATTGACAGATAATTCTTGTTAATTCCATTTCCCTGGAGAACCATGACTAATACAGCAGCCTTTAGTAAACTAAAATAGGTATGAAGAAATAGTTCATTATGGAACAATTTCTAACTTACTTTCATTGCCATCTCTGACCTATTCCTGACCATTTTACATCTGTCCCTTCTACTTTGAAATAAAGGCCACATCATTTCCCTAAAGACCTGGTAAGGTTGACATATTTGACAAAATATCCTTAAGTTAGAACCTAAAGTAAGCTTGGTCATTCATTAACAGTGTGGAATATTTTAAGTGAAACTTATTTTCAATGGATCTTTCTAAGCTTTAAATTATCATTTTCCCTCATCATAAAATCCATTAATATATCAAGTATGCAAGCCTTTGGAAAAAAGGTTTTCCCATTCAGCTTCCTATATTATAATTATGATAACTTTAAATAAAAGATTACTGAGTTAATTGAGAAAGAAAACTCACACAGGACCCAAAGGCTTCATTATTGCTATTTTATAGTGAGTTTTTATTTTACTAAACATTTGATTATGAGGGTCTATTATGGATTTATATAGCATAGCACTACTGAGGATGTTTGTTTTATCAGAGAATAACTGGTTGATTAATCACTTTAGAATGTAAGTACAAAAGCTAGGCAGGTTCACTTACAATAGCCAAAAGGAATTGGATTTTACTAATGTAAATTCACTTTCTAGGGGTATTGAAAAGTGACATAAAATTTTATTTACTGCACTAAATTACAAAAGTTTTTAAAAAGATACATGAAATGTTTATTGTAAGATTCTTAAGGACAGATATTAAGAATCACACATTTTGTGTACCTTGTGTTTTACTTTGCCACAGGGCTGCCAATGTAAAGTACCAGAAATGGGCTGACTTTTATAATGGGAATTTTATTATGCAAAAATCTTACAGTTCTGAGGTTGTGGAAAGTCTGAATCAAGGCACCATCAGAGATGCTTTCTCTCACCAAAGTCAGCTAGTTTTGACCCTGGTGTATTACCACGTGGCAATCAGGCATACAGCAGGGATCATCTCATCAGCCCTGAGCCGCTCTATGGGCCCAGTCTCTAAGGACCTCTTTTCCCTATGCTCTGCTGGTTGCAGGCTACTGGACCACTCTCAGCCTCTTGGGGCTTCTCTGTTTTCTTGCAGTCCTTTCTCTCTCACATGATAGGGTCAATAAGACAGCTTCCTTTCTCTCTGTCTCTGTCTCTGTGTCTCTGCTTATGTATCTGTTCTGTGCTCCCCAAAGTGACAGAGATAGGTTCATTATAACTTCCCTATACATGACTCTATTGCTCCTTTTATTTGAACCTATAATTAGCACTATACTTGTTAAATATATGTCCCAGAAACTTAAATTTTCTGTCTGTTCTTACGCTGGTTGAGCCCTGAATCTCAGCATAGTTGCTATGCCTACTCTCCAGGTCATTGGACTCACCCAGGACAACTTAGAAAAAGAGGATGACAGACAACGCCTCTCCCAAAAAACAGGAAGTATCTACAATAGCAGGCATGACTGTTCCATCCATCTGCCCCATGGGAACTAAACCCCCCCCCCAAGTCTGAAACAGAATGGGCATGACCCTCCTAAAATCCTCAAAATTGAGGAATGAACAAACATAAGGGGGGATTGCAACTATGGACTAAGGTAGATTTATTATTATTCTAGCAGTGGAAGAATTTGTATCATTGTTATAAAGGCAGTGAACACGACAAGTTCTCAGGGGAGGGAGATGGAAGAATAGATATAACATGGGACATTTCTGGGACACTGGAATTGTTCTGCATGATATTGGAATGATGGATACAAGGCACTATACATTTTGTCATAACCTATAAAATTGTGTGGGGCAAAGTATAAACTATATTGCAAATTATAGTCCATGGTTAGTAGCAATGCTTTAATATGTGTTCATCAATTGTAACAAATGTACCACACTAATGAATGATGTTGTTAGTGTGGGAAAGTGTGGGAGGGGAAGAGGGTGGCGTACATGGGACTCACCTATATTTCTGATGTAATATTCATGTAATCTAAAACATCATTAAAAATTTTTTAATTTAAAAAAAGACTCAGCAAGAGGGCAGATACTCAAACTGAATCATCCCTTATTAATGTATTCCAATTAAAAGCAATCTAATCAAGTGTTCTAAAGTGGATCTAATGCAATCAAAGGGTAAGAAACCCACAGGAATAGATTAGTTTAAGAACATAATCTATTTTGGGGATTCACCAAATTCAAACTCTCATGCTTTGCAATGATAGAATAGCACTGCTTTCAACTGTGGCACTTGAGAAATAATTGTTGAATTTGATAATCACATTAAAATTTTCCTTGTGTTTTTTTTAAGGTAAATTAACCGAAGCGTCACTAATAGGAATCTATATAATGTATAATTGGAAATCAAGTCCTATCCTACACTCAGTCTCTAAGGAGCTAAAATTTTTATGGTGGAGATAGGGGAGTGGGGGATGGGAAGATGTTAGAAAGTGATTGCTTCCTAATCACTTGGGATTTTCTCAATTCAGTGTGTGCTTAGTTATGAACAAAATAATTTGTTTAATCTTTATGATTAGAGTGTTTATGCTAAAATAGTGATTTTCATTAATCTGAGAGTAACAAAACCTACATTTTATACAACTATTTTCAGAATTCCCCATAATTTCTTGCTTCATTAACAGTTATATATATGCATATGAAATTGTATTGATATATATATATTCTTTCATCTTGTTTCAGAATATGTTCAGCTTCAAATAACATAAAACTCCACTTATATTTTAACAGTGCTTTAAAAAATAAAATTGTATTTTTCTCACATTCTTAGAACCATGAATATAGTATGCATTTGCCAATGATATGGAACTTAAGAATATGAACTGCATATTCTCTCTTATTATTTTGTTTCCTCAAGATGGCTATAGCAAATGGTTCATTGGCCAGAACTACATCACAAAGCCAGCATTAGCTGCAAGGGAGGCTAGAAAACTGATGAATTAGTCTTTCCCCCTGTTGACACAAGTGGAAGGGAGAAAGAACTAAGAGTATTTGCCACAAAAGTGTTTATAAGTTCTTTACAAAAAGGATTATTGGTGATTTTTGATAAAATCTAACAAATGTGTGGAAGAATAATTTCATGGATCTATATTCAGCATATTTATCTTTAGCCTTATTGTTTTATACAAAATATTTTTCTCAAAATAGGGCAAAGTAGGAGAAACCTACCCCAGCTCTTGCAAATACACAAATGCAATATACTCTCAACCTGTTTTCATCCTACCCAGTGGGACAGGTTACAGAGATGGCTGTATATTATATAATTCATGTCTATCTCTCAAATCTGTGCCAGATTGTTTCTAGTCAGTTAGGTAATTAGTGTTGTCTGGTATTATTAGGAATTCCACACATTGCCACAGTAAGTAGATTAGTTGCATTTAACAAATGAAATAGATCACATAAATCAAATTTCTGTATCCCTCAAGTTACAGAGAAGTTAATAGGAGGGCCAAGATAAGTAATCAGTGCCAAGAAAGGGAACATAAAGGAAGACAATGAAAGTTGCCTAAGGGTGATTTTAAATAGCTCCTGTTCCTTCCTGCACAAAAGAACACAGCCCAAATTGGTCAGTGATATCTACCTGCCACAGAGGCCAGGACAAATGAAAGCTTTACCTGCCTACATCAGTTAAAAGGTAAAAAGGAACACATTCCCCAGCTGATTTCCACTCTGTTTAGTGGCATAAAAAGAATGATACACAGTTATCACATACTCAAGGGTTCTAGTTAAATTGTATTTAGTATTTCTTGAAATAAGTTGACAATGGAATTGGGTTTGGAAATTGTTTATTATAATAAACAATTTGTTACTATGCTTCTGGTTATTTGTCTTTCCAACAAAATTCCCTGAGAAGAGGACCTGAATCTGTCATATTCCTTTTACATTGGTATCCCATATGCCACTTCAAAAAGAAAGATGACTAACAAATGCTCTTGATAATGTAAGGAAACCAATAAAATTTCCCAATGAGTAGTCTGTGTCTGTATATAATATATATAATTAATATGAAATTAATATGAATTAATATGAAATAATATGAAATAATATTAATATGAAATATTATGAATATGTTATATTCATAACATATTAATATGTTATTAATATGAAATTAATTAATATGAAATATGCAATCAAATTTGTCAAGTTTGTCGAGAGCTATTAAATGTATGGTTGGATGAATATTTTCAAATTGCTGAAACTTTAAGGATGATAATCACAAGTTATGTTATATCATAATCATGCATGAGATAAATATCATATGTTGGATAAATATTCCTATGCTTTTCTGATCAGTCCTCACTGTTTTCCAGGCTTTTAATGAAGATTCATAATTGTTTTTCATTTAACCTTACTCTTGAACAAATATATTTTCTGCCATTTATTCTTCAAGTATAAATTAAAGAGACTAAGAAAACATAATTCCGGAATAATTCCTTCTCCCTAGCTTTCTCCTAGACGATTATAATGGTTTCAGACAATCTACCATATGAGAATATATCAAAATGCTTCTAGATTAATTTGTCAAATCCAGAAATATGTAGCTTTGCTCAATATTTGGGAATATACATTTACTTAGGCAGCAAATATTTGAAATCAAATTTGCCTAGTATAGATCAGTGTGCTAGGGCCTAGGAATACAATGAACAGGACATACTTTCCCTGATATAATCAACTGGGCAGCAATCAAGATATGTGGTAAATAGGACAAGGGGAGGTACAGAGTATGCAGCAATAGGGTTTGGGAAGCACCTCATGGTGCTGGAACATGAGGCTTGGGATGAAAATGGAAGGGTGAGTTAAAGTTTATGAGGTTGAAGAAGGTTAAGATTGTTTCAGAAAGATGAACTATCTTGTAGAAAGCCCAGAAGTGAATAAGTATATGCCACATTAGAGAACCTGAAATTGTTTAATGTAGCTAGAGCATATATGTAGGAGGTAAAGTGAGGATTCCTGGCTTTAGTACTTACTTGCTATGAAATCTTGGGCTAGTTGCTTGACTTGGGCAAGTTACTTAGACCCCTGCATCTCATTTCCTCATTTGTATAATGGAGATAATATTTCTCATCTATAATTATTGTAAAAATGACTATATATTTGTGTGCTTATGTATTTATGTATATATAAATAGATTTAAAACTTTTTTAATTAAGTTAAATATATTATAAGTATAAAATATACAAACTAATTTTATTTTTTTATTTTTTATTTTTTTATTTTTAAAGATTTATTTTATTTATTTCTCTCCCCTTCCCATCCCCCTCCCCAGTTGTCTGTTCTCTGTGTCCATTTGCTGCGTGTTCTTTTTTTTTCTGCTTCTGTTGTTGTCAGCGGCACGGGAATCTGTGTTTCTTTTTGTTGCATCATCTTGCTGCGTCAGCTCACCTTGTGTGTGGCGCCATTTCTGGGCAGGCTGCACTTTCTTTCGCGCTGAGCAGCTCTTATAGGGCGCACTCTTTGCACGTGGGGCTCCCCTACTTGGGGGGCACTCCTGTGTGGCAGGGCACTCCTTGCGCCCATCAGCACTGCACATGGGCCAGCTCCACATGGGTCAAGGAGGCCCAGGGATTGAACCACAGACCTCCCACGTGGTAGACAGACGCCCTATCCACTGGGCCAAGCCCACTTCCCCAAACTAATTTTAAAAAGCAATTCCTCAAACCACACTCTAAAATTCCTGATGTGTTTGTTTCCTATAGCAGGTATTCCCTAAAGTGAAAAGGAAACTTCTACATCCATAACCAAATTTTTAGAGTAATCCAAATCTTACCAATAAGAATATTTCATGATGGCTTATATTCAGGCCAGGCAGTGGCAACAGTCTATTAATTAAATCCAGTATATTAAAACATAGCAGAATGGCTAATAAACTAATTCTTAATTTACATGTATTCAAATTTTTTGCAGGTATTAGCATATTAACTCTGGCATTGCAATACAGACAATTAAACAAAATATAATTATTTTTATTAATTGGAAGAAAGTATGAATGCTAATTTTTGAATCTTAGATCAAGGTTTGATATAATAGCTTAACTCAGTCTTAAATAATTTATACTATTTTAATGCAGAAGGCACTGGTTTTATATATTTATTTTAATTGCAAATTTCTGAACTAAGTTTAATTACCTTTAATATAATAAAAGCCAGTATATTGGAGCAGCATAGGAATTATTCTAAGGCATCACTAAAATAAATGTGACACAGAAAAGCAAAACAAAAATTGCAAAGGAAAACAGAGACATATTTTACATAGTAAAATTTGAAAGTCTATAAAGTAAATAAGGTAAAAAGCAAGTGACAAACTAGGAAAAATATTTGTAGTACTTAGGACAGCAAAGGTTTCATGTCCCTAACATATGAAAAAGAAATTGAGAAAAAGATGTAGAAATAAAATATATCAAGAGTCAAATAACTTTAACTTAGCTTTTGATTAAAATTATAGTTGAATTATAGGTCACAAATTTCAAAAGTATTAACGAGAAACTTAAAGTAAAAAACCTGTTGACATGTGTTTTGAGAATGAAAGCACTGGGCTATTCATTACTTTTTGTGTGGAAATAAATGTAGCAATATATATGTACATTTATCATATATCCTTAAATATCTACTTATTTTGTACCCTTTCATAATAAAGTTGAATTTATCCCTGTGCATCTAAGAAGAGCAATGCTCTTTCCTATAATAGTGAAAATTAATAAAAAAAAATTAAGTACCATTGATAAGCAACTTTGAGTCTGAATATATTTGTTTTAGGAAACTTTAATTATTATACTATTTGGTATAGAAAAAAATGTGTTTTTATTTAAATTTGTGAAGTTTTTTCTTTTGAAATTGATTATACTCACCAGTTTTATACCAATTAACCACTGACCAGGTGTTATAATTAAGTTTGCCAGTATATAAGACATGTGTTTACTTGTTAATAAATTAGCATTATTTTTTAAAGCACTGTGTCTTTTAAAAAGATCTATGTTAAAAATTACATTAATATACAAAAAAAAATCATCATTTTTCCACAAAGGCAAATACCCTATGATCAAAAGACAAAGAGGCAATTTCCTAAGACAGTTCAAAAAGCCATTAAATAATGGGGGGAAATTTCAACATTACTAGTAATCATAGATATGGAAAATAACAATGAGCTACCAATAAAAGATAGAAGGAAGGTAGGCAGGGAGGCAGGGAGGCAGGGGGGAAGGGAAAAGAAAGAAGAAATTGAACTATAGGCATGTTTTTTAGTTTGCCGAAGGGTTATGGATGCAAAGTACCAGAAGTGGGTTGGCTTTCATAAAGGGAAAGATTTAATCGGGGGTAAAAACTTACCATTCCAAGGCCATGAAAAGTCCAACTCAAGGCACTATAAGAGGTGCTTTCTCATCAATGTTGCTGCCATGTGATGAGGGTGGTGGATCTCTGCAGAGGACTCTGCCTTTCTGCAGCTTTAGGCAAACCTGGCATAGGACTTGTTCCTTCCTGGGCCTCTCAGGCTCATCATGGCAGGATAAAAAATGGTGGCATCCTTTTCTGGGTCTGTCTGTGTCTGTCCGTGTCTCTGGCTTTACATCAGACCTAGCAAGGGGATGGAGACTCAACCAGAGTGACACCTCACTGACATAGCCCAACCAAAAGCCATAAAAGCGATCTTATCAAGTAATTTACTCAAATGGCCCTCAACCTAAGTTAAAGCAATCTAAGGGTATCACACCCACAGGAAAAGATTACGTTAAAAACATAATCTTTCTCTTCTGGGGATTCATAAAATAATTTCAAACTGCCACATATGTGCTTGACATCTATACCCAATCTTGTCATTACTGAAAATGTAGCAATGTGAAATTATAATCTTCCACTATGGTACATAGCATTACCAATAAAGTATTCTTTTTCTTTTTTTGGAAGCAAAAATGTATTCTTACCAAAAAACAGAAACTGAACCTGAATCACTTCAAGCCAGTTATAGGGGAAAAAAAGAAGATTAAATAAACAAGTTTAAAAATACCACGAGGATTAGTTAAATCTAGAAAACCAAAAATTTGTAATGATCCCTTTCTTCAACAAACAAATTACAAGAAAGAAAAGAAGAAGACAATTGTAAACTTAAGTTCTTACCTGTTAGTGATACATACTAAGGTACTGATGGATGAAATGATATATTATCTAGGATTTTATTTAAAATACTATAACAAAAATAAATATCAAGGTACACAAACAAGAGTAGTAAAATGATCACACTTGAGGTTGACTGATTATATATTTTAGGGCCCATTTTTAAATTCTTTCTACTATTTTGTATGTATGAAAGAAACCATTGAAAACAATTCTGAAAGTGTTTGTAAAATACCAGTTATACCAGTCATCTCACTTCTAGGCATTATTATATATAAATGGCAATTTATTATTGCATTGTATAAGGAAAATAAAAAAATATGAACAATGAAAAATGAATATTGGTTAAATAAAGTGGATCTATATCACCCATTAAAAATCATAACAGGGAAGTGGCTGTGGCTCAATCAGCTGGGCTCCCATCAACCATATGGGAGGCCCTGGGTTCGCATTCTGGGGCATTCTTGTGAGGGTAGTCTCACCCGCAAGTGCAATGAAGAGCCACCCACCCACAAGTGCTAAAGAGTAACACAACAAAAAAGGGAGACAAGCAAAAAAAAACAAACACAAGAGAGCATGCAGCAAATGGATACAGAGAGCAGACAGCAAGCCAGTTGCAAGGGGGAAGGGGAAATAAAAATAAATAAATACAGACACAGAAGAATGTACAACGAATGGACATAGAGAGCAGACAGCAAACAAAAAGCCACAAGGGGGGATAAAAAAAAAATCATAACAAAAGGAAAATTGTTGAAATTAGCTAACAGAGCTTTGAAGGTTCAAGTCACAGCTACAATACTAGCCAGCTAGGCATTATTGTGTAATGCACTTAACCCATTTAAACCTCAACTCCTTATCCATAAAATGGAAATTAAAATAGTATACATATTAAGGGGTTATTTTTATAGTTAAATATTATGGGTGCTTATTTCCTGGTGGTAGGATTACTGTAGATTTTTCCTTTCTTCCTTTCAATTATCTCATTTCTAAATTATCTTTTTTATCCTCTGTACTGTGTGTGTGTATATATGTAAAAATTAAGATAAACTTACAAATATATCTCATTTTTTGGTTTCATGCACTCAAGTGTCTTCAGCTAAGATTGAAATAATAAAAGGTTAGTATATTGAAATATTTTCTACTTTTGGATGAAAATATTTTTTATAAGTAATCACTTTTTGTGAATTTGTATAATACAAATATGTATGAGGGTCAGATTTGAATAATCAGAGGATAAATCTCATACTATCTGGCTGAATAGAAGCAAAATTCTAAGAATGTAATAAATAAAGCCATAGTTGGTCCAAGGTAAAATTGTCAAGACCATAATCTCCTTCCTTTCCATTTTCTTCTTTCTCTTTGCTTTTACAGACCAGTCCTCATCTCAATGAAACACCTAATGCTTTCCTGCTGCCTTCTGCTCATTCCACAAATATCTTATTATTTGGCAATTTTTCCTATGGTGAAATACCAATTTCATAAATATATTGTATTAGATTATGTGAAATGTTTCTACCAGTTAAATTTATCATTTTCTACTATATAATATTAAAGATATATATGACAATTTAAAAGAAATTCCAGTTCTTACTTTAAAGCTATTTAGGTAAAAGATTTTATAAAATATATGATCTTTAAGTACAGAGTTCATACATGTTTTGTTAAAATCTCCATATCTCCATTGTCCAGCATACTGTAAGCATTTACTATCTGCTGAATTTGTTGAAGAAGTGTAAAAGTAACTAAGTTAGGGGCTGAATATAACTTTAAGACATCATGTAATATCATATGGCAGGATGGGACTCTGACTGTCCTAGGTGGGGTGAAGTAGGCAGCACTAACACACCATCATATGTCTGCCTCTAAGCCAACCAATGGGAATGCACAGCAGAAAATTTCCAAAGTGCTAGGAAGTATCAAGTGATGGGAGATGGTAGCAGATGAATAGGTCCCAGGACCGGGGCTCATGCATAGATGGATAGCTTCACCTAGTCTTGGAATGTGAGTGGGAGGGTTGTGGTAGTGCAGAGGTAGTGGCCAAAGCAGAAGAGGGCTAAGGAAAGGTGCCTTACCAAGTCCTTTTCAAGATAGTCTTAGAGACATAAAGAAATGAATGAAAGAGAAAAGGAATAAAAATTTGACAGAGATTAGCAAACCCAAATCTCTCATAGCAGAACCATGCCAAATAATCATTAGAACTTTTACACTGCAAAAAATTACCAGGGTGATAACAGGTTGTTAGTTTTAGTTCTGGAAATGAAAAATCCAAAGCAAGGAGAGCCCAGAAATCATCCTACAGCCAAGAAAAGAATGTTACCACCTTGCATTGAGCTATTTGCATTGAAATAAAGTTTAATTTCAGAATAAATAGAAGAACCTGCTCAGAACAAAAAAGTATGTCTCTCTGGAATAGACTCCAACAATGACAACGATTCCAGGGACTTACTTGTGAAAGATTTATTGCAAGTACTCTTGAGGAAACGGAACTTCCAATACAAGAAGAATCATTCCAAATATAAGACCAATATCTGCTATTCCTTAACACAGAATTGTAAATATTTTAGTTCAAGTAAATAAAAATCTATTGATACTGTCTTACCTAGCACAATCTCTGGACTGACATCTTAAAGCAAAGATTTACAATCTTTGTATATTTGATCCCTTCAATGACTTTGAAACAAACCAGTCATTTGGCAGGAGAATCTTTCGAATTGGAAAGAATTAGATTTTCAGATACTCTAGTGAACATAACAATACCTCAAATATAGAACAAAATGTTTGTCAATGGAAAAGGACTAAATTAAGTTATCACCAAGACTGATTCTCCTAGGAGGGCTTACTAACACAAATCATTTTCAAACTTAAATCTATGCAAACCAAAAGCATAGAGATGTACAAGGAAGAAAAAAGAGAAGAGAAAACAAAAGCTAGCAGAAGGAGAAAGTCCATATCAATGTATAAAGTGAGCAAAACTGAAAATAAGAAAAATAATTTAGATGGATCTGTCAGTTCTAGTGATGCTTACAGTGTTAATTTGGAAGGAGGTGTTCACCTCACTTCCTCTGCAAGAAAATAGATGAGCTCCTTTGAATCCAGTCCAGTAGAGGATTCTGATGACCTCTATTTGTCTTTTAAAATCACTCATAAGCACATTCAAAATCTTGCCAAGAATTAGATAGAAACTCATATACCAGGCCTCAAACTAAAAGAACATTAAAATATAACAATGAAAAATAGATGGAGGTTTCCAAGCCAACTAAAACTCTTATCAGAGCACCACGTGAAACTCATCAGTCACCTCATCTTAGCCTGAAGGATAGCCACAATTACTCCTTGTCTCTGGTAGTGAAAATCAGAAAATCAAATTTTTCTCCAAAAAAGAGTAAAGAAAGCCCAGTGATTTCTCTGCCTAAGCATAGGTGCACAACCAGCAAGAATTATAAAGGATCCAACCTGGATTCAAAAGTGAGAAAGGGGACCCTTATACAGATGCATGTTCTTGAAATTTCCTGTTTTCACACAGAAAGAAAAGGAAAGGCAAAACACCTCCAGATGAAGTTTAAAAAAAGTATTAACCAAATAAAATGCTTTTGTTGGATGTTGAAATTCATCCTACCCTCTATCCTCTATTCAAAGAATCTGTAAAATAGTACACAACTGAGTCAAATTGCCACAGAATGTTCTCTTGCCAGGACTCCATTGACCACAAATGTATCTTCAAAACTATACTTAAAATGTGATGTTTTATCTTAAACACATACTAGACAGGTTTATTTTTCTTTTGAATCTCTACAGCTGGACTTGAGCACTTGCAAGTTTAAATATCATACACTGCCTAAATCCCTTAATTTTAACCAATGTATATCTTATAGCAACATTTTAGAAACAAATAAGATGTTTTAATCATAAACTTTTGAAATCTTTATCATTTCCTTAAGTGGAAGATATGAGAGTGAATGTTTTTGAAGACATACTGAGCATCTTTTGAAACTCCATATTATATTTGAGTAAAAGCATATCCTTGATATTCACAATAGAGTATATCCTGCACTGTTTGTCCAGGCCCTTATTAAATGTTGTATTTAATTTCTCAGATCAAATGTGTATGATATCATGGCTAAAGAACCGATAGTTTTTTAGCTTCAAGGACTGAGTGAGTGACTAGTTTTGAACCCCAAGCTCTAAGAGTATATCATTCAAAGTGACACCTCAGGGAAGCAGATGTGGCTCAACCAATTGAGCTCCCATCTACCATGTGGGTTTGTTTGAGGGCCTCCTTGTGAAGGCAAGCTGGCCATGCCCACAGAGAGCTGATGGCTCACACCTGCGGAGAGCTGACAGTCCGCCGCCATGTGGAGACCTGGCACAGCAAAATGACGCAACAATGGGAAACAAGTAGACACAGAAGAACACACAGTGAATGGATTCAGAGAGTAGACAGCAAGCAAGTGGCAAGCGGGGGCAGGGATAAATAAACATATAATAAATTTTTTAAAAAGTGATACCTCAGCAAAATCATAGATTAATATGCCAAGGATTTACATGATAGTTCCTTAGTCAAAAATCTCAAATGTTAAATGTATGAATACCAAGGCCTTTTGTATTTACTTTACAAAACATAAGAATTTTGATCAATCAGCGGGAGGAAATTATAGAGCGATAAAATTCAATATAAGATAAAAAAGAAAATTTCAAGTTTGATTTGGAACTTAATTTCTAGAGTATATTATTCTAATTTTTTAGACTAGTGTATTATTAGTCAGCCAAAGGGGTGCTGATGCAAAATACCAGAAATTGGTTGGTTTTTTGTGGGGAGCCACCCACTGTGAAACCTATTTACAACCTCCCACAACATGGCGGATCTCACAACATGGTGGAGTTCACAAATCTGCCCTGTCATTTCCTTATTCTTCTTCCTCCCTGCTTCTTTGTTCTCCCCTTCCCACCACAACTCTGGTGACCATAGCAAAACGCATGTGCAAGGCGTGAAAATCTGCAGACCCGGCATGAACTTTCAGCCAATCCCCTCCTTGGACGTCTGCCACCCGCAAGACCAACTTATCACTTACGGACACGTTCCCTTCCCTCAGTATATATTCCCATGTTCTACCCCCAATAAACAAGACTTGATCAGAATCCTGTCTTGTCTCCATTCTTCTCATACCCCTGCCCTCACTTCTTCCCACAGGTCCCTGGAATCCGCCCCCGCTGGATCGGACAGTTTTTATAAAGGGTATTTGTTTGGGGTAGGAGCTTATAGATACCAGGCCATAAAGCACAAGTTACTTCTCTCACCAAAGTCTATTTTCACATGTTGGCGCAAGATGGCTGCTGACATCTGCAAGGGTTCGGGGTTCCTGGGTTCCTCCCTTCCAGGGTCTTTCTTCTCTCTGGGTTCAGGGTTCCTCTCTTTCCGAGGTTCCAGCTTAAAGCTTCAGCATCAAACTCCAACATCAAAACTCCAACATCAAAACCCTTCAACTCTGTCCTTTGCCATGCCTTTTATTTGTGAGTCCCCATCCACCCAAGGGTGGGACTCAACGCCCTACTGGCACAAGAGGTTTACATAATTACTTAATCAAGTAAACCTATGAATCCAATATAATCTAATATGCCCAGAGGAAAAGATCAGTTTACAAACATAATCCAATATTTCTTTTTGGAATTCATCAATAATATCAAACTGCTACAACTAGTATTGGAATCATTCCCTATACTTTGCACACTTATTTTTGCAGCATAAAACCTGTAGAATCCCTACATTCTAGTCTATGTGTTTTTCATTCAAAATTAAAACAAACTCTTGTCCTCCTACTTCTGTTTTTTTTCCATACCATTTCTTTAACACATCTTAACCTACTGCAAAACTTTCCATCTTTCAAGGCCCAAATCAAATGCTCCCCTTTTCCAGAAACTACTCTTGAGTACTCCAGCTAGTAGTTGTCTCCATATATTCAGAACTATAGTAATCTATTACTTAGGCATGTACCTTGAGGTAGTTTGAGTGTTTTGTGGACCCCAGAAAATTATGTTCTTGAATTGGCTCATTCCTGTGGGTGTGAACCTTTAATGAGATTAGATGCAGTTAAGGGTCATTTGATTAGATTACCCCAGTAAGGCATAGAGCACGGTAGATCTTAATCCTCTTACTGGAGTCTTTTTTAAAATGGAACTGGAGAAAGCCATGGAGACAGAGAGAAATATCCAGAAGCTGAGAGGCAGACACAGATGAAGCAGAAAGTAATAGAGCCTGGAGGAGATCAGCAGATGCTACCATGTACCTTGCCATGTACCTTGCCAGATGAGAGAGGAATCCAGGACCACCAGTGGCCAGTCCTCCATCAACTGATAAAGATTTTATTTGGACATTTTTCTCAGCCTCGGATCTGTAAGCTTAGAAATTAATAAATCTCCATTGTAAACACCAACCCATTTTTTTGGTATATTGCCTTGGCAGTCTTTAGCAAACTAAAACCATACCTCAATTGTAATGATTATTAAACACATTGTATGTCTCCTAATAGAGCTAATTAATCTAAAGAAGCAATTATATCATTAATTTTGGCCTACTCTATGCCATGTAAATGCCTTGCACAAAGCAAATATTCTCTTGTATGCATTCTACATCTTTAATAAAGGAATAATCCATTTCTATTAGGTTCTATTGCAACAACTATCCTCAATAAAGTGAGATGACTCCTGCCTGGCTAGTCAGCCCAGCCAATCACTGTCATGTTCAATGGGGTGCCGTATGTACATCCAGATTGCTTTCACACATCTGCTGAATGATTGATATTAATATATTATAACATACAAATGACCTCTCTTTTCTACTTCACTTAAGTCATGCCATTTGTAGTAAATAGTTCAACTTTCTTTTACAGAATAACTATTCCTTAATTTATGTTAAAAGTGGCCGGCTACCAATAAGATTAAGTGCTGATTTCTCACCAGAAACCATGGAGGCAAGAAGACAGTAGTCTGATATTTCTAAGAATCTACAAGAGAAAAACTTCCAGCAAGGAATCTTATATCCAGCAAGACTGACTTTCAGAAATGAGGGCGAGATTAGAATAGTCACAGATAAACAGAAACTGAGAGAATTTCTGAGCAAGAGACCAGCTATTCAGGAAAGATTAAAGGGTGTGCTAGAGCCTGAAAAGAAAAGACAGGAGAGAGAGGCCTGGAAGAGAGACTAGAAATGAAGATTATATCCATCAAAGTAACTAAGAGTATCAAAAGAGTGGTAAAAATAAAATATGACAGATAAAACTCAAATAGTCAGGAATAAACTTAACCAATGATGTAAAGCACTTGTATTCAGAAAACTGCAACTCAATGTTAAAAGAAATTTTAAAAAGTTCTGAATAACTGGAAGAACATTCCATGCTCATGGGTTGGAAGACTAAATATCATTAAGATGTCAATTCTGCTCAAATTGATATACAGGTTCGATGCAATCCTGATAAAAATTCTACCACCACTTAAAAAAAATTGAAAACATGATCATCAAATTTATTTGGAAGGGTAAAGGGTCCTGAATAGCCAGAAACATCATAAAAAGGAAAAGCAAACCCTTATCTCCAGACTTTAAATCATATTACCTAGCTAGAGTGGTAAAAACAGCATGGTACTGGCATAATGAAAGGCACATAAACCAAATGGATGGTCCAGAAACAGACCCTCACATACACAGTCAAGTGATTTTTGACTAGCCTGTCAAACCCACACAGCTCAGGCAGAACAGTGCGTTCAACAAATGGTGCTGAAAGAAATAGATATTCAAAGCTGAAAAAAGGAAAGAAAACCCTTATTTCATACCTTATCCAAAAATTAACTCAAAATGGGTAAAAAACCTAAAAATAAAAGCAAGAACCATAAAACCTCTAGAAGAAATTGTAGGAAAATATCTGGTGGTAGGTGGTAGGTCCTTAAAGGAGATAAGAGGAGGACTGAGATGGACTACTGATATTTAACATAAGTAGAAGTTTTAATTGGCTTTACTGTAAAAGTGTGGAAATGTATATAGTAGCACACAGTAACAGCTAGTTTATAAATGGTGATGTGACTGAAAATGATAATCTAGGTATGTAAATGTCAATTGACAGAAATAGAGAATAATCTAGGAACTGAATAGCACAGTAAAACAAGGGATGGATGAGAATTGTAGTTGATGGTGCAAATGCAAGAGTGTCCTTTGTGAGCTAGAGCAAATGTACATCACTATTGCAGGGTGGTGGGAATGTGGAGAAGCATGGGAAAGATACAGCGTGAGTGACCTATGGACTGGGATTAGCGGTAATAATACAATATTCTTCATCTATGTGAAAGATGTACTGTGTTGATAATGAGGCAGTATGGAAAATGTGAGCCAAATGTACACTATGGACATGGTAACAATCAGATGACATTATCTTATCTGTAGCAAACATTCCACCACAGTGTGGTGTGTTGATGGAGGGATGTTGTTCAGAAATTCTGCACATATGCATGATTGTTTTATATGTTTACAACTTCTGACGTAAAAATATATTTAAAAAATAATAATAGGGTGTGCTGGGGGAAAACACACCAAATGTAAGATAAGGACTCTGATTAGTAGTAAGATTTTGACAATATTCTTTCATAATTTGTAATAAACATCTCAAACAACCATGCAAGATGTTGGTGGAGGGTTGATGTGTGGGACCCCTGTATGATGTTACGCATGTTTGCTTTGTAAGTTCACAACTTTTACTATACACTTAATTGTTTATGTATGTTCATAAGTAAATGATATAAAGATAATAATAATAGATTGGTTGGGGGAAAATACTTTGATTAGTAGTAATATTTTGACAATGCTCTTTAATCATTAGTTAAAAGAGTTTAACAACAATGCAAGTTATTGGTGAAAGGGTAAGTTATGAGAGTCCTGTATGATGTTATATATGTTTATTCTGTAAGTTCACAACTATTGTTATACACTTATTGTTTATGCATGTTTATGTATGAATGATATACTTCAACTAATTAATTTTTAAAAATGATGCACCAAAAAATAAATAAATAAATGAGTAAAGCAAAAAAAAAAGTGGCCGGGAAGGTCCTGAGAGCCAACTTAATACATGCTATCATCTATCACTTAAAGTCACCAAACATAGGGGATTGTAGTAAAAATGTTGATAGGTTTCGAACTACTTATTAAAGAATTACAGCAAAACCTATAAAAATAAAAAACGATGCCAAAGACAAAGTCCTTCATCAAAACTTCATCTATCATATCTGTTGTTCCCTCAGGATTCTGATCTCTGCTAGAGGTAATCCAATAAACCTATTCATTAAATCATGTTAAGATATTAATGACTAAACAGTTTTCTAGTTCCATGCATCATTTGAATCTTAGCAGAAGATTTCTAAAATGCATCTGCCTCTCATCAATTGAGAGGATTATTTAGGAATTTAACAACTTGTAAATTCTTCCCAGAAACAACTACACTGAAGTCATAGCTTACCTTTTAAAATATCCCAGATGTGCTATTCATCTCCACAAGTTCAAAGAAAAGGAGAGAAAAACAACTTAAGATGTTCAAGACTTTGGTAAAGGAAAAAAAAATTATAAAGCTTATATTTAGATGTTTATACTATTCATACATTTGAAAAAATATTGATTTATTTTCTAACCAAACACTTGGAAATGAAAAATAGTATCAAATTTTAATATCACAACAGTGTGAACTGTTGGGATAGAGGAAGAAAAGGCACAAAACAAAGCAACTAAGGAGAGTGTTTATTAATAATTCTTAATTCAAAACTTCATTTATCTACATTTTGGTATTCCACAGAATAAATAATAAATATAGATTTAAAAACCAAATCAGAAGTTTGAAGATTATAAAAGAGATACTACATTAAAATAAAAGAATTTTAGAGCTGAAGGATACCAGATATTTAGCCGTTAGGGATCTAAAAAACAAAAAAATGAAGTAAAATATATTTTATTTTTCTTAAAAATTTATGTTTCTATTAGTCTTTTTGGATTAAGATATGACTTAAACTGTAGTTATAATGGATGGAAAATATGAGAATGTTATTTCAGTAAGTGAAACATAATATGAATTTGAGTAAATGTAGAAAATGCCATTTTATGTCATGAAAAAAGAAATACCACATGCAAAATTTCTTCCAACATACTTAAGCTCTTTTTCTAATCTGGAGAGGAGTGCTTTCATTTATTACATCCATCATCAGTATCATCAAATCTGGCCAGGTATACATAACTATTAATCACAACATTTATTGATGTTATCCTTGAATCACCTGAATTCTACTATCTAAGCAATATACCTGTTGGGGATTGAATTATATTCCCCACAAGAAATCTTCAAGTTCTAAACTCTGATCTTGTGACTGTAAACACATTTGTAAATGGGATCTTCAAGTCCTAACTCCTGCTGCTATGGATGTAGACTTACTTGTAAATTTTCAAAGACCCTAATTAAGATGAGGCCAAATTGAATGATGGTGGGCCTTACTTCAATATGCCTGCGTACTTATAAGCAGAAGAAATTCTGATGCAGCAGAATGGATGCCACAGGAGGAGAGAGGAGACAGATCACCACGTGATGGAGAATTGCTGGAAAGTTACCACCAGAACACTGCAAACTTTAGAGAAAGTATGACCTTGCCAACAACTTGATTTTGAACTTCTAGCCTCCAAAACTATGAGCCAATAAATTCCTGTTGTTTAACTTCAACAATTTGTGGTATTTGTAAAAGTAGCCCTGGAAAACTAAGCCAATATCATAGAACAAGGGTGGCTGAAGTTCAATAATAAAAACTGAATTTTTAAAATGTGAAAATTACACTGAGATAATGAATTCCAACAGTTTTTTTTATTATATTTAATTTCTTTTATTAAAACCTATTTCATTTAAACTATTGCATTTTAAGGCATTTTAAAAACTCAGATATATAGTAAAATATGTATCATAAGATCTACTTATTAAAACTCATAAGACTATTTCAAAATCATAAGACTATTTCAAAGGACATTTATTCATTTGTGAACATTGTGCACAATATTCTAATTATTCAGTGCTATGGTCAAAACTGACTGCTCATGAAGAAAGTTTTTGTCATTTGGTACCATCAGTTGACTATGAAAACATCTGAAAAATAAAGATGCAATTTATAACTTAGAATAGACCCATTTGAAGCATGATGTTTCAAAAATAATTGAACAGGAGACAGAAAATCTGAATTTTGTTTCTTGCTCTGGCATTTTAATGTCATGCAAACATGGGATTAACTAAATCTCAGTTTCTTTATTTGTAAGAAAAATTGGTAGAATTTCCCCTTCTAACTCCCTAACAGTCTCATGAAAAAACAAATAGTATGTATATGAATATGTTTTACACATCATTAGGATTATATAATTCAAAGTTTTAATATTTAAGTAATGTTTTTCATAATAAAAAATTGGAAAAAATATATATGTGAACCAGAAGAAATATCTTTACAGGAGAAGTAAATTCAGCTGTCTGGGAAGCGGACTTGGCCCAGTGGTTAGGGCATCTGTCTACCACACGGGAGGTCCTCGGTTCAAACTCCAGGCCTCCTTGACCCATGTGCAGCTGGCCCATGTGCAGTGCTGATGCACTCAAGGAGTGCCCTGCCATGCAGAGGTGTCCTCCACGTAGGGGAGCCCCATGCGCAAGGAGTGCACCCCATAAGGAGAGCCACCCAGCACGAAAAAAAGTGCAGCCTGCCTAAGAATGGCGCCGCCCATACGGAGAGCTGACACAACAAGATGACACAACAAATAGAAACACAGATTCCCATGCTGCTCACAACAACAGAAGCGGACAAAGAAAAAGATGCAGCAAGCAGACACAGAGAACAGACAACTGGGGCAGGGGGGATGGGGGGGAAGGGGAGAGAAATTAATAAATAAATAAATCTTTAAAAAATAAATAAATAAGTTCAGCTGTCAAAGCAGCAATTTCTTTAAAAGGTGAAAATCAGTTAGGCTTCCAAAGAGCATGTGTATTAGTCTGCCAAAGGGGTGCAGAAAATCTATTGGCTTTTATAAAGGGCATTTATTTGGAGGTAAAAGCTTATAGTTACAAGGCCCTAAAAGTCCAACTCAAGGTTGCTTTCTCACCAAAGTCACTTTCCATGTGTTGAAGCAAGATGGTTGATGATCTCTGCCTGGTCTCTCCTTCCTGGGCTTTCTTTTCCTCTTGAGGTTCTGTGGGCCCAGCTTCTTTCCAATCTCAACTGCAGGCTGGTAGGGCTTCCTCTTTCTCAGCAGGCAAATGGTTCATCTTTCCCAAGGGCTCCAGGATAAAAAATGACAGAGCTCTCTCTCTTCCCATGTGTCTTCTTGAGTAAGCATCCATTTACATCAGCCCACCAAGGGAGCAGGGACTCAACCTGAGTCATGATATACTGAAGTGGTCAAATCAAAGCCCTAATCTTAACAGGTAATTTAATTAAGGGTCCTTCAACTGAAGCCAATATAATCAAAGGGTATCACACCCAGAAGAACAGATTACTTTACAAACATAAACTTGCTCTTTTGGGGAGTCACAAAAATCATCTCAAATTGTCACAGCATCCATATCCATGTTATTCTTGCTAAAAAATGAAAAAGAGGACTGTAAAAAAGAAGTTGGCAGCATAAATAATACCTTTATTTCTCATATTAATTTCAAAAAAGTTTTGTATGTTGATATTTGTTTTAAAAATATTTATCACTAACCATTTAATTAAATTGTTGTCTAAAAATTATGATGTTAGTGGGGAGGAAAGATGTTGATCTAAGTAACTTTGTAAGTGAGCAATCTATAACAATAAAGGCAAAAAGAACTGCACCTAAGGACTGGTCTCTAATTGATAAAGTTGTTTCCCACAGGCATAAAATTTAACAGTTCTGAAACTATGGTATGTGTATCCTGAGATCGAACAGTTAAGTAAATGGATGGTGAATGGTTGGAATCAGTTTTCTCACTGTTGGAATGGAAGACTGCAGAGAAATGAAAGATGAAAGCTAGAATGATCCATGTAGTAATGGATTAGATTTGGAAACAGTATGAACCCATGTTTAACTTAATAAAGAAATAGATGTTTACATAAAGGAATATTTATAGATATGTGTATATTCATGGGTTATTACACACACATATATCTCTTTTCACTGTCAGCTGAGAGGGCCTAGAAGCAATGGTGTCCCAGTAACAAGAAGCACACTTCACACCCAGATATTGGTTTCTAATACCATTCTCTAATTACAGGAACCAGAGCTCCTCAGATATATGGCTGAATATAGGACTGGGGCAAGAAATATGGAAGATGAACCTGGAACATCTTGTAGTGTTGTAAAGTAAGGAATTGGTTTAAAAAATCAGATGTATATGTTAAAGGGACACAAGAGCCAAATGAGAAGCTTTCAATGGTCAAAGGCACAATTTAAGTCAAGCAATAATGAAAAAAAAAAATAGAGAGAGAAAGAGAGAAAGGGAAGGAAGGAAGGAGGGAGGAAGGAAAGGAAGACAGAAGGAAAGAGGGAGGGATGGAGGAAGGGAGAGGAGGAGGGGAAGGAAGAAGAGAGGGACAGAGAAAGGAGGGAAGGAAGAACGGGAGGAAGGAAGAATTTGATTTTAACTCAACGTATACAATAAATACTCATATTGATTTAAATGACTTCTTTCTTCTGTGATCTTCCTCCCAAAACCTATAATCTTAGCCTAGTCATGAGGAAAACAACAGATAAGGCCCAAATAGAGAGACTTTCTATAAAATATCTGGCTAGTACTACTCAAAACTCAAAATAAAAAAGTAATGAAAATATGAGAAACCATTACAGCTAAGAGAAGCCTAAAGAAACATGATGACTAAATGCAAAGTAATATCTGGACAGGATCCTGGAACAGCAAAACAGTAATAGGTAAAAATTAAAGAAATCTGAATAAAGTATGGACTTTAGTTAATAATAATATATCCATATTGGTTCATTAATTTTGAAAAATGTACCGTATTAATGCAAGAAGAGAGTAAGGAAACTGGGTGTGGAATAAAGGGAACTCTCTGTAATAGCGACATAAATTTTCTATAAATCTAAATCTAATCTAAAATTTTAAATTTTAAAAGGTTATTGTATTACATAATTATTATTATATTCATAGAATTCTATACAAAGAAGCAGACTTATTTCTCCTTCCCAATGACCTCACCTTATATGAGAAGGTGATATATGTATTTGAACATGGTCACAAGAATTATTAAAAGAGCTAAGCTGAGATTTTTACTCAGTCCAACATATTGTTACCTATACTACCTTACTAATTTGCTACTGAAGACGAATATAAAATTTATGGACTTTATTTGCAGATGAACCCATTTCAGTAGACCCTATACATAATTCAGTAATGCTTTATCTATGCAGCACTGTTTCAGGACAATTTATAGTAATTTGCTACTAGGAGGTATAACGAGAAAATGCTAAGTAGCACTTAGAGATTATTATATTGTCTAGTTTACTTTTTCATAAACAGAATATACTGAATAGCTTTTCTAAATATCATGAATGTGCTTTATTAAAACACAGAGATTCCCTAAGGAGAGTATGGCTATGTACCATATTTTTGATTGCCTTACAGTTCTAAATTGGTTCTTGCAATCACTTTGTGGTGATCGTCTATCTCTTCCACTGCTATCAAAACTATATTTCTAGTTTTTACTTTGCTAGCCTTTAGCAGCCATTTCATTCCTTCGGTTCTGTTGTGTCTGGAAAGTCAGTTATGTTAGAGTAAAGAAAGCAAAGAAATAGGATTAGATATTGTGTGTTCTTCAATTTTCTAGCAATGTCATTTGTAGCAACTCTATTCTTTGTGAGCTTCATAGGACTGTTATGATGATACAATGAGATATATGTTAAAGTTCTTTCTATAAATGTTTATTTTATTTGTTTTCTATATAATTAAGTCTATAAGATTTTTGTAACATAAAAATAGTTACAGTAGAAATGAATACAGATAGCCAACAAATATTTGAGAACTAACCTTTTCTTGTAGCTTAGAAAATGTCCAGCAATATAATAAAGTACTTTATATTCATTATAATGTTGAATCCCTATATAACAGATTTTCTATCATTTCCATTCCCCCCTCCTTGAGATGTCTCCCTCATTTGTCTGCTCATTGTGTCTGCTAGTTGTATCTGCTCATTGTGTCTGCTTATTTAGGAGGCACTGGGAAATGAACCCAGGACATCCCATATGGGAGGTGGGTGCCCAATCACTTGAGCAACATCCACTTCCTGCTTGTTGTGTCTGCTCATTTTTTGTCTGCTCATTACATCTGGTCATTGCCTTTGGTCATTGCGTCAGCTCATTGCATCAGCTTGTTTTCTTTAGGAGGCAACAGGATCTGAACCCAGAACCTTCCATGTGGAAGTTGGACACTGAACTGCCTGAGCCACATCCACTCCCTACCATTTCCATTAAAGAGAAGATATATGGCTTGTCCACATGTGTTTTTGTGCTAGAATTTCAGAGCAGCTGTTTTTTTCATTTTGGATGATTTCTTTTATTAAATTTTAAGTTCTTGGTATGTTCTGGGTAAACAAAAACAACAAATGAAACAAGACTCATAGAATCATCACAAAGACGTTTCTTTCTCTTTTTTTTCAATAGAAGCAGATATGGAGGTTATAGAAGTAAAGTGGCTCCATTCAAAGTCAGTTGTATCAATAAGAATGTATTTGGCTATAAATCAGAAGAAGCTGGCTTATATTGACTGAAACTATAAAAAAACGTAGCTTTAACCTCACATATAAGGTAAAGTCTAGAGGTAGGTTGGCCTTAGGCTCTCTGATTAGTGTCGCCAAGGAACTAGCTAGTTTCCATCTTCCCAGTCCACTAACCCCTACATCAGATCCATTCTAAGACTGACTCCTTTAGTCTTCAAAAGATGAATGCACCAGGTTCAGGTGTGATGTCCAAATAAGAAAATGTACAAAGGTATAGAAGGGGCAATTTCTTCTCTGTATCTTCTTAAGAGTGAAGAAACCTTCCCACAGACTTCTTGTCACATCTCATTTGCAAGAACCAGGTCTAAAGCAATCATAGGTAAAGAACTTGGGGTAGTAATCATTGGACTGGATCAAATATTATTTACCCAGAGCTGGAAAGAGATACATCTTTCCCTGAGTCTTTTTTGGAGAGGGCAGATACCCAATCAACATCAGGGCTCCTGCGGCAAGGAAGAAAAAGGGACTAGAAGTCAAGCAAGTAACCAGCTATGTCTGCTGCCATCCCACAACCAAATAAATGGAAGAAACAAGGCCAAAAACCAAGAAAATCCAACTCCCACTAGTTTTTACTTCTATTATGTTATTTTTAATTTGTCAGATGTATTTTCCTGATAAATGAAATATTATTTTCTAAAGCTTTGATAATCAAAGATAATAGTATAGATTTTGTTGTACTGTAAGAAAAAAGAACACCTGAACTATAATTTACAACATAGTCTAATATATATAGACTTGAGTTCATCCCATTTTCTGTCCATACCCCCAGTATAACTTGCGTGAGTTACCTCAAGGAAATAGAGGAGCCCAAGTTTTGCAGTAAGTATCCCAGTGAAAATTTAGTAAGTATATGTGTTCATAAATTAAAGGAGAACTGTAACAAGATAAATGGCCAAAAAACTGCCAAACAGCTTCTTCAGGAGTACACAAGAATCCCTGGTACAGTGAGAAATGGAAAGATGCATCAACCAAATATGGGTGTCAACCCCACTTGGACTCCATTCTAGTTGTATGATCCTATATCTATTACCCTTTCTGGTACTTTGTTTCCTCATTGGTAAAACTGAGATAATTCCTATTTCACCCCATGAGGTTTGCATTAGCTAGATGTAGGAAACAAGCAATACGTATCTTTCTTTTTCTACTTACTCTGTAGAGTAAGCTCTTCTAGAGCCTAAGGCAATGATTATCCTTCATTTGTCCTACTAGATCAGATATGAAAAGTGTATGAATAGAACAACCAGCAAGATGGAGGTAGAGTAAGGAGCTCCTAGAATTAGGTCATGAATAGGACAGTTAGTAATTATCCAGAGCTATCTAAAGGACCTGTATGGGCACCCCAGGAGACCAGAAGAGCATCCTACAACCTCCTTGAAAGAATGGAAGGAGGAGACTAACCATCTGCTGAGAAGATTCATAAGTAGAGAACTCCACATCATGAAGGGTGGTGCCCATAGTGCACTGGAGAAACAAGCCCCCTCAGTAGCTGTTCTGTGGCTGGAATTAGAAGCTCCACTTCCCCAAAAACAGGGGAGGAAGAGACAGTTGGCACCAACTTCAACTTCTGTTTAGTAAATTAGACAGGTAAAAAAGTATAATCCTGGGAACAGCTAAAGTTTGAAACTGACCAAGTCAGAAAGAGGCCTGGGGCCGTCATCTTTACTTCTTCCCTGGCAGAGGGGAAGTGGGGTGGACTGAAAATCACAGTGCTGGTAGGGACAGGCTTCTTTCAATCCAGATCAGATTGCAGTTCCAGCATAAATCCCAACCCCACCTCTGGCAGGGAGGAAGCTGGGGAGACCTAAATCAGCCTCTCTGGAAAATACAGACCATGCCACAGAGGCTGGTGATCATTCTACTTTGGCAATGCAAGCTGCCTCAGGAGCTATTCTGCAGCTGGAATTGGAATTGCATTTCCCAAAAACAGGGGAGGAAGTGACGGTTGACAACCAATTTCAGCTACTGGTTAGTAAATTGGCCAGCTAAAGTATAAACCTAAGAACAGATAAAGTTTAAACCTATCCAAGTTAGAAAGAGGCCAGTCCCGCCATTTTGACTCCACCCCAGCATGAGGGAAAGCTTGGCTGACTGAAAATCACAGTGAAGGTAGACTGATTTCTTTCACCCAGATCAACCTGCAGCTTATCCGAGGTTTCAGACCCACGTCTGGCAGGGAGGAAACGGGCGGGTTCTACATCAGTCTCTCCAGATAACTCCAGGTACATTCAGTTGGCACAGACTGAATAGTTGGAAGTCTCCCAGGGCAACTGCAGTCATTTTGGACCTGGACAGCATAGATTTCTACCCTCACCTTCAGCTCCATTCCCCACTCCCCGCTCCCAGGCAGAGGAGAAAGGAGTGTGAAGGTTCATCCGTCTCTCTGGGCCACTACAGTCTAGGCCTGCATGATTTAGATTATTACACATGGCTGTGGCTCTGTTTCTACCCCTGGCAAAAGAGAAAATTGGGAGAAGCTTCATTGTTCCCTGGGGCAATGAGGGCAGCTTGCGTCTCCAGAGCTTACAGCACCAACTACGTCCTTGGTTCCTACTACACAACCAGCAAGGAAGAAAGGACAACAAAGCCCAAAACTAAAGAGAGAATCTGCACCCAGAATAAATACTCTAGGAAGCCAGATGTCAAAACACCAACGAAAAATTACAATTCACACCCAGAAACAGGAAGCTATGGCCCAGTGAAGGGAATAAGATAAACCTCCAGAGGACATAAAGGAGTT